>NC_052402.1:0-1200000 GCF_009389715.1 Phoenix dactylifera
AATTATTAGGAGTGTAGGAAATCAAATTAAAAGTTGAAACATTGTATCATTTCTCATTTACACTACTAGTGCTTGGCCCATGCAATGCATGTGCACAGAAGATTCGAGGGAAAGGAGTCCACCCATGCAAAAATAAAGAAGGAAAGACTTGCACATGTGGATATGTTTCCCCACTGAACATGGCTAAAAAAAATCCACCCGAACGTTTCTCATTTATATGTACTAGTGTTTTGGCACATGTGATGCATTTGCACAGAAGATTCGAGAGAAGGGAGTGCCCATGCAAAAATAATAAAGGAAAGCCTTTGCACATGTGGCCCAAACCCTGTGTGCACACGAGCCCAGAAAAAACACGGAACATTTCTCATTTACATATACTAGTGTTGTGGACACGTGCGATGAATGCGTATGGAAGATCAAGAGAAAGGAGTCTGCCCATGCAAGAATAAGAAAGGAAAGACTTTGCACATCTAATTTATAACCCCCTGATGTAGCCTCTCTAAAGATAGGTGGCTGCAAGTTTTAGAGCAGCAGTAATTCAAGCGAAGGTTGAAGTTAGATCTGAATTTGAGCACTTTTGTATCAATTCTTTCAGCTGCTGATACAAACATTTTCTGATATGATCTCAGATTTTTAGCAGCAGTGTTTGCACGGCAGAGAGAAAGGCAGGTTGAAGAGAGTGTTTTCACAGTAATGTTTTGCATCGTAGTAACTCCTGGACAAACTTTCAGAAGATTGGCCTAAACAGCCCAGCCACAATCCCTTTTAAAGTGTAAGCCCAGTCGCTAATTCTACTCTGAGTAGCAATGCTGACTCTAAAACAACTGAGTAGCACTCCTATTAGACAAGCACCAGCTGGCCTACAAATTCGACAGCACCTAAGACTCCTAACCAATAAAAAAAGACTAGAAAACTATGACCAGATTACCCCAAAACCGGTGCACTTACTGTTCGCGCTACTGTATCATAAATAATACCTGTGAAGGGTAGCTAAGGTACTGGTGGGTTTAAATGGGCTTCTTTTGTTCCACCAATTTGCATCCAATGAATAGAGGCTCGTCCTTGAGTTTGTGTAAATTCTTAAATTTGGCTTCCATGGGCCCGATATGTCTTTGCCTCGACTAAGTGTTGTTTTCATGGGTAATCCTGATTGCTTTTGGTTGTTGAAAATCACTACTGAATACTGATGGAGTAGGTTGGAGAGTCAAAATCTGCCTTTTGTACATGAATATATAGGTGTTGAACATTGTGATAATACAACCTCAGTCGCCCCAATAAAATACGTGCAGCTGACATAGGAACCACATCACATAGCACTTCTCGGTATAAATATTCTCATTTGAAAAAGTAAGACATTTATGGTCACCAAGCCACGCCGACTGATGTGGATGTTCTTTTCACTCTATCTTCTTGTTCAGATTTTCAACCAAGTCACTGGAGACCACATTTTTTGTAATTCCACCATCAGTAATGAGATTGCAAAGTTTCCCTTGGCATGTCATGCATTTCTTCAAGAATATTAGATTTCCACCAAATCATGATTAAGTTGCTACTTCTGAGCATGAACAGCCATTTGTATGAAAAATGTCTCACTCCAACGTCTTCTCCAAGTGTCACATGGGCATAAGAAACCAAGCTCCGCCGTACCGGTACCGGTCGGCGTACCGGTGGCGGCCCGTACTGGTCCGAACCGGTCCCATACCGGTTCTTCAACAATAAACTACCGGTACTGGATTCCACGCTGACGGTACCGGTCTCAGGCCAGACCGGTACGTACTGGCCGGTACGGACCGGTATGGGCAGGACCATGTAAGAAACTCTTCTTTCTATTTTTCTTTCTAAGAATGCCAACGTCACCTTTTTCTGAGGACAAATACTTGAAATATGCCCCACTTACACCTGATGCCCTCTCTCTTGGTTTGATCATCTGAGTTTTTTGAGAATTGTCTTTGTAGTGATTGATCCAGGTTTGAGTTTCTGGGAAGATTCCAAAGTGGGGATGCACCCTAAGTAGAAGTTCCCTGCTACTAAGTTTTTTACATGATGCTTGCATGCTAGCTGGTAATTTTTTTTTTTTTGCTTTTGTTTTTGCAGTGGTAAATCACTTCATTAGCTTCTTGTTGATTTTAAAAGAGGATGCAGGTGGCTGTTGATATTTCACACATATGATCATAGTAGACTTATGAGACAATATCTGCAGCAATAGTATTTTTGATGAGTAGAGTAGTGGCTGTTTTGGTATCTCTGCTACCTTTCTCGGTTCAGTGAGTGGCCATAATGAAGGTGTATGTGCTAGCGGTAATTTGAGTTTCAAACATGTTGACACTGACTGCAATCCATTTTCCACAGTATTTTCTATCTGAAATTAAAAAAAATTTAATTGCAATCGCCATCCTACACCTTTTGTGAAAAAACAGAAGGCATGCCCTTGCAAATGACTTGCTTTCAACTTATGGACAGTCATATATATGACTAAATATATATCAGATTTTTGTGGATGTGAGGTTATACATAATGGGGATTTGTTATTGCTAAAGTGCTTATTCATATCTTGATGCAGCTGCACGTACAAAGAATTACAGTGGAGCTGAACTGGAAGGTGTGGTCAAAAGTGCAGTCTCATTTGCCCTTGAATCGGCAAATAAGCATGGATGATCTTACTAAACCTTTAGATGAGGAGAGTATAAAAGTTACAATGGATGACTTTTTGCATGCTCTGCAAGAAATTGTCCCTGCCTTTGGTGCATCCACAGATGATCTTGAACGATGCAGGTACAGTCAAGTTCCTACTATTAATAAATTGTGTTTTGAAATTCACTTAAATGATACTCTTCTTTTGCATCACAATCCAAACTGGATGTATATGTTGTCTGTAGCTTTTTTTTTTTTTTTGAAGACATGGAAGTAAATTAAATTAGTTTCCAACAAACTTTTCAAGGTTATGGATCTAAACATATTATTTGTTTCAAGTGATGTGCTTTGCTTTCAAAACTAGTTGCATGAAGCTTGCTCCGTGGTCCAAATGTAATATCATTGATCATTTTTTTCTCAACCAGCCTAAACAGTTATAAGGTATTTTCATAGATAATTGTTTGATGTCATTGAACTGGAACATCTGTTTCATCGTGCTTTCTAATTATCAAACTTAGACTTGGTTAGGTCTGTTCAGTAACTTCAGTTAGCTTCACAAAAAAACACAGTATCAAGTTGTGAGAGATCCCTATCATTTCAAAGTTCATGTTCATGCATGGTTCCAAGAAGCATATATATCTCTCCTGTTTTTGGATGGCATAACATTATATTTTGAACCATAAACGGCATGCAGGCTTAATGGTATGGTTGACTGTGGTGAGAGGCACAAACACATTTATCAAAGAGCTATGCTTCTTGTGGGGCAAGTTAAAGTAAGCAAGGGCAGCCCACTTGTTACTTGCCTTCTAGAAGGTCCAAGCGGCAGGTAGCTTATCATATACTTGTTCTTTCCACCTATCTTCATTGCAGTGGGTATGTTATCTGATGTGTATTTCTGTTGCCAGTGGTAAGACAGCGATGGCAGCTACAATTGGCATTGACAGTGATTTCCCCTATGTTAAGATAGTAAGTATCTTCTCATTTTTCTAATGATCATCCACTCTTCTAAGTTTTCTTCCTTCTAGTGACATGACACATTTTTGCGACTATAGATCTCAGCAGAAACAATGATTGGTCGCAGTGAAAGCAGTAAATGTGCACAGATTGTTAAGGTTTGTTTATATTTGAATTAGCCTATACTTTTTTTTTCGTGGACAAACTTTCCGGTCAGGCCTATGGATGGATCCTTTTAGATCTACGGGCCGGCCGTTCACATGAGCATAGGGAATCTATATGTTAAAGCTTAAGGAAATCTAGAAAAGCTTTTTACTTTTTTGCAAGTAAACGAGCTTAAGTTGATCTTTTATTTTTTTTCCCCTGTATACGAGAACTGACTCATATTCTTTTATGATGTAGGTATTTGAGGATGCTTACAAATCTCAATTAAGCATCATAATTCTGGATGATATTGAAAGGTCAGTCCTTTCTAATGTAACTATTATAGATTTGCTAAAGCTACTAGAGAGAATTGAATAGACAGCCCCTTTGTATTCACTTGTATGCAAAATGCAATTTGCATGAAACATAATTCGTGGCCCACCTCTAAACTTGGTAAGAAAGTGCCCTTGCCCTCTAGGCTAGTTCTCATTTTCTGTGAAAATTAAATGCCATCATATTTACACCATGCTATTTCCTGTTGTTATTGTGTATGCCTGACATTTCCACATATTCCATACTTCAGGTTGTTGGAGTATGTTGCTATTGGGCCACGCTTTTCGAATTTGATTTCACAAACACTATTGGTCCTTCTGAAAAGGCTTCCTCCGAAGGTTCTTATTTCTTCCATTCCCTTTTGCTTTCCTTATGAAACATTTTCTGCAAAAGCTTAGCAAATCAAGAGAAGAAATTATGATATTAAATATACCAAAACTTTTACTTATTATACATGCATATGTCGAACATCACAGCGCCATGATGTTTAACAGTTTATGCAAATTTTCATTAAGGTTTCGTGGCCAGAAGTTGCCGGGTCTTTTATTTTGTTTCCAACATTAACTGTTCTTATGCAGTGAACTATAAATAGGGCTACCTGCATCGTCTTGACATTATGGATATGCCATGTCCTTTTGCAGGGTAAGAACATGCTGGTAATTGGAACAACAAGTGAGGTGGGCTTTCTGGAGTCTCTTGGCATATGTGATGCTTTCTCTGTCACATACCATGTTCCAACTCTAGACAAGGCAGATGCCAGAAAGGTAAAGAAATATGGGAGGAAAATTTATGTAGAAAACAAGAAGGGAATGATTGGTGGATATATAATGAAAGAAGTAAAATTAACCTGTCATTAGGATATTATGCATGTTCGCTAATGGCCTGTTTGGTATTGATTTTGTTTTTTGTTTTTGTTTTCAAAAATCCAAGAAGAAAATAGTAGACTAGACAAATATGCAAGATGAGGCCCTTTTGTTTTTTAAAATGTTTGTGAAACCGTAGAGTGTTTTGCAACAAAGTATTGCTTTTAGAAAAAAACAAAAATAAAAGCGAGGAATGGCTTGCCTCTGTGGTCATATTGCTCTCCTTAGCAACCAGAGAGGTTCTAGGTTCAAGCCTTGGATGGTACATTTTCAAGCAAGTCTGCAATCTTGGTATCGGGTACTGTATTGATATCTTATCAGTTCAGTACGGTATAGTACAGTACACTTCTATGTCGAAATAGCTCTCCAACCATTTGTCTCAATTTTTATCTTGGTACTCTTCGGTACAGACTAGTACGCCTCAGTATGAGACAGTACGCCTCGGTACGGGTGGTGCGGGGCCTGTACCAACTTGAAAGTGTGTTACATATCGGTTTTCTACCGGTACAGTATGGTACATCCCGTATGGGGCGGTACGGCAGGCCATGTTTCCCAGGATTAGGATCTAGGTAATTATGGTGCAGGTGGGCCTCTCTTTCTCTCTCACACACTCTCTCTCTCTCTCTCTCTCTCTCTCTCTCTCTCAAAAAAGAAAAAAAAAAGAGTGGCAGAAGTTCCTTGCAAATACAATCATCAATATCAATCTCCAAGTGGTAATTCACTTATTTGTAGGGAAACAAAAACAAGAAGAGAACAATGTGAAAGAGGCCCCAGATTCGCATGTTTATTGCATTGTCTCTGAAACCTAGTTGAAGTCTGAACTGTATCATAGGCGAGTGCAACACCACATCTCATGCTAGCTAATATTCCTACATCTAGTAAAAACACTTGAATAACTATTCTGCAAATGTTGCTTGCTTGATTACCAGGGTTATGCTTCCATGACCTTTGAGATTTTGTTTTCCATGATTTGGAGGGTGATTTGCTACAGGGAACTATTTGTATTTTCACAAGTTTATACCAAAATGCATGTTAATTTATTTTCAGGAATGCATATGATTTTGCATGCATAAATTAAGATAGCATACACAAGATGGACTTCTGATATTATGCAACTTGGCAGCATTATAAATGTATCATTGGACCTTGAGATATTTTGTTAGATTGACATTATCTTGCAACTGTGCAATTATTATTGCAGGTCTTTAAAATTCATGGTCATAATTTGCTGTGTTAGTCTAGCTCATGAAATCTCCTTTCTGCAGGTTTTACAAGGCCTCCATGTATTTGCTGAAGATGATATTGATTTAGCAGCTGAAGCACTGCATGATGTAAGCTCTATTTCTCTTATTCTCCTTCCAGCCCTTCTATTAACGCATGACTGAGAACTACAAGAAAGAAGAAACTGTGATCAGATTTCATGTCGGTTTGCTATTTAATTTATATTAGATGCGCAATAATAAAGGATGAGATTTTGCTTTTGGGAAATGTTGTTGAGTAATATGAAACACTCATGATTCCCTTTGGATCATGTTGGTTTTGCTTTACATGAAGCCACCAAGTCTGAATCAATTAAAGTGAAAAGTTAGTTCCGTAGATTCTGAACTATTATGGTCCACTTGTTGAGTGAAACGCCCCTGCTGAACCTTAGCGTAGATAAAGTGTTACATTGGTAGAGGCTGACAATAACATCATTTTGTTGGAATGTTAGATGATGCTGTAGTTGGTTCTTACATTATTTGGGATGTTTTCAGATGCCTCTGAAGAAGTTGTATATGCTTGTGGAGATGGCTGCACAAGGATCCATGGGAGGAAGTGCAGAAGCTATTTACTCTGGAAAAGAAAAGATTAGCCTAAACCATTTCTATGATATCATGGGTGACATTGTGTCCATCCGTCTTTGAGAATTTCTATATGTTACTCATAAGCAGGTATTGTTTTGGTGGATTCTTTTTTTTTCCCTCTTGTTTCAGGTTTTTGACTTTCTGATAATTTTCTTATTCTCCAGTTTTTTTCACAATATAAGCGAGGGTGGTTCTTCCTTCCTTCCTGCATTCCTTTCTTTCCTTTTTTTGTGCTGAATAGGCCCAACTACTATAGTAAATGATCTTTGATAATGTTTGAGTGTTGACTGTTGTGATGATAAATTTTATTTTATATTCTTTTGGTCAAGAGAAACAGTTTGCAGCACTGATATGTACTCGGAATATAAAATTAATTGAAATTAGGCTTTCTTTCGTATTATTATTATGAGAGTCACATACTTTTACAATGGATATTGTCATTATATCAATATAATTTTTATATGGTGGCTGAATTAGTTAATCGAATTTTGAATCTGGGACATGAGCTGGACTTGTTTCACATATTGATATATCCTAATCTCCTTGTGTTGTGGCTCCCTTTATGTTGCCTGGTTCCCAGAAGTTTTGATTTTGAAATATTGTGGCGAGTTCCGGGTTAATCTTCTGTAGCAATTAAAATGTGTAGCTTGTGTGGAGGTGGAACCCAGGAATTTGGAAATGATTTTTCATTTTAAAATAAATTTAATACAGACCGGTGGAATAATGAAGATTATAAAAGTGATTCTTATGTTTATAATATTTTCTTTTCTTTTATTTATTTTAGTTCATATGAAATTGGCACAAGAAACTTCTGTGAGGCATAGGAATTTGGAAATGATTTTTCATTTTAAAATAAATTTAATACAGATCGGTGGAATAATGAAGATTATAAAAGTGATTCTTATGTTTATAATATTTTCTTTTCTTTTATTTATTTTAGTTCATATGAAATTGGCACAAGAAACTTCTGGGAAGCATGGTTGGTGGTGGCGGCACCGAGGGCTGGCTAACACAGCGCCATAGTCAGAAAATAGTGAAGTGTGGATCCTAGATCTGGTTCCTATTGGGTCAAATTTGGGTATGATCAGCCTAATACACAACTTCATAATACTTACATGCATACACATTATGCTCTCTCAGCATGTATGAGATGGTAAAATGCTAAGGTTCTTTGAATCTATTCTAGACTTAAATATTTTATTACAAATAGGAATCCAAATTGGATCTAAGAATAAAATCCTAACTTGATTCCAAATCCTATCAACGTTATGAGATGCAATTTGTTTGCAACCTCCAAGATTGGTTCGCACCAAAGAGTAGCCTCGGGGGACGCTTGGAGTCGGAGGGATTCTTTTTTGGAGGAGGTTCGGCGATGGGCTAGTATCCCTCAGATGCAATGCATGGCTATTCGAGCATTTTGTACAGCTTATTAGGTATGGTTGGTCAGGAACACTCGGATTTTTGGCGAGGGCAGCCCGTCACCAAGGTTCGTGATGGAGAGGGCTCGGGCTCAGGCAGCAGAGATCATACATACGGATCCAGCTCATAGACCTTTGACAGCTCGGGACATCGGGGGCTTCCATACTGCTTCGGCAGCTCCACGTACGGTATTTTTTACTTGGGAGCCCTCATCCTCGAGTTTTCTCAAGATCAATTTTGATGGCTCAATCTTGGATGGAGGTAGGAGAGGTAGGGCTGGATTCATTATCAGGGGACCGAGTTCTTGTGCGGTAGCGGCGGAAGACTATCAGATTTTTGATATCTCGGTTCCTGGGGCAGAGCTGCGGGCGGCCTGGATGGGTATGTGCTACGTGCGGCGAGTGCTTTAGGCGAGTTCAGTCTTATTAGAAGAAGATTTGGCCACGGTGATCAGCTGGGTCCGAAAGGGCCCAAGCAGTTATGGAGGAGATCATCCCCTGCTCTGCGATATTTGAGAGATAGGGAGAGAGGATGTCACATTTCAGGCTATGCATGTATATCGTGAGACCAATGGGGCGGCCGACTAGGTGGCAGCTTATGTAGCGAGCCACTTAGGAGGTACCCTATGGTATGGAGAGAGAGAGATGCTCGGAGCACTTCGGGATCTTTTGCTTTATGATTTTCTTGGGTATATTCATACCGGTGATGTTTGAAATGCCCGTTCCAGCACAAAAAAAAGAAAAAAAAAAGTAGTCTTTGTATATGGTGTCACCTTTTAACATTTTAAATTTTAAAATGTAAAACAAACTATCCTTTTTATGCTTAGTAACCTGTAAGGTTTCTAAAAACAGTTGTATATTTACGCTGCATGTTCATGTGATATTTTTCACAGGACTGATAATATGTGGAGTTGAAGGAATGGATTTGATATTATATATTTGTATCCATTAGATGCTAAAATTTAGATCTATATTTATTTTAAATAAATTTAAATCTAAATTAGATATTGACAATATGGATATTAATTAAATTATATTTATAGAATATTATTGTAGTTTTATATGTTATTAAAATAAAATATGGTTTTTGGTCTTGTAAATTTTTTCTTATTTTTTATAAAAATAATGTAAAATAAAAGGATATTATTATATTAACTTAATCACCAACCACTTTTATTACTTATGGCAATCTTTCTGGGGACTTGGATATAACATGTCTGGTCCACAACTCTAAAATTAGTCGATCTAGCTAAACTCAGAGATAAGTCCAACTGTCCAAGCCGTCCTGGAATTCGTTTCTTATTGAGTCTGATCAGACATGCGCTGAGATATGATATAGACGACGAGAAGCTCATCGGAAGCAACTGTGGCTGGAATGGTCCACGGTCCACAGTGAAGATGGAGGATAAAAAGAAAGTCTACAGGTTGAGGTTATAGCCGCTTGAGAAAGTATCAGCGACACCTGAGCAAAAAAAAAAAAAAAAAAAAAGGTATCATCGACAAGGACGAGCAATATCCGTGCATGACGGCGAGAACTCTTTATTTTGCTTTAATGGTATCGATCAACTAATAGATAAATAAAAAATTATACTGCTACATCACATGGGTTAGTACTTCCTTCAAGGGGGGACTGTGATTTTAGGTCGCAATAGCTTACAACCATGGGCAATAATGGGGCATATCATGAACCATGTTCATATGCTTCCGACGATATCCGATGACTTATAACATCCGGATTTTGATATCCAGAAAAGCCGCTGATTCACCTTGTGCCATTGGATGGTCGTGGATACAGAACGTGGCGTGCGTTGCTGCCCAAAAACGACCATTCAGAGATGGACAATAACAATCAATGGCTAGCTAAGTCAGCTCGAACCCAATGTCCATGTCAAGGAAAAGTTAGTTTTGCAAGAAATTATAAATAACTGCCTACTTCATAAACATTTTGTAAGGTATGAGATTTTGATTATTAGGCTAAATATTATATGAGCCGAGCTATTGATGCTTTCTTGCCGGAAAAGGATCTAAAGAAACCGACAAAACCGGCTAGGAGCCTGCTCCAATGAAAACTTGGCTTCTCGATATCCACTACGAGATCGTAAGGCGACTTCTCTCCACAAAAATAAAATTAAAACCCACGGAACAAGAAAAGGGAGCAAAACAGATTTCCATCCAATTTGCTTGATTGTGCTATCTCCACACATAGAATTTTGAACCCAATCTCCATCACTGTCGCGACACGCAAAGAGGACGACCTGACGAGCCTTGCACCCAGAATGTGAACGTATGAGCTTGCGTGTGCCAGCCGTATGATCTTTTTCATTTGGAAGAAGCAGAAGAAGATGTGGCTTGAGAGGTCTGTAGGAAGCCACGTCCCATTATCGAGATTCCTTTCGGATTGTTCTCTTCGGGCGTGTGCACGGCACAGAGGAGAAGCGTGTTGTGTGGCTCGTACAAAGCTAGCCTCCCATGGCCGCATGAAGGCCTATAAATGCCAACCCAGTCCGCCATCCCTCAACAGCATATAGCGGGAGCAAAAATTAACCATCCGAGTTGCAAACATTCCCTTTGGTTGCTTGCTTCGATACCCCACCATGTCGACCTGCGGCAACTGCGACTGTGCTGACAAGAGCCAGTGTGTGTGAGTAGCCGTCTCCTGTACGAATGTTATTTTTCATGCATTTAGGCGTCAGGTTATGTAGAGTAATAGTCATGGGAAAGCTTGTGTTAATCGTAGCTCCGTTTGGGTTCTCGTATTATGATTACCTTGTCCTAGAACCCCAGTTTCGGTAATGTTACACGTTATATTAGCATCATAGCATATGGTGCCTCCTGACCAAGTTGGTGATATATTTCATGTTGATACATGAACTTGAATTAGATTCCATCATCATCCAACATTAACAAGAAAAGATTCTACCTCTCTTACTCTCTCATTATATATAGTATAAAATTCGAGCAAATATATAGAATTAGAAAGAAAGTAATCAAGAAATCGTGGCATAAAGAGAATTGAAAGCGGAGCTTTTACATTATATTCCATTATTTCTAAACCTACAACTTCATTTTATCAGAAAACTTACTAGAATCTATCGATTCCAGAATTTTTCTGAGTTCCAATTCTCTCACATCCAAAATTTTGCTAGGCTCAGTTTAGCTGGATTTTTTTTTCTTTTTTTGTTCTTTCCTTCTTCTTTTTTGTGGAGATTTTATCTGGAATAACAGGGCATTTGAACCACTCTTATGATATACACCAAAATTTGGTGGAAGAACAAAGGGAAACATATCGTTAAATGTGATAAATAGATTTTTCTTGTTAGTTTTAGCATACTAATAAAGAAACTGAGCTGAAATTTGCAGGAAGAAGGGAAACGGCTATGGCATCGAGATCATTGAGACTGAGAAGAGGTACAAATCTTTCTTTGCTTCAAGTAAATACATCAGAAAAATCAAACTATAGCCTAATAGTTGAACCAGTCCATATGGTAGGAGGTTTTGGGTTAGAATAATGGTTCTATACTGTTTGACCCAAGTAATTGTGATCGTTGACGTTCTTATCTATTCTTCCCGAGAAAGTAAAAGGTGTATAGCTTAGGCCACGAAATCCTATGATGACACTTTTGGGCTCAAGTTAGGATCAGGTCAACCCATGAAACACTCGCATGGCTATCTCTCTCTTTTTTTTGAGAAAATGGCTAAACTAGAGCTTAAAGACTGATGGAAGGAAGCTTTAGTTTTAATCCTTCATGCGCACAGATCCTAAAATAACGTTTCTTCCATGTCATTTCTTTCAGCTACTTCGACAATGTTGTCGATGCCCCAGCTGCTACTGAAGCCGATGGCAAGTGCAAGTGCGCTCCTACCTGTGCTTGCGCGGATTGTCACTGTGGCCAGTGAGCGACGTCTCTGAGTACTACAGCAAATGACAAAATAAAAGAAGGATGCATGTAGTATGCGTATGTTGGACTAAATAATTTGGATGTGCTTCTGTCATGGTGTGTTGTTGTTGTAAGGCTGGGAGGAAACCAATATCTGGATTCCTTATCTAGCTCTGTATTAATTTCTATTACCTATGTTCTATTAATGGAGTGCTATTAGTATATTTTGGATTTGGCGTTTTTAATCATCTATGCATATTTTGGCCTAGCTTAGTTTGCTAGCTTTTCACCATTCAAGTCCCACGACTAGTATAAGACAGCCAGTTATCGAGATAAGTATGACATAAAATATGCAGCACAGAAGGAGCCCCCAGTAACAGCTTCTCTAGTGCTCTAAGACTACTCACTTTGGAACAAATAATGGCAGTGCATTGATTCTTCTTCCCTCTTTTCTTTGGAGAAAAGGGATCAGAGCTGAGAAAACAGCATAGCGTTCTAACTTCACAAAGACGACCATATATTTGAGCCAAAAGAACTGAAACAGCGTGTGACTGCGTGCAAAATTGTCTCTTTTCTTAGCCAAGTATTGTCGCCAATGCTTTATGACCTGATGCAGGATGTACAGTTCTTTGTAATATGATTGGATAATATAACAGCGACCCTAGAACATCACCAAATGATATGCTATGATTTCCCATATGATACAAGGATTTACTCCCGATGCATACCCTGATGCATCGTCTTTGATTTCCAAATATCTCTACAAATTGGGTGATATTAGCATTAGTGCTTTGCAGATCAGCCTGTTCAGAAGCTGAAAAGTGTCTCCATATTTCTTCGACCATTCAAATTTCCTCTTTTTTTTTTGGTCAAAAATATAAATGTGTTGCAATCACTAAGAAATGACTAGTAAATTTTCTGGTTCAATTTTAGCTCCAATGAAACTCCGCACTTTAGTCACTAACTTGGATCTAAGCCAATTTTTGATACCCTTATCTTTTTGGGATCAATTTTTAACTCGTGTCTACCAACCATGAAACCTAGTTACAGCAAAGACTGTTCAACTTCTCAGGGTGATACGAAGGAAAAAATTTATCGAAATCATTTCATCAGGACCATAAGAGAATCTTAGATTTAGATTTCTCCTTTCCTCCTAGTCTCCCCATCTCTACCCCCTCCTTGTCATGCCCTTCTCTTCATGGCTCATTCATTTGGAGCTTAATTTGTAGATGTCTCTTTTTTTTTCCGCATTCAAATACCGCAACAAGTTTCTCAAAAAATCGCACTTTGATTTCCTAGTTCGATTTTCCAGGAAACTCCTACTTTGAGTAGGAAACAGGTTCCTAGTAACTATATATGTGAATGCTTGGCTGCTTGACACCTCGCTAAATAAAACCATGCCTTCTAATAAGATGAGTAGAGGGAAACATCCGCAGAAGAAGATCGAACTCAAGACCACAACAGCCATATCCTACTCAGTACTCTGTGCGCAATAAAGTTGGCGAGAAACTGGCATAAAATGAGGAAGATTCAGCCAATTCACTAGCCCTTACTTTCTCACAGTATCTTTATCTAGTTTTTATCTGAGTTTCCCATCAATCACCAAACAAAGGAATGGAAACAAGACTGTTCAGTATGCATGCTAACATTGTTCATATTGAACTTCGGTTAGTTCTCCAAAAAAGATTGCCTGCCTAATTATTGTGATAGAAAAAACCAACAAGACATAGAGAAGCTCTCCCCTTTTATCAAATCACAGAAGGCAGATTGGTTCTTGGGGGAAGTACTAGCAGCTCAAATGCAATTTATTTTAAATTAATTATTTACAACAAAATGAATGCCTATCAATAATTTTTGACAAAAAAATAGAGCCTTTTGCACTCCATGAATAGAGCCTATTAAGCAATCGTCAAAATACTGTCCCTGAAATGAATAATGTTGGAACTCCCGGTGAAAAAATTCACACAACTTAGATTGAGTAGTTCTCTCTTACTGTGGCAGCTCTCAGACCGTGACGCCTTGAACCTGATCTCCTGTCCCTCGCACGCCTCATGGGCACTTTCCTGGATGGAGGAGTTTTTGCAAGCCCATCCAGAACATTACGTGGAACTGAATTTCCAGGTGATTCATGAATCACCCCAGGGGCCGGTTGACGACTTAAAGAAGCTAGCCTTTGTTCTAGCAAGTCTTTGTGGTATGCCTGCAATGACATCCATGAGAAATGTATTAGACTGAATTTACCTTACTTCCACCAAATCCATTGAAAACATAGTAACGTGGAAAAATTTTAAACATGCTTTCCAGAGAGCAAGTGGAATAATATGTACAACTTCACATGTGCAGAATAGCATTTAATAGACAACACAGTCACATAAACCTCTCGATGTTGAGGATCATAAAAGAACATGACAGAATATATTTCAACTTTTTGGAAAACCATCTTATAGTGACAATCCTACGAAATATGGACATGTAAAGAACAAAATACCTGAACAACAAAGTTACACCTTTCACAGTTCATAAACATCTTGATGCTCCATTTGCTCTAGACACAATTTTGTCCTTTACAGTACATGTCTTTTCGAATTTTTTGAAAACCATCTTCTAGTGATTATCCTACGACATATTCTCATATAAAGAAAGAAATACCTGAACAACAAAGTTGCGCCTTTCACAGTCCATAAACATGCTGATACTCCAGTTTACCCTAAACATAATTTTGTCCCTTACAGTACTGAAACTGAGTTGATCTCTAGAGGTAAAACGATCAACCTCATTAAACCACAGACAGGTGAAGAGATTGGTGATAGGAATATGTTCTCTGATGATCACACAGCCTTCAGGGACATCTGCAGATGACGGAAATTGCATGCACAAAATTTCAGCATTTGCCGGGGAAAGGAATTGAAGAAAAAACAAAATCCAGCACTGACCACTTGTAACAGGAAGCTTAGCTGGGGAATAATGCGTCAAACCCTCCCTCTTATAAAACTCAATTTGGTAGTCAATTGAGGCATTATCATACTTTCCCGCAGCTTTATTTGCCTCTGCTTCCTCAAAAACATCAAACCGTCTGTAGTGCCTGGAGATTGCAAAAGTGGCATTCTTCCGCCACAAAAATCTGAAAGAAATAAGAGAGAAACTTTTGTTAAGTTAAGATAATGACATTAGTCGAGATGCCTAATTGTTGATACTGAACTGAACATCATTTCCAAGCTAGCACATAAATGAGTTAAATCGCACATTTTTATATGAGTAGTTATCAAAGAATGATATCCCAACTACATCAAAGATCTGTCCGTCCAAGTCTCCTGTACTAAGTTCACAACTAAGCTTAAGTATATGGAAGTACCACCAACTCATATTTACAATGAAATTCTAAAGAAATTTGCATTATTGGTAACACATTGTCATATTGAAATGGCATCCAACAGCAGAAAACTGATAAAACCACACATGGACAAGCACACACGCATGCAGATATGCATGCATGCATGCATTTTTATATGTACTACGTACATAACTGAAGGTGAGTGTCAGTGTGCATCTGCATGTGGTGTGCATGTGTCTACTTAGCAGGAAACAATTCAATGCTGCAAAACAAGGGTCCAAAATCGTCATATATGCTATTTAGTAACATAAATATGCTCATGCACACCCTATCAAGAGAATTGGTGGTAATACTTTTTCTCCTAGGTGAACAGAGCAAATGCAAGTGAATTTCAACAGAAACACAGATGACAAAATAATTTCATTCTAAGTTTTAAGCAAACAAAGTACCAAGATGATATCTTCAAAAGGGAAAGTCTGAATTAGCCAGTTGCTGAGAAAATCCAGGACTCAAATACCAAGAACTAACTTTGTGAACTGGCAAACCTACAGTCATATATCTTCTGTATGTAATTCATTCTTCCTAGCGTAACTATTTGAGATGCTTCCAAATGCTGTTATCTAAGGGCAGACCTCAGACCTTATCCCAATGAATCATGGATCAGAAAATTCTGAGGTCGGAAATGTGTTCAATAATAAACATATTACATGTGCAGATTCTAAAAAATTATTGAGATCTAAATCTATAGTTCCTACAGTTCTGCTATTTCATATTTTCCACTTTCCAACCTTTAACGACACTATAAATGTTTTTGGAGCTAAAGGTCAATTTACCAGTGAAAATAAATGTTTTGTATTATCATTTATTGGTTTCTATTAATTCTTCAAAACAGGAAGATTTTATAATTTTAATATTAAAAAAATTATTATGCTTCATGCCGGGCTAAGGCATAACAGAATATGGCACACATGCCTACATTTGTGTGTGTGTGTGTGCGCGCGCGTGAGAGAGAGAGAGAGAGACAGAGAGAGAAGAGAGGAGGGGGGAGGGGAATGTAGGAGCCAGAACCAGGAATACCTAATAAGTCTAAAAGCTAAGATGAGGGACATTTTAAGTTTCTAGAAATGTGATACATATAGATTCAAAGATGACAAAACAAGCACATTGCTTATTGCATTTTACTTTGCCCCAATAGAAGTGTACGGTCTAAAAAAAATCCAAGATCAATAAAAGACCTCGAAACCTCAGAATGCAGATGAGACCCCCAAGCAGGAGTAGCATTCTATCCAAGAAAAGGCAGGTGCAGCATCCTAAGTGGATTCAAAGTACTATGTTTAGAAACTGATAGTGTCAATATTAGCTTAAGCGATGATGATTGTATCAAGAGAAGAATTAAGAATGTAGAACAGAAAGTTGAGGATTGCTACTACAAGTGAAAGTTTTACCTCAAAAAAGAAAATGAAAAGAATTTGTTGCATAATACACTATTTTGTAAGAAGGCTCGTATTTTCCAACACAAGAAAGCTCAACAAAAAAACCAAAATGAATTACCAGAACATGATCCAATTTGGTCGTAAGTAATTAAAAAAAATGAAGAAGAAGAAAAGATGATTTAGCTTATAAGCTAGAGTAATTTCCATTAAAGACTACTGCAACAAGAGTGCTCCTTCATGAAGGTTGATAAACTCCACCTATAAAGGTGTTTTGGCAAAAAAACCTAATTGCAGTATTGGGATAGTGCCTAAAGAAGTTTACATGAAGAAGGCAATGTTTCAAGTACAATGGGCAGATTGCCTAGTCCCTTAAATTCTTATGGCACATTTACTCTCTGCACATTTACCTAGCTGCTTCGAATGTTCGTACATCAAAAAATTACCATTACCGATCTAATCACAGCTAGCAAGCTATTCACTTAGGCGGCGTATACCACCTAGGCTGAGCCTGCTCAAGTAGTAGGCGTAAAGGTGGTTGCAGTGGTTTCCTATACTGGCATAGGCAGGATTTAATGCCTGTAGATCCGCAAATGCTGTGCTGGTTTTGCAGGAACATACATATATATATGCTCATGTTACATTAAGATATATATTTTATATTTATATTTATATTTATATTTGTGTATATATATGGATAAATATGGGGATAAATAGCTAAGCCTTCAATATGAATTATACCTCTCAAGAATTTGGTAGGGATCCACAACAAGCTCGAGCTTTCCATCAATCCAAAGAGAAAACCGTGCATTAGGGAAAAGTCTATGAAGCAGTAGTTTTGGAACCTGCAAAAAGTCTTATTGTCAGAAACCATCAAAATAACTTCTTTAGAAACGCAAAACATGAATTAAGAAAACAGCAAACCGCTGAAAGAAGATTATCTCGTAAAAAATCTACACAGCATAGTTTCCAAGTGTTTGATTTTAAAGCAACACATGGCATCCGCAAATTGATGATTGCTGCAGAAGGAGGAGAAGAAAGAAAGCCTAGGGATATAATCTTTGTGAATATCAAGAACAAACAATATGCAGCAGAAAAGAAGGGATGGGCAGATGAAGCAGTTCTAAGACCCCTTTAATCAGTCAAATCCATTTTACTAGTTTTGATTACTGGATTTATTTTTGCCATACTTCTAACTGTGTAAGTTCTAAACCTGGTCCAAAGTTCAAAAGTAGAACCATTCAACAAAAGATACAGCTGCAGCATAGTATATGGAAAGGTGAGTCTGGGCTCAGCAAGCCACCCTCAAAGTCATAGAAAATCAGATAAAAACCAGAAATTGAAGTCAACATTATGACTATTGATGCTAGTTCAAAAAAATTCTGAACTTCTTGTATGTTTGAATGAGAACCCTAGAAAACAATCAAAGTTATCTAAATCTTTTTAACTAAATGAATAGCCTTTATCCCACACTGATAAGTGTTTTTCGTTTCCCTAGAGGGATGAGATAGCATTCATCAAATGTATATTCACTTCTTGGGTACGTGCAAGGGTTGAAAGAATAATTGGGAGCTCCTAGGAAGCCTATTGAACTTCATTGCTAACACTAGATCGCCTTTATAATAGAGAGGTGATAAACTAAATTATTCCATTGGATCGCAGGGATCAGAGAATTTCTGAGGGCTGGAAAAATTAAAAAGATGGCTGATGGACTCAAG
The DNA here is from genome assembly GCF_009389715.1 of Phoenix dactylifera. NCBI lineage: Eukaryota > Viridiplantae > Streptophyta > Magnoliopsida > Arecales > Arecaceae > Phoenix > Phoenix dactylifera. Next base: position 18,545 of record NC_052402.1, read on the forward strand.
GATGCTAAAACTGTAAAACACCTGTGGGCTTCCAGGACTCTTTAAAACTTTTCAGTGTTTTTTCTTTCTGGGATACGGATTGGTTTTTTAATTTCTTTAAACTTGTGGAGCTTTCAAGGAAACTCCCATTTTCGGTGCTCCAACTCTTAGGAACTTCCAAGCTTGCTCATACTCATAATCAATATGCTCTGCTATTGTTCAATCTAAATTATTTTTAAACTTGCTAGTTCGAGACCTTTTTTCAATTCGCATCAATTAGAATACTCTATTTAAAATCATCATCCACCAACTCCTGGTATAATCTATTTAATGTATAGACTTGATTGAAACACTTCGTGGTGTCTTGAAACAGTCATTATAGGACTTGTCAAAACTGAATACTTGCCTTTGCTTCTCTTCTAAGCATTAAACAGAGTTTGTCTTTCTTTGTCGCTGAGTATTGAGATTTCCTGTTACCAACTAAATATGCGGGCAAAAAATAAAATCCTTCTGCAAACAACATTTATAACAAGTGTATCCAGAAGAAAATTAATAAATTCTCCTTCAAGTTAAAACACATAATTGTATAACAATAAAAATTAGATAGGGTCATTTGACATATACAAATGAAGGTGGAAGAACACGCCATGATCCTTACTGAGATTTTTAAATGGGAAAATGTTCACCATATGTTAAACACATTAATAGTCTTCCAATCTAAATTTGAGTATAAGAACTTCCAAGAAGAACAATCTTAGTCCTCAGAAAATATATCAAAGTGATATTACAGCAGAAAAGGCAAAGTGGAATGTGAGAATGCAAAAGCAAGCGACGATATATCCAGAATCTAACTTTATTATGTCAATCAATAACACATGCTTCATCTTTTGCATGCTAATCAGAACAAAGCGATGAATAAGTTTAATGCTGTCCCTGTAAATCGGCTTTATGAAACTTTACTCTCCAAATGTTCCTATGCAGTCATCAATGCAGGCATTTTTAAGTGACAACCTCCATCCAAATTTTCATAGGGTTCACCTCCTCAATCCAACCAGGCAACTATGAGCACCCCTTGCCTTATACTATCATGATTACACAAGGCAATATCAACTAGCTTTCTACTGCATTATCCTCTAGCAGATAATACCAGAGTTTTGATTAGCGTGCTTACTCTAACTCTGTCCAGGCTTTACCATTGGTCCACCCAAACAAGTTTTACCATTTATCCACTCATTCTCTTCTCTTCCAAACTCATCTTGTGTGCATCACCATCATCTGTAGAAAACTTTGCAACATTCTCAGCTTTACTACTATCTCACAGTTTTTCTTTCTTGAAAAGGTTTAGCTTTTCTGGTCTATTGACAGTATATTGATTGTATTTGTCCTAAAATCGGCTTGTCCTTCATTCAATTAGCCCAAGCCAAACGATTCTCAAACCAAAAGCATTATATTATCATGTACCATGCCCCATGCCTGAACCAGTCCGAGGTCAGCATGGTATATATACTACAAGATGATACATTTGGAGCACATTGTTGAGAAAAATATGATGCATCGAGTTTATTTTTAATTACTTCTGAGTGTAAACAAGATGTATTTTCAGCATTCAAATATAAATACATAGTGTTCCCTCAAACTAGATAAAACAAATCATAGAACTAAGTTTATTGCACAAATTCATGATATCCAACACACAAACTTACAAAAGATTAGCACTATATAGAAGCAATTCAAGTTAAAGACAAGGGGCTTAAATTTTAAAGTCAAAACTATCCGGCTTTTTTATTTAATTGTTTGTAAAAAAACAATAATTATACTTTACATGAAAAATGCTATGTGTCTAGGGGGTATTGATAAAGAAATTAATGACATGATATCCATATCTTATGAATATTCCTGACTACCTAGGATAATGTTTGAAGCTTCCACTGGCATAAAATAATTAACTGAGGTTGTTAGCCATTATCTAAACCATTAGGATAGACTTACAGCCTTTTTTTCAAAGAGAGCGAGGGGGGTAGGTGTAGGAACTTATAGCCATCTTCAGTACTATGCCCATTTGTTTTTCTTTTTCCTTAACAATGTCCAAATACCCTATTACCATAACATATAAGAGGAACATAATAGCAATACATGAAATCATGGACAGATCCCTACCTATCATGACCTATCAGCAAAACTATAATTCTGTGCCCATATCACCTCAGGAGTTATATTTATAAGGCAGAAAATACTTAATGAACCAAAATAAAATGGTGAAGAAAAAAAAATCCAACTAGCTAAGCCACAATATGTCTTTTTAGCCTCGTCACAATCTCCTCTATCTCGCTTAGATAGCATGTTCATGTTTTCATAGTGACAAACTTACAAAACAATGTTATCATTCTTGAGGCATTAAGGTTTCTTCCAATCGGCAAAAGTCTCTCTTCAGCAATTCTTCCTTATTTTTGTTCAGTCCTTTTATTTTGCTGCTTTTACAGTCACAAGGACCAAGCCAACTCTTACATGATTTCAATACAGGACTTTTGATGATGACCAACTCATTACAGAACTTTTGGATAGATAAGGCAAGGCACACTATTAGTAGGCTACCTTAAAGAGTTGCCTGTTTCTCTCAAACATATTTAAATATCAATCAAGATGTGCTTAAAAGAAATAAACATTGGGCATTAATGGTATCTTTGAAAATGAGGCTCTCTACCATTTTGTGTTTTTACTACCTGTGATTAAGATTTAGGCCCTTCAGAACACTTATATATTTGTTTCTTAGTTTCCAGGGCACATGAACCTTTTACAACTTCATTCTCTCACTTTTGCCCTAATTATTTTACTAAAATATGATATATAAAACTCTTAGAACAGAAAATGCCAACTTAACCCTAATCCTGTATAAGACTATGGAAAATCATTTTCAAAATACTGCAAAATGAAATCTGGTATTGCACAATTAATTTCAATCAATAAATCAGCAAACTTTCTCACCCAAATTCTAGGGAACTAAAACTGCGCCAAAAGTAGGCTGATGATCATTGCAACTTATAGTTTAAAATCTAAGAACAACTCATGTAGAGTAAAAGAAAAAGGGCACCTTTCCATTACGCCTTGCATCGACATAAGGAAGGTTTCGAACTACCACCACTCTCCATAACCCAACTCTCCAAATGCTGTCCAGGTTAGTGGTGTTCTTTATGTAGTTTTCTGTTTCCTTATCCACAAACATATAAAAGCATGCATTTCTCTTTGCATATTCGCTAATGTTTCTTGGTTGTTGCATTACATCATAATTTCCTGGTCAACCATATAAAAGAAAGAGATTCCATTTAGTTGGATAAAGAAAAGCCAGAGGTTAAAAAACTAAAGGAAAAAAGAAACAGCAGCTGTAGCAGGTACTACAGTGTAGATACCAAAAATAGCAGAGGCTACGACGACACCACGGCATTGCTCCATATCAAGAAGATCAGCATCATCTATGTCAAAACCAGTCCCTTGACCAGGTTTCTTGCCTCCAACAAATCTGACAATAACAAAAGATGTTGACTAAGATGCCGACATCAGCTAAAAAAATAGCATTGAACCAATTATATACACTTATTGAAAGTAAAAGTTACCAAAGCAACAAGTTAGACTTAAACATACCCACAATGCACAGTCATTGACTCTCTAATATCAAAAGATTCATTTCTCTGCTGCAGAGATGGATGTCCTCCAAATAGAGAACCTCCATTTGTCTTATTCTCTGTTAACTTTTCTTCAGAAACATAAGTTAAGTTCTTAAGGACAGGTGATACTGATGGCAATGCTGGCATGAAGGTCATGGCCTGCTCTATAGGGATATAGCACACAGGACATGCTACAGAAAAAAGAGGAAAAAATAATGAAACCCTCAGTTCCATGATAAAATTATATAAGGGAGAAATTAATTAAAATTTTGATATCTAATATTTAATCAAATCAAACTTACGTCGTGGGCCAGTGCGCTTCCTATCAGTTGGTGGGGGAGAAAAGGAAAAATTTTCACAAGGATGGTGTATAAAAATTGCTCTCGGAGGAAGAACTGGAGCAGGAGGCTGGGTTTCATTATCACCACTTGCAGACTGTTGGTTTGGCATCGCTGTTATCTCTGTCTTGTTCTCTTTTACAGGAGTGAAAGGAGGTGTGAAATTACGCAATGCTGTCCCACCAGTTCTTACAAGACCCCAGACATGATATGAAGAGCCCAAGTTAGTCTGAGGACCTTCTGATGCATCTTCATCTGAAATAGGCAACAGCAGACAAGACTACATACTATGATAATTGCCAGCAGAATAATTCATAGCTTATCAAAAAGAAATGAAGAAGATTAAACACTTAAGCTTTGATGCAGTAATGTTCAGACTAATACATAGGCAGAAGTTCTTTCAAGATGATAACAGGCATTTGAATATAACTAGTCACACTTGGCAGCTTATCCGGAGACAATTTTGAAGTTTGACACCAATAAATGAAGATGATCATTTTCATCATCTCCAGCCCCAAGGCGACTTTGCGACACGTATATCCTCCTTAACCAAAAAAAAAAAAGATGAACATTTATGTTCTTATATTCTTTACCATCTGGAGCCTTGAAAGAGCAAAATATAACCTAACAAGCAAGGAAGTCAATAAAAAATCAAAACATGATCTATCAACATCCAAGATCCATAACGTGAAACTTTCAAAAATTGGAATAGCAGACAAAACCTAACTCAGAACTTCATGAAAATTAAAAAAATTAGGAATTCACTACTTGCGCCGACATCTATACTTACAGATACGTACACAAAATCCCTCCCAACATGTGTATCAGCGATATACGGTACTTAATTCAAAGAACCGAGCATCTACTTTTAGATCAGTAAATTGGTTAAAGAGAGGCGGAAGTCGAAAGAAAGGTCAGACCTTTACTCATAGCAGGGATGAACGACAGAACGACTGCAGCTGAAGCGACGAGCAAGAGCAGCATCCCAATCTTCCTCCTGCCGGCGAGCTTGCAGATCCAAGGCAGGAACCTCTCCTTCTCTCTCGAGCTCTGGAGGAGCATCTTCGGCGGCTTGCGGACGGAGACGGAGCCAGATGTTGACTGAATCGGCAATGTGGCACCGTTGTGCAGCTGCGATTGCAATGATCCATAACTCCCCGAGGATCGAAGACCCAACGACCCTCCAGTCATTGTCCCTCCCGCACCACGGGCCTCCCTCTCATCTCCCCTCTCCCTTCCAAATCCGTCTCATCCAATGTACAATGATCAAAAGAACCCCCGCCCCAACCAAAAAGAGGAAAAAGAACAACGAATCAAAACCCTACAATCCGGCCCTTTCCATCCAATGCCACGGATCTAAACCTACCAAAAAGAGAATATCTTCATCCCCCGGTCGACTTCAGCCAGAATTCAAGATTCAGCTGGAACAACCCCACCAGTTCTACTCATCGGAATCCGCGATCCAAGCCCAAGAAACACGTACAACTATGCAAACCCCGCAGAATCTCCTCTAATCAAGAACCAAGATAGCTTTTTTTTCCCCAAAAAGCAAACCTCTTGCAGATCCAGCCTTCGCTAATGCGCTTCGGACACCAAGAAGGCCAACTCTGGTGTACAAAGGACTGCGCGAATAGACTGAATTCAAAGAGCAGGGGGCATCATTTCTTGGACTCGGAGGAGGGATCGAGCGGGAGCGATCAGGGGCAGGGGATCTTGGGGGGCGTTCGTGCCGTCGTCCGTGGATTTCCAGGTTACGGTTGGGGATTAGGGTTTCCGCGGAACTCGCCGATCTGTCCGTCTTCGAGTCCGGGCTTCGGCGTCGAACACCGGGAATTCTTGCATTAGTTGTATATAAGCGAGACGGGAGGAAGGCGGTGAGGAAATTTACGCTTTTAATTGTCGTCAGTTACAGCTTACGAAGGATTAGTTTGGATTATGAACTTTATAACGTCACTCCCGCTTTATGGAATATCGACTCCATCGACCGGCGGCAGTTCGGTGATGATACGCTAGCGTTGGATGGTGTTTGACCGGCTATAGCCGGTCGCCGTAGGATGGTTGATAACAATGTTGCAACGTTCAATGACGGTGTTTATTTGGACTCTCGCCGGAACCGTCAATCCGTTACTGACCGTAATAAAGTGTCGTTGCCTGTTGATTTCGTTCTACCCTATGTGGGTCGGAATTAGGGTTGTAGTAAAAGATAGTGAATGATAACAAAAGAATGATAATATTCTTGTTCAATCGATGTTCACTCAATAAAAAAAATGGCGCAAATGTTTTTAAGGAAAATTGATGAGAATTGAATTTGATGATGCTATTTTGTTCAAAAAAATAAATAAAATACAAAAAATAGCTATATTTGTTATAGACCATTACAACAAAATGACAATTAAAAATAATTATTGTTTGGATATTTGTTATTATGTCTACATTATACATATCATCACACATATTGTTGCGGGGATGGACGCTTTGGCCGGAGCCTCATGCAACAGTTAGCCCACATTAAGCTAGCAAAGAAAGATAACTGCGTTCCTCTCGAGGTATTGTCCGCTTTGGGCGCTCCAGCCCGCGCGTTCAGCGCAGACGGGGGGAGACTGGTGCCCTCACGGTTTTGTCCCACAAAAGGGCCCTCGAGAGGAAAGGTTTCCACCCTCCATTTAAGGCACTGAACCTTTCCGCTACTAGCCGATGTGGGACTAAATTCAAGGCCCCCTCCCCCTTCACAACATAGCCCCCCCAGCGGGAAGATCCCTTCCTCTAGCGCCATCTGTTGCGGGGACGGACGCTTTGGCTGGAGCCTCACGCAACAGTTAGCCCACATTAAGCTAACAGAGAAAGAGGACTGCGTTCCTTCCGAGGTATTGTCCGCTTTGGGCGCTCCGGCCCACGCGTCTAGCGCAGATGGGGAAAGACTGGTGCCCTCACGGTTTTGTCCCACAAAAAAGTCCTCGAGAGGAAAGGATTTCCGCCCCCCATTTAAGGCACAGAACCATTCCGCTACTAGCCGATGTGGAACTAAATTCAAGGCCCCCTCCCCCTCCACAATAGATATAATCACAAAATGATATATATATATATATATATATATATATATATATATATATATATATATATATATATATATAAAATGGCTATGCCATCCTTTTCTCCTTGCGACCTAGGCAATCGTTGAAGCTTGTCGTAGGTTACTAAAAATATTACGACATAACTAATAGTTACCAGGTAATACCAAAGAGGTTCGTTGGCCTGTCTCATTTTCAATACGAAGATAATACGAAGAGGTTCGTATACCAAAGAGGTAATACGAAGATAATGCTAGTGGACCTACACGCATCAGTCTTTTAAACGTTAAAATTGTTAAATGGCCTTCCAAAGAGTACCCAAACCTCATGCGCTATTATCATTTAGCTGCAAAATAGAGGGTTTTTTTTCAATTTTAACAAAATAGAGCAAGAAAAGCGAGGAACTCAAAGAACATACTAACATAAAACTTTTATGGTGCTTTTGTTTTTATAGGCAGCATCTCCTCTAGAATGAGATTGTAAATATATCTTTTCACATCTCCAATTAAAGATATTATAGATAAAATGGATGGAAGGACAACATCGACAAAAATTAGATGTTTAATTGAAACTTTTAAAGTAGAGATAGTATATGTATAAATGGATCAGATATTGGGGATATAAGTGTAATTTTTTTTTATATATTCTACAAATTTTTGAAAACTTTTCAAAATTTTTAGAATAATTTTAAGATTTTAGAATTTTTAATATTACCAAAAAAACCTAGGCTATTTGGTGCCCGCGTGCATATATGAGAGAGAGAGGGAGAAGGAGAGAGAATTCATATGTGGTCTAGTATGAATTGTGCATGATTTGAGATGGAAGAGGCGTGCGATTGTGATAATAATACTAGTTATTCTAGTGCATGTTGTTTTGTGATATCAGTGCTATTTTGCTTTGTTTAGAAGTTTAAATAGGTTGGCTGCAGATGGAATCTTGCAGGGTCTATAAATCCATATTTAACAAAACGATCACATTTAGATTCAAATATAAAATTTATTTATCCAATTCAATTCGCAAGAGTAGAAATTTGCTTTATACCATTTTAATTATTGTACTTTTCTAGTATAAACACTTGATTTCTAATTTATGTGTTTGTTGGTCAAAAATATGTTTTGTTTTATACTTTCAAAGTTGTCCATTTGTGATTATTGAGCTTATAGGCAGTGGATCTCCAAATTTGTAATTTGATAGTATGTAGTTTCAAGATACTAAATCACATCTAACCGCTAGAATAGTTCGTATTTTATATATATATAAAATATGTAATACCAAAACTTAAAATAGATTGGCACGTGGTCTTGCTTGACACATAGATTGGCACGTGGGCTTGCACGTGACAATTTACGTGGCTCGATCCGGTTCAGAAAACCACAACCATTGCATGCAAGGATCAACGACATGAAGCGACACCGGAACAACATCGAAGACCTCCGTCACTTATTAACATATTTCTCACCAATGGCGTCTCATGTAACTCCAGACGACATCGAGGCCAGCGTCTCCAAATTCCAAAGGTTCTTCACCATAAAATTCTTTCATTTTCCGGCAGAAACGGCTATTTCCAATCTCCCTTTAACCAAGGAGTAGAAAAAGAAGACAAAAAATACTCCTTTTCCTCCAAGTTGCCTCTCATGGAACCCCCCCAGTTTCCTCTTCTGGTATAACACCGCTCTCTCTCTCTCTCTCTCTCTCTCCCCCGGAGAGAAGTAAAAATAAATGGTCACCTGCCCCAAAGCGTCCGGCTCTGCCCCACGGATTCCCCTTCGGGAAACCTGGTCCACAAGTCCTCCAAGCCCCCGAGCTCCTCTTGAGTGGATATCCTTCCGCCACGTACGCCCTCTGTTATAAAGCGACAGCGCGCGCGAGAGAGGAGCGAGAGGTGGCGACGATAACGAAGCAAAGCCTAGGCCCTTGCTGCTCCGAAACAAAGACCATAGAATAATGCCCTCTCTCGCGTCATGACCAACGTCGCTACAAATGGCCTCACCTCCTTTCCAGGTTGAGGAAAATAGCCATTTTTCATGCTTTCTAGTGGCGAAGTATGGCTTCTTGGGTCCAAGTGGGAAAGAAAGGTGAGAGCTTTGAGTCAAGCAACTGGTTGCCGTAGTGGTATTTGGTGTTTTCTCGGGCCGGCTGTGTTCCCAGTAGTCGCGTACCGTGCACCAAGGGACAGAGAAGGGCCGCGTGTATTAGTGCGGGGTGCAAAATATGGAATGCGAATTTTGTGAGGCGGAGCTGCATTGAGGGCGGAAAAGTCGAAAACGGGAGCAATTAAAGCTGGGATTGTGTGGTTCCGTTCCCAGGTTGGAGCAGCAGATCCTTATCCTTCTCCCATCTCAACCGCTCCTCTTGTTTCTCTCTCCTCTCTTCCGGTGGTCTCTTCTTGATCGGTGAGTAGTTGTCGTAACTTTTGTTTTTGGGTGTGAAGTGGAAGCTTTCTTTCTGGTGGGTTGCTTTGGGCGAGTGGTTTTCTGTGAGAAAGATGGTATTTTGGGGTAATGAGGAGAGGTTTTTGGTGGTGGAAGAATAAAGGTTCGATCTTGGTGGTTGGGTTCTTCATTCTGGAGCCGTGTGGGCTGGGTTTCGGGGGGATGGGATAGGGGGCATGGAGGGGTCGGAGGAGGCGTCGGGCTGGGAAAGGTCCTCCACTTCCAGGGCCCCCAATACCGCCGCCTGCGTCGTCTCGAGTGGCAGCTTGGGCCCGGCGGCTGGCCCGCGAGACAAGTCGAGGGAGGAGGAGGAGGAGCTGGGCCGCCTGCTGTCCTGCACCGAGGACGGGAGCTTTCGGCCGGCCGGCGCGGCGGCGGCGGAGGAGGAGGAGGAAGAGGGCGTGGAGGTGAGCCTGAGGGAGTGGCTGGACCGTCGGGGCCGGCCGGTGGACCTCCTTGAGAGCCTCCATGTCTTCCGGCAGATCGTCGAGGCCGTGAGCCTCGCCCACTCGCAGGGCGTCGTCGTCAGCAACGTCCGCCCCTCCTGCTTCGTTCTATCGCCCTTCAACCGTGTCTCCTTTATCGAGTCTGCCTCCTGCTCCACCTCCGGCTCCGATTCCTGCGAGGATGGCAGCGGCGCAGACGATAGGCCTCGTGGCCGATACCGGCCTTTAGAGCAAGAGGGGACTCCCGAGGCCGCCGCCTCTGAGGGACCGTCGGACGCCATCTGTCTGCCCTCAGGCTCGGCGTATGTGGATGAGGTGGAGGTCTTGGGGGAGGAGAAAAAGGCATTTCCTTTGAAGCAGATACTGCGCATGGAGTTGCATTGGTATACAAGCCCGGAGGAAGCCAGTGGCGGTTCAAGTACATTCGCGTCGGATATCTACCGATTGGGTGTTATTCTATTTGAGGTCAAGATCCAATCTAAGTGTGTCTTTATTATTATTGTTCTTCTTCTTCTTCTTCTTCTTCTTATTATTATTATTATTTTTAGTGCTTGTTGCTGTTCTCGGTTTGATAGCCTGCAAGGTGAGTTGGTTGTTTAATTATTTGTTAATTTTCTTTTGATCAGCTGTTCTGCACGTTCGACTCACTGGATGACAAGCTTAGGACCATGTCCAACTTGAGACATCGTGTTCTTCCCCCTCAGCTGCTGCTCAAGTGGCCAAAGGAAGCTTCTTTTTGCTTGTGGTTGTTGCACCCTCAGCCGGAAAGCCGACCAAAGATGAGGTCAGTTAAACACCTCCAAGCTTGGTTGTGTTTCAAATTTCATTTTTCTTGCACTTCAGCAGGTGTTCCTTTTTTGCAAGATAAATAGTTTATGACATCTTGGAGCAGGTGATGACATTTGCTCCTTTGAAATGGAAATGAATCTCATTTTTTTTGTATTAGAATTATTCATGCAATTCATCTTTTACTTAGAATAAAGCATGCTTTTATGCCTTTGACATCAAAGCATGGAAAATGAATGGCCAGAATTTTTGTGTTCATTTGTGTTGGGGTAGTAGAAGCATAGAGGTCTCCAATATCACTCTATTAAGATATGGAGTTGGAAAATGAGAGAGGATAGATGGAGAATAACACACACTAATTTTTTTCATTTCATCATTCATTCTTGCTTGCCTACATGTATGCATTACAATATCTAAGAAACACTTTAAATAGATCCATGGAACTCTAAATGACACTACTTGGAAACACCAAAAGGCACATCGATGAACACTCTACTAGTACTGACTTCACTGATGCATTAAGACTTTAATCAATACTTCAATAAGTTTGGTTTAATATCCCACAACCCTCCTAAACAATTTCTTCCATCTAGGCATCATTCTAGCTTCTTGAAAAATACGAAACTTGAGGGTCCTGGAAAAATGATGCTTTTTGGATTACAGTAATGTGTAGGGCCATCTTCATTGATGTGAAAAGCCTATGAAATTTTCTCTCTTTCTTGTGTGGTATCTTTCCTTGAACATGTACCTTCTTTCACTTTGCACTCACATACTATTGATCGCTGTACTTCCTGAACTGTATTTGTTCTTGCTCCATTGGATCAATGAACGCTTCAAATTCGGCCAGCTTGTATCGATGAAGAAATTCTCTACCCTAGCATATAACATTAGAATTTTTCAAGATCCGCAATCTTGATACCGGATACCGTATCGGTACTTTATCGGTTTGATACGATTCAGTATGGTATGGTACAATATACCTCTGTGCCGAAATAACTCTCTAACTATTTTTCTCAATGTCTATCTCGGTACATGTTGGTACGCCTCAGTATGGAGCGGTACGGGGCTTGTATCTACTTGAAGGTGTGTTTGATACCCTTTTTTTGTCAGTACGGTACGGGGCAGTATAGTAGAGCATGGAATTTTCTATATTTTCAATATTTCTTCTTTTCTTTGAAGATCTATATTTCCAATATCATAAATTTTTGCCTTTACGTTCTGTATTTCTTTCTTTTGCCTTTTGCCTTTTCATTCTGACCAAAATTTTACTTTAGACTTCAACACCTTCTGTCTTTTCTATTTTTATACCTTTTGGAAGTCACAGAATGCATGGAAGCGAGCTTTTTTGTTTGGTTATTATAGTAATGTTAGAAACTATTAAGAAATAATTTTGGTTTGTTGTTTTGAAGGATACTAGACTTGGCAGAAATGCTTCATGTAATGTGTCTTATAGCATGCTTATTAACCAAGAGAGGCATTCTGTAGCATATAGCAGTGACAAATTCAATCATACAAAGTGGTGCTATTTTACACATTTGCAAGGACTTATATGCTGGCACAATCTTGTTAATTAATCATTTGATGATCATTTTTAACCATGAGCCATTATGATGTACTGGTTTATAAAATCTGTTGAGCAAGATTCACCATCTCGGTACCGGATCCCGTACCGATACCACACTAGCACAGTGTCGATACGGTACGATACAGAATTTTTTTGGCGTACAGAGTATCAGTATACCAACCATACCGGATACCGGTATTGAACCAGTATGGTACAGTATGCTCTGTATCATCCGATTTGGGCCAGTACGACCTTACTGTTGAGTGCTTAAGTGCTAGTGACAATGCTTACTGGTCAAACTTGAATATTCGAGTATTGCATGCAAATGTGACAATACCCTGATCAAAAAGCTCAATTTTATTGATTGTCTATGGTTGTTGCTAATGTTAAGAGAAGAAGACTCTGAAATTTCTAACTGGCAATTGTTGAACTGCCCGGCAGATATCATCAAGATAGTTCTCCATGATAGCTAGCCAATCTACAGTCTCATTCATTGCATTTCCAAGATTTGAATAATCATTAACGGAAATTATGTAAGGATCAGCTTGTTAGACTTCATAATAATTGCATTCATTGAGAATAAATTTGGTTGATCGTTTTTATAGGTTTGGTGCTTGATGGTTATTCTATTGCTGAGTACAATAATGGTTAATGATCATAGCAGGAGCTTTCACATGCCCCTGCTATGATGACCAGGGATTTTAAACATGAATATTTGTTCTTGTGTTTTCAAAGGCAAGAGGAGCTTCTGATTTATTACATATGATTGCTGATATTTTTTCAAACATGGCACACCTTATTAGTGTATTAAGGCATCAAATATAAATTAAATATTGCTTTTCTATGGCCCAATTGTATGGTTGTATGGATATTGATTTCCAATTTCCATTGCCTTAGACAAAATAGAAAAGTGAGCTAAATCTCAAAGAAGATTTGGTGAAGAGAGAAGCACTGCTTTTTTTTTTTTAATTTATTTTTTAAACTATCATGTTTCATTCCTTAGTGATTCTGTAATCTTGCTGTCAGAGCTTGTTCTTGATAAATCAGTGACTGTTTTTCATCTCAGGGCCCTTCTAGTGCATGTGCACGTGTCTGTTTTAAAGGCTAGGATACCGTGTTACAGTTGTACATTTAGGGTGGCTAACACATTTCTATTCCTTGCCACTCTTGAGTTTCAAGACTTTTTGCTCAACCTCCTTTACCAGTCAAGAATACATAGTAATTAGTCAAACTTCATATCAATTGGGACAATACTATATGCTCCTTGTTATAGTTCATTTAGTTTATTATGGTGCCAGTAATATTTTATAATTGACAATGCATATTGTTATAGCACTTTTCTCTTTATTTTCATCGTTCCATCAGATGCAACAGGCACAGCATGTTTTAAGTTCACGCTTGCTTTCTGCTACATCTTTTGTCAGCTGCAAGTCAAGAAACAAATGATGCATAGCTTGGGACATACATGTCATGGACTTTCCATTGTGTTGTGACAAGTTTCTCTGTTGATTTAATTCATTGCAGAGCTGAAACATTTGCGGGAAAATTCACCTTTATTTTGAAACCAGAACTTTAAGTATGTTGCAGGTCAACAATTTTATTAAAGAATAAATTAATAAACCCTACCACCACCAGACATGCAATTGGCTTCCATGCCCTTGTTTCTTCCGGCCCATTGTGACTGAATTTGGTTGAAGGTTGATATTTGGAATAGCACTTCCAGTTTTTTGGGGAATATATGGTTCGGTAGAAGTGTACTTTACATTATTTATGCATGCTTGATGAACATCCTCTGTCAGATCTCTAGCTAATTAGTGCTTCTTTAGGCCTGATTTTTTTTAATTTTTTATATTTATTCGTTTAAAGAATGGAGCGAACAGCTATCGTGCACACTTCTTAAAATCTTCAGTGGCCATGAGAGTGATTAAAGGATGACTCGTTTTGTGTGCTATATCGCAGTGAGGTATTAAAAAGTGAGTTTCTAAATCAACCAAAACATAGTTTGGAAGAGCGTGAAGCAGCAATTAAGTTAAGAGAGGAGATAGAAGTTCAAGAATTGCTCCTGGAATTTCTTTTGCAGTTGCAGCAAAGAAAACAGGAAGCTGCTGATAGATTGCATGATACAATCTGTTTTCTCTCTGCTGACATAGAAGAGGTTCTAAACCAGCAGTCAATTCTCAAGCAGAAAGGAGGCTCCTATGCAGAGCCAGAGAAAGAGGAGCATTCTGCTATAAATAAAGTGGACCAACCTTTGCATTATCCTGCAATAGGTGAGTATTCATCCTGCTCTGGTTCCAGAAAACGCTTCAGACCAGGAATTCAGAATTTTAATGACAAAGAGCATAATAATATGCTTGATGCAGCTCCCAGATCAGAGATACACCCTCAGATTCAGGAAGATTTTCTGTCAAAAAGTTCTCGATTGATGAAGAACTTAAAAAAATTGGAAGCAGCTTATTTCTCAACAAGATGCAGGGTGGTGATGCCGTCAAGCAAGCCCATAATTAATCCACTTACTAGTAGTGGAAGAGGATCAGTTGTTAGGACTGAAGGAAGTTCAGTTGGTGATTTTGCTTCTAAAGAGGGCCATAGTGGTGGAAGAAATAACAAATGGATAAATCCATTTCTTGAGGGGTTATGCAAGTATCTGTCGTTCAGCAAATTGAAAGTTAAGGCTGAAGTAAAGCAAGGAGATATTTTAAGCTGTTCAAATCTAGTATGCTCCTTGGGTTTTGATCGGGATAAAGAATTTTTTGCAGCTGCCGGTGTAAATAAGAAGATTAAAATCTTTGAATATGATATGATTCTAAATCAAGATCGTGATATTCATTATCCTGTAGTTGAAATGGTGAGTAGGTCAAAACTTAGTTGTATTTGCTGGAACAATTATATCAAGAACCAGATAGCTTCAAGTGACTTTGAAGGTATAGTGCAGGTAGGATGTCCGTTATGTTTAAAATTCTCTTAGTCTTTCGTTGACTTTTATATAATGCTAACTCCAAGTCTTGTTAGGTTTGGGATGTTACAAGAGGCCAAGTGTTTGGAGAAATGAGGGAGCATGAGAAGCGCGTATGGTCTGTGGACTTTTCACTTGTGGATCCAACAAAGTTGGCTAGTGGAAGCGATGATGGTGCAGTGAAGCTGTGGAATATCAATCAGGCAATTCTATTCTTGCACTTGGTGTATGTCAGCTTTTAACTATTTGCATCACGGTCATCAAATTGACATTATCATGGTAACCTCATACCTAAGTTATTTCAATCATATGATTGTTATTGCAGGTTGGAAGCATTGGTACCATCAGAACAAAGGCAAATGTGTGCTCTGTTCAGTTCCAACCTGATTCTGCATGCTCACTAGCAATTGGTTCAGCAGATCATAATATCTATTGCTATGATCTTCGCAACACGAGAATGCCATTTTATACATTAGTTGGTCACACAAAGACTGTGAGCTATGTGAAGTATTTACATGCATCAAATATTGTATCTGCATCCACTGACAACTCATTGAAGCTCTGGGACTTGTCTACAAGTACATCGAGGATACTGGACAACCCTCTTCAGACCTTCACAGGGCATATAAATGTAAAGGTATGCTGACCTGTTAAAGATTGGATCTTTAATTAGATATATCATAGCTCTCTGTTTTGCTATATGCAATGAATACGTTTTATTTTCATGGATCCTAGGATCGTTGAAAATATCACTTGGTTATCTACAATTTATTATCTTCTCTTTGTAAGCATTGATATAATGATATGCTCTCCTTTATCCCATTAACAGTAAATTTTAGCATATTTATGTTAGGAGCCCTTGGATTTTCAAAATCTTGTTTCTTCATAATGTTACCAGCGTAAGTTGATCTTCGTTGGTTGTTTTCGATCATTTCAAGACTCCTAGCATGAGATGGAGCAACATTTCTCATCTTGTATGGCATCTTCAAGATGTTCATCCTCTACTAGCATTGCAGGCATGCAGATTTGCAACATCACTTGCATTTGTGGCATTACAACTCCATCAAAGGATGTCAATGATACCGTCATTTGCATGTAACTGTTGTGGCCTAGAACTATCATGCACTATTATAATGGTTGTTATAAAACAAAATTGATGCCAAAATATATTGAAAGAAAATTTCAATTAAAATATTGATCAGCTGTAATGTATGTTAGTAGCTGCTATAGCAACAGATAACAACTCATATTAGTCCTACTACAGTATCATGTACGTTTATTATTTATTGTTAGTATAATTAATATAACACAATTTATCTAACAGAAGATTATTGTGATAATTATTGACAATGGTAATAGTACATTGGGATTTAATTGCTCTTATGTTGTTGCAGCAATTGTTCACATGTTTAACGACTGTTATTAAGTTATTATATAATGTATATAGCAGAAACAAAGTGCCAAAATTATTATACTGGCCTTTCTAATATAACAATCATTATAACTCCAATTTTGAATGCAAAGAAACAATCAACCACTGCCGCATTCTCATCCAGGAAATAGTAATTATATCTGAATATTCAACTGCTAGTGCCACCATCCCCCTCTCTCCCCCCCACCGGATATCCTTCCAAAGTTGTTTTCCCCATTGACCGCCAAACCCTCAAAACAAAATCTAAAAATTGTTTCTATTCTAAATGACACCTTCTAGAACTAATGGGTTGTGTACTTTTACAATTGTCTATAGTTGGTTGAGTTCAAGTGAGTGGGAACATTCATGCAGCGCCCCAGTTCTCAAGTTTTTGTTTGATAATCTATTGCTACTTTTTCAGTCTAAACATTTTCCCTGTCACTAATATTGATATCCTTTGAAATAATTAGATTGTGGCCTATGCTAATGTTCCTGCTACTAACTCATCTGTTAAAAAAATTGGAAAAAAAATCATAACTAACAACTGCTACTATATTGTTAAAATTTGAAGTTATTCTTCTTGTTTTTAAGTTTTACTTAGTTTGCTTTAGTTTAGCTTCTTTGTTTGATACATGAAGTTTTGACTCACCATGCTTTGCTTGCTTTACCATTTTTTTTTAACATTCTTTTCACCTGGACTGTACAAAATCCTATATAATGAAAGACATTTTTGTCTCAATACCACCAAATTGAATGCACAGCATTTTCTGATATTTGTTTTATTTATGCGCAATAGTATTTTTGTCCTGGTGGAACTACTTGCACGCATCTTTTTTCAAGTCAAACCTTTTGATATGCAAGTAGTACCTATTTATTTTTCTAGTAGAGTTTTTTGGCATATTGTACCAAGATTCTGCCAATGCTGTGTATTAAACCTTTTCCCTATTTGCAAATTGTCCCAGATAAAGCTATATTTATTTGCAGGAAACTCTTAGTGTTAGCATGCCATCTCCTCTATGGACCATGGACCCTAGTTAACCAAAGATGGTAAATGATGATTTTACCTTTGGTTATTCTCAACCAAGCTCCACCACGAACAGTTAAACTCAAAAAAATTTTAGGGTTCACTCAATTAGAGAACGGGTTTCCCGTTCCCCTAGTTTAGTATTTAGGGTTCACCTGGCTCCACTCAACTTCCACACCCCCCCCCCTTCTTCTCTCACCTCCTCGACCGACAAAACTCCTCTCAACTTGTGGGCATCACCATCAGAGCTTGTGGGCTCTGCCTCTGATTTTCTCAAGTAGTAGTGGTGTGAATAATATTAATGGCATAGGCACGATATCTAGAGCTCAGACGAGCTCGTGAGCCTTAGCAAGCCGGTAGTGGTGTTGCTGTTCTATAGCGATGGGGATCTCATGGATGACTTCCAACTCCAGGACCATCTCTCCTTACCTAGTGACCCCACTGCCTTCGCTGCCCAGGTCTGTGTCTCCAAACCCGACCATGCCCTTTAGATCAACCCAAAGGTGGTGACCATTCCATCCAGATGTTGCTGAGTGCTAAAGCTTGAGTGGAGGTGGAGAGGGCATGCATTTATGTTACTCCCTGGGTGGCATAGTGGTGTTTGTGTGTGTGTGTGTGTGTTGCGGGTGAGGGGTATTGCATGAACGATGCTAGTTGCCAATTCCTTCACCGGGTCTTGATGACACCGCTATCACTGCCATGGTATGCATCGACAGCTGAAAGATAGACCCCATCGTTGAGGAGTAGTGCCGAGAGCTGCTTCTTAGGTCCAAATCCTATAGATTGGGTGGCGCCTCCAGCTCATGGCCTTAACCTTCCCTTACTCCCCAACTAGATTAGTGCCGACCTCGCCTTTTCATCATCCATCAAATGCAGCAGAATGAAAGCCAAAGGTAGCTCCTTTACATGAATACACTTCAATTTTCCCATTTCCCTTATCTCAAATTGATCTACAAGCCTAGGGTAATCAAAGTTCCCATATGGCGGTTGCAGCGGCAACAAAAGGAGGCCTCTCTCTGTCCACCTAAACGCTAGCAAGAAGGAAAGAAGGGAGAAGAAAAGTAGAGGGAAAGAGGGGAAGAAGCCCTAACACCTTGAAGCAAAGAGAGAGCTAGCAACCGAACCCGCTAATGTGAAGAAGAACCCTAGATAGGGACTCCCCTCCAAAGTAATTTGGAGAGTATTTTGGTGTCTCAACCCTCAACAGTCTCCACTAACGCCAAGATTAATGGCTTTTTTGGGGTCTGTTGATGGAACTGTATTTCAAGGTACATATTGCAAGTAAGTATAGCTTTTTTGGATCAATTTGCATATAGGGATAAGGGGAGGTTTAACACCCAATATTGGCAAAATGTCGAGTGTGGTATGCAAAACACCCTTTTTAATAATATATAATTATTTTGTCAGTCTTTAAAGCATTCTTCTTGCAATACATTTGTTTTCTTTCTTTGATTCGTTTGATTCTTTTTCTACTGTTCCAGAATTTTGTTGGCCTATCTATATTTGATGGATACATTGCTACGGGCTCGGAAACCAATGAGGTATGCATTTTATGTTTCCACTCTATTTACCTAGTGCGAGTGGATGGTCAAATTATTTCTAAATAAAATCTATTCAGTGCAATATTTAGGTTAGTGATCCTTTATAGTATGTGATGAATAAGATATGACTTTAACAATTAAGACAGTAGGCTGCTTTATGCTCACACATATGCTCATCACTGGATTGAATGAGATGAAAATCATAAAAAAATGACTAGAAATCTATTCTGGGAGAAGAGACAATTTTGAGTTGTAAGAACTAATAAAACAACAGTGAGGGAAATATATGTGTTTCCCCAGAAGTGATGTACAATTTGCAGAAAAATATGAATGAATGCAGAAAAGCTACTTGAATGGCTCAGTGATCAACAAACATATGTTTCTTACAATCTCTTTTCCCTTTTCTTGTCCCTCTCTCTCTCTCTCTCTCTCTCTCTCTGCTTGACCAGTTTCAAGTTGTTGCCATTTGATTTAAAATTGCCAATTTCTGTGGTACAATCTTACGGCCTTCGTGCATGGATGTGACTTTATTGCCTATGTTGCTTGTCATGAATGACCAGGCAATCCAAGCTAAATTGAATACAGTTATTTTTCCAATAAATTTCAAGAAACAGCATGATCGCTAACGAATACACAAGTAATGTCATACAAGTACAACTTGAAGCATGATCCCTGTAGGTCTGAACATGCTTCAAAACGATGAAATGGTGTTTTGTTTTTTTGCCATTTGTCAAAGGCATTTTAGGAAACAAACAGTTTAGTCTAATTATGAAGACAGAACATTCAAAGACCACCTGGCTGGAAGATTCCTTATTTCTGCCATATGAAAGGGACATATTTCATGATTTTCTTATGCTATCGCATTGAATTTGCGTGTTATTCGGGTATGTCTGCACTCTGCTTCTGCTCCGATAACTAAGGAATTTGGTAGCTTTGACATTGAGAAATTATGTCTATACACTTTTCTGAAAATATGAGCACCATTTTGGATATCAAATATACATTCTCAGATTCTCACAGTTAACTGCCCAGTGCCCATTCCTTTGTGTTTCCTTCCTGTATCGATCATCTTTTCTACTGTTTTCGATCAGGTTTTTGTCTATCACAAAGCCTTTCCTATGCCAGTCTTGTCGTACAAATTCAGTATGACAGACCCCATATCAGGCCAGGAGGTTGATGACGCATCGCAGTTCATTTCGTGCGTCTGCTGGCGTGGTCAATCTTCTTCCACCTTGCTTGCTGCAAATTCTAGTGGGAACATCAGACTCTTGGAGATGGTATGACTCCAAAATTACAAGTGGATCACATATCAGGGGAAATGCTTGTGTCAGCACAATGATGTTTATCCTCTGAAAGTTCACAGGTCAGCAGAAGTAATCAGTAATTCAAAAGCATGGATATCTGTTGTGAAGTTCTTCAATTTGGTGGTTCCTTAATGATATTATAGG
Source organism: Phoenix dactylifera (assembly GCF_009389715.1). NCBI lineage: Eukaryota > Viridiplantae > Streptophyta > Magnoliopsida > Arecales > Arecaceae > Phoenix > Phoenix dactylifera. The sequence continues at coordinate 39,197 of NC_052402.1, forward strand.
GGAAGCTGATAGCAGATGTAACATATAAAGCTAAGGAAAAAAAAGAGAGAGACGGAGGGAAATGATATGTGTAAATCATTGGTCTGGTTTGGGGTATATACCATTAGTCCATCAAATGGGGCCTTTTTACTCCAAACTACATTGTTTTTCTTTGCATGACCTTTCCATTCGACTGCCATCGGTGGTGAATGGGGTTTATGTTAATTAATCAATTAAACTAAGCCTGGTTTCCTGCTGCAAGACATGGAAAGCTGTGGTCGCGGAGCTTGGACTGTGAAGTACATCTGCCTCTATATCCTTTTCTTTAGTAAACCTTGTACAGTGTAGTGCTTGATGCCATCTTTGGCATATTCGCAAACTTTTGATCTCGAGTTGATTAGGAACGGCATCTGCTTGGGAATCACATGGCACATAGCATAATTCGTTTGCTTTTGGGGAATGAAAGAAGTTATCCTTTTTCGACCAAAGTTTCGCACTTATCTGTACCCCAAAGATGCTTGATTTAAAGTTGTTAGAGAACAAAGTTGGGAATGTCTCATCTGCTGTATCTATGATCGGTCGGAAGTTATGCGATTCCGGCCTTCTTGCTGGATGTCTTTAAGAGCTCGTTTGGTTCGCGGGAAAAGAGGGGGGGGGGGGAGTGGTTAACGGGAAAGTAATAGAATGTCTTTTGTTTGGTTGGAGTTTTCAAAGGAGAGAGACGGGAAAGTTATATTTCCATAGAAATATGATTTCCACATTTCATGGAAAAGTCTTTTCCATGAGGCGGGAATCACTTCATTTTTATTTTTTTCTAAAAAGATCCTTAAACATTAAAGAGGCATTAAAGATCTATTTTTTATTAAGGGTATAATAGGAATTATGCATAACTTTCCTAGGAAAGTAGATGGTCAACCAAACATAAACACTTTGGAAATCTATCACTTTTCCATGGTTAACCAAACATGCCAAAAGTATTTTCCTAGGCATTCTCTTCCTAGAAATCTGCTTCCCACGAACCAAACGAGCCTTAACATTCTGTTCAACTTACATCTCAATAATGTGTTTGTGAAAGTAGGCAAAAGATGGTTATAGTTTATCAAGTTGGTAATTTTTTCTTTGATCTTTATGCTAGAAGTTTGAGTTCTTTCCTTAACCGGACTTTGATGGGTTGAGCATACTTGGTGGTGGGTTTTCTGTTCTGTAGTCTATTACCTAATCCTCAATGGATAAAAAATAAAAAAAATAATCAGCAAGAATGAATGCATGTGATCTCATAATATCAAAATTATTATTTATCTTTTAAAAACTTTTCTAAGAAAATATATTAATGGCAAAGTAGATTAAGTATCATCATAAAATATGGTCAAATTGTCGGATCTTTTGTTTGTATGTATGTGTCTTTAATTGATCGTATTTCTTTTCAAATTCAATCCTAATTCATTAAAAACAATTGGATAAGCATGCGCATTACTTAATAGGACCTTTACAAGGAGATTATCAAATATGTTCGTAGGTCGCCTCATTATATGTTAAAATGATATAAAGATAATTTAACAAGAAGTTGCAAACCTACGCATGAAGTGGATGCCACCCGCTGAAAACGTCTCATACATCTATAAGAAAAATGATATGGGAAAATTGGTTTGGCCAACCCACCAAATTGAGAGCTGTTTATTTGAATATATAGAGCTACAAAAATTGTCTTCAGCGAATGTAGAGGTTACAACTTGTCATCTAATATAAACAATATTATATAACGTTGCTATTGTTACAACATAAAGAAAAACTGTGCAGGAAACTTTGTAGAAGACTTTGTAGCTGAATCGTTGATATAGTTGGAAGAATTCAAATGTGGTGGTCTAACAACATCCTTATCCAGTGTTTAGAATATGAGTTCTTTGATTATCTTTATTGTAATGAACACAAGTAGATGAGCAACTTGAATTATCGGGATTTTCATAAGTAAAGTGGATCGGCAACTTGGAAAGGTTTACTTGATCACCACTATCCTGTCTGCCAGTAATTAAAAATAAATAAATAAATTTAACTTGTAAACTATATTATTAAGATTACGATTCTTAAATTGGAAAATAAATACAATATTGGCATTTAACTCCTGTGTCACAAAACATATGTCTAAAAGCCATATATATATATATATATATATATATATATATATATATATATATATATATATATATATATATATATATATATATATATATATATATATATATATATGAGGAGAACAAGTGGGAGTTTCATCAATCATTTCACCAAAATGTTGGATGATTTCTCATGTTAAACCATTAATGGTGGAACCAATAAGCTGCGGTCCATTTTTGCAACGCTGGCTTAAGTTATATCACTCGAGTACTCGAAATTTTGTGCTTGGACTTTGTCAGATTGTTGAATGTAATCTTCGGCTCTCCCCCGTCACCATGGATTCGCATAATATTTTACTCGAAATTAGGTTGCTCACTTGAAACAAAAATAAACTCAATAAGTAGAAAAAATATTTTGATATCATAACTATTAAAATTATTATAATATAAAATATAAAGAGTATACTTTAATCGAATGAAGTTTGGGCGTCTACATTAGGGGCTCGTTTGGTTCGCGGAAAAAAAAGGAAGAAAAGTGTGGTCAACGAAAAAGTAATGAGATGTCTCTTATTTGGTTGGAGTTTTTAAAGAAAGAGACAAGAAAGTTATATTTCCATATAAATATGATTCACATATTTCATGAGAAAGTGTTTTCCATAAGAAATATGGAAAAGTTAATTTTCTATGAGCCAGAAATCACTCTATTTTTATTTTTTTCTAAAAAGGTCCTTCATCATTAAAAAGGCATTAAAGACCTAATTTTTATTAAGAGTATAATAAGAAGTACACATAACTTTCTCAGGAAAGTAGATGGTCAATCAAAATAAGTATTCTGGAAATATGTCATTTTTCTATGATCAACCAAATATGTCAAAAATATTTTTTTACATATTTTTTTAAATCTAAATTTTAAAAATTATATTTTTAGAAGAAAAAGTATTTTCTGCGGACCAAACAAGCCCTAAATGATATGATTTTAACCGAGGCTGGTTTCCACACCGAAATAAGACACAGATCGCTAAGCTAATCCGCGCTGCTCTCTGGGTGGTGCGGTGGGCCCCCTGAAAAAAACAGGGTGCAGGCGCCGCGGAATTGTTCACGAGCTCAGACGCCCCTTCTCGACGGTTCCACCCACCCGAACCTTGGCCTACGTACCTCCGCAAAGGGCCAAAACCTGACACCAAACCTGCGGGCTAATTAATGGGCGAGAGAGAGCGACAAAAGAATCGCTTTCTCTGCTGCTCTTCCTACCGTCTGATCCTGATCAAACGGATAAAACTCAACTCCTTGGATGTGCCTATCTCTTCCTGTGGGCTTCCTGTGGGCTTCCTGTGGGCGGGTGACCCTGACCCACCAAAACAAATGCGGTCCATTTTCCTCACAGGCAGAGATATGATTACAAGCCGACATGGTGGGGGCCCAGCTCATCAGGCCATGTCTTTGGATAAAGATGACACGGTGTACGGTGTACACCGTTCGAACTAGGCCCACTTTTCGAACATTCAGGATTTGAACCACCATCTCCAGCTTTTATATTAATTGATTTTTATTTTTAATCCCATGCATATTTGTTTTTGTTTTTTTTATGCAGCCTTTATCTACATCAGTCGTGGGATCCTCCACTATATTATTCGCTTCCATGTGAAGCTCAAAAGAAATCACGCTCTTGAACAAGTCTCAAGAAGTAGGTGCCCGTCGTCACAGAAATGTTATCCTCGGATCCACTCAATCATCATATCCCTTTTTTTTTTTTTTTTTTTAAGGTGGATGCTATCAGCACCCGCCTTCCATGCATATTCGTTTGGTGTAGGTTTATCATCTTCATCTATCAAAAAAGCCAGCCCACTGTTTTTGGTCTTCCAGATAAAGGTTGATTTCTAACGTTGGTCCTGCGTCCCAGTTTTACTATCCTAAGCTGGCGAACCATGAATTCTAAAGCTTGTCTTATGATGAGGTGTATTGAGCGTCCAAATTTGAGAAACACTGAATACTTGAAGACTCTTGAGACAACCAAGCAATCATGTTATTGAACTCAAAGCATACTAAGCAGACAAATTCTCATGGTTATACTCCAGTCGTCTGGTCGTAGCATCCATCATGGAGGTTTGATGATGGAGCCTTGAAAATTGTTTATCTAGACATTTAATTTGCTCAGATAATTTTTGAAAGAGTTGGTGAAGCAAAATCTTATATCTTTAAAATATCAAAAATAAAACCTAGATTGTTTCTCGTTTATCGTCTTGTGATTAGAACCTGATCAACATATCATTTTTCAATTCAAAACTTTGCTCCATAGAATAGTTCACATAATCTGTTCGACATCTTCAAATCAAGTAACTCTCCCTAGATCAAGTACTCCTCCGGAAACAAAAATGAAGCAGCTCCTTGCCTCGGCAGTGCTGGTCGAACTTAGTTATTGTGGCTCCGTCGCCCAAGCTACCCATAGCCTGAGCGGCTGAGCCCGTTTAATCCAGCAGCAAAAAGGTCAAGATAGTATTCAATATTAAAGAAAGTTAAAAAGGCTATATTATAAGTCCCATCCAGCCTTCCTTCCTATGGCCAACCTATCGATTTGGACGACCTCGGTTCGTCTCACCGTCGAGTGACCTGACCGCTAAGATAGAGATGACGACCACCACCGCCAAAAAAAAAAAAAAAAAAAAAAAGAAAGAGAAAAATCTCCATAGAACACCTTAATATCCTTTAAATAATTTCCAATAATTCTACAGGGCACAAGTTTGGTACCAAAACGTTTCCCTGCACAGCCGCGCCTAGCGTGCACCAACGTCGCCATGCACGCAATGATTTCTTCTTCCACGAGAGTGTGCGTGTCCGCTTGCCACGTCAAATGCCAGCAATGCAGGGAACTGAGTTGGCGACTCGTAGGCATATCTGCGACCGAGCAGATGAGTCCGACAAAACTGGGTGATGATAGAGAGTGGGGCCCATGGCTAATAATTGAGAAGCGGACGCGGTAACCGACGTGGATCCGCGCTGTCGTAGACCCTCATCCGAACTACTATCGGACTCGATTCCCTACCGAGTCCGGGTATTTTTCTACGCAATTCTTCGCCGCCGCGTGGCTCCTGAGCTGTCACCCGCATGTTCGCGGCGGCCCGTTCGTCCACGTTGTCCCTCGGGCCCCCGTTCCTCCTTATCGCCTCGTATAAAAACTCTTCCATCTCGGCCCCGGAGTCGGACTTGATCCGAGAAGGAGAGGGTGGGTGTTATATAGATATTATTATTATTATAGAGCTTTTTCAGGAGAAGGGCGTTAATGGAGGAAAAGGTGGCCATGAGAGAGAGGGAGTGGATACACGGTGGAGTGAGCCTTTCTGCAATGGTGTTGGGGTTCTTTGAAGAAGGGGGAGGAAATGAACTGGGCCGCGACCCATTCGAGGGTGATGGTGAATGCAGCGATGAAGAGGATGGCGGAGATGGCTCGGAAAGTAATGCTCGAGAAAACAAGGCTTTCTGGAAGACCCAACACCAGCTCCTCCAAGTAAGTTCGATGATCCATGCTTCTTCGCTTTAAATTTTGCAGAGAAAATTTATATATATGTATATGTCCGTGTGTATATCTGTATATTAGATTTTTATAAAAATATTATCAATTATTTGAAAGAAATGATTGTTAAATTATTTATAGGTTCGACAAAAAAACCTTTGAGATTGTGAACAAAAAAGCTCCTCTCATGCAAGAGCGATGGAGCTGTTTGTTTGCTCAAATGTGTTTTTATGTTGATGATATCTTTTGAGGATATATATATATATATATATATATATATATATATATATATATATATATATATATATATATATATATATATATATATATATATATATATATATATATATATATATATATATATATATATATATATATATAGAGAGAGAGAGAGAGAGAGAGAGAGAGAGAGAGAGAGAGAGAGAGACATCTACCGAATTTAAGCACAGAATTGCTATAACAAAAACAATTTAGAGTTGGTGAGATTGGTTACTATAATTTATAGAGAAAATTTTATTGCATATTTATCAATTTTTGGTCAAGTCTTTCGTGTCATTTTATTTTCTCAACCAAGATATCAACAGAGAGAGAGAGAGAGAGAGAGAGAGAGAGAGGGAAGGTGCCATCAATTGACAGACAGGCTTACTGTTATAGCCTTCGTATGTAAAAGCTATGGGTTCTTCTGTTTTCTTTTCTTTTATTTATTATCTTTGGATTTGAATACTGATCTAATTAGATATAGTTGTACTAATGGATTGCAATAGGAGGGCTTGTCCCGGGATAGCTTGGCGGAAGCGAAGGTACGGATGTCTACAGAGGATGCCGTGAAGAAGATGCAATCCATGGGACTTGTCTGCATCTGCCCGAATCGAATGGCCAAGGGATGCCGGAATTGTGCACTAAGGCACATCACCGAAAGGCTCCGGGAAGCAGGATATAACAGCGCCCTTTGCAAGTCCAAGTGGAGTCGGTCCCTGGATATCCCTTCAGGTAATTGGGAATATTCTCCTCTTCTTTCGGATCATCATGACAAGTCCAGATCATTCACATCAAGTTTGTGCTACCCCACCACATGATAGAAAGTGACAAAGTTACAATCTTTACAAACAGGTTAGGGAGATTTTTAACTAGCCAGGGTTGGATCAGACCCAGGTTTCCACAAAAAAAGTGACTTACTCGGAGAGCAATTCGCAAATATTCCATTAGCTAGGTATATATTTGGAATGCGTACCTGTCTCGGAGATTATGTTATGACGATATAGCATCGCATGTATCATTTCCCCATGACTACACGATACAAAGTAACAAAGTTAAGTGGGTGTATAGTGATCAAAGTATCACAAGCACAAAGTTGATAAGTTCGCAATGAGCTTTTGGGTATGCGTCCAAGCTTTGAATATTATTATCTTAGTGCATTTCAGATACGTTGTCTCGCCAATTCAGAATATTAGCACTTCGGATGCGACGGTATTTGACATATTATTGATTGTACGTCCACAGGGGAACACAGCTACGTAGACGTGGTGATGGAGGCAAAGAACGGCAGAAGGAACCCAATTAGAGTAGTCATAGAGCTGAACCTCCGTGCGGAGTTTGAGATGGCGAGAGCCAGCGAGGAATACAACCAGCTTGTAAACTGCCTTCCGGAGGTCTTCGTTGGCAAGTCGGAGAAGCTAAAGAATGCGATCAAGATCATGTGCTCGGCGGCGAAGAAGTGCATGAAGGATAACAAGATGCACTTGGGGCCATGGAGGAAGCACAAGTACATGCAGTCTAAATGGCTCGGAACACCCGAGAGGATGGACCCTGGCCCTGGGGCGCCGTTCCTCCCAACGGCGGCGTCCGACCGGCAACCAAAGCTTAGAGCTTCCATGCTGACCTTTGACTTGCACCGCACTGCTGTGGAAGTCATTTGACTTCTCTCGTCGCCTCGTCTGCTTACAGTTTCGGCATGCTTGTTATCCTGAGAGTTGTAAATAGGTTGAGAAAAGGAAATTAGTAGAACTGTCGGCAGACTTCTTGAGTTGCCCAAACCAAGCACTAGAGCAACGTTGTACAATTCCAAGAGTAATGACCAAGGCAAGCATCCATGTTAAATTAAACCAAGTGGTGACAGCTGACTTTAAGGCTTCATCAAGCCCAATGGGCCTAGTCCAAACGATCTGGACAAGCTTGGGCCAAGCTTGGCATTCTTGGGGGAATTGTACATGTCAACGACAGCGTTGATATCATTTTTTTTTTGTTTGTTTTTGAGGAAGCCGGTGAAACAACGTTGATATCTTATCCAAGAATACCCCAAGTTTTATGCAAAGTCCGAAGTAAGTTCACATGGAATGAATCATGAGCGAGGAAGGACGGCGTAGCTAGGGTAAGATAAGATGCATGCCCGATGTAGCTGTTTCCAATGTAAAAATGTAGGGTTAATATTTTTTTTTTCTCATGCTTCTATGGACCATATCATATCTCAAGGGGTTTAACTGAGATACTAAATCTTGGTTTCAGTGAGGGAGGGTGTTATGCAATGGCCCTTGCCTATTGAGTATCGTATCGACTAATATCGATCGAGTTATATTACTATCTTGATGACTCAAAACAGTCTTATGACTTTATTTCGGACTAACTCATACGACCTTCCTAGTTCGCCAATTTCATACTGCTACTGGAAGCAATTTGTTATGTGCAGGATGTTCTATGATAAAAGTGGCCGAGTTAAAGCGCTTCATCCAGTGTGGAGCCAACTTTGATCAATTTGCACTTGCTTCAGTCATTTGAGTTGGAATAACCTTAGATGCTATTGCTAATGAGCGGCGCAGGAGGTTATATGAATGGTTCGATTAGAACAATACTTGGCCTGGTTTTATTAGGAAGCGACCTACTCCTATTAAATTTGAATGGCATGGGTTTTTGAGGGAGACCCCAATTCCCTGCATTGACCATTAAGCTATTCTCGACAGTATCCTGCTTAGACTCCAGAGCAAGTCTGATACTTTTTGCACAGCTATTGAATCAAATGTTTTTGCATGGCAACTTTCCCTACACCTTCCGCGAAAAAAAGTGAATCCGAGATGCTGTTTTCTTGTTCCATATCCAACTGAATTTTATTGTGATTCTCTCTTTCTTTTTCTTCTTCTTTTTTGTTGATACAGAGGAGACCCACGGCCCAAAGAGAGAAGCAGAGGAAGTATCAGCCAACAAAATGTTGAGAAATCCTGCCGGGGCTGAGAGATGGTCCTGGTACGAAACCTCATGAGAACTGATTGCCTGAGCGGTGCCGAAACAGATGGGAGGCTTGGAAATTTGTAGCAACAAACTTCCACTGCCAAATATCCTGCAAAAGTGGGCTAACCTGCACTTTGGAATAAGGTGAATTGAGCCAGGAGATAACAGTAGATGAATCTCCTTCAACCCACACCTGCAAAGCTTTATAAGTGTGTATGGCTGTGTGAATAAGATACTGAGATTTTTGGAACTAGTTTGCCTGCTGCTGATATCAACCGACCACTGCAGCCTTATCATCCATTACAGAGCCACCAAAGTTAAACTTTTAAAACACCAGGGGGAGGGGGTATCCAACAGAAAGTGATGATAGGATCAGAAGAAGAAGAGGCAATACCCCAGTACCTAAAATGTGATGCAAAAGAAACTTGAGAAGGCCCAGAAGAATGAGTTGACAGATAACTATAGAGCTGTCTTACCAAAATAGACTCTTGAAACAGTCTATAATTTCTTGATTTCCATAACAATCATAATTTCTTATCAGATCAGAACTGCAGGTGTCAGTTGTAACCAATAAACTCATGAGAAAGCAAAAGAAGAGAGCTATCTGTTAGCTGTGTATAAGCCAAAACAGAAACAAAAAGAAAGAACTGTCATCTTTGAAGAGCGAACCAGCCAGCCACTTTAGCGAAACCAAGTGCATAAGCAAGAATGATGTTGGATTTGCTCTCTACCATGGTATCAGACATAATGGCATCCCATACCAGCAAAGAGCAAGGGTAAATGCTATTTAGAAGGTCGGCCAGCAAGTTCCAAAATTGCCGAGCAAGTGGACAATGGAAGAGCGCATGAGCCTCTACCTCAGCCGGGCAAAGGTCACAAGATAAACCGATCATCCCATATAATGCCTCGGCTATACAACAGTTGTTTGCAGGGTAGTCTTTTCCACAGCAATTTCCAGCGAAAGAGTTTTAACAGACATTGGGATGGGCAGCCTTCAAAGCCAACGGAAGGAAGAGAGATTACCTGAATAAGGAATGGCTGGCTGTCGCAGAGGAAAATCGATCAGGCCAAGAACCTTGGGCCAGCGGAATAGCCAGAATTCGTGACAATATATCAGCTGGGAAAATAAGAGCTCAACTCCTCCTCCTTCCAGGTGCGGGCATTATTGATGAAATCCGCCACTTTCTTACCCTGCAGAGGAGTATCCATATTAATAAATGTAGGCCAGGAGTTAGGAGGGACTGAAGAGTACCATGGATCCTGTAAAAAATACACTAAGGTGCCATCTGTGAGGTTCGAAATAAAGTTGTACTGCAGCTGAGTGCCTTGAGCTACTACTATTATTCGATGCCAAATGGATGAGCATTTAGATGGCCGATGGTAGTTCCTCCAGGTGCCGTGAAACTTGTACTTTGCAACCAAAATCTGAGCCCACAAAGAGTGCGGATTTAGCACAAGATGAGCTGCGAATTTGCTTAAAAGAATTTGTTGCTTTGAAAGCAAAGAATGAATAGCTAGACCACCAAAACACTTAGGAGAAAAAATGAGATCCCAAGATAAAAGATGACAGCCTTTGCTGTCAGATGAGTGCCCCCAAAGAAATGCACGGAACTCTCTTTCCAGGTGATGAGGGAAGCGTAGGATCGTTTCTCCTGCTGTTCCACTGCAAAAATCAGGAGCACACAACAGATAAAAACAGGAGAATTTCGGAATCCAAAAAATAGAGCTTCATCAGAATTTTCATTCACAGTAAAACCGAGCCAAAAAGAAGCAAGCGGCGGCCCTGTACATCCCACCTCTTATAGGGCCATGAACTCATTCTAAATCCCTAACAAAAAGGACTCAATAATCAACTAAACTCTAATCAAAACGGACTCCTAATCTGACTTAACTCAGACATGAATTTCAGAACAAGTTCAGACTCCCAAATAGACTCAATTCAGAAATTCTCAACATACTAGAACTCGATTAAACCAACATTCAGAAACTTGTAAACCGTGGGATTGATCTTTGGGAACATGAGATCAATCCTATTTTCCCCACAGCTGTATTGTTTCGCTCCAGCACCAGCAGAGTTTCAACAGCTGGTTCCTCCGGTTAAGTAGACAAGTCAGCAATTCCGAAAACAGCAACAGGTTCAGCAACATGTACCAAAAAAAAAAAAAAAAAAAGGCACAATAAAAGTCAATCATTGCTTCGAGATAAAGTGTCCCGAGTAGTAGCTTTAGCCACAACAAGCAATCGTCAACAAAAAAAAATATGCGATAGGGTAATGCCACATCTGCCTGGTTGATAGGCCCGAGCTTTATATTCAATAGAGAGCTGCAACAACCTTGAAAGCATGTCAAAGCACATAATGAATAAAAATAGTGATAACAGGCATTCTTGGCGTAGTCCCATCGTAGGCTTAAACCAAGAAAAGGGTGAACCATTGATGAGAAGAGCAAAAGAAGGATGACAAACACATGCCTAAGCCCTTTAATAAAATTAGGATGGAAATGAAAGTTATTAAGGACTGCAAGCATAAATCCCAATTAATCCTATCAAAAGCTTTTTCCATATTGACCTTTACAGTCATTAAGGGTTTGGTTCTGGAAGATTGCATTTGCGTAGAGACTGCATGATTTCCTGAGCAAGTTCCATCAAAAAGATTTCCTGAGCAAGAAAGATATTTCCTGCAACGTGACGGCCGAGCACAAAGTCCCTTTAGCAGGAGAAATTAAAGTTGAAAGGAGCAATTTCCGTCGGTTTCGCTTACGCATAAAATTTTTTTTTGGATAGATCAAAAAATCTAAATAATAATTTTTAAAGAGGCTTTTTTTTTTTTTGTACAATTTCATCTTCGATGTGAAATATAAGTTAGTCAAACACCTTATAAATAAATAGGAGATCGGTTCACTTCATCCATTTTCTTTCTTTTTGAGATGCTATAGCGGTATTTTCAACAGCAACAGCTCTAAAGCTTGATGTAAGCCAATAAAAATCACTTGGTAAATGATACTTACCTTACAGTACGTGCATAGCCGAGTAGGTTGCGTTGTATCATTCGTGCGAAGAAATAATTTTTCTTCTTCTGCAATATCAACCATTGGATCGCACGACAGCCTCTTCGAGATCATTAAAATAAGTGCAAAATGTGATCCAACGGTCATCATAAAAGAAGATCGATTATTTTTTAATACAACCCGAACCAGAGCCGAGCATAATGCGTACGGACAGGGCAGAAGACTTGGAACGACTTGGATTTATATTTGTGGGAGATAGTGGAAGACCACACAAACCAGTGCGCGGCCTCCAACCACAACATCCGCATTCATACCTTTAATCCCCCTTATGTGGCGTCGAACAAAATTTTAGTTGGATGCGTGTTTGAAAACTTCGTTCGTCGGTTTGACGGTATGGGTTTAATCGTCTCCAAGAATGGCCCACATAATTATGCTCGTACCAAAAGGCAAAAGCCAATGGCTAGTTGATTCGGTACTTCTCTTATGCGGCCTTCCCGTAGTTTTGGCGTGTGAAGCACTCATTTGGCGTGCATGGCACGGCCCCTACCATTATACTCCCTCTGTCAAGCTTTCAAACGCTCACTTTTGCCTTGCCAATGGCCATCAATGGCGAATACGTGTCAAGCTCAGTAATTAGGTGTTTAAGGTACATGTGAGCGTCATCGCTCGGTTCTTTTCTTCTCAATTAGGTACATGTTGTTTTATAATGAAGGTGGTCAAGTCATCCAAGTTAGGCCATTGTCAATAAAGCTTAAGCTATCCGGCAACATAATTCTAGGGTACACATCACCAAGACATGGCTAATCAATACATAATATGCATGTTTTGAGGCCCAAGCTCAATAGCAAGAAAAAGCTTCATGGACATGCTGCAAGAGACTTGATGCTTGAGGGTTATATCTGATTCACCATTTTTTTTTTTTTGTAAGAATTCGTTGATTGCCCATGGCACAAATCTCTAAGCACTTTGAACTTCGTCATTTATCTGTTTATATAGATCTTAAAGTAACCTATGGATAATTTGACAGTGGATTTGCAGAAGGAAGGTGGTTCCTTGATGCAACCCTGTACCTACGCAGGGACCTGCTTGTCATAAGTTGACGTTTCACATCGTCAATGTCGCCAATCCTCTCTTGATATATAGTGTCCTCTCTTGGAACCAGATTTGGGCCTCATAGCTTAGAAGTATATAGGAAAACTTTGAGGGATGGTTTTCATTGAAGTGGGATGTCATTTGGTGTTGACATTAAAGATTCATGTATTTACTTCTTGTTTTTTTTTTGGTGGGGCTAAAAACGGGTATTTCATATATTACGTGAATGAATACACCTCAAAAATTAAGTCACACAGTGCCCTACACAATTCGCCCTTCTCGGCCCACAAGGTGTCTCCTAACTCCTGAGTGACACGCCACATATGCTGCCATCTAATCCGCTGCCCTATTGGCCTCTTGATACACATATTTAGTCTGAAAGGCCACTCCATCACTCATCATATCTCAAATATCTCGAACACTTTTTTCTGCACTTTATGGTAGAACTACGTTCAGGTTAGGAGAATATGCAAAGTATAGCATTCAAATTATCAAAAAAAATCTGTACACCCTACAAGATTGTAGAAATCAAATATATGACCTTGCCCTCAAATAAATGATATGAAATCATGAAGGTGCTACCTGATTTGTTGGGGAGGTATCTTAGTGATTACATCAAAGACTGCAGGGTGAAAAATATATGATCATGGTTCACAAAAATCCTCATAGTTTATTCCGAACGGCCTCTAAAAATTCTTGAAAGTGATTATCTGACAAACTTCAATGCTGTAAGTCAATAATTGATAATGACATCATGTCTACCAAACTAAGGTTAAGGTTTGCTTATTCTTGGTATGAAGATGAGCAACGCTTTCAAGCAAAATTACAAGTTAGATTGGCGTGGACTTTTCATGAGGTTGGGCCACTTACCACACCATTAGAAAAAGCTTCTATTTTCCTCTAGAATTTGTTGCATGTATACTTTTTTAAATATTTGAAATTATGTGAATAATCTCAAAAATTTACGATTTGTATATACACCCTCATTAATTGCTTTATTTTGCATATATACTCTTATAAATATCTATTATATATCATAAATTTTCTAATTGCATGTATACTCTTATAAATTATTTGTTTTTATATGTACAACCTTATAAATTACATTTTTTTGCATATACGTCATATCTTATAATGGTTTATATTAAAAAAATAATTTATATATCATATCTTTATAATGGTTTATATGTAAAAATAATAATTTATAAAATATAGACATAAATAGTAAATTAATGAGGGTATATATATATATACAGATATTTATAAAGATATATACATAAAAAGAAAAAACAATTCTTTATGCTATAAGACAGGGCGGCCCAACTCTTAGGCGACGGAGGCGGTCGCCTGCCTCGGTCGCCTGAGGCGGCCCAAAGGAATGCCCTTGGCCAATACTGTGAGAAAGAAGATGTTCGCAGGGCTACAAAACTGTGAAAACATGAAAGGCTGAAAGCTAGTTGCCTACTTCGCTATGGCCTGTGGAAAATTGCTTCAGACTTCAAGACCACGAGACGTGGGAAAGAAATCCCATCGCTGTAAAGCTCTTAAGCCTGGTTACTGGTATAACATATCATCCTATGGCTTATGGCTTATGGCTATTGGTCCTATTCGGCCTCATTTTCTTGTTCTTGGTCTCAAATCCTAGCACAGCAACACAGTAGCACTGTTCTTCCTTCCTTCGCACTGAGTTCGCAGGCAGCAACCATTCCCAAAGCGGAAAAGAGAGCTCACATTGTCATTGGACGGGATGCAATAGTAGACCTGAACAAGGGGAAGAAGACGACGTATTGGAGTTGGACAAAAGTTAGCTACTCTTAAACGTTACGATGCCGTAGAATTTTAATCCTTCAACCGTGGATGTAAGTTCGAAGAAAAGCTACGGAAATGCAGGGCGGAAAGGACGCGCCCGAAAACTCGGAGTCACCGTGGGGACATGGAAAGCGTGGAATCAAATCAAGGAATGCGAAAGAGGTGGCTACTGTGACAGACAAAAAAAAAATAAAAAAATTAAAAAATTAAAAATTTGCATGAATATTCTCCTAAATATCGGATTTTGCATGAATACTCTTCCAAAATTTATATTTACATGTATACCCTTATAAAACACTTGTTTTATCATTCTACCCTTTTTTATTTTTATTTTTGCATATGTACCCATGTTATCTAACGACGTTAAAAAATTAACAGTTTCAAATTAAAATGACTAAAATAATCTTACTGGGTAGACATAGATTGGAATCCCAATAGAAGAAGAAGACAAGAGCAATAGCGTAATTTTAAAATTTTATTTTATTTTTAATTAAAATAAATATATTTTTTCTTAACACCGTTAGAACAACTATTATATTACGGGCATTTGTACAATAACAAAATTTTATAAGAGTATACATGTAAATATCAATTTTGGAAGGATATTAATGTAAAATTTGATATTTAGAAGCAGAGGTGGCTACGTAACCACGTGAGAGGCGGATTGGGTTCGGCGACGTGGTTGCCGTCTCGGCCAGACTGAGTGCGACTTCAATGCCCATTAACTACAACCGTTTCCCGCTTTATTAGCTCACCGCAATATACCAGAAACTCAAGTTAACTCCACCCCCATTTTCTACGTATACACCTCTCCCCGCTATTGCCATTTTTTGGTGGTTACAGACAAGACTGAAAAAACGTGTGTACTATAAGAAAGAAAGGTGAAAGAAGCTGCGGGAATAATAAATAATACACAAAAATAGATATAAATTCACATGGACGGAGAAAGCCGATAACTTCCTCCTCTGTTTCTCTATCTTATCTTCAACCCTCTTTGCCTTTCCCAATATACGATATTTTTTTCAGCTCTTGCTTTCCTCCGATTTTGGCTCCATCCTTTATTTTCTCCGGAGCCTTTGGTCCCCATTGTTTTTGTTTTTTATGTTTTTCTTGTCACCTTCCTCTCTCTCTCTCTCTCTCTCTCTCTCTCTCTCTCTCTCTTTTGTGTGTTTGGATCTTCTTCTGTTTCTAACTAGTTTCTTAAAGGTTATTATTATAACCGTCTTTGTTGTTCTCCAGTTGCCTTAACGGAATCCTTTAAGGAAGTCACGGTGACTCCGTTGTTCTTGTTATTGCTTCGTTGTATTCTCCCTCAAGTAATCTGGCCTTCAAACCCTTGTTCTTGCTGTCTTTCTTGTATCTGTTGTTGCTCTTCTTCTTATTTATAGATTCTAAGTTCTAAACCTTTACCCCTCTGTTTCCAGTTTCTTTCTTGGATCTGGTGTTCTTCTCCTCATTCGTTTATTCTTATTTTTTTGTATCCCCTTCGAGAATTACACAAAATCGCCACCTCTCTGTTCCTCCCTATCTTCAGTTGTTGCCTCTCTTTTGTTTCTTTGTTTTAGTTTTTCAAGGAATCCTGATTCCCTGAATTAATTCCATCTCCTTTTCTTGACAGAAGTTGTAGTATATATATAGTTAGAAGCCATACATCCTAAGTTGCTTCAAGGGGCAGGATACTTCTATACGTATACAGGATGGAATTTATTAAGGCAAGAGTTCCTCTGCTTCCAACCATGGAGAAGAAATGGGCATTATGCCCGTTGGCCTTGAGCACCGCCGTCTGTATCTTTCTCGTCGTGGCCTCTTTCAACATGGGCCACCTCTGCTCCCTCCCCAGCATCTTCTCCAACTTCCGAGACGGGAATTCGATGACCTCGAGATCCGCCTTCGTGGAATCCAAGCTTGCCGACCGCCCACCGCCGCCTGCCGGCCCGACGATTCCCCGGCTGGCCTACTTGGTCTCGGGATCCAAGGGCGACCTGGACCTCCTGTGGAGGACGTTGCAGGCTCTCTACCACCCCCGGAACCTCTACGTGGTCCACTTGG
This sequence comes from Phoenix dactylifera, assembly GCF_009389715.1. NCBI lineage: Eukaryota > Viridiplantae > Streptophyta > Magnoliopsida > Arecales > Arecaceae > Phoenix > Phoenix dactylifera. The sequence continues at coordinate 55,966 of NC_052402.1, forward strand.
ACTTGGAATCGCCGGCTGCCGAGAGACTGGAATTGGCTTCTCGGGTGGCGAATGATACGCTTCTCCGCGAGGTCGGTAACGTTCATGTGATCACTAAGGCTAACATGGTGACATATCGAGGGCCGACCATGGTTGCCAACACTCTCCATGCTTGTGCTATACTTCTCAAGAAGAGCAAGGACTGGGACTGGTTCATAAACCTCAGCGCCTCCGACTATCCTCTTGTAACGCAAGATGGTGAGTGTAGGCCTTTCGGATCTCCTCTGATTTGAATTGGTGCTTGTTTCCATCGTCTTGTTAAGAAGCTTTATTGATTTGATGTTTGTGGGTGGGTGTAGATATCCTCCACACTTTTTCATCGCTGCCCAGGAATTTGAATTTCGTCGACCATACAAGTCGATTGGGATGGAAGGCGTAAGTTGATATCATTCTATCTTTCAGGTTTCATGATGTATCCATTCTGCAGTTCCAAGTATAGAAATCATGGGGCATGACAGTGGAATTTGGTTTTGGCGGTGGTGTTACAGGGGGCAGAGGGCAAAGCCATTGATCATAGACCCGGGGCTTTATATGTCCCAGAAGAAGGATATCTTCTCGGCGACTCAGAGTAGAGAGCTACCAACTGCATTTAAGCTGTTTACAGGTAAAAATTCTGCTGGTTCTTAGTTCTTACTCATTCGAACATGTTGATATTTGTATTCTTCCGTAAGAACTTATTCTGATCCAGAAAACTAGAATTCAATATGTCGGTTAATTTAATCTGATTCACCTTGTCCCCTCTTTGGCTAGTTAAATATTCATTGCCTTTACGAGGCAAGTTAGATATCAGTTCTCCATATCATAATTGCATGCATTTCGTTGTGCTCCTATTTGCTTTGATTTTCTTGAAACAAAGGGAGCTTAGAAATCTCTAGCTACGCTTACATAGTTCCTAAATGGCAGCTATCTCATTGGGAAATATTCTACAATTCAGGGCTAGGAGAAATCTGTGCGACGATGTCGCACTTACCTGCTCACATAGTGGGCTCAAACTTATCTGAACAAATGCATTCCCTTCTATGCTGAGCAGAACAAAGATCGAATTCTATCACTTATGCTTTGGAGTTGAATGCTGCTGTTGTTGTGATTCTAACAGGCTCTGATGTAGCACTTCCCTGCTCACATAGTGGGCTCAAACTTATCTGAACAAATGCATTCCCTTCTATGCTGAGAAGAACAAAGATCGAATTCTATCACTTATGCTTTGGAGTTGAATGCTGCTGTTGTTTGTGATTCTCACAGGCTCTGCATGGATGGCCCTGACCCGGGAGTTTGTTGAGTACTGTGTCTGGGGCTGGGACAACCTGCCAAGAACTGTCCTCATGTACTACACCAATTTCGTTTCCTCCCCTGAAGGCTATTTCCACACAGTCATCTGCAACACGCCCGAGTTCATGCACACCGTCGTGAACCATGACCTCCACTACATTTCATGGGATGTGCCCCCAAAGCAGCATCCTCACATCCTCTCCCTCGCCGACGTCCCTAAAATGATCGGCAGCAGCGCACCCTTCGCCCGCAAGTTCAGCAGAAACGACACAGTACTGGATAAGATTGATGCAGATCTCCTAGGCCGGAAGAACGGGAGCTTTGTCCCTGGTGGTTGGTGTGAGGGAAGTCCGCCGTGCTCGGCAGCCGGGGACCCGACACAGCTGAAGCCGGGACCAGGGGCTGACAGGCTAGCTAAGCTTATGGAAAGAGTAGTTTACTCAGAGAGGTTTGCTTCGAAGCAGTGTAAATAAGATCTCAGAGTAACAAGGTAAATGTTACATGATAGCAGAGTACAGGAAGAGGATTCGATGTCACTTATTAGAGACTGTGGCAGAACAGTAAAATTTCAGAGGGGGGAAAAGTGATTCAGTTACTGCAATTGGGATATCTGTAGATAAGTCATCAATGAACTATAGTTCAAAGAAATCTGAGTTGTGTTTTAGTTACACTTCTTAATTGAGTGCTCGAGGCTTTTTCTTTACTCTTTTCAGGTCATCAGCAAGCATGAGATGTTAATTACACAGCTTAACTTGTTATTTCCTGCAGCTTATTGTTCCTCTCAGAAGATTTGATGGCTTTTAGTGAAATGAGCTAGCTCCACATCGCCGCAGAAGATGTTACTGTGAAACTCGGGCAATCTCAAGTTGCAGCAGCCAGCTGAAATACCTCTTGGATATCTGCTTGCTTATAGGCTGCCATTCTATTTCTAGATAGAGTAGCATCATTTGACTTCACAAGGGAGTATGTCTCATACATCTGACCGTATATGACAGCGTCATACACTCAGCCGAAATCTAACATGTAACTAACACACTGAGATTCTGATCTCTTAAAGATGGATGCTATATTTTAGAGGCGAAAGATGTATGTTTATCATTTTTGGGATCTTTGAGAATTCTCCTTTTCAAAGTGAAGTAACCACCCTACACATCTATTGAGTGCAAGCAAAGTCGTTATATGAGAGGTTAGATGTATTCGTATATTAACAGACGGTATTCAAGAATCTTTCAAAGAAAACCTTCTTTTTTTTTTTGTTAGATTATGTTCTGAAACTTCATAGGGTATTCCTTGATCTAGAGGTTGGAACATAGGCATCAGATGTTCCTGTTGATACATACAACAAAATTCAAGGTTTTAAATTTCATGGGCGGCACTATCTCGATTTTTTTATGGAATAGGATACACTGCCATTCTGTCCCATTCCAACACTTAGAAAAAGGGAAGTTCCAAGATGTGCTGCTGAGGGTCCTATTTCAATACTCAAAATGGTATCTTATTGTAGTCTCCCCCAGGTTGTCCTGTCGGAACTCGAGTCATCATATCACCTTTGAGCATCTTTAGATGACAAAACCAGCAATTTTTTTCAGAGAGCTGCGGGCAATAATGCTGTCACATCCTTAAGCATTTTCAGATCATGTTTGTGCTGCTTTAAAAAAAATGTCATTCTTCAAAAAATCTAAGAAAAATAATAAATATTTTGTTAACATAATTGCAGAAATACTACTCAAATAAGTAGAAGTAAAAATAAATTTCAGGAGAAACCAGAAAGAGTACTTTCTGGTTTTTACTTTTGTGCGCTTACCTCTGTCTTTTAAGTGCGTTCATAAAAGTCATATGTATTTCTTCTATGCATATCAAATACTAAATATTTATGAAAGTTGTTTAAAAATTATTTCTGAACATAATTTGTAAGATAAAGAAGTAACAATGCAAAATATCTTTTAAAAAAACATTTTCTTTTCCCGATCCTGTTGTGAGCCTCCTCCCATTAGTTTCTCTGCCCCTGAGTCTGAAGCAGTGGTCGCCAACTAGATCCCATCCTCTTTGCCATCGCTCTAGCCACTTACTAGATTTTTATTGGTAGAAAGTGGCAGTCAGGCCACTTTATTGGTAGAAAGGCAAGGATCAGAACCCATCATTTGCTTAGAAGTCTTCCAAACAGGTACACCAGAGAATGAAGTACCTCTCTTCGTCCGCCCTCTTTATTTTTTCTTTTTCTTTTTATTTTGATAAACATGATTGCAGTGCCACCTAAGGCTATAGGCTGAGGGGAGAAGTGTCAACCAGTGGAGCCAAGTCCCATTGTCATCATTGGAAATAAAATCAACGACCCTTTGTCCGTTACAAAATCACTAGCTAGCAAAGTGAAGGCCCAACAAAGATTGAAGCAATGGCCGAGAGGACTGGTCCCGTTTCCGAGACAGTGATTTAACTGCAGGAAGCTTACCATTGCAGCAAGAAACAGCCTTTCTGAATCTACCATGTTCTTAAAAGCATGGCAATTGAATGATCCATGGATGCTTAGAGTGAAAGATTTCAGTATATTATTGAAGCAACATAATTTTCAATAACTGGAACGAGACAGATGAATGAGCCAAGAGGTGACCAATTCCTGCGGAAAATACATGCTCTGAGGATAGAAAGTGATGGCTTTTTTATAGTCTGAGCTAGAGGATTAGAATTCTAACTTTTGACGGGAGATGGAAACGCTGAAAAAGATAGAGCCGTGAAGGTCAAAAGAAAACATTATATGGAAAAAGAAACAAGCAGAAAAGATGGCCACAGGCCACCCAAGATGGGAAAACATAGTGCATAAGAGCTTGTCAACATTCTCAAATAAATCACCTTGTCAACATTCTGATTTTGATCAGAAAAACTAACTCGTTTTTGACTCCAAAGTAGAAGCTTATCTTTAGCATTCTAAATTTTACTGCTGATTTTAAGACAACAATATGCAGAAAATAGAAGATTTCTCTCCATCTCACACCAACTATTTCATCAGAAAAAGACTCATGCTGCCAAGGAGCTCATTTAGGGTCATCCCAATCTTCGGGCCAATCAGCCCCGTCTTTTCAGTTTACATCTTCAGTAGTTTAACCGGATAAAGTAACCCCATAGTAAAACAGATAAACCAGTCGAGTATAGAAATATCCATGGAAATCAAAAAATAAAATTTTCAAAAATTGAGCAGGCAATATGGGTAAGAGTGTTAGGCAGGCAGGAAAAAAAGGGGGGAAAAAGAGAGGAGAAAAGGATTCATGACAATACCTGGATTCCAATGGATTACAATGGTGGCTGATCGACAGAGATAAAAGGCTCACACTGATCGTTGCACGTCCACAAGAAGGTTAGGAAGATCTTGACATCCAAGTCCTTCCAATGAGTCTTCTATTTTTGGACTCTAGTAAAGGTTGCCACTCATTCCCTTCCAATGAAAATGACAAGGCTCCCAATAGGAACAAACTGGTGCTGCCCAAGTCTAGTCTTCAAAGAAGAAGATCCCACTCGAGTATTCCAAAGATTCAAGAACAAGACAGGAGCGTGTAATTCTTCAAAGACTAGTAGTCAAATACCAGTCTATATATGCAGGGCTTGTCATATGGTATCACTGTTCCTATGATACACAAGTTAATAACACAATAAAAAGAATTAACAAGGAGATGTAAAGAAGTCAGGCAGATTACATACTTGGATCCACACTTCTACCCTATGTATAGGGGGACAAAAGTGGGTTTTGATTTATCATACAAAGTATCATAGTCTACTTGCTGACATGCAAAGCATATGCCGAAGTGTGCGGCAAACTTAACTAAGAACTGTTTGACATATCATACAAATAATGAGGTTAAAAAAATCGAGGGCATAGACATTGAAAACTAACATGAACCAGAATCTGTTGCCTTGCAAAAATATTATGGACATGCTGTGCATCTGAAACCACTGATGGCTTGTTTTCTCATGCAAATGCAAAGGCAGAAACAGCTGTCCATTTGACAAAGAAGTGAAATATCTATTCACAGTAAGAGAACCAGCTATTCACTAAAAAAATTACAGAAAATAGCCTGCAGTTTTATTCAGTTGGAGTAATATGAAACATCATAACTACAAAGGCAGAAAATCCATCAAGACTAGTTGATTCAGAGCAAGAAGCTATAGCAGTCTAGACTGCGGGGTCCCTGAACCATTGACATGCCAGGGTCTGAGATTCTGGATCCAATGGAACAACCACTTCTTGTGATCCCGGCTGGTCAAGTTTTGAAGCTGGCTGAGGGTTCCATCACGAGCAAGAGCAGATTCAAACTGTTCTAAGACCTTCACTATCTGCCAAAACTCGGGCCTCTTCTCTGGATGCAGAGCCCAACATTGCTCAATTAATGCTTGTAAAGGTGCAGAGCAGTCTGAAGGAATGACAGGCCTCAGGTTCTGAAAAGGGCATTTCTAGTTGTTAGGGCATCATAGCAAGATGCCAGCAATGATCTCTGCTTTTTAGTATAACTAAGAAATATATATATATATACACAATCATGGCAAAGCTTGTTTCATTGTATCGAAGAATGATGACCGTAGTAATCAAAATATAAAAAGGCGTTGCAGATCTTTTCCCTTTAAACAGTCGACGAAAGACGTTTTATGTTGAGGAATGAACGATATAGAACATAATACTATGTACTAAAAATGGCAGGCGAATGAATTCATGTACAAAGATGGCTTTTTCGAACTCAATGTGGTAGCAGAATAGAATAATGGCTGTAATGTTGTATTTTGGTCAATTTGTAAACACTGATGGAAAGGTCAATGCACTTTTCTTTTTTGGAGCAGATGTCAGCACTTCTTATGCCATTATCTCTATGTCAAGGTTTTCATGGCAGCAGAGACCTTGGCCAAGATCACAGTTTCTGTCGGTCAGAAACCGAACCAGAATTTCCTCCTGGGTGCATTATCATTAATATGCGATAATAGTTTATTTGTTACAAAAAGAATATAATAAATTATAGATTTATATTCCTGGGAATTATAAAAAAAGATACTACAACAGAAATTATTTATTATAAAATATAATTCTTATGTCTGAATATGTTATATGTTTGAAAGAACATGAGGGAATTTTTTTTCCATAAACAAACATGAGGCCTTTCATCAATCTTGGTTGTTACCAGTATAAGATGCATGTATTCTAACAGAGAACAAATCATTTGATGAACAATTTAATCAAACAATAATTTACCTACTATCTAAAGCTAAATTGCCTAATATAAAGAATACATAAAAGATTAATTATACAATGCCACCAAAGTACAATATATGTAAAGAGAAATAATATTCAGAGACAAATTTAATAGGATAACTTAAATCTTATTAGCAATTAATGTTGTAGTAAGAAAGGAAGCCACTATATCACACTAGAAATGGAAACCACTGTTGAAGTCTTAAGCTAGAGGACACAAATATTGTAATCAACTAACTCACTCAAAAAAAGAAGAAAAAAAATATTCTCTCCCTTAATCACCACAGCCATCTCCTACCAGGCCACTCCCTCACTCCTTAATTAGCACCTTAAGACTCCCACTAAACAAAAACTCTATCTTAATTTGGATTGTTTTCTCCCAATAATCCTGTCCATCCAAGTAATCAATTTTGTGATTGGTTGTCAGAGAGTTGGAAAAGATTGACCTGCAAAAGAAGGAGGGGGGGGGGGGGGGGGGGGGGGGGGGGTCCATATCTAGAGGAAACAAAGTGGAAGGGGAGCATTGCCCCGCTGGCTCTATTCCTAGTATCAGTATCGGGCACCCCCTCGATACAATGTATATAAAAATCTCGACCCTATTATCTTGATTGATATAAACCGATAAAATCCAAGATATTGACCAATACAACATATTCGTATTGACCGATATTTTTTTTTATTTTTTGTTTCATTAAATAGGCTTTGCTAACTAATAAACTTAAAATCTTGCTTAAATATAGTTCTTGATCATAGATGTACCGTATTGGCTAAGATTTTGATATCTCGACCTGAAAATATCAGTTGAGATCTTGAAAAATATTGGTTCCCTCCAAATCTTTCCACTTACCATATTGCCTGAGATAAATCGAGATCTCAGTTCATCCATTCACCGAGATAACTGATATATTGAGATTTAAAAACCTTACTCTACATATTAATAAATGGATTTTACATTAAAATGCAGGTAGTGTTTGGATAGTTAATATAGAATATTTACCTTGCAGCACACTAGCTAGCTATATAATTCTACCATGAATATGCAGGTACTGTTTGGATAGTCAATATAGAATATTTACCTTGCAGCACACTAGCTAGCTATATAATTGGAAAAAAGGCGAGTTGTTCAAAATATTGACACCAGCTTGCAAGCACGCCATGAAAACGTTTTTGGGTAATGTGATGGCTGGATGTCAGACAATGCTACCTTGATAAGTTTATTGCTATTGACAAGATTGTCTAGCATTGGCTAATACAAATTTCTAGCTTAACAAGAAAAAGATATCAGATAAAGATCTTAGAGAGGAACATCTGCGACAATAGAAAAGCATACCTTATTAACCACAGCAAAAGCAGCCTGGATAGGTGTCATGTCTTCATAAGGGACAGTACCTGTCACCATCTCCCATAACAGTAACCCAAAGCTGTAAACATCAACTTTCCGTCCATAAGCTTTGTGTTTGATCATCTCAGGCGCCATCCAGCGATAAGTGCCAGGGTCCTCTGCTAATGCATCGCAATATGCTTCTTCACATGCTATTCCAAAATCAGCAATTTTTACACAGAAGTCTTGATCAAATAGGATATTCTCGGGTTTCAAATCACGGTGGATAACCCCTTGTGAGTGAATATACTCCATGCCCCGAGCAATATCTAAAGAAATTGCAATTAGTTTTGGTAAAGGAAGGGATTTGTGCTCAAGTTTGTGCAAGAACGCTCTTAAAGAGCCTCCCGAGAGATACTCTGTGATGATGCAAAAGACTGGTGGATTTTTACATGCCCCTGCCAGCTGCATCGAACCAGAAATAATCAGATGGAGATAACACAGATCATGATATGTAATTGTATTATAATATAATTCTATGTCTTTTCAATTAAGCTTGCTCAGTGAATAGTAAAAGGCTTGGGCCGACAAGCGCAATGGTGCGAATTCGAGTCATCAGGCAACCACTTTATATTTAAATAAGAAAAGCCAAAAGGTTACGCATGTATCCCATCCGTCTCTCTCAAGAGCCCGGAGTGCCAGGACAATAACCTAATAATGGCCTTCTAATCTGACACAAGACCACATCTATGTTGCAGCAGTGTCTGTGCTAATCCACATTATACCATGTTATATGATACATACTAGGCCACAGTCGGTATTGGTACTAGCTTGTAAAGCTATATATCATTTTTTATCAGCTCATACCATAGCATATTACTGCAATATGCAGCAATTGAGCTGGCACAGATAGAAAGGTGCAAGCAAACTGCATAGATACGCAATTAAACTTTAAGTGCTTAGTTGATAGTATTCCTCTTCCCAACATTCTCGATATCCTATAAGTGCTTTATCTTCATTTTTGCTTTTCAAGTCCAATATAGTGTCATCTAAGTTAGTTTATGAGTTAGATTTCTTTAAAAGAACGCCGTTAGAACATATATGTTAGCAACCAGCACATGTTTCTAGTGCATCTTAGAATGCTACATTTATTATGTTCAGGTCACAAAAGTGTTTACATGTCTACTGTTTAGTAAAAAGGCAACTATAAGTAGCGTATATGAGAAGTAGAGAAGAAAAAAAAGTTTGTCCTGGCATCGTAGTTAAATATCTATAGCTGTTTTGCTTAGTTTCTTGATAGAAGTGATTACAGAATGTGGTTGTGTGGTACAATATGCTGATGCGCTGGCTCTTGACTGGGAAAGGCACAACACATGATTTAATTCCCTGTCTTGGAAGCAGGATTGTGATACATTACCGGGGGCTACAATTACACCCCCTAAATATTCTCTCTTCCCATGTAAAATTCAAAAGAATCGCTATGTATATTAGCCCTACCGCCACTTCACCATCAAAGTTGATCCCCAATTTCTTTTTCCTTATACATCAACTATCATCCATCACCAAAGTAATGCAGTTAAGTCTTTCCTTTTCCATAAGTATCTCTGCTCCCAACCAAATATTATAATTTCAAAATTAATCCCAGCTACAATCTAACTAACATTGTAAATAGCCCCCCCTTCACCCCACCACCCTCAATCCCAAAATCATGGTCTGCCATACCGGTCGGTACGGGCTGGTATCGGACAGAACCGGTACGGTACAGCTACATTTTTCGGTTCTGACCATTCGCAACCCATACTGGCCCGTACCAGTACGTACCAGCCCGTACCGGCTCCAAATTTCTTTTAGTTTTTGACCTGAACCAGCCAAACCAGTATAGTACCGATTCGGTTCGGTACTAGTACCGGCACTCACCGGTACGTCGGTACGGTCGGTATGGCGGACCTTGCCCAAAATAATAGTCCATAAAATCTGTGAAGGACAAGCTCCTATTTTTCTGAGCAAAGCCCATAATTTCTATCAAAAGAACTTGGGGGCATTTACAAGGCAAATTGTGAGAGAGTTAGGTTTTGGCCATGAGCCATGAGCAAGGGAGATAATCTCAACCAACAATCACCAACTAAGATAATAATAGTCCCTTTAAGAGATTCAGGTTGAAAAGTCAAGGAAAAAAAATAAAAAGATACCAATTAGAGTCCTACAAGATAAGCCCCTGCTAAGGGGCTGTCATGGATGGAAAAAGAGCTGCTGGTCTATAATCATTATTTTCTAATTTTTATATTGTTTAGAATAGAACAAACAAAACAATAAAAATCTCTAGAGAATAGCTATTTAGAGTCCAAAGAGACAAGATGCCTTGGAATGAGAAATATCATTGATTGTGGGAACTCAAAAATCTAAGATTAAAGGTGTGGAAGAGTGGTGATTGTTAAAAGACCATACAAAATGGAATTCCAATGATACAAATTATTTCCTGATATTCTACTTCAAAACTTTTGGGGGACACATTGAAGGAACTTTCAGACTTAGTGGATCAATTGTGTGCCACATTAGAGAAATTTTCAGACTCATGTATGGTATTGCTTAAAAAAGTGCTTTTAAAGTCACTTTCTAAAATGCACTTTCTTAAAAAATAGTGTTTGATAACATTATCTGAAAAGTGCATCTATAAGAAGAAATAGTCAGACGTGCTTTTAGAAGAAGCAAGAAAACCTAGATTTTGGCTTCTCTTTTTATAAAATAGAAGGAAAACCAAACATGCTGTTGGGGGGGGGGGGAACCAGCGGTGCGCATATGGCTCCCCCTTGAAACTTGTATTTATCTTTCCCACAATCCTTATATGGAAACTAAAAGTCTTATAAGGAAAGATTGGGGCTGAGGCAGGTTTTAAAAGGGAAAGAATATAATTTATTATTTTGAAAAGTGGGGAAGTGCTTTGTCCTCTTGCCATGTTGCCAATGGATTATAGATATTTAATTTATACTAGTTATATTGCACTGCTAAAGATTTTAAATTTGGAATAATTAAACTAAAATCTAAATTCTAAAGATAACTAATTTATAAAGTTTCAATGCATTATCCCTCACCTTAGTCTCATGGTTGAGAAGTATTACTCTTCCTCCTCTTTGAAAGTTCCTAGAGTCCAGATACACTAAGATATCTTTCTTAGGAGCTTTTGGAGTCTCGTCTTCTATAGAAGTCTTGCAACTTTTAAATCCTTTACAAGAGAAAACCAATCAGGGGTATTCTTAGATTTAAAATTTGGAAATTAAGCTGCTTTTTATAGTTTAAGGATGAAGAAACAGGCAGGGAGTTGGAAAAGTTATTAGAGAGAGAAAGAGAGGCAAATTTGAACGAAGACTTCCATAGATGGTGATAGGCTTTATTTTGGCATTGATTTCTTAAAAGAATTTGGCTTGCCATTTTAAAGATAAGATTTTTAAATTTCTCCCTTGAAAAGGTATCTTGTCTAGTGGAGCTCAAAATCTATTCCAAACTTTGTGTCTACTTTGTCTACTACTTAGAAAAAGCCCCAAGGCTTTTATGACTGAATCTGTGAAACAACAATATCTGGTAACACTTTAAAATTTTTATTACTATAATATTAATAAATCATGCAATTTTTATGTCTTTACTCTTTATTTAATCATAATAATGTACTTTTACCTATTATACCCTATGCGAGGTAAAAGGTTGGTATGCATAGTAGGGTTTGAACTATTGTAATTTGTAAAGTAATTATACCAACTTGAAGGGCAATCATCTTTTTGTATACTTATAAAATACTTGTAGAACAATTCATTGGTATAAGTAAATGTTAGTTGGCCTTATTAAATTTAGATGGTAATTTTATTTTATCTAGTGCATTGTAATTATCAACAGCCTACAAATAAAATATTAATAAGAGGGCAGGATCCATCTCAGTTATTGACAAGGGATATATCTGAGTGAGTGGATGATTCTAGCAGCTGGGTCTATTTAGATTGTGTTTATTATGTTGAGAAGCATAGTCCTTGATAAGGAGGACTTTGTGATCCAAATCCCTCTATATAACCCAAGTGGTCAGACTCCAAAGATGATCTATCAATTCTATCCATCAGAAGGATCTCATATCTGGAGGGGACTTGGAGCTATTAGATTGTGATTTGGGATGAAAATGGATCGGATAAATATCCATTTGGCTTCTGTATCCAAAATTTAGCATCCATCTAACATTTGTATTCATATTTATATCCATCGTAGTAAAACAGAAATAGATCCGAATACACAAATAATTAATCCGTACATGAATAATTGATTTCATTTACAATCCTATTTAGTCTCGTATAACTCTTATAAACTTCAAAGAGAAATAAGTAGCAACATCAACATCTTTTATTTGATTTTCTTTCCATATAGTGATATCTTTAATTTGGTGGATTGCATTCTTCACCATCAGTTTTTTAAGCTAAAGTATGTAACCTAGAAGAATTGTGAGGATTCACTAAAAGAGTTAGGTGATTGAGTGGATGTAATTATTTCTTTGTCGTTTTATGTATAATCATTTGTTTGTTTTAGAAAAAGTAATAAAAAATGGAGAGGTTCACATACTCATTTTGAATTCATAAAACATAGAACAAAATAATGTTCTATTGATAAGAACACCAGTGAAACAAGTATCCATTCCATATTCGATCTGTTTCCAGTGCTGATTGTGGTAGAGATGTAGGGCTAATACATTAGATGCCTTGGCGTTTGGGCTCTAAATTTATCAGCACTAAGAGGTAATTCTAAACTTTGTTCCTGCAAAAGTTAAACAAACACATTTTGCCAATTGATAATAATTCAATCCTGTTAAACATGATGATTCCTTTTGTCTGAAACAATACAAAGAGAACTTTGATAATTCCTTTAATTTCTTCTCTAGCTGATAAATATTTTATTATTTAAAGTGGATGCCATCTTGCAGTATTACATATTTAGCTGCCCCCCTCCCCCCTGCCAAATCCTTGCCCCACCCCTATGCATAACAAAAACTTCGGATTTTTTTGGCGCTATATAAGCATAACTAAGAAAATTCACAGTTGTGTTAGGTTTTTTTTAATATTTAAGCATCAAAAAAAAAAAATCTACACAGCATATAACATTACAAAGGATGAATATTAATCAGGTCAAGAGCCCCACTCATTAAAAGGTTCTAGTTACTTTTAGATCTTAGAAATAATAGTGCCTCGTACATGAAAGAGATGAAAATCATCCAAAGAAATTACTCTATGATATCCACTACCTGCCAACCCAAATTCCAAGATCTCACCCTCCATCTTCCACAAGGTATCTTATCGAGGGAGCCATCTTCAACCACAAGATGATCATCTCCTTCTTTACCACTATATAGTGCTTTAAACCTCATCCTTTTCTTTTTCTTTCTTTTCACACATCATAACCCTTTTCTACCATAGGGAAAAAAATAAGAAGAATCCTTCAATCAGATTTTCTTTTCACTCCATATCAAAAGGTGCTCAGTTTTCAGCTGAAAACTTTATAGTAGATAAGATGCTCTCAATCAGCTGTCTTGAATAAAAAAAGAAACTAAGTTTCATGACAATGCAACTTGTGGGCATATTTATCTGAGTAATTATGAGCACATAAAGACAATGTCACCTAGAAATGTGACACAGATGTCAAATGTCCCAGTGTTCATAAGAACCAGATACGGGATCTTTAAAAAAAAAACCTATATTTAGAAGTGTCCAGATAGCACTGCATAAAAATAAATACTTTTCATGCACATAATCCCATCAAAAATTCCTGTAGATAGCCATAAAAAATATAATATAAAGATCATACTCTGAAATCTCTCTCGTGGCTCAAGAAGTTTATCTGGAGCCCAACTTCACTTTTTATTTTTTAAAGAAAAGTATGGTGGGGACACCACCACCAGGGTTTGAACCCTCAACCTCTCCCAGCTGAGCTTAAGGCTGGTTGGCACCCACTTCACTAGTTTACATCTTTTATCCGGACTAGGTCCAATCAATTCATTAAGGATTCACCAGTTTACATTTCAAATGAAGTTCAGGACTGGTTGAACATCCCTGAAACTCAGTGGACAACTACAGCAAGGTGCTAGCAAACTAGGTCATATTGCATGTATCTTCTCAACATGCTGATGCAAAAAACTATTCAGGTTATCAGAAGCCGCAACAAAATGTCAGAAAAACTAAAGATAATATAACAAGTACCTTGATCACATTTCGGTGATAGAGATGAGACAGAAACGTGACTTCTCTAGCAAACTGCTTTTCCAGTCGTGCAGCCATCACTCCATTTTCGTCATCATTAGGTTGCTTGATAATTTTCACAGCAACAGGCTGATCCTTATAAATACCACGGTGTAACCTGCTATGAGCTCCAGAGGCAAACCGAAGCCCGACGTACAGTTTGGAGAGATCAACAGTCCATTTCTCTGTGGTCTCCAAGGCAGTGACTCTCCCTCCTCCATGATCAAAATATCTTGCCCAAGAAGAGTCATTCCTGCTCTTCAACTTCTCAGAGGCTTTACCTGAAGACAAATGCTGAAGAGGACTCAGATTAGGAGGTGATGGGGAAGCGAACTCATGATGCTCATGGGACTTATCGGATTTCTTCCGGCTAGGAGGTGGGGTAGAGAATCTCTTTCGCATGTGTCTAGCTTCTTTAAAGACATTTGAAATGACAGTAGTGGGAATAGGAGATTTTGACCTCTGCTTGGGCTTGTTCCAATTTCTATCATTAGTAATCATACTAGAATTGTGAGAATCGGGATATAATTCAGTCCTCCCAGAAGAGATAGAAACCATGTTTGAACCTGAACTGTTAGAGCTCAAACTAGTCTTCAAGTTCTCAGAGGCTCTAATTGAAGACAAATGCAGAAAATCACTCATTTTTGGAGGTGACGGTGAAGCGAACCTGCCACTCTCAGGGGTCTTATTAGAATTTTTCCTGCTAGGTGGTGGGCTGGAGAATCTCTTTCCAATCAACTTAGCTTCTTTAAAGACATTGGAAAGGATTGTAGTCGGAAGAGGAGATAGTGACCTCTGCTTGGATTTAGAGTTCTGTTTGCTACCATCAGAAAACAAGCTAGTTTTAGGAGGCTCATAATCTGTTATAGCCCTCCCATAAGATATAGAAACCTTACCAGACTCCAAGCTCTTTGGATTCGGGCCAGAATCTCTGTCAGGATAGAAAGAGAAATCAGAAGAGTCTAAACCTGAGCCCTCTGGCTGCAGCTTCGAGGGATTACTATCTGGTCGGAGAGATAATGGAACTGAGGGCAAACTAGGAGCCACCACACTTGTCTTCTTTGTGTTTGGGCCCAAGCTGCGATCCGATCGTACCTTAGACAGCACAGAAGGATCTGAATTCAAGCTTTTCGCTTTTACAACCGGATCATTGTCGGGTTGGAAAGAGAACGGAACCGAAGACACATTTGAAGACTCTAAAATTGACGCCTTTGGCTTGAGCCCCCTCCCAGAATAGAGTCGAGCCGACGATGGAATCGCCTGGCTAGATGAATCCAGATTCGAGCTCTTCGGCTTCGATTCCAAACTTGAACTCCTATTTTTCGACTCTAGATTCAAGCTCTTCGGATTCAATTCCAAGTCACAATCACGAATCGAAGGCGACCTCGAAGAATTCCACCGGTGATAAACGGTATGCGAAAACTTTGCCCTCCTCACCCAAGAAGTGCACTCTTCCTCCATTTTCTCCAATTTCACTCAACAATACCACCAACGAACGATCAAAACTCCAACCCCAATTTTTTCAATCTAAAGAGAATCTTAATCAAAGAAACCTCGACGACCAGAGCATGGATCTCAGAATCCCTCCAAATCCATCACGGAAACCCCGGCAGCAAGGCTTCTTGAACCCTACTGCCATCCTCATCGAATCCTACCGAGCTCCAGTCGGCCTCCCCAATCCGATTAAACTACTCCATAAATCCTACAAACAAAAAATCAAAAAATCAACTTTAATAGAAGGAAAAGGGGGGGAAAAAAAAAAGCAACACAGGTCCCATTCAACGAACGGGTCGATGAGACCATCACTGTTTTCTTATTCACCTCATTAACATCGAAATCGGATTCAAATATCTCCTTTTCTAGAAAAGTAGCAAAAAACACCACACAGGAACCCTTTTTAGCGTCCCGGCACGGGTTCCTCGCCATCGAAAAAAAAAAAGCCCGGAATTTTATCAAACCAAAGAAGAGAGGGACAGAATGAAGCGATACCTGGATTCAAAAGAAGAAGAAAAGGGACGGCGACATAAAGAGAGAGAGAGAAAGAGAGAGAGGCGGCTCCTCCTGGCGGCCCTGCGAAACGTGGAAGAAAGACGAGATCTTTTCTTAGATTTGGAGGATGGAGAGTACGGATTTGTCCCTCCTCTTGCTCTATTTGGAGGCGTATATTATACCGTACAAAATACGGTCCAGTCAACGGACTACTTTTAGTAATCTCGTAACAATAATTGCAGCGAGTTGATAAAGAGCACCTTCCTTTTTCTCTAAGACACCTCTCCTAGTATCTCCAGCATTTAATTGGAGAATTCAGAACAGAATAGGGCTCAAATACTTTGAAACTATATAATTACATCAGTTAATTTTGCTTTAATATAAGACCGTGAAAATTTAGTGTCCATTTTGGAGCCATATACGTCAAACTTTCAGATACGTATTTGTCGTCGTCATATATTAAATAATGTACCTAAAGAATGGCTCAAATACTTTCAAACCGCCGCCAAGTTCGTCATGAATGGTATGCAGGTCAAAAGCCGAAGCTTCCATATCATGCATCATTTGCTTAAATGAGAAATGTTTATTTATTTAAAATTATTGTCAAATATTCTTGACACAAACAAAGTTGCTATTCTTCGTTCAAGCAGCCCTACAAAACTATTTCTATTTCATCGCGTCACTCTCGATTCACGCACGCGCGTGGTGATGGAAAAATAGACCCCGAGGGGGTCGTTTTCCATGGTAAACGAAGAACGATGGAGTCGGAGATATTTATATTATCTTATATTATTCTTGACGAGAAATGGGGCGGTGGATGGGAGCAGGGCGGTTTTTTTTTGTTTGCTTTCGGTTTGTTTTGGTTTTGGTGCGGGAGGGAGGCTGGCGGTCAGCTATGCTTCCGGGGATTTCGCACGGGTGCGCGCACGCACGGCTACTCACTTTATAATTTAGATAATGAGATTTTATGTTCATAAAATAAAATTATTATTGAAAAGATAATAATTAAATTAATAGTAGGCTAATATAATTATTTATTTTTTAATAGTTCATGAGTTTTATAAAAAAATTAAATAAAGTTATAAATATAATTGGATAGTTGTCTACCTAAATCAATATCTATTTTTTTTTAAGGATATGGATACGAATACGGATATTAGTTGGATACTCGAATTTCTATTTATATCCAAATAAATTTGGATACGAAAACCGATTCAAATGAATATTATCCAATCTACTTTCATTTGTAGGTACTGAGGTTAAAATTGATTGCTTGCATCAAAGCTCTCATGAGATTGAGTCGGCGATAGATTTTTATCTTCTATAATCATTTCAAGTCAGCCAAATATGGTAAGCAATATACGTAGCTTCAATTTTGATGGCTATTAGGAAAAAATAGGAAATGGTTATGCGCTTCCTCAAAGGTATTTTCTCACTTAGGAAGCTCCCACCCCCATTACCTAAAGATCAACTTTGATGGCAGAAGGAGGCAATTGTGGTGGTATGGCATCTGTGATTAGAGGCATGTGTGCTTTTTTTTGTAGAGCAGAAGGATTTCGTTTTTATCTAGGGATGGTGGAGGACTTAGTAGATTTCGAGGCAACTCATATATTTAAGAAGATTGAGTGGCCTCAGTGGCCTGGCTAGTCATTCTGTCAACATATTATGGAAAACTTGTCTATTGTACCTAGTTAGCTTTGGGACATTTTGTTCTCAAACTCTTTAGATTGTATTTACACTAAGATGAGACGAGACACTCAGTGTAATAATAATAATAATAATAATAATAATAATAATAATAATAATAATAATAATAATTGCTCGAAAGTTATTTGAAAGTTTAGCAACTCTCTTTCGCTTGCTAGCAAAGATTTGATGCACTGATTGTTAAAGAATTATGTGTAACTTGATTTTATTTGAGATGACGCATATCTAGAGTACTACGGATTGGGTAGTGGCTTATGTGACCAACTATACTAAGATTGTATTGTAGAATTTCGAAAATGATCTTCTTACTCATTTTTTGAATATCTTATTTTTTTAATTCTCAT
This sequence comes from Phoenix dactylifera, assembly GCF_009389715.1. Classification (NCBI taxonomy): domain Eukaryota; kingdom Viridiplantae; phylum Streptophyta; class Magnoliopsida; order Arecales; family Arecaceae; genus Phoenix; species Phoenix dactylifera. Next base: position 74,122 of record NC_052402.1, read on the forward strand.
AAAAGTATCCATACATGCATGGCATAGTATTTCAGAATTACTTAAAAAAAACCTTGATGCACCTAACATCTTGCGACCAGTATAAAAGAAAATATGAGTGAACTCTAAACCACACCGAATGAAGCCGGTCACGTTGGACCTGGTTTTGATCAGAGTACCTCGGACTTGGGGATGCAAAAATGTAGGTGGATAATGTTGCCAGGCGTGAGGATTTGGCTAGAATTTATTTAACTCAAGGTTGGATCCAAGAACTGAGCTGTGCTTGAATTCAAGTCCAACAGTTTTCGACAAGATCAAGGTTTTTTCGGTTCTTTCTGAATTTTTGTGATGCCAAATCCACTTGGAGTCCAGTAGTATAGAGTTTATGACTCCAAGGCCCAGAGCCCCGAATCAGGAAAAGAAATTCATAGGGATAACATATCCACAGATGGAATAGAAAACCTCGTGGAAAGAGGTAAGCAAAATTTTTAATTTATCTGAAACCAACAGTTCTTTAGGCTTCTTTTTGACCTTTTTGTGCCCTTTTTGCATAGATCAAAAACCATTCTTACTTTTGTTTTGTTCACATGGATGATATTACAAGCACAAACACATCCATCACCATTGAAACTAAGATAAAGTACACATGATACACACTTTATATGAGAGAAGAACGTATTTGATGGATAATTATAACTTCACTAATCAAAATTATTTGAAGGATATTTGATATTCACCACATTAATCTCATCAACTTCTTCCTCTCTTGATTACTTTAGAGTGATGAATATGGAGGGATGCGATAATAAAAACAATTATTTTTTTACAAGAGATGCATATATAAAAATAGATAGTAGATATATACACAAAAAGACCACGTGAGAGACGATTTTGGAGGCTCATATTAAAGAATACATAGTAGGGGTGGATATAGACCATGGGACCCAATCCATAAAAATATGTTTTAATACTAGAGATATTTTTTGTTGTTACGAAATTCCTAATATAGGCATATTAAAAAGATAAAAGTATTACTTCAGAAGGATATTATAAAGCTATTGCATATTAAACACTCAATGAAAATGGACCTAATCAATTCCACCAAGGAAAACCCAAAATTAGATTTTGACAAATCCTGCTAGAATTTGACCCACCTTCAGCGTAGGACGCAGCTATTTAATTGACTACCATTCTATCGAAGAACAATTTAGTCCAAACAATCAATATGTGAATAATTTATCACCTATTTAAGGAAATATTGAGAGCAAATCAGAATCTCATATCAATACATATCATGCTAATTCTCAAATATGCTAACCCAACTTGACCCAATAAAATGATAGTGTGATTAGGTTAAGGTTGAGCCCAAACCAAGTCACACTTTCAGCAGGCAATTGGCCACGTTCTCGGATAGGGGTTGCATCTTCCGCACGAAGGAATGATGCACCTTTTTCTTGCACGCATCTACCGTTGGATTGCGCAATGGTGACCTCGAGATTTGTGCAGTGTATGACTCAAAGGTAGAGGTGAAAATGGATTGGATCACATTCGTTCGAATCTATTTGTATATCCGGATTTATCCGGATATAAATAGAAATTTAAGCATCTAACTGATATCAAAAAATTTGCCAAATATTTCAACTATCTAATCCATATCCGAATATCTGATTCCATTTATAACTTATTTAATTTTATATGTCACTCATAATTTTTTTTTAAAAAATAAATGACCATATTAATAAACTATTAACTTAATTTATCATCCACTTAGTAATATCTTTAATTCTATAGTTATAAAGTTTACTTATCCGATTTATATACGTATTTGTATTTATATTTTTGATATCTGATTTATATCTATATCTGTTTAAAATAAATATAAATATAAAATTTTGTTTTCAACTAATACTCATATTTATATCTATATTTTCAAATAAAATAACTATAAACAAGAATATACTAAAATATTTATTCGACCTAATTTTGTGGCGCTTTGAGAGCTGTGCTGAGCGCCAACCAAGTCGCTAAAGTAGACCGATCATTCTTTTGTGCAAAAGATACAACCCGAACCCGTTCCAACCCGTTCCGAATTCATCCGGCTGAAAACCGAAGTAGAGTCCGGTTGTCGGGACTCCGACCCTAGATTCTCCTCTCCGATCTTCCCATCCGTTCTTCTCTGTAGCTCGATCGCCCGTTCAATGCTCGCTTACTGTTCGATCCAATTCCTCACAGGCCTACCGGGCTCCTCCGTGACCCTCTCTCGCCAACCAAACCTCCTTCCCCTCCGCCCGGCTGCGTGGAAACCCTGTCCACTGACATCAAAGGAAGTGAAGATGGAGCTTACTCTGACGAGGCCCGACGATTGGCACCTCCACCTTCGCGATGGCGACCTCCTACAAGCCGTCGTGCCTCATAGGTTCGGCTTTCTATTTTCTCCTCCTTGATTTTATTAATAGTCTCTGGAGCTGTAATGCTTATTCTTCGCCTAAAGAACCAGTTTGTATTGAGTGCAGTGCCGGCCATTTTGGAAGGGCAATTGTGATGCCCAATTTGAAGCCTCCCATCATTACCACGGCCGCCGCTGTGGCTTACCGGGAATCTATACTGAAGGCGTTGCCCCCAAACAGTGGCTTCGATCCGTTGATGACTCTCTACCTGACTGATAACACGAGCCCGGAGGAGATCAAGCTTGCCAGTGAGTCAAACTAACAATACTCTTTTTGTATGATTTCTGTATTTGTTTTCGAAAACCCTAGAAGAAAAATGAACTAGATTGAACAACATTTACACCACCATGAGTGTTCTGTGGATAATATTGCTCTATCCTTTGCATGAACTTGATCCTGCTACAATTATATGTTGACGATCCTTTGCGTGCCTAGAGTATGGAGCAGCATATTTAATCCTGGTTAGCATCTTTGAGATTTCCCCCGCTTGAAGAATCAGCATCTTTGAATCAAATCAGTAACCTGGTTTGTAATGGTGACATACAGTAAATTTTGTAATTAGCATCTTTTAATCTTCCTAATCTTATCCAACGAGGATGGATCGGTTTGTTTTTCTGCTTTCAACTTTGTTACGCCATCTTGCTATGTTAGTTTTTGTATCATCTTTTTGACAATGTTGATGTCAATTTTTAGGAAGGAGTGGTCTGGTTTTTGCTGTAAAACTGTACCCTGCTGGAGCAACAACCAATTCACAAGATGGCGTTACAGATGTTTTTGGGAAATGTTTACCTGTCCTTGAGGAGATGGTAGAGCAAAGTATGCCTTTGCTGGTAGGTAAAATCCAGACATACAGACACCAATTCTGGGGGTCATGCAGAAAGAATTAATGCATGTTGAAAACATTAATACAAAATGTGTAGCTGAAAAACAAGGTTATTGTAAATGTGGTTCCAAAGCATGCTTTTATCAATACCGGAACGAAATGTTTCAGAACCAAATAAAATGGGTTCACGAATAGCATAAAAAAAAATTTAGGAAAATGAAACAGCTATACCCTGCTCTATTTCAGTATATGTGATCCAACTTTGACTGGAACTGTTTGATATTACCCCTTTTCAAACAAAGTCATTTAATTCAAGCTCATAATACTTAACATATAAAATACATGCATGTATTATCATTTTGTGCTGCAATTGAGGACATATCAAGATGCCCCGATCTATTTCAATTTGAGTTGAAAACCACAAGAAATATAATATGGAAGGTGATGCTTGGATAAGTTGCACTTAAAAACTTGATACTTATATTTCAAAATCTTGCCAAATATTTTCTTAAATCTCATCATATATATGTAAAATCATTTATTGCATGTTTTTTCTTTGTTTGGATAGATGCTGGAATTTTAATTTCCCCTGTTTCTGTTATTGTTTTGACCATTTGCAGCAAAATTCTAGGAAATCTTAGATCCGTCTGAATTCAGTGCAATTTATCTATTAGAGACTTTGTAACATTTTTGAGAGTATTGCAATTTTTAGCAGGGACTAACTTTTACTAAATTGAGATGTCACCAAGAGATGATGAACTTTATGTGCTAAATTCAGAGATATGCCTTCATTTTGATTTGTGAATGAGAACCAGGTTGCATTTGCAGTTTCTAAGCCATGTACAACAGAACCAAACTTTTAAAAAATCATCAAATTTTGCTCCGAGAGTTTATAATTAAAACTTCTGGTTGATATGTACTAATGAAACTTCTGGTTGTATTATAAGTGTCAGATAAAACTTATTTTTTGAACAACTTGCATCTTGAATGATTAGAGTATGCAGAAGTTGAAAGACTGATCTTTTTTTCTTCATCATTAGTGCCCCTTGGAATTATTATTGTACCTCAGAGAACTAATTCCTGCGTTTGTCATTTCATATATATCTTTACCTACCAGAATTGTTTGTTGGGTTTGATGAAGCTCTGCCATAAAGGTTTCATTTATCCAGTTTCCAAGTGGACATTTTTATATTTCTTATCTTTAGAGTCCTTACTGCACTTCACAGTCTCTTTCCTTCTGATCGGTTACTTTGTTACCATCTGCAGTGTACTAATGAAACTGCTTTATCTTTGTGTACTCATTTTACAGGTTCATGGGGAAGCTACAGATCCAAATGTTGACACATTTGACCGAGAAAAAGTGTTTATTGAAACAATTTTAGAACCACTGGTCCAGAAGCTTCCACGACTCAAAGTTGTAATGGAACATATTACTACTATGGATGCAGTCAGGTTTATTGAATCGTGCAGTGAAGGTATCTTTTGTTATAGAATTTCGTTTTCCATTTTCTTTGTTTCTTTTGAGGGCTCAGTTTCTTACTAACACATTGTAATTCTTTAGGCCAAGTTGCTGCAACTGTGACACCACAGCATCTTATTCTCAATAGAAATTCTTTGTTTCAAGGTGGATTGCAGCCTCACAATTACTGCCTTCCAGTATTGAAAAGAGAGACTCATAGTATGTTCAATTGTTCCCTTTGCTAATCCAGTCTTTCTTGTTTCTAATATGTATGCAAGGACTTCAAGAACTTATTGCTAAGATCTAATACAATGATTATTACCAAAATTTTCTATTCATCTCCAAAGTGCAAACGCCCCCATGCCCCCACCACCACCCCTTCCCCAGCAGGAGAAAAATATTTTAAAAAATATAAGAGTGATATCTAGAATATTTTTTTATGATCACAAATCTATTTTTCTCAACTTGTATGAAAAGCTTAAAAAAATACTGTTGCTGTCATGTGAATCCCATGGTCCAAAATCTGTGTTTTTTTTCTTTTCCATTTGTGATGATATAGATTCAGGTTATATTATGAATAAAAATGTGACTAAAATAAATAGATATTTTAAATAGGTATGGGAGTCTGAAATTCGACATTATTTTATCGTGCTTTCATCTAAATGTGTGTGATTACTGCTAATGTAAACATTATTGAACTTTTGCAATGAAGAAATGCGAGAATGAAACAATTTATGTTATTATATTTCTCTGGTAATTTCAAGGAAATTAACTTATCTTTCCTACCTTTTTCAATATTTCAAAAATTTCAGTTTAATGCTTACATATTGTAAATTGTTTTTGTAGGACAAGCTATAGTGTCAGCTGTTACAAGTGGAAGCATACGATATTTTCTGGGGACCGACAGTGCTCCCCATGAGAGACGAAGAAAAGAATGTGCCTGTGGATGTGCAGGCATATACAATGCTCCTGTTGCACTGGCACTTTATGCCAAAGTATTTGAAGAGGTATCAAAACTTTTTGTTTGATGAAACTCTGAAATACATTCTCATTTGGTGGCATATGGCTCAAGCATGGTCAAAATGCTATTAGAGACAACTAGACATTGGAAGCCTTGCCATCTTTCTGGTCTCAGATTTGTGAGTTATTGTTTCATTGATGATTCATGTTTAGAAAGCTCCTGTAATCCTGCAGAGTTCAACAATATGGACCTTTTAATGCCTTACAAAGCCATTTATAAACAAGTCTTCTCTTCATCTACCTAGTTTGGATTCTTTACAACTTTTATTTATTTTCTCATCCTGATATGCATAGTATTAAAGATAATGAAGATAATTACTATGCAGTCTCTAGTTCTTTTTAGTGTGTAGATACATGAAAGGTTGAATAGTTTTACTGATGTTGATGGCATAGCTTGGCAACTGTGCTGTTGATGATAAAGATATCAGCAGAATCGATACAATTTTCTTAGACATTTTTGTCTTGCAAAGTTAATCTTACAAAATCTGTTTGATGAACATTTTTTTGGGTGTTATTTTGATTAGGCTGGTGCACTTGACAAACTAGAGGCATTTACAAGCTTCAATGGCCCAGACTTCTATGGTCTTCCAAGAAACGCATCAAAGATTGTATTGCGGCAGAGTGCGTGGAGAGTGCCAGAATCCTATACATACGCATCCGGTGAAGTAGTACCTATGTTTGCAGGACAGACTCTTGAATGGCTTCCCTCGAACAGCTGATGGCAGGGACATGGCTTTTGTTTTGTTTGAGAGGAAATTGGAAGGCGGAACATGTTGTAGGTTTTTGTTATTATTTTTATTGCAGCAGATCAATTGTGGGAGACAGAATTCTGATTGAGCGCCTGAGTTCACTTCATTTTTGAAGTAGATGATTTTTATGAGTTAGATTATTTAATTTTTTTTGCTAGGTAAGCTTTCATATTTTCTCCTGCTCCTCCTCCTGCTCTAGACCACCATTAGTCACCAAATTATTCAAATTTGGAGGAGGAGAAGGATGTACAATAAGAGAATTTACAACGAATAAGTGAAGGAGCAAATAAAGAAAATTACAAGGTTAAAGGAAGAGGAAACTGCTGCTTCCATGCGGTTCCATAAACATGTTTTCATAGTTTAAAGGCAAAGAAGACTTAAAAGAACGGTATCTTAGTGCATCAGCAAGCAGCAAGAAGGATCCCATGGATGCTCATAAAGCTGCTGAAATCTCCATCATAGTCTCCAATTATTTTTCTTTCTTTTCTTTCAATAATTAAGGTCAGCAATTATTTTTCTATTTGTTGGTCCAATTAGCTAGCTATGTCCAATCATCAATATTGGCTAGAGAAAAATTTTATGTTTCATGAGATAGACGAAGATGGCAAAAGAGAGAGTTGATTGACATGGGATGGATGGCTCTGATTAGAAAGAGAAGAGAGCCAACTGAGATGGAGCAAATCAGTATGATTAAAGGGAGGAGAAACAATAAACTGAAATAAGATTTGTGATCCCAAATTCCGAAGTTTAATTTAAATTTTAGTAGAGAAGAGAAAGGAATCGATTGAATTTCCTTTTATATATGAAAATATATATATATAGTTTTAAATGTATTTTTTTCTTTTCTTCGAAGAAGAATGGGTTGTTTCCTTTTTATAATATTTTTCTTCCTTTTACTGTGCTATCAACAAGTGAGGAAGGCTTCAAGAGTTATAGATGGGGCGCTTTTGTTTTTCTTTTCTTTTTTTTTAATGGAATTGAGGTGAGAAGGTGTTACAAACTTGCTTACTTCATCGTCCTGCATGCCGTAATGGTGCTATTGAGAAGCTCCAAATTACCAAGAAGCTAACCATGAAATTTATTGAAATCTAATCCCAACACCAACAGCATGTAGCCAAAGCTTACAGAAAGTAAATGACATCCAAACTTTTACAACAACCAGCTAAGGCGCCAGCTTTATTTTCCCAACCAGGACACCTGCTAAATCATCAAAAGGAAAGCAATAATATTAAACACTCTCTTTTTTTTGGTACATATATAAACACTCTTTCAAGTGTGACACATCTTAGAGCTAGCCGGGCCGAGCTCCGAGAAGCGTGCAGAGAAAATTGCCGCGTAGCCGGACCTAGCCACCAATTTCCTTTCATAGCATACAGAAGCTCCCTTCCCTTTGGGTCCAAGGAATTCCGGCACGATGCACGCCGGCAATGGCGTCGACACCACGTACACCTTGCACCAATTGGCCACATATCTCTTCATTAGTTTTTCGTCGAGCAAAGGAAATTTGGCATGGAGCAAGAAGTAGCCTCTGGCATCCGACTTCCCGCTCGCAGATAGGTTGCCACATTTTAAGTTAACTAGCGCACCTGCAACAACGAAGAGATGAAAATTGTTAAAGATTAGAAAAAAAGAATACTGTGGCCTCATGGGGGCATTTATAGGGTGTAAGCGTGCAATAAGCGATCGAGCAGTCGACGTAGGAGGGACACCTTGTTCCTGCGAGGTCTAAGCTCAAATGCATGCCTTTTAATTCTTTGTTTTGGAGGATAGCAATGGGACTGGCATCTTTCTAAACCAATCGTCTCCGAGAACACGCTGGGACAATCTGTTTGACGGCCACTTCACACTTCTATCGACCAGCTACACATGCAAGGCTTGTGAAAGGCTAAAGAGGCAAATGATATGCAGGTGCAATGCTACTAGATGCTGTGCTTTTGCGAGAGTTAATGCTATACATACAGTAGGAGAAATGCATGGGATTCGCTAGCATAGATCACAGGGTTATATGGGCTGCATACCAGTAGACTCGCAGAGTTTCCAGCCAGCTGGGATGGCCAATATGTGGTAATATATATTATAGAGCTCTTGTAACAGGTTTTTAGCTAGACAGCAACATCAAGAGAAGGTGGTGGAACAAACCGGGAAGAGGCGAAGCATCCTTGGGCTTAAGATAGCCCGGGAGCTTGCACCTACAGTAGACAACACCTTCAACCGAGACGTCGTGCGTCGGCTTTGGGGGCTTGCGTGCCGGCGATGGTGGCGGCAATGGTGGCGGCGAGGGTGGCAGTAATTTTCCCACAGGACCACACTTGGCAGGAGAAGGAAGAGAGCCCAGAAAAAGAACCAGAAACTGAAGCCCAAATAGGAGTCCCCTCAACCAAGCCATCTTCCCAGTACGAGTTCCTAAGCTCAGCTCCCAAGCCCTAATGACCAACATTGGAGCCACAAAGCGAGCATTTATAGCAGTCAGTTCTAGGTTCTCAGCCGCTCGGGTCGATAAAATTAAAGCCGCGTCATAGAGTGCTCTGAATTTATTTATTGTAGTAAAAGTATGGGTTTGGGCTTAGGGTTGGAGCATTTAATTCACGAGAGGGTGATCCAGAGAGAGGGATGTGTATCGGCCAGTTGGTGCCGGGCTGGCCATTAACGGAATAAGTTGGAGCCCGCCGCGCTGGACACGGACTAGGGTGCGAGACGTGAGACTTTCCGGGCCGGTGCGACGTGGCCCGGTGCAACCAGGCTCGGTTGCGGGCCTTGCGGCAACCGGCCATGTGCTTGCCTTGAGGCCTCTTCTTCCTTATTTTTATTTTTAGGTTATAAAATAAGCTAGTTTATCCGACAAAAAGCATGAGCACCCGGTGCAACAAGGATATAACAAGTTGGCTTAGTAAATTAGACCAAGACTCGGATACCTAGGGGCCATCCATTATATGTGTTAATTATGTATAACATAGGAATTAACATCTGCCATGGTAATTCTGCTTAGATCCTGTTACCTTCCATGGTAATTTTGCTTAGTCCCGTCCCAGTATGGCTCTTGGATTTTCACATTGAGATCCATGCTACAGGAGAGAATCTTCTTTGGTGCATGCACAGAAAATTTTTGCCCTGCAACCACTCATTTGCAATTCGGCACATTAAACAACTTAGTTTCCTGAATGAATGCCGAAATAATATATCGAGAACCCTGAACATGTCATTGTAAAGCTTATATGCCAGAAAAACGTTGGAGTTTTAATTATTAACAGCAAAATTTAAATTTTTCTTATCCCCTAATCTTTAGTTGTTTTAAATGTTGTAAAAAACTCTTTCGTAAGACGCTTCTTTCAGAAGAATTATGACTCTTTGAAAGAGAACGGTGACTTTCTAAAAAATACGGTGTTTCTTAAACATTATGTATCTTCGGAATCATCATATTCAGAGTCTATAAATAGACTTCTCTGGGATTAATCGTAATCCAATCCAATCTCTCTCATTGGCATTCTGTCTTCCGAGAGTTTCTTCACCGATAGAGTTCTTTTAATTTTCAACTTTCTGCTTTCTATTTTTTCTTTTTTTTTGGAACAACTGAACGAGTCGGTCGGATCAAGCCTCTCTAGCGGTCGTGCTCGTTAGAAAAAGATCGGGTTGAGCCAGGTTGTTGTACTTTGGAGATGAGATCGCTGCAAATCCGCACGTAGGGGGCAAATCACGTTCTTAAGACACTGTATATCACACGTCTCAATTCAAGCAAACTCTTTTCAATCTTCAGAATTTCTTTTAGTAAATTATTCTCTTATAAAATAATGGTATAGCAATTTCTAGGCAATAGTTTTTCAAAATGTGAACTTGATTGTACTAGAAATTGATATATATATATATATATATATGTGTGTGTGTGTGTGTGTGTGTGTGTGTTTGTCAAAATTTAATTTGATAGCATAAAATTAGATTTAGTTTAATTGTATAGAAATTTAAAAGCATTAACTTTAGTCACAAGGTTGTTTTCTTCATAAAAAATAATCTTTTAAGAAAGTTATATTGCTCTGAAAATTGTGCAAATAGATTTTTGCAACTTTAAAAACTGTACAAAAAATTTTCTGCATATTTAAAATTTTTGCAGAATTTTTTGCATCTTTGAAAATAGTAAAAAAAATTCTGCAGATTAAAATTTGTGTAGAAAATTACTGTAGCTTTAAAATCTGCGTAGATTTTTTAGAGCATTAATTTCTGTGCAACCTATTTTTGTAATATTTAATTTATGCAGAAAACTCTTACACTTGTAAAAGCTGTGTAGAAAGAAGCTACAACGGCTGAGAGATGCTTCATGTGTTATTTCTACGGTAATTTGTAAATATGCTTCTTTTGTTATTTCTATTGTAAAAGAAAAATCATTTAAATTGGGCACATGCTTCCTATTGTAATTTGTAAAAAAAAAAAAAAACAATAAATGGAGCATCTATTGTTCTTCTTGTATTATTTCTTTTCTAATTTTTTTTTTTCGTTATCTATCTTGTGCTATTAGAAGAAGCAGAATTTACTGGAGAACGGAAATTGGATTTTTTAAAAAAAATTAAGTTAGTTTTTTTTGGCCCCAAAAAAATTAATTAGGCTTTTTAAATATTTTTTTAAATAAATAACTCTGAATAAGTATTGCCGATGCTTTAAAGCGTCTGCAAAGCTTCCGTTATTGCCAATGTTTTTCAAATGCGTTGGGGGCAAAATTACCGATGCTTATAAGTGTTGGTATAAGCTTTAAAAAGTGTCAAAAAATATAAGTTTTTTTTTAGTGAAAAGAATGTCCCTGTGGATGTGAAGGCATATACAATGCTCCTGTTGCACTGTCACTTTATGCCAAAGTATTTGAAGAGGTATCAAAACTTTTTGTTTGATGAAACTCTGAAATACATTCTCATTTGGTGGCATCTGGCTCAAGCATGGTCAAAATGCTATTACAGACAACTAGACATTGGAAGCCTTGCCATCTTTCTGGTCTCAGATTTGTGAGTTATTGTTTCACTGATGATTCATGTTTAGAAAGCTCCTGTAATCCAGCATAGTTCAACATTATGGACCTTTTGCTAACCTGGAAAGCCATTTATAAACAAGTCTCCTCTTCATCTACCTAGTTTGGATCCTTTACAACTTTTATTTATTTTCTCATCCTCATATGCATAATATTAAAGATAATGAAGATAATTACTATGCAGTCTCTAGTTCTTTTTAGTGCATAGATAGATGAAAGGTTGAATAATTTGTCTGATATTGATTGCATAGCTTGGCAACTGTGCTGTTGATGATAAGGATTATCAGCAGAATCGATACAATTTTCTTAGACATTTTTGTCTTGCAAAGTTAATCTTACAAAATCTGTTTAATAAAGTTTTTTTTTTTGGTGTTATTTTGATTAGGCTGGTGCACTTGACAAACTAGAGGCATTTACAAGCTTCAATGGCCCAGATTTCTATGGTCTTCCAAGAAAGACATCAAAGATTGTATTGCGGCAGAGTGCATGGAGAGTGCCAGAATCCTATACATACGCATCCGGTGAAATAGTACCTATTTTTGCAGGATAGACTCTTGAATGGCTTCCCTCGAACAGCTGAAGGCAGGGACATGGCTTTTGTTTTGTTTGAGAGGAAATTGGAAGCCGGAACATGTTGTAGGTTTTTGTTATTATTTTATTGCAGCTGATCAATTGCGGGAGACAGAATTCTGATTGAAGGCCTGAGTTCCCTCATATTTGATGTAGATGATTTTTATGTGTTCAATTATTTTATTTTTTTGCTAAGTAAGCCTTCATATTTTCTCCTTCTTCTCCTTCTTCTTCTTCTTTTTGAAGATGGAGGAAACCACCATCAGTCAGCAACTTTATTCAAAAATGGAGGAGGAGAAGGATGTGCAATAAGATAATTAATTTCCATCGAATAAGTGGAGCAAATAAAGAAAATTACAAGCATAAAGGAAGAAGAAACTGCTGCTTCGATGCGGTTCCATAAACATATTTTCATAGTTTAAAGGGAAAGAAGACTTAGAAGAACAGTATCTTAGCGCATCAGCAAGCAGCAAGAAGGATCCCATAGATGCTCATAAAGCAGCTGAAATCTCCATCACATGCAGTCTCCAATTATTTTTCTATCTTTTCTTTCAATAATTAAGTCACCAATTATTTTCTATTTGTTGATCCAATTAGCTGGCTATGTCCAATCATCAATATTGGCTAGAGGAAAATTTATGTTTCATACTAGATGTTGACATGTGCAATATATATATGAGAGAGACGAAGATGGCAAAAGAGAGAGTTGATTGACATGGGATGGATGGCTCTGATTAGAAAGAGAAGAGATCGAGCCAACTGAGATGGAGCAAATCAGTATGATTAAAGGGAGGAGAAACAATAAACTGGAATACGATTTGTATGTGTCGCTCTCATATTTGTACCACTAACATGATAGGATATGGTTGCTACCCGACAAGTGGAACTGTGGAAGGTTAAACTAACCATGCATGAAATTTATGGAAATCTAATCCCAACACTAACAACATGTAGCAAAAGCTAACAGAAAGTTAATGAAATCCAAACTTTTGTTCCTACAACAACCAGCTTTTCAGGCGCCAGCTTTATTTTCCCAACCAGGGCACTTGCTAAATCATCAACAGGAAAGCAATAATATTAAACACTCTTTCAAGTGTGACACATCTTAGAGCTAGCCGGGCCGAGCTCCAAGAAGCCTGCAGAGAAGAGTGCCACGTAGCCGGACCCGGCCACCAAGTTCCTCTCATAGTATACAGAAGCTCCCTTCCCTTTGGGTCCAAGGAATTCCGGCACGATGCACGCCGGCAATGGCGTCGACACCACGTAGACCTTGCACCACTTGGCCACATATCTCTTCATCAGTTTTTCGTCGAGTAAAGGAAATTTAGCATCGAGCAAGAAGTAGCCTCTGGTATCCGTCTTCCCGCTCACAGATAGCTTGCCACATTTTAAGTTCACCGGTGCACCTGCAACAACGAAGAGATGATGATTGTTTAAGATTAGGAAAAAAGAATACTGTGGCCTCATGAGGCCATTTATAGGGTGTAAGCAGCGTGCATTAAGCGAGCAGTCGACGTAGGAGGGACACCTTGTTCCTGCGAGGTCTAAGCTCAAATGCATGGCTTTTCTTTGTTTTGGAGAATAGCAATGGGACTGGCATCTTTCTAAAACAATCTCTCAGAGAACACGCTGAGACAATATTCTGTTTGACGGCCACTTCACACTTTCATCGACCAGCTATACGTGCAAGGCTTGTGAAAGGCTAAAGATGCAAATGATATGCAGGTGCAATGCTTTTAGATGCTGTGCTTTTTGCGAGAGTTAATTTTATACAGTAGGACAAATGCATGGGATTAATTCGCTAGCACAGATGATAGGGTTATATGGGCTGTGTACCAGTAGACTCGCACAGTTTCCAGCCAGGGATATAGGGCCGGCCAATATGTACTAATATATTATAGAGCTTTTATAACAGGTTTTTCGACAGCAACATGAAGAGAAGGTGGCGGAACAAACCGGGAAGAGGCGAAGCATCCTTGGGCTTAAGATAGCCCGGGAGCTTGCATCTACAGTAGACAACGCCTTCAACCGAGACGTTGTACGTCGGCTTTAGGGGCTTGGGTGCCGGCGATGGTGACGGCGAGGGTGGAAATAATTTTCCCACAGGACCACACTTGGCAGGAGAAGGAAGACACCACAGAAAAAGCACCAGAAACTGAAGCCCAAACAGGATTCCCCTCAACCAAGCCATCTTCCCGGCACCAGTTCCAAGCCCTAATGACCAAAATTGGAGCCACCAGAGAGAGCATTTATAGCAGCCACTTGCTAGATTCTCGGCTGTTCGGGTCGGTCAAATTAAAGCGACCTCATGGAGTGCTGTGAATTTATTTATTGTAGTAAAAATATCGGGGTTTGGGCTTAGGATTGAAGCATTTAATTCACGAGACGGTGATGTGATCGGCCAGTCGGTGCCCGGCTGGCCATGCGCGGAAATTTGGGAGCGAATCAAAGCGTTTGGTTTTTTTAACGGAACAAGTTGGAGCCCGCCGTGCTGGACACGGAGTAGCGTGTGAGACGCGAGGCTTTCCGATCGCGTGGTGGAAATCGGGCCGGTGCGACGTGGCCCGATTGCCATACTTGTACTTGTTAATCATATCGAACCCAACACTCAACCGGCCATGTCCTTGCCTTCAGGCTTGAGCCCTTTTTCTATTTTTATTTTAGATTTTTTATATTAATATTCTTTAAAACAATTTTAAATTTGCATGAATATTTTTTAAAATTTATATTTATTTCTGTACCCTTATAAAATACTATTTTCGCACAAATACGATTCTTCTAACACCGTTAATTAAAATTTATTTTAATTAAAAATAAAATAAAATTTTAAAATTATTTTTTTATTTTCCATCATAGTCGTCTTATAAATATTTTTTTGCACATCTATCCATTAAGAATATTTTAGTTATTTTTAATTTGAATCTATTAAATTATAAAATAAGTTTGTTTACCTTATAAAAAGCAGGAGCAGCCGGTGCACCAAGGATATAACAACTTGGCTTAGTAACTTAGACCAAGACTCGGATACCTAGGGGCCATCCATTATTTGTGTTAATTAAGTATAACATAAGAATAAGCATCTGCCATGATAATTCTGCTTAGATCGTGTCACCTTGGATGGTAATTTTGCTCAGTTTCATCCCAATATGGCTCTTGGATTGTCACATTAAAATCTATGCTATATGCGACGATCTTTTTTGGTGCATGCACTAGAGAATTTTTATCCTGTAATTCGGCGCATTAAATCATCTATTTTTCTGAATGAATGCCGAAATAATATATCCAGAATCCAGAACATATCATTGCAAAGCTTATATGCCATGAAAAGAGGTCATTTACTTCTTCTATAATTGTACAAATACATCATTTTTGATTATTTGTTGCAGATTGGGGATATCACGATGACTAGAGAAGGAAAATATGCAGTTGAGTTGAATTGGTACCTATGGAGGCGTCAAATTTGATGAATGCGACTTTGTTTATCAGAAGGAAGCAGTTGGTTGCTCAAGGAAGATCCGTAGAAACAGAACTATGGCTTATGATTACTTAATTGTGATTTTTTCTCCTCCCACTGATAGACTTGTGCACGTTAAAAGCCGGATGGCCTTCGATTTGGACATGAGTGAATATTTCTAAGGAACAGCAGTTTGTTTCTGTTGACTAATCTTAATGAGTTCATTCAGATAGACCGTGGAGTCTGTGACCAATACATAATGGGCTACAAGCTAACTCTGTTCATGAGAATCTCTGCAGCTATAAAGCAGCCATCAATGCAAATGTAGATATACCCACTTCTCAAATCTTGCATTTTCGATCTTATGGCTTCCTATTTGCTCATGAAGCAGTTTGCCTTCGATCATTTTTTGTTCCATGGGCCATCAGGGATTCACATGACGAACTTTTGTCCTTCTTAAACCTTTCTTCTTGTGATCAAAAGACTAGGACCATTTCCGTGCTGTGAAATGATGCAAGTCTCATCTCTCTGAAGACTCTAACTTGGATTATAAGGCAAACATGGTGATGGTTGGAAAAGGCATCACTCTTTGCTTCTTATTTCTAACTAGGTGCAACTTCTTTTTGGTCATAAAGCCATGTAGCTCACTGTGTTGCGTATTAAAGCATCTAATGTGGGCAAACTAAAGCATCCAATGATCGAGTGGAAATTGGCTGGAAAGTGGAAGTCGGCATCACAAGCAAAGGTTGACCATTTGTCAAGTAGAGGAGATAAGGAGAGGATTCGGACCAGAGAATAATTAAAAATTGAGGGGGCATGTGGAGTAAAGTCTCCATTCTATTTTTTTGGTCACCTTTATTTCTTTCTGGTTGTGTAAAGGGAATTGTTATTATAACATGGGAGTGAAGATTAGTTGTTCTTGTGTTGATGTGCTATCCAAGTAATTAGTAATTCATTATAATATGAATTGTTGTTTAAAAATTAATTGAATATATACGGTATCATCCTTCAACAAATACATCATTTAAAATTATTTGAGTTAATAATATGATGGATGATGAGTTTTAAACTTCAACAATTGGCCATGCCAAATTCTTTGTATGGAATGGTCTGAACCACATCTTATCATATCAGTCAAAGGGTGTGAGTTTAAAAGTTGGTAACATATTATCACATTTAGTGATTTTTGTATGCTGGACCCTGCATAATGAAATGAGAAAAATTAGCAAGATGAAACATAGCCCATAACCTTCTTTTGATCAAAGGTTTCATTAAGACCATAACTCCTAGTATTTTAAGCCCTTTCTAGACTGGCATCTACCATTATAATGGAAACAATGGTTGTTATTGGCCATTTTGAAATAAGCTAATTTTAAGTTATATTATATGTATTTTTAAATAAAAAATATCATTGATCTATTAAATTATATTTTCTTCTATAATTTTAATATTCGAATATAATATCAACACTTTATATATGATATGTTATAATAGTATATTTTACATAATTAATATTTATATTTTAATATAATATCAAATATTATATGTGATATTATAAATTATAAAGTAATATTTTGTATTATAATATTAATGTTAAATATTAATATGCTGATATCTTTTTTGATAGTATTGCAATAAATATTATATATTTGATATAATAGATAATAATATTATAAAATATTCTTATATAAATTAATTTCAAAAATATATTTTAAAAGCATGAAATAGGCATAAATAATGGGCACAAGCATATTACAAAATGGTTTATATCTGAAAAATAGGCTGCATAGCCTATTTCAAATCTATGCCCATTTCATAAATAATGTTCGCTTATTGCAAATGGACATGAAGTAGTTTATAATCACATACATTCTATAAATAATAGTTTGCTGAAATAAAATTTCAGGATTTATGCTGTAACCAAACATCATTTAAAAGTTTATGTAAGTGGGCACAGTGGAAGGGCATTGAGGGTGTTAAAGGCGCCGCCCCTCTTTATTTACTTTCGGTTGGACGCCTTGGCGAGGGGCGAGGCCTCGGGGGCACCTGCCCTGCCCTCTCAAATGGGAGATGTCAAAGATCGCGCTCGCTCACACACCTTGCATGGGAAAGGAGGGCCCCACTACCAAGTTGCTCTCTGGTCCCTATCGAACAAAGTGGACAAATTACTGTGTCAGGCCAATCGAATTGACCTCTTCAAATACGGACTAGAAATTTGATTGCAAGTAGGGCTGTTCATTTTTTTACTTTCTGGCCATTGGCGATGGGATGGGATGGGCTGGCTACAAGATAAATAGACCTTAGAAATGTGTAGGGGAAATTGGGCAAGGGGTCAATGATCCTGACGTGAAAGACTGGGTCGAAGTTTTCTCTTTGTTTTCTTGCAACGCAAAGACTTGGTTGTGGTCCGCTCCACATCAATTTCTTAAATTCCTGGTCCAAGGGGCCTCCTTCCGTAACCTGCCCGGCCAATGACCAATTCGTGGCTCTAGCCATGTCTCGCCACGAAAAAATGATTGATTTTTTTTTTCCACAGCATTAATCATTAGATCGTATCTTGTATAGATCTTAAAATATTTTAAAAATTTTCATCTATCCATCTGTATAAATTTCAAAGCGATTATTGCATGATTCAATGCTGATTTATGAAAATAGTTGAATCCTTCTTTCACGCAAAAGATGCAATCTTAGTCTTACGGAGGATTGATGTGGCGAGCCAATTGAGAATTTACAAGAGTCTGTCAAAATAGTCATTATACTTTTATAAAATTTTCTCATGATGAGTTTCATATTAATTAATTGCTAACTAGTCCGTATCTCTCTGCTCAGAAAAAAATCTAAGATTCAGATAACGGCATGGTCATCGTATTTCTCGATGAAAAATAAAAATCCTGTGTAGAACTTGCATATATTAGGGTTAGAATTCGCTTAAATGGGTTCCATTAATCAAAAAAAGATAAAAGAAGAAAAAAAAAAGAGACCGAAAACCTACTTTAACAATCATCAATTATTGATTAGTGGGATCCGTCTGAAAATAATAGATAATTCAAGTTTATAGGACTAAATAGAAATAAAAATTTGGAAAGGATCCAGCTACCCTTTCATGTTGGACCTCCTTGTTAATGACTAGATGGACAGCTATGAGATGCTTATATACGATTGCGTAGCAAACAAACTAGTCTTGCGTCTCAATCCCACATCAAGACGTCTTGTAAATAGAAATCACATGAAATATGTTAAAGGGAGCCTGAAGTCAGAGCAAGAAGGTACAGGAGCCATGCGATTCCTGCTGACATGACATCTAGTGATCGGTCCAATTAAGTGCAAATTTATTACGCTCATTTCAGGCAAACCAATCCAACCCTCAACCAGCTCAGTCCGGTCTTTTGACTGCAGTGGAGTACTCAAATGGTTTGATTTCTCGCATGGATGGATGGTCCCACCAAACTCGAACCAGAAAGACCTTTCCCAAATGCTAAAAGGAAGCCAAGCCAAGTGCTTGCCATCCTCATAAGGGGGACATGATGGGCTCCGAGCACGAGCCAAGTGCTTGCCATCCTCAGCTATTCTCCTGCCATTACCACACACTTCACCAAGTTGACCGAGCCATGACGCCACCTCTAAAATTTCCACACGCAGAAGAGCAGCATTCTCAAGCCATTTCCAAGTTTTAGAAAATTCTTTTACTGCCGCATGGAACGAATTGAAGAAAATTTCTCCCTATGCTTCCCTAGCCCTGCTCCTCTCCACTGGGCTCCAGAGGACGTACCCAGCCCAAAGAAAGCCTGTGCCCTACCTGGCTCGTCCCATTTTCTCACATAGGAGGGGAAGGAAAGAGACGGAACGATACAAGATTCCTTTGGCACTCCTTCCAATCAGCTCCTGACAGGCACCAAGTGGCCTTCTTCTATCACTTTATAAGTTAATAAAGCTAGTGTCTTCCTCTAATGATGTTCTTCAGAGAAAGGTTAGGGAGGAGCAATGCCTAAATTTTTCTCCATCCACAGAGCTGCCCGTATAAAACCAGCTCTCAGGTTGGCAAAGATAGAATATTTAACGGTTGCTAATCAATAAGATCTCTTTTTTTTTTCTCTTCTCTTCTCTCTGAAAAATATGGTGAAGCTACCCAAAGAAATTAGTAAATTAGCGCGCATGAACATGGAAGAACGCTTGGAGGAATAAGAAAGTAAATTTTCTCATCGAGTCCATAGGTAAACAAAATCTTATAACCAGATTGAAAGATACAAGAGATAGAGGGAGAGGAGAAAAGGGGAAAAAAACACCACCTTTTGCCCTTCCGGATACCATTCATTTCATATTGGCGGGTTGGTCTGTATGTATCACAGAGAGAATACCGGAGGAGCGAATCAGAGAGAGGAAGAAAGGTAACTCAAATTGGATACAATGGAAGCAGAGGCCTCCCGTAGCCAGCGCCATCTCTCTCCGAGGAAAAGAAGAAGAAGAAGAAGAGATAAAATCCGAATTGGACGAAGTAGTCATAATATTTTCGATAAGGATGCAGCAATCTCAAGCAGAGGAAGCTGAGGCGGAGGAGATTCGCGGCGACGTCACAGGGAAGAGCGGCAGCAGCCGGGGTGGCTCGGCGTCCCTCGGCGTGTTCCTCGGCGACGGGTGCAAGTAGAACCCCTTCTCAGCGATCGCCCGCTCCTCGGCCGACATCGCCGGCGACAGCGACGAGTCCGTCTGCGGCGACCGGTTGAAGGGATCCGGGATCAGCGGCGTGACCGGGCTGAGGACCAGGGCCGAGTGAAGATCCAGCATGCTCGGCGAGAGGATCTCCGGCTGCTTCCTGGGGGAGAAGGCGCCGCCGGCCGGGGAAGCGGGGGCGGAACTGAGGAAGGTGGGGATGAGCGGGCTGATCATTTTGAGATTCTTGAGGCTGCTGCGGCGTTCGTAGAGCTTGAAGACCGGTTTCTTGGGGCCGGTGGCCTTGGCGGCGGGCGGGATCGGGTTCTTGGGTGGCGGGGGTTAGCGGCGGCGTGCTTGGCGGCGGTCTCGGCGGAGCCGGTGAGCATCTGTACGACCTGCTTGAAAGAGGAGGTGTCGGCCTGGATAAAGGTGGTGGGGTAGGGGTTGGATTCGATGGATCTCGGAATGGATTTCGGCGTTGGAGGCTGTAGATTTGGAGGCGATGCAACCTGTACTGCCGCAATTGTCGCTCCACCTGCGGCCGCTACTCCTTTGCTGCTGGTGCTGGTGCTGCTGCTGCTGGCGGTAGAATTTGGGGAGGTGGGGTGGGATGACAGCTGCTCTCTTTCCTGAGGATTTTGGTTGTGGTTTTCCATTGATCCTACTGTTAAAAATTGGGGGAAAACAAAAAAAAGGAAAGAAAGGTAGAGAGGAGGAGGATGGAGTTGGGGTTGTGGTGATACTGGGGAGAAATAAAGAGAAGAGAGAGAGGAGTTAGAGCTGCATAGTTTGTGTGTGGAAGAAGGGTTAATGAGATGAAAAGAATTGGTATCTCTCCTCTCTTTTATTTCTCTCTCCTGGTGGTGTTGGGATCTGTTTGGTTTGTTCTAGGAAAATGCCCAATACCTTCCCGGAAAATTGCTGTTTTGGAAATGCATGGAATCGGTGCCCAATTGCCCTCGCGATGCCGATTCCAAAAGGGCCGAGAGCCATTGACTTCAGAGCCGCAGGCCCCTTTGGTCGTAATTGTGTCGTAGCTTCGATTGGGATTCCCACTCTGCCCTTTTTATGCCGCAACGCGTTGTTCCCAAGTTAATCATGGTCGTTGAAGTGGTAAGATCGGTCAGGAGAAACCGTAGTGTACGGTCTCTCTCTCTCCCTCTCCAATGCACGCTTTTTTTGTAGTCTGGAATTGATGAGTGCCAGAAAACTTGGTCGCCGAGAAAAATTTGAAGGTCTTCGGAGTAGCTCAATAGAAGGTGCAGCCGTGGAAAGTAAAGGACGGAGAAAGAAAAACAGCTTCTAATCCTATTCAATGGTCACTGGATAAACATTTCTCCGTTTATCCGCTTGAATTCATTTGCAAATGCAGGGACCACACGTCGAGGCCCAGAAATTGCTGCAGGAAAATATGGATCAACCACTACTTGGAAAGTTTGAATGGCATCTACGAGCATTTGTGGGATTTCTTAACAAGAGCAGATGTTGCATATCTCCCCCACTCACTAAAGACTTGGTTGGTTCGCGGAAAAAGAAGGAAGGAAGTATGGTCAACAAGAAAAAAAAAGTTTTCAAACGAGAGAGATAGGAGCTAGTATTCCATAAAAAAAATTCACGAGGACATGAAAGAGGTACATTTTCATCGACTAAAAATTAGAATTTTTTTTACCAAAACTATTCTTAAGCCATCAAAACCCATAAATAAAGCCTTCTCCTCTATTAAGAATATAATAGATACTTAGTACAAATTTTTCACAAAAGTAGATACCCAACTAAATATAAGCTACTCTGAAATATATTAATTTTTTATGATCAACCAAATATACATGCCAAAACTATTTTTTAGTTTTTTTTAAAAAATAATTCGGCAAGAAAAAATAACTAACTTATTTATGCTTTTGCTTCGGTTTCCATAATTTTTTATAGTGGCTTTTAAGATGTTTAATTTTACAGCCTTTTGAAGGGCAAACCTGGCAATCCATTAAGTTATCAGCATAGCCACTTAAGCAATTTAAAACTTTCTGAAAGCCTAGTTATGTTAAAATGTTAAGTTGGGTGGTGGTTAGGCTCTCCATCTTACTCTAACCAATAATAAATGAGGGTTTGATTAGTAGAGTTCCCCATCAACGTTGGGTGATTTAATGCCAAAGTTTTGCGTGGAGTGATGGGCAAAAGAGGAGGTGCCAGTGTCGGTGGGGACCAAAGTCCGCACCCTCCGGGGGGCAAACGACGTTGTAAGGCTGCTCATTATTGTTTTCTCAAACACCTGACACCTCTCATTATTATCCAATTACTAAACTCCTATTTTCCCTTCTCTCTCCACACACGCTTCAAGAGGAAAGTGAATCCAAGTCGTTGGTACGTAAGATCCAAAAGACAAACCTCCATCCCCCTATTTTCCCTTCTCACTCCTATTTGCTTCTTTTTTTTTAGCAAGTGAAGAGTAATTGAGAGGGGCCAAGGCATAGGCAGCTCAGGAAGATTCAATGGAGGGCTGAGAACGATTCCAGGACGAGGCAAGGAGTGACTGTGTTCCCTCGAACAAGAATCCCTCCATATGTGCAAAGGAAATTTTTTTTTTTTATTTAACCATATATTCCATCGTACATATCTTAAAATAGAAATCAAAGAGTCAAAATTAAATGAAACTCCCTACTAATAGAATCCTACTATTTCAAAACTTGAAAGAAAAAAAAAAGAAATACATAAAGTGTCTGCTCACAAGACAGTCCATTCTTATCTCTTCTTCCTCATCAAATTGTCCTTCCCTCTCCATCTATGTACATGGTGTTCGCTACTATACAATCTATAGCTAAATAATCCATATTTGACGACTTTATGATATTGTAGGTTTCTTCATATCTAGTAGCAACTCAATACATATCAGATAAATCGATATACGGTTTTCAGAAGATAGTATTTAAGAGTACACAATATATGACCAAACGAGACATGCATAGCAAATAAGTCATATAGTAATTTAATATACGCCTCTAAATAAATAGATATACAATTTTTAGAATGTGAATTTTACTAGTATATAGTATATGGTCACGTGATACATATTCGTTGGCTTTTTGATATATATTGTAAGTTTCTTTGATACATTACCAATAACAATTTAATGCATACCTCCAAGTAAATCGACATATTGTTTCTACAATATGGTGTTTACTAGTACATAGTCTTTGACCAAGTGATGCATATTTGGCAAATTAGTAATCAAACAATCTAATATATACTTTCAGGCAATCGATACGTAGTTTTTAGAATATGGTGTTTACTAGATCACCATGTAATTGAACATATCTCAACCAAATGAGCTTTTAGTTTTCATGCTTACCATTCCTTTTCTTTAATGCCCCTCCCTCCTTGGATGCTTGGATAGTCACAAGTAGGATGCTTGGACGGTCACAAGGATAAAAGTAGTTAAATTCTTTGATTTTTATGATTTATGACTTGATGAAACGCTTGAAAAAGTCATGAGGAATTGAATCCGTCAGGCTTTTTTTTTTTTTTTTGCTCGTTTGCGAAGAAGGGACGCGGAAACTCGATATCTATAAAAAGTTATGAGGTATTAAATAAGACAAGCGTTTTAGAGCTATCAAAAACTCATAAATTATTACATGATTAAAGTGATGCACTGAAATTGTCGTTTGCTCTTGCGATGGACAGTGTTGCCTTTCCTATCCTTGTTAGTTTACACATAATTTAGTACAATTGTGCAAAAGTAATAGCTAACCATATGTTTCAGGAGTACAGACTCACCACAATTCATCCCCATTCCCAAAAACCATCAAATCCTATTTCTCGTTTCACAAAACATTAAAGTCTTGTTAGAAAAATCACTATTTTTTTTTTCTAAAGAAAACAGATTGTTATTTAGAACAGCACAAATTATAACATATTTATTTTCTTTCTAGGATCATTATTGAAATCTTAAGTTAATCCAACCAACATACTTGTAAGACTTGTGGTTGGCAGCCATGCTGGTTTGATGTTGTCAATTCTTGATAAGGAGGCCTTTGACTCATTTTCATGAATTGAATCGTGGTGGTCTTAGAACCCCTGCCATCTCTATGTTTGCAAAATCTTCTTAATCTAAGAATATGATCAAAATATCTGTTTCTGCAATTATTCTAGTAAGAGATGGGTAGCAACATATGGGGAACTCTCAATCAATCATGATCATATAGTTTTAATGATAAATCTATAATTATTTTCTTAATAGTATGTTCCTATTTATGAAATACTTAGAAAATGAAAGCTGTCAATTCATTGTCATCGCTTCACTCAAAAAACCAAAATGATAGTTGCTTGTCATACAGAATTTAAGATACTCCTATGCACAATCAATAAACAAATGGGAGATAGAAGACGCAATTGAAAATAATACATAGATTGAAATATTTTTTCACTGAAAGATTTTAAAACAAAGACGTAGAAGTCAAATTGTCTCCCACTGGATCTCAAAGTTAAATTAAAGTATATTATCAGGTTTCCATCAATATACTTTCCCCTGGTACTGACAATAGGGCACAAAAATACTTCACTTTTTTTTTCCAGAATTTTCTCCTCAGCTGTTTGACATGGTTAATTCCTTTCAATATTTATAGGAACTGATTGTTGACACTCCCACCATGATTCTATAACGTGTAAAGAGAACAGAAAACGTGGATTCTTCTCGACTATTACATAATGAAAGGATAATTTTCTTGCAATATCTTTATTAAAAGAACAATTTCTCTGTTAGTATAATTTTAGAGATCACATAATAACTTGCAATCCACAATACTTTTTTTATTAGCATGATCCTGTATCAATCTATATTATTTTTTTTGTTAGCATGATCTTGTTAAAGTGATTCTAAGGATCACATAACAACCTATATCACCCATAATATTTTTCTTTCTTAGCATGGTGCTATATCATCCTATATTATTTTTCCTATATAGAGCATGTACACAAGTATATACGACCTTTGAGATGTACCGAATATGATAAAATAGAGAAATAAAATCACTTTTCTCTCTCTTTTTCTATTTTCTTTTTCTTCTACAAATATTTTAACATGCGATCAGATCCACCGATTACCTAATCTCATCTATTCTGCTTTTGCTATAGTCGTTGTTGCCATGTTTAATAGTTTTGATGACCCCTATTGTCAATTTATCATTCTTTGTTTTTCGGTAAATCAACACCCGAAGGTCCTCTATTTTCTGGCAGATTCATAGATCCTCCATTTTCTGCAGATCCTCTATTTACTAATGAATCAACATTCGAAGATCCCATATTTCTTAGTAGATCTTCATATCCTCTATTTTCAGTAGATTAACATCCGAATATCTCTTATTTTCTAATGGATCTGCAGCTTCTCTCCTCCACTTTTATCCTTAGCTTCAGATCTTCGGTCGTCTCTCCTCACCGTCACTTGGCTCCTTTCTTTCTATCTCTGATTTTATTTGCTGCCTCCGACTCCTTCACCATCCAGTTCGAGGTCTCTTGTTCCTCTTCCATAGTGCCTCCATCTGTGAGGATTGTTGACCTTCGATTTTCTTTTAACTAATCATCAGTTCTTGCTGCAACTATTATCTTCCATGTATCTTCTTACTGCCACATCGTCTAAAGTAGCCATAATAAACGACACAATATTCTACTACATTAGCACACACAAGACATGTCATCCAGCCTCATTATCGTTGATTGATTGTGATATTCTGTTACATCATCGTCTGTCCATCCGCAAAGCTTGTCGCAATAGCTGTTTTGCCATATCACTACAATATGAGAGCCACGTTGGCTACTAGTCAGATACAATAGTCCATATCATCAAATATATTTGCCAGCCACATCAATTTGCGATATTATCAAACAAGTTAATCAGTTACATAGTCAGCTATGTTAGTGGACATTGTTGAGGTCTGGGTTTCCCTGACCTCAGACCTTAGCCCCCACTGAACTGGAACAGGGAAAGGAGACTGCGTCCCCACGGAAGGTATTGTCCGCTTTGGAATAGGTAGAAGCCTTTCTCACGATTTTGCCCTTTAAAAGGCACCTCCTGAGGGAAGGATAATCGAGCCCTCTTTTTAAGGCACCGACCTTTCCGCTATTTGGTCGATGTGGGACTAAGTCCGAGACCCTTTATTTCCACAACATCAGCTCCCCCAGCGAGAAGGTTTGAGCCGAGATCAAGGGCCCCTACCTGGCGCGCCAATGTTGAGGTCGGGGTTCTCGCGACCTTAGACCTTAGCCC
The DNA here is from genome assembly GCF_009389715.1 of Phoenix dactylifera. Lineage (NCBI taxonomy): Eukaryota > Viridiplantae > Streptophyta > Magnoliopsida > Arecales > Arecaceae > Phoenix > Phoenix dactylifera. The sequence continues at coordinate 100,531 of NC_052402.1, forward strand.
CCACCGAAGTGGAACAGAAAAAGGAGACTGCGTCCCCACAAAAGGTATTGTCCGCTTTGGAGCAAGCAGAAGCCTTCCTCACGGTTTTTTCTTTTAAAAGGCGCTTCCTGAGGGAAGAGTGATCGAGCCCTCCATTTAAGGCACAGATCTTTCCGCTATTCAGTCGATGTGGAATTAAATTCGAGACCTTTTATTCCCACAACAGACATATTAGCTTGCTGCATTAGTTAGCTACGTCAGCATTGCTAATTATATCAGTTTACTGCATTAGCTCTTTGATCTGCCGCATCAGTTTTTAAGCTACTATATCAGCATCTATTCTGACATATTAGATTTTGTATTATCACATCAGCTTGATATATGAGTCTGCCATACTGATTTTTGAGTTGCTACGTCAACTCCTGATCTACTATATCAGCTTGTGAGCCGCTATAGCAGCTCCTGATCCGCCATATCAAACTCTACGCTGCCACATCAGCCTTTGGTCTATTACTTCAGCCTCTAAGCTGCCATGTCAACTTCTAATCTACCATCACGTCAATTTTTGAGCTGCTATGTTGGCTCCTAATCTATCATATCAACTTCTGAGCTACTACTTTATCTTTTGATCTGCTGCGTCAATTTCTAAGTACATTCGCGATCTAGTTTCCAAACTTAAGTTGGTATCTACAGTGTCATATTTAGTTTGACGGTGGATGTTAGCGTAATTTTAAAGATCACGTAACAAGCTACATCACCAAAAATATTTTTTTATTAGCATGATTCTGTATCAATATATATTTTTTTATTAAAATAATCTTGTTAGAGTAACTTTAGGGATCACGCAGCAATCTGTATCATCCATAATATTTTCTTTTATTAACGTAAACCTTTTGTTTTCTTTATATAGAGTTTATACATGCATATATGACCTCCGAGGTATACCGAATGCCATAGGAAAATAAAATTATTTTTTTTTCTTCTATAAATTTTTTAACACTGTATTTTACGTTTAGACATAAGTACTTTCTGACCAAATGATGACCACCCCAACATCCCAGCAAACTTTGTGACCTTGGGAAAGCTTTGATAAGATGAATCAGCCTGGGTCCATGCGTTTGTTTCCGGTCCTTCCACCTATTGATTACGATTCCCTTCTTTTTTTGGGGCAATTGATTAGTATTCCTAACCCATGGAAATGGTGTTAATGATGCTTAGTTGGACAAGGCCGTATTCTTGGTCTTTTTGAGGTAATCGATTATTATTCCTAACCCGTGGAAATGGGCGTTAATGCTGCTTAGCTGCACAAGGCTGTATTCTCGGTCTACAAATCTTTTTTGACTAAACCCTCACCAGCCTTGGCAATTAGTGCACAACCTACCAAACCAAAAGCTGAGCTACTGTGGACAAAATATTAGGTTCAGAATGGACTAGAAACCTCATCAAATCAATTCAAGCTCACCTCAGTCAAGATGGCATTTTGAAAGGATCACTGTTTCTGTAATTCCTCTCAATGATATTCTTGTTGTTTCTAACTTTTCATTGGAGGTTAAGTGCTTGAATGGTCCTGGTAGTTGGTAACATATAAAGAAAACTAGTAGAAATTTAGCGAGCTATACAGATACGAACAGTAGATAAGACTTTAATGCTCAGAAATGGTCCTCGTAGTTGGACCGACAAATAGGAAATGCGTTTTAATGCTCAGAAATGGTGGAAACAGTGTCTGTCTTTTCTTTATGCCCTCTTTCCTTTGGTTAATATATATATAATATGGACAATTGGGAGAATCCAACGTTAAAGGCCTGTTTGTGGCAAGCAAACTCTATTGCCAAGTTGGAAAGACCCATGCGAGCCCTGTACACTCCAAAATCAAAGAAAGCTTCAACAACCTCCACAATGGAAAAATAGTTCAACTTCTTTCGCACAAATATAATTCCATCCCTCATCCTCTTCGTTATCAATAAATTTAACTTTTACATCTAACTCGAAATCAAAAGCAGAGATTGCATAAATCTTCAAAAAATAAAATCAGGTCTATAACTGCATGAGATTGCATGAAACAATTCAGCCTAATATAAAACTACGCTCAGTCTCAACCAGCCATAAAATACCTCATTTAATGTTTATACCAAGTTTAACCCCCAACTGGAAAGCTGCAATTAAAATGTCAGCTGAGCTATCCACTGCTCATTTAAATTAAGTAACAAGAGAAAGTATAGATAGACAAGTAATCTAATATCCATGCCACCTTTAATTACTTCAGTCAACTGACATTCAAGCCTTTTATGCCAAAGATTTCAACTTTAATGATGAATAAAACAGGTTCAATCCCATGATCTCAAAGTTGCACCTAGGACTGTCAAACAACCATGATATGCGCCCGATGCTTTTCAGGATCTTCTAGAAGACGGCAAGGCGACAGAAAACACTTGTAACATTTCTATTGGATGATCCATTGCCCGAATCCAGACACCCATTTCTCGAATCCTGGCACTAAAGCCCACAACTGGGAATCCACTTCGATCAACACTATCGAATGTCCCACTCAGGAGCCACACCTTACAGTCCCGGTGAAGTAAAGAGTGGAGAATGTGATTCTCTAATTGGAAAGTTGATGCTGACAATGGCAGAGGAAGTCAAAATCATATGGACCAAGTTCTGGGTTGTCCTCCAAGATAATAAGCAAAATAGTTGAGAACAGGGAAAGTCATGAATGATGCCAAAAATCCTAGGTCCCAAAAAAATGATATTTGAAGTTCAGAGCAACGGCATGGCAAGGAAGATGAAGGATAACTTCCTTCAAAACATTGTCCTGATGCACTAAAGATTAGTAACCAATACCCTGGCTGCAATTCCTGTGAATAAAAATTATAAAAGAATAAAACGGCAAGTGAGTGAATGACATTTTATCTTTAGTTTAAACAATGACAAGCAAGCATGATGCTTGTGGTGGTTGAAACATTACACAAACAGATAGTAGCTCAGAAGTCAAGAACTCAACTTCATCTGGAGGGAATAATTAGCTTGGTAAGCTGTCAAAGCAACCAGCACAAAATCTCTGTCCAAGAATATTTACCAAGCTGATGGATTATGGAAACAGACTGCTGGAGGTTTACTATAAACCAGTAGTCATCCTTGCCTAGTTCTTCGATTGCAGGTACGTGTTAACGAGAAACATTTATCTAACGAGATGCATGGGAAACAGAGGAAAGGATCACCATCTTCCTTTCTTAGCAATCAAGTTGTGAGTAGGCAATCAACTACCACTAAACTTCAGAAATTTATATATATATATATATATAGAAAAAAGAAAATGTTATAGAAACAACTGGAAAAATTGCAGTGGTTTCTGAAACACCCATATGCTTACCCCGCTCCCAATGAACAGCTTCATCAAAAATGAAATAGAACACAGACTCAAATGTCTCATCCAAGTTCAAAGCAACTTGAGAAACAAACCAAAATAACCAAATTTCTCTTTTTCTACAGCAAATTAAGCTCACAAAAACCGAAAGCAACTTATGGAGTTAATTCCATCGAACATTAACAAAACTCTGGATACATATGGGAGAAACTTAACCCTAGGCAACTTAAATAATGAAGTACGAGTCTAACTTTTGTTCTTCTTTTTTTTTTCTCCCCTTTTTTCTTTTTGCATGTGTGTGTTTGTGTCTGCAACATCATTGTGATCAAAGATTAGCTTCCTCCGCTAGAAGTTGGAAGACCTTCCTTGAAGTTCTTTTATGTGTCATGTGATTCTGTGATAAATTTGTGTTATCAGAAAATAATTCCATCGGAATCATCAAAACAGATGAGGTTTAAGGGCTTAATCTCATTCCATTTAACCAAATTATAAGTTAGTGCGGGGCCATTCGATCTTTTCACCACTACTCTCTAATCTAAATGGTTGGGAAAAATGAATCAGGCAATAATATACATCATAAAACAGCCAGAAATTAAACTTCTGCATTCTTGGATCAACGTATTACATTTCCTTCCCCTCCAAAATTCTTTCAAAATTCTATCAAAAATTTATCATATTCACTAATTAACGTGAAATGATAATTTACCAATGCTTAAAATAAAAAGGAAAATGCTGCAGGGCACTCGTTATGCACACTCAAAAAGTTGATTAGGCCAGAACTGTTGATTTAGCAACACTACAATTAATCAAATTTTATATTTGGCAACAAATACTGCAAGTTGTACCAATCCTATCTTGCTACATGGCAAGAGAATTGCTCATGTGCCCACCCTGTAGCATCATTTTAGTTATTCCACATTCCATTCTTGTTTAAATCCTGCAACGATGATACCGTCGCCATTGATGATGATGATACATCCAATACTAGCAAGTCTACCCTCATGCCTCGTATTGATATTTCTCATTGGGGGTGAAAGTGGACAAGATCATATTCGTCCAGATCCATTTTCATATTCAATTCTATTAAGATATGAACAAAAATTTAAGCATCTAACTATATCTATGTTCGTATTCATATCCATACAAAAAAAAAAAGGATATAGATATGGATAGACAACTACCCGATCTGTATCCGAATATCCAATTTTATTTACAACCCTATTTAATTCTATATAACACACAAACTTTTAATAAAAATATATAACCATATTAACATGCTATTGACGTGATTTACCATCCATTTAGTAATATCTTTGATTCTATGGTCATAAAGTATAACTATCGGATTTATATCCATATTTATATTCATATTTTCAGTATCCGATATGCAGCCGTATTTGTTTGAAACAAATATAGATATAAATTTTTGTATCCGAATAATATGCATATCCATATTTATATTCATCAAATAAAATAAATGTAGATATGGATATACTGATATTCAATCAGTATCTAGTCTAATTTCAGCCTTATTTCTCATTGTGGTGGCCCCGAGAACTTTCCATTGTTTTGTTGTGAAGAAATGATATGGTGGTAATGCGCCACGATCAGAGTTCAAAGCTGGACCAATAGAAAGTCATATAACCAACCGAACGAAAAGGCCTGCCAAGTGCCAAGAGAAATAGCCCAACAGCCCACTACCGCTGGTTTGGGTTTCATCTGAACTTCTAGGGTTTTTCCCATCGGTTGACTCTTTAAATTGACACGCCGGGGACTTGGACTTCCCCATCTCGAGCGGCCTCCATGGATTTTGTGGTACTCATATTTCTCTACCTTCCAAGCTTCTCTAAAACTATTCTCCCGTTTTTTTTATATTTACTAATCTTCTCTGGATAATAAAAGTTTGCTCTGATCCAAGTGGAATTTGTATGTGTGGAGGGGGCGATGATGATGCGATTTTGTTTGCAATGATATGGTTTGCCATATGATTAATCTTTAACAAATCATCGCTAGGTTCTTTCTGAGTCCCCTTTTATTTTAGCAATTTATTTCTCCTAATTTTCTTATTATCATCTTTTGTCTCCATGTAAACCGTAGCGTTTTTTTCTTAGGCAAATATACTCAACTTTTGGATTCTCCTTGGGATTCTCCGGATTTAGCCATTCCCTTTTTTTTATTTCTTTTTATTTTTTTCTTAAAATTCCCTTGGGCCCAATATGAAACCTGATTTCTTTGAAGATTAATCAGTGCTGTACACTTTTTTTTTCTTTTTAGAAGACAAATCAAACTTAGATTAAGTTAAAACGATGCATCCTTGGCGAGTATTTTCGGATTAAATTCTGAATGGAGGTTTGAGATTGAGCTCCAACCGATTTAGCTCTTTCTTTTTGTGTTAGAAAATGGTGACCAAGTCACCACCATTTGGCATTCACAACAGGATGGGGATCGTCACCCGATTGGAGCTGCAGTGTGAACTTTGAAAAATAGAATAGAAAGTTAAGGAATAAAATATATTACTTAAATACAAATACTACTTATCTTTAGCATTATTTTTTCCATAGATGAATCATCACATCCATACTCAAATCCTTAAAAATTTTGAGACGCCGTATAAGTTAGAAATAGTCTGAGTGATTTGCTGTTGCTGACAACCAAAAGGCTGACTACGAGTTCGGAGTTTTTTTTTTTTTTTTGTCAAAAACGAGTTCGGAGTTTGGAATACTGAGTCATAGTTTAAGCTATAATACTATTGCAATTATAGCTTTTGCGCACGCCAATATCTAGCTTCAACTTGGAAGCCTTTTCTGGATAAACGAATTGAAAGCTCTTTTTTTTTCTTGGAAATTGATTGAAATTTCTGCAGAACTTTGGAAACCAAGTTCATACTGACATTTAGATCCAAGTTTGTCAGTTTGGGGATGCTGGAGGATTATGGCCACATGAATATAATGTCTGGCACAGGGAGTTCAAGTGTCACACATTTGGCTCTGGTGAATTAGTTGTACAAATTGGCATTACAGTATGCTCTTAACATATGAAAAATCTCATGAAAGAATGATCAACTGAACATTTCAGCCCAACCATTTCAGCACAAGTGTCAGCCATGGTATCCATGATCAACTGAACCCTACATCAAGAGTGAGCGAAGGGAATCTGTGGTGTTTCACCTATGCCATAAAACATGAGTTAGTTGAGGATAGGCTGGGCCACGAGTAGCCTCTAGCTCTTCTTAGTTCGGAGGGAGACTAGTGATGCACCTGTTATACGGAGAAGGTTTAATGTATGCAGCTTTACCCCAATATACAGAGAGACTATTTCTATATTTCTAATCAACAATCTTTAGATCATAATGAAGCAATCTTATTGTTGCACTACAATCCACCCTCTTTCTAGCCCTAGTTTCGTAGTCCTAATATTAGGAGCTGACGTGTGTTGGGCCCACCTAAATACGACTTTAGCTCTAGCTTCTCTCTATCAATTGAAGGCAGACAAATTGCCACAAGATTGTGTTGTCACCAACACTAAAATCCACCTTCACTTGGTGTTAAATTAACTTCTTTGGGCCATCGTTTGGCTTTTGGATACAAGAAATCTGACCTAGTCTCCCAAAATGGAGAATAAAGCTGGCAAGCATATGATGGTTGATTTCTTTGTATTAGGTACATTAACCTAATGTAAGTCATATTGGCTGGATCTTGGCATGTGCAATACATATGATTTATACAAGTGCAATCAAGATTGATTGTAGTGAATGGGATGATGATATCCTTTGTTTTAGGTTATGCACACTTACATTTGTTTATTTTTTGATAAACACTTACATCTATTCATTAAGAGCAACGGTTAGTGTGTGTTATAGAGATAGTAAAGGAAAATTACATTTATAATGAAATTAGTGGAAGATGTTCTCAAAGATGCCAGCGTCCCTTAGTCACCAAAGTCATCTTGTTGTATGGGCTGCCCAAACTATCTCAAATGCATATTAGCAACCAAAATATGTGAAGTAGATGTATCAAAAGTCAAAAGAATTTTTTTAAGAATTTTTTTTTTTGGAAGGGAGATTTGTCCAGAATCTCAAAGTCATTAGTTTTTCAATTTTTGAAAAATTCATAGATCAAGCCTTCATCCATTGTATGTCATTTGGACATTCCATGACTTCCCTTGCATCAAAATCATATTAGTTAAAAAAACTTATGCTTTAATATATATTTATAAAAACCCCAATACTACATAATCTCTTAGCAAGAGTCTCAATAAGGATATATATGAGAAGAAATAAGATCTCTTATGATGTAATACTTTTTTAGATTGTCAATGCTTTATAGTTTCTTAGTTATAATTTCAATACAAAAGTCAACAATTGGTTGGCACTGCTCCCCTGAGAGCTTGCCTTTAGACAATATCCAGTATTCAAATCCTCGATATAGCCCAAAAATCAATTCTAATAAATAAAAACTTTTTATATTTCTGTTAATGCTTTCTGTCCAACTTTCTCAAATCTTTGATTCCCCTAGCTTCTTAAAAGATCTTTGTTCTCATAATAACTTAGTAAATCTTAAATCACGGTTGCTCATAAAAAAAAAAAAGTAAACATGGACATTGACGTGTCATACACGCATGAAGACTGGCACTAAAAACTGGAAGCTGAATGTTTTTTTTTTTTAATGTAGTTATGACCCAACTCAAGGAGAAAAACCAAAAATAAAAAAAAGAAACAAAATCTACCCTCCTAAGAAGGCTCTAAAAAGATGATTCGCACAATCCAAGCGTTTCAGTGAACCTGAACAAATTAAACCACTGCATTCAAAGAACCTGATCCTGAACCCAAAATTTGCAGCCAGGCTGACGAAAAAATCAAGGCTGCCATGAGAATTTTGAATCTAAGTTGGACGATGGGCCCAGCCCTGCGGTCCGTCCGTACGTCCTCTTACTTAGTTGTCCCGTCCGTTCCAAGTTGGGCTGTTGAGTCAGAAGGTCACCTTTTCTTTCATAATTTGGATTCTTTCAGAATTTATTTGGATATTTCCATAAAATTAAGCTAAAAATTTTATAAATTTGTGGATTGGATACTGTTTAAATATTTCTATAATTAGGCTAAAAAATTCTAGAGAATTGAGCCTATTGGTCCTTTTGCTTGTATTTTTTAAGTGCCTGAATCTTTAAGCTGCAGGAAGAAAAAAAATTTATACCTATGAGATTTGGACTGGAAGGTAGTTGGTTGGTCCATAGTTATACTTAAATGGATGACTTAATTCATGAATCTTACGAAATTTTCCTCTTTCAACCCTTCAGCAGTGCTCTAGACTGCAACAAGGTGGGATTGAGACGAGTTCAAAGCTGTTGCTTTGCTTTCCTAGGAGTGAAGTTGGTCTGCTTTGTCTAGTATCTATCGTGCGCCACGTGGCTTTCAAGATAGGTTCTATGTGCAGACTAACGTTCATGATGATTAAATTACTTGCAAATGAAACTATGATGAGCTCATGAGCCGTGATAGCATTCCTCAGCACGTAACTTCTCCAAAATGCGAGAAAAATTGTTGCTTTGATTCTAAACACATTTGAAAGACTTTTGACCGGTACCATTTTTATTCATGACAAAAATTGCAATTAGAGTTTCCTGTTCATCTTATCCAAAATCTATTATGGTTTAGACATCAATAAGTTGGATATGTGACTCCTTAAGATGAGTCATGCCATCCTATTCACACTGTAGGGCCCATATTTAGAGGCATTTAGCTGGTGTTATATATATATATATATGTATTGGGTCATCCTGATATGGCGTATACGTAAGTATTGCAAAAGGATAGTTGGATATGGTTTGATTTCAAGGTACTAGCCCAGTTGTGATGGTGCCGAATGCTCGATCAATACATACCTAGCCATGATCAAGTTGTCGTAGAAGGCAATCATGGCAGTATTTGCTGTTCGTCTTTCGAATGACAATATTTCTAGAAACAAGCTTGATCATGTTCCAAATATGGCGTTCTAATTTTGGAAGATAACTATGGTTGAAATAAACTTGATTATCTTCCTATTATGGCCATAGCCACAATTTCCTTCCTGTATTGTCGTTATATGATTTTAATATATTGTCATTACATGATTATATGTAATCTCTCATTATCTTCCTTGAAATGCTGTGTTTATAAATAAATTGTCAAAGAATCAAATCTCAATAATAAGGAGAAATCTAACAACTATGGAAAATCATATAATGACAATATACATGGAACGATATAATAACAATACATGAAAGTAATTACAGCAATGATAGGAAGGTAATCGAAGCCATGATAGGAAGATAATCATATTTGTTTCAATCATAATTATCTTCCAAGAATCAGATGCTATATTGGAAGGAGTTCAAACTTGTTTTTAGCAATATTGCCATGATTGCCTTCTATGACAACATGACAATGGCTGGGTGTATTGACCGAGTATTAATTAAGGCACCATCATAACTGAGGCAATTGCCAACTCATGCATGCAAGTACCTGCTGTACACGCCACATGACTCATAAAGCTTATGAATAGCTCAATTCGGTTGAGAAACTTTATAGTAGTGTGACACATTTCATATGGACGGCGTACCTTGGTAACTTGATAGAGAAGGCAGTGGGCTGCTCAGAGGTTTTAAATTCCACCCGGGGCTTCTTTCCGCCCAATAACTAGGTGAGAGAGAGACTTGGCCATTCTTTTCCATTGTCTACATTCTTTTTTATTTATTTTTAAGAAAGCCCTCCAGGTTTGCTCTTTGAAGAGGGATATTGTATGAAACGAAAATATGTACGTTTATCAATGTCATTAGATTTATATAGTACAAATATAATGATATTTTCGATTTTTTAAGCAATGATGATGTTATCTTTCTTACTATATGCCCAATACTAGAATTGCATCTGCGCAAGAAGAGTTGTTAATATTCATTTCACCAGCAAAAGTTGTTCACGTAGCAAGATCCATTAGTCAGGCATGGGTCCCTCATTCGAATCCTATGCGCCTTTTTCAATGCTTATTACAAGTGTTAGACTACAAATAGAGTTTGTATAATAATTTAATGAAATTGAAAGGAGTCTTTAAGAAAACACGAGTGCAGGTTGTGAACTCTATTGAGAGAAATGGATGAACTACGACAAGCAGACTCCTTTAACCCTCCATAAACGTAAGGCATTGTCATGAATTTTTTTATTATAAATACACTTTATTTTTAGTAGATACATGGACTAATATTCAGCCTCAATTAATTAGTACAAAAGGTGTATAAACTAATCTATTACGAAAAAACTTAATTGTAATCATGGTCATCCATCTTAAACAAACAACATGCGTCTGTCAAGATTGAGTAGCATATATATATTGCAACTGAAGCTTCCAAATAAAATCCAGAATTAATGACGGAGATCGCTGGAGAGAATTCTTAGAAGAGCTAGAGAAACTTCTGTGAATCTTTTAAATTTACCATATAATCTAAAAAGAAGTAACAACAATTACTAAGCACTTGCAATTAAATAGTGCATATGCAGTGACGGTAATGAAATCAGTTTGTTCGACTCGTATTATGGAGCCCGGCCGAATTGAATGGATGATCAGTTTTTTTTCTTCTTTGTTGGTAGAAACCATGGAGGTCTAAAAGTTTCTTCCCCAAGTTAAAACCCTAGCCCTTTAGCTTTGGAAGATTGATGCGGCTAGCTACAATGCAGTACAATAAAAGTGCCGATCACGAGGTGACATGGGTAGGTGAACTCATATTCCAAATAGTTATGAGGCTTGGATGAGCTGTTCTCATTAGAGCAAGGGTTCTCCAAACTCGGGACGACAGTAGTCTTCCAAGCTGCACTTATTAACACCCCATCCAGGACTATACAAATAAATAGACGACAAGCTTCTAACGTATTATCCGTGTCATATCCTATGTGATGGCGATCAAGACAATGCATCGAGGTTGGGCCTAGATATAGTTGAAAGAATACTTCATTGCCTTCTGGTTTCAAGAAGCGTCAATTTCCAAACTTAGATGAGCTCCCTTATGCTACAAAGCATTAAGTCCCTTAAATGCACCTGCACCACGTCAACCAACTTTTTACAGTCTATCTGCGTCCATATTTATGCTAGTATGCAGTGCTATCAATCGAGTCTCGCTTTTCCCGTGTATTTATGGACACCAACTCCCCGTGCCACTCTTCACAGCGACTCGACTCCTTTAATTCCTCTCTCTTGCTCCTCCCTCTTTGTGGGCTTTGAGTTGGTCGCGATGGAGAGTGGGAGGAAAGGGAAGGGCCTTCTCATGTATTTCCTGTTAATGGGGCTGGTTTCTCATGAAGTGGTCACACCCGTTGTGTGCAGGAGCCTCGAGAAGTTTGCTGACCAGAAGAACTACTACTCTCCTGATCCACATGCACCGAGCCATCCCAGACGTAAACTCTTCTTCCTTTCCTCTGATCCTCTATAGCTTTAGCTAACAGTGTAATAACACAGCATGGTTGACATTCTTACAGACTCACACAGGACTCCTTCTTGCGGAACACCGCCGCACGGCGGGACGCCGACGCCGACGCCGACGCCAACACCAACACCAACACCATCCCATGGAGGTGGTGGCCACTCCAATCCGCCATCTGGTGGTGGGTACTCCAATCCGCCATCTGGTGGTGGGTACTCCAATCCACCGCCTGCACCGATCGTCGACGCCCCTCCTTCCCCTCCCCTGGTTCCTATCGTCCCTCCAACTCCATTTACTCCGGTGAGCCCCACGCCTCCGGCGCCGCCGTTTATTCCGAATCCAAATATCCCGCCATTCTTCACTGGCACATGCGAGTAAGTCGCCTGAACTTGGTCACAAGGCGCTTGGTACATTCTTCTGAATCTTTCACCTACGTTGAAATCACCACCCACCCCAAAAACTTAAGGCTAATAGGATGAGATAAATTTATTTATATATTTTATTTTTTTTTACACTTCTTCTCTAGGCCGAATTTTTTTTAATAGATGAGCTCAATATGTAATTTCTTTTTTTAATAATGGGGTTAAACTTTAATACCATGTTGAAATTACCACTTATCCCAAAAACTTAAGCTAATAGTATAAGATAGGTTTATTTATATATTTTATAATTTTTTACTATCTAAGTCGTTACGTTACATGCATTCAGCTTCTGGAGGACGCACCCAGCAGCAATATGGGGCCTCTTTGGTTACTGGGTCCCCGTCGGCCAATTCTTCGGGTTGCCATCTACTTCGATGTTTGGGAGGAACCTGAGCTTACCGGAGGCACTGGCGAACACTCGCAAGGATGGCTTCGGAGCTCTCCTCCGCGAAGGGACGGCTTCTCTTCTCAACTCCATGGTGAACCGGAGGTTTCCCCTGACGACGCAGCAAGTGACGGACGCTTTTGCCGCTGCTGCAGCGTCCAACAAGGCTGCTGCAGCCCAAGCCCAGCTCTTCAAGAAGGCTAATGAGGGCCATCTCAAGCACAATTAGTAGCGCCTCCTGATATTTTCCTTCAATGGTACATGCGTTTTCGCTGTAGTCTCGTGTAATGAGCTTGAGTGGTGTGTATGACTGATGATCTTCTTTGTGTGTGTTAATGTCTTGTGTCAAAGCTTCGTAATTTCAAATGTAGTGCGATGTTGTGGGGAGTGGAAATGGCATTAAAGATGAAACATGAGCATATGTTGCAGTGGACCGAACTCGGTTAATGTTCGGATATCAGGCTTAGAACAAGTCCATGCAAATTTAGGCAGCTCAAATAAGGTGATGATGCCCCAACCCGCTGTTAGTACAAAGTTCAGAGTTATGCCTTCAAGACCAGATCTGATTGCAATGAAGTGGCGTGAATTTTTCCCATAAAGCTATTTCGTTCGTTCAAGGTCCAACAGAGATTAACTCGAGGCCATTTCCATTCATTTCCAGCCCTAGTTGGTAGGTAGGAAACCATGAATGTAATCGGCGAAAGGAGACCACACTTGAATGTCAGTATCAACCATGCCGAATAAAATAGACCTCTTAATAGAACCTCGCCAAATCATGGCAGTCTAACGTTGCCTCGGAAGTGCGGCCAGATCCAGTTCCTTGAGGAATGGACGGACTTCTTGCTGTGTAGTGTTCTCAAATCAGAACAATCAATGCGCCTTAATAGCACTTCACAGTGACAATTAATCGGATTCAAGTCAGCATTGTGCTGAACCAACCATCCCCTGCCCGGAAACATTTAAGGGATACAGCAGGCACAGAGATAGCCTTCCGGCCAATCCTAAACAGGGCTCTAGTTGCCCCGGTTGATTTGGCTACACCAAGTTCTCGCTTGAATCAGTTGCATACGTATAACACTTGTTGGGAAAGGTATCAAAGGGGAAGCAGTGTACATGGATTTTAACCATTTGCATCTTTTCGTTCATCATCTTATAAATTGTTCAAACAAAAAAAAGAAAAAGGGAGGAAACGATGCTCCAAGTTCACCTAGGTCTTTATGATTTTGTTGGAACCTATCTGATCTAAGCCTGAATTGAAAAACCAAGAGCTTGTTTGGTAATGTTTTCATTTTCTGTTCAAGAAGAAAATGAACCAACTTAGATATCATGTACGTTGAAAACTATTTGTTCTTCAAATTTTTTTGTAAAATAGATTTTGCTACTATGCCTTTTTTGTTGTTTTTAATAGAATGAAATAAACGAAACAAACCATCAATTGATGAAAGATATTATGAGAAAATAATAGGCTAATGTTGACAATCGATTTTCTATATTTATTTTTTATTTCTAATTTAGTCCAAATTCCACGTGAGCGATAACCTTCCAAAATTCAATCTTGTTGCTAAAAATTCGATTTTTTTCGAGTGCTAACCATGTACGAGATGTGCTTCAACGTCTTGATTAACCACCATTTTCATGATCCTCCACCACAATGGCTCACTATAAAAATATGAATTTTTTCTTTTGAGAAGATAAAATATAATTATTTTTTATTTCTTTATCTCAAATAAAATAAAAGAAGAAGAAAAAGAAAAAGAAAGAAAAAAAATAAAAAAAATAAAAGAAAGGATGAAAGAAGATAAAAGAAGAAGAACAAAAAGAAAGAAAGGAACTATGGGAGGAGGGGCGAAGTAGGGATGGTGTCCACGGTCCACCCAAACATTTGACCGGAACCACTGCAAGAACGGGGATGGACCAGTAATATTGGATTTCCATTACGTGAGGCGGTGCGGCCCTGGTGCCTGGTTTGGCGTCAAGACCGTGTCCTTGCCTACGACTTGGAAGGTGTGCTTGATGTTTACCCTCCGTCTTTCCACGTTCCTTCCAATGTTAGAATGTCACATCAAGCCAACCGTTTTCGAAGGCAACCTAAAACGCGTATCTGCCATGAACCTGTTTGAGTTTTTTCCACATACTAATCTGAGAGTACACTTCAAGCACTTTAGCTGACATCCAGAACACAACCTTACATCTGTTACATCAAATCAAATAATTTAATCTCCAATTTACAGGCAAAATACTTCATAATAGTTTTGGATCTTACCTTTCCGTGAAAAAAAAAACTGTCATTTTTTTTTTGGCGTGTGGAGTGAATTGAAAGTTGGGCAGCAGTCCATGTTTCCAACCTGCTAGCGTTTGGTGTCTTGGTACCTCCGAACCAGAGCCGTTACTTTATCTTTATTAATTAATTCAGCTACAAATCAACGTGCTTTCTAAGTTCCAATCCAAAGAAGAAAGCAATCATACTCTTAGAATGAGTTGCAGCATCTGCCATGTGCCATCCGTGGGCGTGTCCCTAAATACGGTCAGATCCTCTCCATCTAAGCCCACCATTTCCGGAGATTAGATGCGGCAAATCCAACCTTAACCTAGGATTTTCCCCAAGCATGAGCCACAAACCAAGGACCTCCTGCAATTGCGCCACCAAAATAGAAGGTATTCCTACTCACAAATCGTCAGACTAATTAAGCAAAGGAAGTTAATCCAGCGGTCTTCATTTCTTTTTTAAATAACCGAATTTATAACAGATCTCTCTTATTTATAAAATATTAAATTAATATTTTTTGAATAAACTATTTTTTATTTTTTTTGGTACAATAGTTGCTTATGTTAATCAAGCATGAATACAACCAACTGAATCAAGATACAACATATGGCATAAAGATGGGATACAATATTTAGTCCATATCTATTAAACCTTATGGTACTCGTTGTAACTTTGGACACCAAAGGTAGTCCATAAAACATAAAAAAGTCATTCTAGAATTGGATTAGATTAATAAAATCTGAAATTATAAAATAGCTGATTAAGAAGAAAAAAAAGGGGATAAAAAAGAAAAACAAAAGGAGGAGAGACCCAAGGGAGAGAGACCGTTGAGAGCATCCCGTGTGGCCGTACATACACGTGTGGAAATTTCCGGCACCGCGTCGCCGAGCCTGCGCTTTAAATTCCTTCCCCTCTCTCCTCTTCCTCTCCTCAACCCCAACTAAGGAGAGGGAGGAAAGGGTCTGGTTCGCGCTCTCTCGGGACTCGATTCCGCAGCTACGCCTACGCCCTCTCGCCTCGGATTCCCATCATTTATCGGCCCCTGTCCCCGGAGAAATCCTACCCGTCTTCTCCGGCCATCTCTTCTCGCACCCGTAAGAGCTCCTTTCTCTCGGATTCATGCCCCATTTTTAGGTTTTCTTGACCTTATTTAGACAATTAATTTTCAGATTAGATCTCATGTTGCCGTGATTCTTCTACTGCTTTTGAGTCTTTTTGTTCTTAGATTTTCGGATAATTCGGTAGAAAATAGTAATTTTAACCTGGCTGCTTGGATTCTCGCCTCCATCTCCTTTAGATCCGGCGAGGGGAGGAGGAAAGAAAGGTTTTGTAGCGTTCGATCTCTTTTTGCGAGGTTTCTTGCTATATTTTCTTTGAAAGGGCTCTTTTTGTTTGAGGAGATGGGATCTTTGGCTTGAATTCGGTCAGATCTGATTGGTATGAATGGGAGGAACGAAATCTTTGTCCTAAAAAGGAAATAAGGAATCGGATCTGATCGCATTGCCTTCTATTTACTTACTGTTGTAAAGAATGGAAGTCTGACTGTTGTGTGGCAATGTTGTTTCCATGCTGCGCTCATGCTCTGAGAGTTTCCCCTAAGATTTCTCAATTAGATATTTGTGGTTGGTCAATCTAATCAGTGGGGTCTCATTTTTTTCATATTCCAGACGCATAATAAAAATTGGTACTTGCTCTTACTTGAGAAATTACAAGAAGACCAATTGAGGGTTGATCTGGACTCAAGTGCCCTCATTGCCTTCAATATTCTTAGTTCTATATTAAGATAAAAGATGAAGAAATTCCTTGCTAACTAAAGCATTCTTAGATCTATATGAAGATACTCTTCAAGAACTGTTTAATTCCTGAAAAAAAGCATCCTGGGTTTGCTGGCTTATTCTTACCCATTTAACTATTTCATCATTCCTTATTATTAAAAATTTTGCCTTTTCTTTGCTGCAAATGTAATAGTGCCTCTTGATATTGCTGATCCGCTTGCAAAACAAACAATTTCAATTTCGCTTTCTTTTTTTTTCTTTTGGTTTGCAGTATTGATATAGGAAAAGGAAAGAGGACAGATGGCATCATATGAGCCCAAGAACATCCTCATCACTGGGGCAGCTGGCTTCATTGCATCGCATGTCGCCAACCGCCTCATCCGAAACTACCCTGAGTACAAGATTGTGGTTCTCGACAAGCTCGACTACTGCTCGAACCTTAAAAACCTCAATCCATCCCGCTCCTCTCCCAATTTCAAGTTCGTCAAGGGTGACATTGGCAGTGTCGACCTCGTCAACTACCTCCTCATCACTGAGTCCATTGATACCATCATGCATTTTGCCGCCCAGACCCATGTCGACAATTCCTTTGGCAACTCATTTGAGTTCACCAAGAATAATATCTATGGAACCCACGTTCTCCTTGAGGCTTGCAAGGTCACTGGTCAGATCAGGAGGTTTATCCATGTTAGTACTGATGAGGTTTATGGAGAGACCGATGAGGATGCTGTGGTTGGAAATCATGAGGCATCTCAGCTCCTTCCAACAAACCCATATTCAGCGACAAAAGCTGGGGCGGAGATGCTTGTTATGGCTTATGGAAGGTCATATGGTCTGCCAGTGATAACTACCCGAGGAAACAATGTGTACGGGCCAAATCAATTTCCAGAGAAGCTCATTCCAAAATTTATCCTTTTGGCTATGAGAGGGCTGCCACTTCCGATTCATGGTGATGGTTCTAATGTTCGAAGCTATCTATATTGCGAGGATGTTGCTGAGGCTTTTGAAGTTATTCTTCACAAAGGAGAGGTTGGGCATGTTTATAATATTGGGACTAAGAAAGAGAGGAGAGTGATTGATGTAGCAATGGATGTCTGTAAACTTTGCTCACTGGACCCAGATACAGTTATCAAGTTTGTAGAGAACAGGCCCTTCAATGACCAGAGGTACTTTTTGGATGATCAGAAACTGAAGAACTTGGGTTGGTCAGAGCGGACCCCTTGGGAAGAAGGGCTGAAGAAGACAATGGAGTGGTACACAAGCAACCCTGGTTGGTGGGGGGATGTGTCTGGTGCTCTTGTGCCTCATCCAAGGATGCTGATGATGCCTGGGATTGAAAGATATATTGATGGGTCCGAAGAGGTGAAGGGCATGGTTTCTCAGTTTACCAATAATCAGAGCAGGATGGTGGTTCCTGTTTCAAAGGGTATTAGTGGCTCTCCTCGGAAGCATTCTTTGAAGTTCTTGATATATGGCAGGACTGGATGGATTGGAGGCCTTCTAGGAAAGATTTGCGAGAAGCAAGGGATACCATTTGAGTATGGAAGAGGACGTCTCGAAGAGCGCTCTCAGCTCATTCTGGATATTCAGAATGTGAAGCCAACTCATGTTTTCAATGCTGCTGGTGTGACTGGCAGACCAAATGTTGACTGGTGCGAATCTCACAAGACAGAGACAATTCGCACCAATGTTGTGGGCACTTTGACCCTAGCAGATGTTTGCAGGGAGCATGGCTTGTTATTGATGAATTATGCTACTGGGTGTATATTCGAGTATGATGCTGGACACCCTCAAGGATCGGGTATTGGATTCAAGGAGGAAGATAAACCAAACTTTACTGGCTCTTTCTATTCGAAGACTAAGGCAATGGTAACTTCTTGCTTTCTGTCAACGAAAATGTCTTTTTACCTACTCTATTATGAAAACTCTAGAACTTAAAAGCTGATATGTTCATTATGTTGTTGCAAAATGCAGGTTGAGGAGCTTTTGAAAGAATATGAAAATGTCTGCACTCTTAGAGTTCGAATGCCAATATCTTCTGACCTCAGCAATCCTCGCAACTTCATTACAAAAATAACTCGTTACAGCAAAGTGGTGAACATTCCGAACAGCATGACAATCTTAGATGAGCTTCTTCCCATATCAGTTGAGATGGCCAAAAGAAATTGCAGGGGCATATGGAACTTTACTAATCCTGGTGCTGTAAGCCATAATGAGATCCTGGAGATGTACAAAAAATATATGGATCCTAGTTTTGCATGGGTCAACTTTACTCTGGAAGAGCAGGCCAAAGTCATTGTTGCACCTCGAAGCAACAATGAGATGGACGCTTCAAAATTGAAGAGTGAGTTTCCCGAGTTGCTCTCCATCAAGGAGTCTCTTATCAAGTATGTTTTTGAACCCAACAGGAAGGTCCTTGCTGATTGAGAAGCTAGTTGAAGCTCTCAGTTACTCTAGATTTCATGATCAGAAATTAGGACCTTAATCTTCATCCCTTGATTGGCAGCTGCAGCCACCATATGATAGTATGATTATCATCCTAAGTTCTTGTAGGTTGTAGCAAAATTCTTGTTTCACTTTCGGTTCCCAGCTATGGCTTGTTTATGATGAGGTGAATATTTTGTCATCTAAATTTGGATTGTTTAAGACATACATTCCGTTAACGAATCCTCCTATTAAATTCTCCTAATTCAGCTGCCATATAATTTATTAGATTCTCCTTGTGAAGCCTGTTATTGTTTAAGACATACATTCCGTTAATGAATCCTCCTATTGGTTTAAGATTCAAATGTCGTAGATGTTGCAAAGATTCTTCTGTTGCATGTACAATCTATTATGGGTTGCATCTATCCTTTAAAGTACCTTCTTATATGGGAAAAAGTAGGTTCAAATATATGGATAGGTAGATTAAGTATGATATTAATGGGCTGGGGGTGGGTATTATATTTTACTAATATTGTCCGTATGGTGAGTGACCGTGTTGAATGGAGGTCATCTTGTGTCGATAGGACGTTGTACTTAATGGGCGACCAGCCAAGTTTGATGTATTTAGAAAGAACTTGAACTTTCCAAGAGATACCTAGGAGGGATTTTAGGGTGGGATGACTGAAGAATATTAAATTTCATAAAACATTTTGGGATTGGTCTTCTTATTTATTTATTCTACTCTGGGTTTGCTCATACTTCATGAAAAAATGTCTTTGTTGGAAAATTTTCAGACTAGGTTTACCATAGAATAAGAAAGTGTAATTTATGGTTGCGGATAGTGTAGTTTAAGGGATAATTAATTCAAGTTTTGATTAAGCATGAATACCTCGTAGTGCAAATTATTGTTATGTTTTGCTTTCTCTTAATATGTTGTTGTTTCTGAGGTTTAACGTTTAATCTGTTCGCAAATACTCCGACCAAATGCTATATTTAAGTAGCTCTTGAGCCGTCTATAGATTCTTATAAATGACCATTCCTACATGACGTTAAATTGTTCTAAAGTTAGTAAATTTCATGTCCTATGCTACTAGTGGTTAGCTTAGGGATGATTGAGGGTGCATTTTGATGTACTACAATGAGTCGTATTTCATAACTTCACATTATGCTTTTTAAGACTGGGTAATTATTTATGGAACAAAAAATTAAATCCCTGGAATAACGGAACAGGAAATTCTACTTTGAAAAAAAAAAGAATTCGAAAATTTTTGTTTTTCTTTCCTTGTCATGTCAAATTTTTCCAATTTTGTGTCTTTTGTATATGTCAAAGTGGACAAGTCCTAAAATATTGAACTTTCAAAATTCTACGAATTTTAAGCTAGGACAGGATAAGATCATGGTTTTGGAACCAAAACCTCCAAATGCAACTGTTATGCATTACAGCCATAGAAACTTTCACTCCCTATCTCTTAACAATATATATATGTATATGTATATAAGGAAAAAGTGGGATGTTGGTTCGGTTGGCCACTTCTGCAGACTAGCCCAGGACTGTCAATCTGTTTAAGAATCATTGCTTTCTTTGAAAAAAATAATAATTACAGACATGCTTCTTCCTCATTGTGCCAGATCATTGATTTTTCATAAACATTTTTAACATTTGCAGATTTGACAAAGATTTGAAATAGGTTTATTGGATCATGATTTTAGAAATAATAGATTGCTTGTCATCAGTAATTTCATAGAACTGGAAAGTATTTCATCCAGACATTTAGAAGATCAATTTGCCACTCATCGATGCATGTTCCGCCAAGGTTGAATTAGATAAGAAAACTTGGGAAGTAATACTCATTCACGCAGGGTAGTCTAACTTGAACATGCCAAAATTAAAGGCTAACTTGGTAAGTGAGACAGCTTTAGTGTCTCATAGGCTGACTGCTCTGTTAACTACACCTACGGAGCTACAGAACACCACGGGGGTGATGATTTTTTGCCTTTGGAGTGTAAGAGAATGAACACAGGAGGGCTGCAATGTAGCATCGATTATTATTTGCATGGTTATAACTGGCCATTGATGTAACTTACTGGTTGATGGGGGATCAACATACCCATTTCATTTTATGCTCTGTTGCTTTTTTAACATTCAATTACTGTGACTATGGGAAACTATGTTGATGCATGAAAGCTTGATGACTGTGTCAAGCTTAAACATAGTATCTAACATTGCAACAGTGATGACAAGTTTGCAAGCTGGAGTGACGACTGCTGATTATTTTGATGGCTGAATCATCTTAGAGTAGTTGTTCTAATCAGTTACTTCGATCTTTCACATATTGTGGTAACAAAAGTTGTTCTTGCTTTAGAGCAAAGTATTCAGTTTATGCAATTACAATGTCACTTCTGACAATTTAAACATGAAGCTCTACTACACTGAAGGTCAGTTTAAAGTCGATAGACAATACTAGTATGGCCTGCAAAAGAACCATAGTGTTCGGCCAATTAAAATGAGACTGACAGAATGTTCACTTTGAAATCACACTCTAAAAAAGATTTCACTTGGAATACTCAACTAAGTATTGCAATATTTATGGTGTTTAGGTCATGCCAAATAGCAAGGTGGATGATAAGGGTAGCATACGTTACCATCATTTTGTGATATATCATAGCTATAGAGAATCATCTGGTGGCTATAGAGAAGCAACCTAGATTGCGTTCAAATATCCAAAGATTTGGTATTGAATTTGAATGTCCAACTTACATTTGAGATTAATGTTTTATTCTGAAATTTTGGGCATTTTTTGAGCTGCAACTTATTGATTTTATGTGAAGGGCCCCTGCTTATCATCCTTTTTAGCTAGTCTGTGATGTGGGAGAATTCTTTGAAAAGATATGATTTCTGGGACTCGCCTCATAGGCATTCGTATGCTAGTCTGAAGCAAAAACACCTGTGTCGCAGTTGTTGATGGGACTAAACTGGAATAGCTTTTCGTTTGCTTGATACTGTTTTATTGCACTATGCCTATATATTCCAAGTTGGTAATATATTTAATCGAAACCTTAATATTGTTATCCAGATTTTGTTCTTGTGATTTACTTTTAAATAGCATATTTGTTGTTGTTTTGAAAAAGAAGGGTGATTGCATGGCCCCCTTCTAGTCAGCTCTAATCGAACATTGGCATTTATTCTACCTTCAGTAGAAGGTTAAAATTATTCTCAATAACTCAGGGATAGCTCTTTGCTCTTTGAGCATGCCCCACAAAACCATGGTACAACTCTGGAAGCTTTAAAGAGTTTTAGAATTTCAATTTTATCTAGAATTAAATCGTGGTTTCCATCTCAGATAAAAGGTTTAATCTATTTTCCTCCCATATACCTTTTAAATGGATTTTCAAGAGAACTTGTAGAAGTGGGCGTTTTATTCAAACCTTCCATACTCGTTTATTTTTGTCCGTTAGCCACCGTCAGCATAAAAAGCGAAATTCAGAAACCTTTTGTAAGTCTAGAAAAGCTCTAGAGGTTACATCTGATTGATTTGATTACTTGTTCCCTCCATCCTGATATTGCGTTTGGGTTAGGGTGGAGAGATAGATTTGAAAGGATGGAAGGTCTTTGTCCATCATTTAGCTCAATTTTTTTTTTAAAAATAATAAATAAAAAAATCCATCCTAATCCATTAATGTATTTATTTTTTTAATTAAAAGTATGCAAAGATGGGCGGAGCAAGAATAAGTTCCTACATTGATAAAAATTATATCTTATTTATTTTTTTACAAAACTCTAACATTTTTTTATTTTTTATTAATATTTACTATTTTTAAGACTATTTATAAAATTACTTAACTATTTAAATTAAATTATAAATTAATTAAATATTTATATAATTAATATATAAATAAATTAAAGCATATATAATTAATTTATAAAAAATATTTATTAAATTAAATTAAATTATAATGAAATATATATATATATATATATATATATATATATATAATGTTTTATAATTACTAATTATAAATATTATAAGCTCATATATTATCCTCCTACTTAGGTATAGATAATTGTTATACATTGATACTAATAATATATTTTTACCAAAAGATAGTTTAGTAAAAAATGCTTTTTCTCATTTCTTTTGTACCAAATAGATGAAAAAATTATTCTCATCAATTTTTTCATATTTCACCAAATACATGAGAGAATTGATAAAAGATCCATCCATTTTTTTTCTCATCCATCCTTCGTATCAAACAAAAGATTAAAATAAATAATGGATTTAATTTTAAAGATATTGCTTAACAATTGGGCCGGTAGCTTGTGCTCAAGGACGAGGTTTCATATAATTTTGATGGATGTGATATGATCATCGTAATATCATGTGTTTGCGATTATTTAGACTGTAATAGGACAATTCCGTAAGTTCACTGTGTTCATGGATCTAATCAACTTGGAAATTCTTAGAAACCAAATTCCTGGTTACATTTTGCTGAGATATCTCAAATGATTAGGAATTGACAAGAAGTATCACAAAAGCCAAAATGAGATGGCTCATCTTCAAGCGGCAGTACTGACATTTCATTCAGGAGTGATGGCTTGAAAGACTGAAAAGAGTCCCATCCAGTAGTTCTAATGGTGTTACATTTAATTTATGGGATAAGAGTGCAAACCCAATTGGATTAGCTCCATTCATGACTGAAATGCTTCTTCCAGCAGTAGTTTCAAATTTGTAAAAGACAAGATAAACCTGTGTTCTAAATGGTGAAGACCTCTCTTTCTCTCTCTCATATCACAAGCACGCCAATCTTTCCTAGCTGGCCTCCACTGACATCACCTACTCTTCACAAAGAGCACATCGCCATGAAGCTGACAGGCTTGAAGCCACCTCAAAGGATCCATGGCTTTATTCTTGACATGTGATGTGGTAGGTAAACATTTTATTTAAAAACTAGGAGTAGGACCCTTGTTAGAGCAATGCCTTCTGGTTATTAATGACAATGTAGTTAATATTGTGTTTATTGACTAGGGAGCAACCTCGAAGTATGTCTTTTTGCTAATTAAGAGCTGGTCCCTAGTCAGTCACATACACATGGTATGCTAACTAAAAGGATGAGAGAAATAATCAAATTGATTTCACTCAAACAATGAAAAAGTTGAAAAAAGTATAATTTACAAGATGACTATTGTTATTTTCTTTACATTCCAACTCTTGTTACGTAAAGAAAGTTAAGTTTTCGAAACTAATTCTCAGATCTTACACCATATTGCTCATGTAAAAGATCTTTATTATGTGACTATGAGACTAGGTAGGCAGCCCATAAGGAGAAATTTCATTTAGAAGCCACATATTAAGCAACAAAATGTCTCTTAGGTTTTGTAAATATTTCACGCATGTACTGCTTGAAGGGCGTACGGAAGTTCAAATATTCTGATTTTTTTTTTCTTGTTATTTTATTAAAGGGATCAATGTACAAGCATGAAACTTATTTCAATATCTTGATAATAAGTGCTATTATTTATTGATTTTATTGGATGTGTCCGTATTCATATAATATGACTCGCCCGCTTTAGTAAAAAAAAAAAAAGCGCAACAAGCCATATTTGGCAAATTGTAACGGGCTAATGTGCTGGCTGGCTCTCAATGATAAAACTGGAAATCAAAAGGCAGTTAATTTGCAAGAACAGCTTTATATAAATAGATTAGATCTTTAGTAATTAGATTTTGAGGTGAAGGGAAACATGTTAGGGTATCAGCCGTTTCATAGGTAGAATTGGAGATTAGAGAATGCCAACACTATTTTTCAAGGTATTTTTGAGGGGTTAACCATTGCTCCAAATCTACTGCACATGTATTGCTTTTCCTCCATTGCGTCTTATCTTTCCTTTAGCATACATCACTGTCGATGCCTTTATGAATATGATAGAAAACACTAAGAAGGCTGTCCTTTAATTAAGAGGATAGGCAACTAGCAGATACATTGTCTACCACGTTTTACCTAGCGAATAACTGATGTGGGACTAAACACACGCCTGCACGGGTCCTCACATACTCCCTCCGTTTAAGTTCTGACGTCCTCGTCAGGCTAAGGGTTTATATCTATTCAAAACTAATCATAAATACTACGATCGGCCCGTGGTCAGCCCTAATGGATCCATATTGCAGTGTCCCCTAGTCCACATAGGTTATGGGTCGGGTCCGCTCTGATATCATTTGTAACAACCCAGGACCTCATCCAAAATGGCTAGCCGAAAGGTATTATTTGGGTTCCTTGATCATATATAAGTACCCAAGATCTATCCAACGAATAACCGATGTGGGACTAAACACATGCCTGCACGGATCCTCACAAAGAAAAAGTATTCGACTCCTCCACTTTCATTGCTAAGACACAACATGGTCACTGTCAACTCCCTGGTTCAGATTTGGGCAAGGAAAAGCTACTACAGCATCCTGTTGCACAGATACCTGCAGCAGTAGAACCAGCTAACTAAGCTATACCCACTCATACAACTAAAATCCACAACCTGACAAGGACCATACATCATGGGTGATTTACAAGATTAAAATACCCTGTACAAAAGTAACATCAGCAGCACTGCTTAGTGTCAAAACAGCACCCAGTCACCCTATGCAATCAGCCATGTATCCCAGGTAAGTGCAGCCAGATTTAAGAGGTATAGCAGGGTCCCCTACTGCAATCAAATGGTGAGCAAGAACAGCTGTCTGCCCTTTGAACATACTCTTGGCTTTCCTAAGGAAAAGAGAGCCGAGCATATTCAGAGCAGTGGAAAAGACAGAGAGATGTAGAAAACCATAAAGGCAACCCAACCAGCCAGTAGCAGACGTAAGGAAACATTAACTCTCCCAAGCCATCAGGGGAGTTAAAAGCGAAACTACTGGCCAAGCACAACATACTGCCTTGAAAAAGTGCACATGACTGGATGGCCCCTTTTGTGGCAAGGATTTCTCTGAAAGAACCAAGCGGATGTTTCTTACTCACTTCGCTAGCTTGTTTTTTTTTTTTTTTTTGACTTTATTGGCTGCATTCATGCATGTGTCGCGTGAGGCGCCGTTGTACCAAAAAGAAAGTTTAATTAAGTACCAATGATGGCGAGCACTGACCCGGAACATATTGATTTAGAACCCAGATAAAGAGATCTGAATGGTGTATATGATGGTTAGTGCACTTACTATGAGTACAAACTGATGTGATGACAAAATAGGGTCCAATTTTAGTGCTACACATTGCCCCTTAAGTCGAAAATGTAGCTTTAATACCATTGCCCAATGACAAGTTTCCAATTGAGGCTAATATATATCCTCATTGCAGTATTTAGCCAATCGAAATAGGTTCGGTGCTGGAAGTGGTTGTGGCATTTTCTTTTTTTGGTTGAAAAAATGGGGCATGGCTATGTGCATAGGTGGTTGGCACCCTTGAATGCAAAAATTTTTGTGGGTAAACCCTAGTTTGCAAGGAATCGTTTGTGAGGATTAATTGTTGCTTCAGCATTGCATTTGCTCTTGACTAGGTGGAAATGTGTATGATTGGACTTTATAGGTGCCACAATAATATCTAGATCCTTCCTTAATTGGATGGAGCATATTCATTAAATTATTGCTCGACACAATGATACATTGATGCTCCAATGGCAAATCAGCTATATGCAAGACGAAGAAACACGACGACCCACTTGATTTTGTCTGTTTATTGACTATGATCTGTAAAACAAAGTTTTATGCCATGAGAACCCATATTATAAGTTATAACATCATTTGAGGCAATATTCTATGTCTATTGATAAAAACAAGCCACATGCTTCATAGTCAGGGCCATTCAGGGCCACCAGTTTTGTGATACTTTCTTTTGAAACAGGATGCAAATAGAGCTGTTTGTTTTGATATGAGTTATTGTAGAATTGTTCTTCCGGGAATAAAGATTGATTGCCAAGACATAAGTTATGCAGTGAGGAAGAAAATCCTAAGCATGAAGGCATACAATTAGGCAAAATATTACTAAAGGATTCAATGATCAAAGGTGGATGGCAGTGTTTGATGGCAACTTTGCTGTTTGATCATTTTAGGTTTTAAAATCAATATAGACAGATGCAAGGTGGTGTTACCTCCTTTAAAACACTTCTTTCAATTACGAGAACAAGCAACTTGTGAAAGCGAAGGCAACAAATTTGATCTTACAGCAATGAATGACATAATGCCATGTAATTTTAAAAGAATATCATACAGCATTTTACAGCTAGAAAGTAGTATTTAGAACAATAAAATTGGTCGATTTGCAAGGAGTTTTGGTACAATTGACATTATAAGAATTCTTGGATGGCTATATTTTGTTGCTTGAGCAGCTTAATTATTTGTTATTCAAACATTTGGTCTTACATTTTTACTTCTTGAGAACTTGGATGGGTTAAATGTCCAGTTCAGATTGGGTGAGAGTAGGATTCAAATCTAGGTTGTAGTATCAGTGACTTCACCGAGCCAATTAGCACCCTCATTGTCCTTATTGTGTCAAGTCACAATTTTGTAATACAAAGAATAATATTACCTCATACAAAGAATAAAACTCCTTAGAATATGAATACTATTTTGTATATTGAAGCAAATTAATTTGTATAAAAAATTCTTTAGGGCATCGATTACATGCACATGAAAGTTTCTTTGAGCCCATCAATTGTAGCTTGGCAGCTTCATAGTTAATTATCTCTGCATCAAATTTTGTGAGGTATGGAAATCTCACTCATGATGTCTATTAGGAGAATTTTTCATATCCTTAAAACGGGAGGTCAAAATATTACTCTTTATAAAATATAACTAAATGCTAACATTCCATTATATCAAGGCAACAAAAATTGTATGGTTCATTTTTCATTTTCAGCATTTAAATCTTCTTAGTAACTTGCACAGCTTCCCACAATCAGAAAATTTCTCCATTTATTCAAGTCCAAGAAATGATGCAATTCGCGAGATTGAGTTTAACTTTCAAGCACAATCGAGACAAATAATCCATGGACAATTATTAGCCATAATTCATTTACGATGGGATAAGATGCAATAGAAGCTGTCCACTTGGTCTCCCTCTCAAGACCCAAAGGTTAAAAATAAATTCCAGAATCGAGACTTGAGCTATTACCCTTAGATCTTAACCACAAATATAGCAAGGTGTTTCCTACCCCTCCCTCAAGTTGCCATCCTCCCATCTTAGGATTAAATTCCAAGTTTGATTCACCCTCGTATCATCAATAATAGTGGGTGGCTGCTAATCTAAGAACTCATTTTGTTCCTCGAAAAGAGAGAAGGAAAAGTATGGTCAACAAAAAAATAGAGAAATGCCTTATATTTAGTTGGAGTTTTTAAAGAAGAGGTGAAAAATGGTTTTTCTATAAGAATAAGCGCACATTTTATGAAAAGGAAAAATTTATATTAGATATGAAAAAGTTCAATTTCTAAAAATTAAGATAATTTTTAAAAAATATTTTTAAACTTTTAGATAAAATAAAATAATTTTTTTAATTAACGCATAACATATATTTTATATAATTTTTCTATAAATAATAGATACTTAAATAAACATAAACTATTTTACAATATGCCACTTTTTATAATCAATTAAATATATAAATATTATTTTTTTAAGTATTATATACTGACACATCAGCTTTTTATATATATATATATATATTAGTAAAAAAAATTCTTGCAAGCATGGAGGAGCGTTTGGGTGTCATTTTCGCAATTTTGTCGGTGGACAAGCCCACAATTTTGCCAAATTTCAGGGGGCAATCTGGAAACCTGGTGCTTTTTGCGTCGAAGGCTCTCTCCACAATTTTTTTTTTTTTTTTTTTTTTATTTTTTAGCAAAAAAAAAGTGGGCTCCCTGCGGCTTTTGAACGCGGCTTCTGTCGCCCCCTCTCTCTTCCCATTCCCACTCTCCCCACTTAACTATACTTTCTAATCCCAAGGTTAATAAATACTCAATTCAACCCCCCTCTCTCTTCTCATATTCTTTCGAGATCTAATCTAGTATTTTTCCTATCGTTTTCCAGCTTTGGACAAGGGAATGCGGGGGAGGAAGAAGAAGCGGAAATCTCGATCGCCAATAAGTTCGGACCTGGTTTCCTTTTCTTGAAACTATTCGTGTTTATATTAGCAGGAGACGGGTCATTGGAAACGAAGAGATCGAAACGAGAAGAGGAATGCAGTTTTATTCCTGGTCGGAGGAGCGGAGAGTGACGATATCGAGCTTGGGATCTTGGGAGGTTATGAAGTTTAAGGGATCCAATCGACGGTTCTCCTGCCGCTCCGTTCTGCCCAGTGTTCTCATAGCAGGGATTTTGCTCCCTTTTCTCTTCATCAGAGTAGCTTTTCTCGCCCTCGATGCCGCTGCTTCCATTTGCCACCCCATCAGTATGCGATCCATCTCATTTATTCATTATTATTTTATCCCATAACTTGTTAAATTGTTTATGCAACAACTCATTCTTGTTTTTTAAATTGAAATTAGGTTGCTTGGGGTGGAGGTTTGGGCCAAGGTTTCTCAGAGGAAGCGATGCATCGAGGGTGAGTTCATCGTTATTATTACTTTTTACCACGGCTGTATAGTTTCCCCGTGGGTGAGTTTTATTTATTTTTTTAATTAGAGTTTTTTACCATAAATATCCACCTAAATATTAAATTTTGCAGCAGTGCCCTTCCAAAATTAATATTTGCATGTATACTTATATAAAATACTTAATTTATTATTCTATTATTTTTATTTTTATTTTTCAATATGTACCATGCTATCTAATATTATTAAAAAAATTAACGATTACAAATAAAAATAACCAAAATATTTTTAATGAGTAGATGTATAAAAAAAACATTTATAAAACGGCATGATATCTACGTGCCACTTGGCAACTTAAAGAATTATATTATTTTTATCTGGTTGATTATTTTTTAAATATGTTGTAGAAACAGAATGAAATAATAAAAGTAGCAGCATTATAATCCTTTTCTGGTACATATGCGTATATATCTTCCTTCAATTTTCTTTTATGCTGGCTTTAAATTTCTGATCTCGTGGGTGGGATAATTTTTTCCTTAATATATATGGAAAGGTTGTTATTACATATTCCTTTTTATTTTTTTCACTGCTAAAACTACCTCACATTTTTTTTTTGCTACATAAAATACTTCACTTTCAATTATTTGATTTGTTCTTGTTACATCCTTGGCTTTCATCTGATGCTTACAGTCACCGTGGTTAGCAGGAATTTGCGATGGAGTTGAGAAGAGTCTACGTGCAAGGGGCAGGAGGAGGAGGGTATATAGATCGAAAGGTGGTGGAAGCTGCACCGGATTCGTTGGAGGACTTGATAGCAGAAATGAGCTCTTCCTCGTCCTATCATCAACTTGACGTCAAAACATTTGTGTTAAAGACCAAGGCCATGGTACGTTCTCCACTTGAAACTCTCTTGTTTGGCTATTTGACGAACACTTAATCCAAACCTCTAATTAAATATATACCCTTTTGGCTCCACCTGACCAATTTTTTGACGAAAGATCCTTGCACCCATCTTAGTAATTAAGATGACCTGCATGCTACACTACGCTGGGTCATTGACCATTGAATGTTTTTGTGAAGGAATTCTCCTATGAAATGATGGACCAGCCCCCTTCATAACTTGTTTTATGATGGTTGCTAGTCTTTGGTAGGAGAGCAGCATTCACCACTGCAACATGTTTTTGGCGTGGGCCCTACTAGAAGAATTTTTTATACTTTTTATAGGGAAACTTGAAAGCAAGTTAAATGACCAAGGGCATCACCACAAACTGCACTAAACTAGTTACATGGTGACATCATATTCACCAAAGAGAACTCCTAAATCATGGAGCCGATGTGGTTCTATGCACAAGAAGCTACCCAATCAGTAACACTGTAGATATAGGCTGCCTTACAATATCTCAACATGGAGATCATGCATTTCAAATCTTTCAAGTTAGGGTGGATATCATCATGATCGGTCCACAATCCTGGGATCCAAGAAATGACTAACTTTAAAAGATGGTTAAATGAGTTGCCATGTAAGTTCTACTAGGCATGTCCCAATCCATTTTCCTTTCGGTACAGTCCATTACCCAAGAGCTTTTTTTTTTTTTTGAGCAAAATAAAGTAAAACAAACTAAATTAACTAGTACAAAGTCAGTTATACATGGAAGATACGGTTTCTCTGAACATAGGACCATGTCTTACGATCCAACACAACCAGTGGTTGCAGTGTCTGTCGGATGGAGAACATCTTGAGTTGGTTCTCTCGGATTTATTCTAGGCAAAAGCTAGCGGGACCTCATCTCTGGCAGCATGGTCCATATCAACTTATGAGTGCTGGAGTTAAATTATATGACCAAGTAGACTGTACTCTGTACTGGAGTTTTTGCCAGTTTGATTAAATTCGCCTCAGATGACACTGCTGAGCCCCCAGCAGTTGGGTCATGCGATATTATTGTGGCATGAATCTACTAGTTGGTTCGCTCCATCAGGTAGTGCAAACACGGGGACCATGAAAATTATTTGCCCCCAATCAATCTATCTTGTCTCCATGTTGACTCCTTGGGGGTAGAGTTCTGCTGGATGGAGTACGGCACATTGGAGTTGGCCTGAGCCGAAACTTTGAACATGGGTTTTGTTTACCAGCCCGTCAGAGCTCATGCAACGATATATGTTTTATGTGAGTCCTAATTTTGTTGGGAGCATTGTGTCAGACTTGACGAGTAGTTCAAAAATTTATTTCAGTCATATATTATGATTTTTGTCCAATTTGTTTAACATCATTTCTGGGCTCCGTAGACACAACTTGCATAAAAATCATGAACTAGTATGACCTTTTACAGACATGAACCAGATGAAATCCAACTTTGTATTACGGGCTTCTTTTTCTTGTGCACACGGACAGGCTTTGCTTATCAAATAGTGATTGTGGTTACTCCAGGCTTAGGCCTAGTGCAAATAATCTTGAAACCCTCACCTCGTCGATGATTTTGCTGTAAATCATCTTGAAAGTTGTCGGAGGATGATCGATCTTTGTTGCACTGCATTTTCCAGACAATTGAAAACCAGTCTGGCAGTATGCAAATTGCAGGCAGATTTAAAATAGAAATATTTGTCGCTGAATTATGGGCAAATTTTTGAGCTATTCTTGCATAATCAAAGTGACCGAACAACATACAATTATCATGAATTTATGTTTCATTCATGAATTATACATGATAATTCAATACATTGTCTGTAAATCAGTTTTGCTATATGTTGTTGGTGATGGTGGTGACTTTTTTGTTGTTGTTTATCGTTCTTGTCTCTTATGTGCTTGTTTTAACTTGAATTAATATAGGATACTTCAGTTATTTTACAATTTTCAATTTATTTAAGTTTTAGTTTTCCGTATATGTTTGTGCTAAACTTTTGGCAAATTCTCTGTATATTTTCCCCCTCCTTCCAAGAGCCAGCTATTGTACGAAATGATCATGTTGAAAGAAGAATGTAACCCTTTTCTTTTCCCGTCATTAGTATCAGCAATGGAACTGTGTCTAGTTTTTGTATACCTAACCAATATCTTGAGGTCTTTATGTCAATTTGAGAGATGTAAACCAATCTGAATAATTCAAGTAGGCAAAAGCTTATCTTGTGTCTTAAAGCTGTTGAACTTGAACTATGCATTAGTTTTGGTTTCCTCAATAATGCTTTCTAAGTTGATCTGATAAGTTATTTTCATTCTTAATATTTAACAGTATGTATATCTAATGAGCTACATATTCCAAACAGCTTATGAAGATGGATCACAAAGTCCAATTGGCAAGGCGCCAGGCATTGTTCTATGGGCACCTGGCTTCCATTGGGATTCCAAAGAGCTTGCACTGCCTCAGCCTGAGGCTGACAGAGGAGTATCTAGTGAATGCTGTAGCCCGATCTTCACTTCCACCACCTGAATATGCCTCCTGCCTGACCAGTGACTCCTACATTCACTTTGCCCTTATAACTGACAATGTACTTGCAGCTGCTGTTGTTGTCTCCTCCACCGTCAGAAGTTCTGCTGATCCTGAGAAGATAGTGTTCCACATCATTACTGATAAGAAGACCTACGCTGCAATGCATGCTTGGTTTGCCCTCAACCCTGTCCCTCCTGCAATCGTGGAGGTCAAAGGCCTTCATCAGCTCGATTGGCCTGCCGATGTGGATGATATGGTCATGGAGACAGTCGAAGAGATCCATCGGAGTTCATCGGCCTATCATTACATCAGTAGAGCAGATGAAGAATTCAGAAGACTTGATGCATTGAAACCAAGCACATTTTCGGTCTTGAATTATCTGGGGATTCATCTCCCAGAGGTAAAACCATCTCATACACAATACATACTTCTGATATTTGAATCGTTGCAACATTAGAACTGATTGTTAGTGACTGTGATAACCAGCTGTTTCCGAAGCTAGAAAGGGTGATTCTCCTTGATGATGATGTCGTGGTGCAGCGAGACTTAACCCCTTTGTGGGATTTAAATCTCAATGGGAATGTCGTTGGTGCAGTTAGTGCACAAAAGAGTGATGAAGGGGGGGACAGCCATTGCATCGGGAAGAAACTTAGTGACTACCTAAACTTCTCAAATCCTATGATATCTTCGTTATCATTGGTATCGAAGAGAGATCAATGTGCATGGTTGAGTGGCATGACCATTTATGATCTTCAAGCATGGCGATGGACCAATATAACACCGGCCTATCAGCATTGGCTTAAACATGCAAGTTCTTATCTTCATCAATATGTTTTTATTGCCTCAAGAAGTTGCTATAGCTAAGGATAGTCTTTGTACAAGCTTTTTTATTTTATTTTTATTTTTTTGCTATGCAGAACCGTGAGTCCGGATTTGTGCTGTGCCATATGGGATCACTCCCTCCAGCCTTAATAGCTTTCAATGGCCATGTACACCCTATCGAACCATCTTGGCATCTGTCGGGATTGGGTTCAAGAATGCCTGATCCTGAGCTTCTGGAATCTGCTGCTGTTGTTCATTTCAGTGGACCACGGAAGCCGTGGCTGGAGATTGGGTACCCAGCACCACGAGAAATGTGGAGAGCCCACTTCAACCACTCCAATGAGTTCATAAGGCGCTGTAGAGTTGTGGAGTGAAGGTATATAACAGGCTAGTGAAGGAAAGAATCTCTTTCTGATCTCAACTACTCCTTGGTTTGCTTATTTGATATCATAGAACATACATGGTTGATAGTTCAATTTCATTTTGGTAGGCAAGAGTTAGCAGACTTTAGCAGAGGGAAGAAGGGAGATCCTTCAGTCTTTGCTCAGGCTAGCTTTGTATACTGGTTACTTGTATGAGTGAAATTTAGCGAAGTCATATATAAGGATGGAGAATACCCGATGGTCCCTTCATGGATATATATCTATATATATATGTATATATAGGAGAATACCCAATGCACCTTTATAAGATCTTCAGCTATTTTGAGGTGGAAATGCTCAACCGACGGTAATCCTTTCATTCATGTACTCGAATGATGATTCATATTAAGGTTCTATTGTTATTGAATGACATTTTCATATGTAGTTTTTTTTTTTTTTTTCCTTCAGTGCAAATTTGTATTCAGCTTGGGTAGAGGAAGTATGATGTAAGCCACTAATCCCCCTTCTGATTGCAAGGGTTTGAAGGGAGTCCTGGCAAACAAAAAAGAAAAGAAAAAGAAAAACATAAAGTGATGGGATGTGCGGTTACTGCATCTAGACCTTAGATAGCTCTGTCACACATTATCAACTTTCTATTCATAAACAGAACCTAGTAATCAACTAATATCGTTATCTGTGTTTTGATGGTTTATCGTGAGATTGCTTTGTTATTTTGTTTTCCTGGATCTTAATCAATCAAATATTGGTCAAATTTCTGCATAAGGATCTGATAACCTGCATGCTATCATTTTTTAATAGAGTGTCATCCAAACACCAATTGAAATACTGCTGGACCAAATAAACTGCTAGGTTTGAGAAGGACCAGGCTTTATGCAATCATCCTGTTAAGGCGGTGCTGAAGCTTTAGTCCTATTGTTTAGCTGAGCCCGAGACCATCTTTTTCTTTTTCTGTAAGCTAATTACTGGTGAGGCCTGGCTTAAGTAGGCCGGCCTCTGCTTGTTCTCTTACCAAATGAGCTAGTATGAGCCACTTGGTGAGCTGAGTCTGAGGATTTCATAAACAGCTTGATTCAATCGAACCATATGGGCCACTATCAGCTGCTTGGTGCTACAAATTTTACAACAACCAATGACCAATTTATAAGACCAAATTCAGATGTGCTCTGCTTAGTGGTCCAAGTTTCATCAGACAATGAGATAAGACCAATTTAAACACTTAGAAAGCACCTCCTAAGATGTGTGAACACAGAACCGGGTGCAACCGCTGAAATATAGCGAACTTTGTTTTACATTATTGTATTGAGAAGGACAACCTACTAGCCATACGAATTGAACTGATACCTCTGTCTAAAGCTAGACATGAAGCATGTGTTAGTACTGCTCTTAGCTAAATATATTTTAAGCTCTCTATTGAGATTGACAGTAAACTTGTCTCTTCTGTTGTTTAAGCCAAGCAAGAGCTCGTTAACATCATGCCCTTAAGCACTTCCCCACACGGCTTTATCTGTCGTAACTTCTTGCTTGGGGTTTGGTTGTACCTCGTTTTTGACATCAAGGTGTTAAGAGGCTTCGAATATTTGGCCGTATTGGGAGCCCGTCAACAAGTTCTGCTGAGATCGAAGAATGATATTAAGTTTTTGATGTGCCAAACACTGTTTTAGAAGGAAGAGAATTGGGAGCGCCAGTCACGTAAGCCAAATAGAATCAATCTTTTCAAACTTGAGGATAAGGCTGGGGTCGTTTTCAGGGCTATGTGGAGCTTTGGAATTGTACATTGTAATGCGGAATTCACTCAGCTTATTGGAGGAGAGGTTTCCTCTCGTTTGTTGAGAAAAAAATGGGGAGGTTAATACAAGTTGGACTCTTTGGATGAGCTAAATTTTTTAATATCATACACCCGAGTGATATGTGCATTTATTTATTATTCATTACTCGAAGTATTCTAATGGAAGAGGATAGAATGGATTGTTAGGTAGAAGAGAAGTGAAACCATTACTAAAGTTTTTGTGCAATAGGAGGGGCAAAGCTCGACTCCAAATAGATTACATAGCAATGTTTATGTCGTGGTCTACTAATGCTCTCTTAGCTGCCCTTTGGAATCATTTGGAAGAAAGTTCGCTAATATTAGTGTGCCGAAGCAAAGCTCTTTATCTTTTTTTTTTTTTTTTGTGCGCGCCAGTGACGAACTTTTCTCACGAGGTGGTTTTATAGGGTCTTGCTAAACCAACCAAATCAGAGTAGCCATGACATTGCTTCTTTGAGGTTCAGGTTGTATCTTTCGTGCAAAATAGTGATTTCTCTTTGGGCAAAATGTTGTCCATCGGATTATGCTCCGCACAAATTCCAAAGCACTCCAAACTTCTGCATTGATTTGCTTATATAAATCTTAATGATCCAACGAAGGATTCATGCGAAAGAAGGTTTATTCCATGCAAAAGAGATGGTACCTATCTGCTTCTTTGCACCTTGTAAAATATACCCATAAGCCACCAACAATCAGGTGATATACTTGCTCAATGAAATATATAACCGATACAGTTTCGCAACTAAAGGTTTCAGGCAACCCTCATGACTGAGGTTTTAATCCAAATCAAATATTCAGAATCAGATTCAGTGTGCTTCGGAGTCCTCGTCAGATTAGATTTGGCCCTGTCATGTTTAAATTGCACTTGGGCCAAATTCCACTAGCAGTTATGCTTTTGAACATGGATCCCATTATTATTTTTGTGGAAATATTAGTTTAACTATTTTATTTCGTGTAATATATTATGAAAAATGTAACTCTTATTGTTCGCCCCCATGAAACAAAGGAATTATGGTTCATTTGGAAGGGCAAAAATGAAAATTTTTCCAAACAATTCCATGTTTCCACTGGATGAGGTTGTATCTTTCATACGGAAGGATTCACCTTTCTTCATGCGAATCGACTCTTTGGATCGCCCACCGATCCCTTGAAGAAAAATGATGAAGTTTGGAAGATCTGTGTGGCGGGTGATCCAACGGTGGATTTGCACATACGACCCCAATCTGTTCCCCATGGACCATTTTTCACCTCCATTTGTCAGTCTTTGTGGAATTTATGGTGGCCGCATGTCAATGACTTTTTATTTTTATTTTTTTCAGTAACCATATCAATGATCTTTCAAAATTTGGGTTCAATATCTCTAAACGTAAGACTCATATAATCAAAGGAAGGGGGAAAGAAATTAAGGTGGATAACACCAATGTCACGCTTTGGCTTGCATCTTTCCCTAGGAAAAACTAGGTTTATTAATTCTCCGGCAAGATAACTGTGGGTCGCATATATATGATGTGTCCACGTGCATGGCATGCACATATAATTAATTGCCTATGTGCAGTTTCATAACTGTGGGCTGAGTTGGCGGCCTGAACATTCAAATCAAAGGTAAATGAGTAACGTTATTCACAATCTCTATGACATTCCCTCGTGGCAACAACTTATCTTCATCTGACTTTAGTTGCTTAGCTTCAGTTGAGCTCCTCTCCAAATTATAATTCTGCAGGTCGGTCATATGTATCATATATATGCCCAAATAAATTAATCAAGCTAATGCTAAATGCTATTTGACCAAATTATGTCCCCCCCAAAAAATCCATCTAAAGTCAATTACTTCTGCTAGCCAGAGAGGAAAAGATTTAATTAGCTTCATAAGTTACATTTGGAAGATTGTCAAACCAGCCACGTTGCCCATCCATGTCATGATCTAAAAGTAAATTGATTGGTTCTATATATATATATATATATATATATCAGTTCTTCCCTTTTTTTTTTCTCATAAATTATTTTTATTATTACCACCGCTACTGCTATTATTATTCCTTTGTCGCATAAGCACCAGGTATTAGGCCACAAACATTACTCCCATCTCATAATAATGGGCGAGACTAGAGCTTATGGAGCTGTGGCCGGCCGTTGACGTACTGTATGCAGACGTGGAAAACCTCGAGGTCACACGTGGTGCTGACGCACGTGTAATACTTTTTGCCTAGTTTAGGCTGATTAGTTTTCACCTTAAACCAATTCCAGTCAAGGAGTTTGAAGTTTTGAGTCCAGAAGCCAACAGCAAATAATTAATTGAGAGGCCAACGCAACGATGGTAACTAGATTTTAGTGTTCCCCCTGAGACGAAATCCTCCCTTCAAGGGCACAACACCTGAGAGTAATTCAGTAAGTTTGAAGTCGTTCATGCCGTCAATCCATCTCTCACGTACGCGTGCCAAGTTTGTTTATAAGTAAAAGAAAGCTCGTTGAATGGAAGCTCTCGCAGCACAACTGTATTGCTTCCTTCCCTTTCTTCCCATCGACATATAGAACCTTAATTAAACCAGAAATAAAGTAATTAATTTACGCAGAAAACTCGCTGAATGGAAGCATTTGCTTGCTTAATTCCTTGCCTTCCCATAGCCAATAAAAAGATTACAATTTTAAACCATATTGAGACAAGAGCTAATAAATTAACTCAAAAATTCAAATGGTGCAGCTTGAAAAACTTCGTTGCCGCTTCAAATGAGATACAAAGATTCTCTACGCTGCATTTATTCCAAAGGAATTAATTACCATCCAAAAGCGGTTCATCCGTCGCTCACAATCAGATATTTATATGTAAGTCCATAATGACAGGATCGCATCATTAATTCCGTTTCAAAACTCTGTTACATTTCCTCACGCTTCTACATCTACATTCTTCCTAAACACATCGTAATAATAATAATAATAATAATAAACGAATACGAATGCTGACTTGAACCGTTCCACATATCGATAAGTATAAGCAAGGAAAAATTAATCACTATAATACAAAGTTCTCCCGTAATTTCTTTGGATTTATGCTATTGTTATCTCTCGAGGAACCCGGTCATCCGGAGAATGGCGTTCCTGACTCGGTAAAGATCCCGTCCCTTGAGCGTCCTGCCTTTGCCGACGCACACCGAGAACGCCATCTTGTCCGATGTTCTTCGGGCCACGATGATGTGAGGTGGAATCCTCTCATCGCTGCTGTTGTTGCCGAAATCATCATCATCATCATCATAATCTCCATCCATGCTATTGTTGTCAGAATCGTGGAAGCTGCACCGCGGCGCCCACGAACGACTTGCACCAACTCTGGCCTTGGGGGGGATGTCGACCGGAGCCGACTCCTTCCGTCGAGCTTGCTGCCGGGTGGATGGTTGCTTCTCCAAGACCGTGTCGTCGTCGTCCTGGTGCTCGCCGTCGGACCACAAAACATCATCCTCCTGGAACTCTTCCATTAATTGGTCTTTGGCTAAGAGGCTTTGGTGCATGGGGGACGAGGAGGGGAGTTTATAGAGGTTCTGGTGGGGCGGGGAGTTGGGAGTCGGCACCTTGGAGTCGTCGTGAGCACACTTCGAGCTAAACATGGCGTCATCCGGTGGAAGGAAGGGATTTGAGGAAGGGATTTGAGTGTGGCATCCGGCACCGTGGCGACGCTGCGTGGGTTCCAGCTCTTAGGTTGGGCCCACCTCGCTCCTAAGAATGGTCGCTGTTTCTCCGCTTATTTGATGAAGGAATAAAGGATTAAAGAGTTGCTTGAAGGGAATCTTCTTGGTGATTCCCACAGGCTAACGTTTCCACAATATAGTCGCTCCGGGCGTGGTCTTTTTTTAATCTTTTCGTGTTTTCTTGCAACGATGAGGTTTAAATGGCGTAATTGGGCTGTTCATAGTCCACGCCGAGTGGTATGCTGGACCATAGCCCAGCAATCTCAATTCTCCATTTAAACATCGTTAAAGTGGGCCCATTGATGTTTGGAAGGAAAAAGGGTTAAAAAAAAAAAACAGAAGACCGACTTGAGTCTTATTGCTTGGAGTAGGCATGGGTCCTGTGGAACCCTGAATATGCACCAGATCGACCAATTTGTAGGTCAAAAGCATATCGAACTACACCATGTTTGGCCCACTTTTTAATCAAAAAATTGGCAACGAGATTTATCATTTCTGTATCAAAATATTCTCATCATTTTATTTATTTATTTATTTTTAAAGATTTTAGTGGCTAATCCCTACCTTTTCTATCTTATATGCATTCGAATCAAGCAACCATGGGACTAATATGGTGGTGGCATTTGCAAGGGAGCATCGGATACTATCATGCAGCTAAGAAACTTGCATTTGAAGATATTGACCGGCAGGAAAGCTTATGGAGAAATGTTTGGGCAAAAGAGGAAAAGAAGAAATGTTTGGGCAAAAGAGAAAAACCAAGCTACACATAGAGACCTCCAAAGAAGAATAAAAAAGAACAATTAATTGACGCAACCCAACAGAATGATGGAAAACAATTAACTTATGGTTATGTTTCCAAACACAACTCAAGACTTCTAGTACATGCATTCCCACTAATTGCATGTAATTAAGAATGCATAGAAATATGAAGGGACAGTATAGAAAGATGAAACCATGGATAAATATATGAATATATTAATGATCGAGTCTAGATTAATTATGTATCTAGATTATTCCAACAAGAAAACTCAACTTTACTAATTTCAACATGCATGCCTTCTTTTTGCTAAATCAACATATATACCTTCAAGAAAACAATCCAAAGTGAACCTCCAAATGGGAGGACATCTATTAACTTCCTAGCAACCTAAGCTTATTCGGGGATTTAAAGTAGCCAACAGATTTGTGTCTCAATTTTTCATAAATGGGACTCCAAGTTCCAGCTTCACATATTTTTGTTTAGGCGGGAGCATCTTCTTTTGCTGCCACCTAGTTCAAACTTTTCATTTACAAATCCATGCGTGATATCTTAGGGACAATCATCTTTTCGGCTTCTAAGTAAGGTAGAGTTGTCACCATCCATTATTAAGGCATCGTTTGACAACCGAATAACACCATGATCGATCATCTTAGAAAAATATAGATGCCTACCACGTCACCTTATAATTAACTCTGTCTAAAGCCAATAAACTGGAATAACAAGAAGGCGTGCATCCGCAACTTCTTGCAATGGATTGAAGGTTGTATGTAGCCATTACTATCACTTTATATATCCAAATATTATCAAACCTAGCCTAGATCTTTGTTTCTCAGTTCTTTATACAAGACCTTGTCGATGGAGCGCTGCTAGAGGTCTAATTGTCAGTTATCCTGATGGCGATAGTTATCAACAAAATATTTTATTTATTAGCATGTAGCAAATACTTTAATTATATATATATTTTTTTATTTCATGCTCATTCATCGGCTGCACTTTGCTATCAACACAAGTGGTGGGGGAGCATGCATGATAGTTTGGTAGTTACTATAGAACATAGTTGACGAGTGACTCAAACTACGAAGATAGGGTCTTTTTTTTTATAAAAAAAAAAGAAACCTAGTCCCTCAATCTCCAAGTAGATTTTAAAGCATTATTTAAGGTAACAAGTAGAATTATTTTAAGCAAAGCGAGAATGAGAACTGAAGATATTTGGCAGGTCCAGCAGTATTCATAAGAACTCAGGAGGCTAATGAGAACTAAAAATATGTTTGTGTGGCAACCAAGTGGCTCGTCCGAGTCGGCGCACCCCACGGCCCCTGCCCCGGCCGCGATCCCTTCAGCCTTCCGACACCGCCCAAAGGAATCTCGGACGCCGGGAGCAGTCTTCAGAGCCCATCGTTAGGTGCCAACTGCTCACTGTTTTCGTGTTTCAAACTCTATTGCCTCCTCAAAGTCTCCTTCCCGTTTCTCAAGCGACATTCACCCAATGGCAATATAAGAAAACAAGCAACCACAGAAGGACATGGTGTATGCACGCACGCTTACTCCATGGCACAGCTTTGCAGCAACCCAACACCGCACACTTGGACGTCTTCTAGCTCAGGTAGAAGCCTACGGTCCACAGGAACCTACGGTCCACAGGAACCTACGGTCCACATGCAGGAACCCTTCCTAGCCCTTTTAAAGGAAAATGACCTTGCTTGCAATGATTGAATGTGAGATAGGGACTGCAGTACTCATTTTGAAGGGAAGACGCGGTTGATGCATGGAGAGCACGCGATGGAGTACTTCTCCTTCCCATAAATGTGATTCTTGCATCATCGGTTGTGAATTATTCTCTCTGCTTTTGTTGTTTTCCTTCTACAGTCATCGGATGAGAGGAGACGGGCGAATGCCGGCACTGAAACCATCCGGCTTAATACAAGTTCGTAGGTCCCCATCTATCAACACCGCTCAGTTCATCCATTTTTTGGACGAGTTATTTTTGATATGTGTTCATGCTGAAAACTTTGCATTTCCTTTCATTCTTCTTCTCGTAGAAACGACATTAGATGCTGTGTTATGCTGCAAATCAAGAGTCACAAATGCATAATTTTGATGATGGAAAGGGGAGGCAGAAAGGAGCCACTTGGCTTTTATTGAAGATTAATCATATTTACAATATAGATGAGTTATATTGTCAAGAGAAGAGGAACTGATACAAGAAAAAGAGGTTAAATAGTTCCGAACTAAGTGTCTGATGATCGGTAAAGAAAAAAACCTCATCCAAACCAATAAACAGAAGCATTTATTGCCAGAATGTTCCAAGCAATTTCACAAAGATTTTAACAAAAAAAATACCAGAATCTAGAATGGCCACAAGCTCCAAATTTTAGGAAAACTTGAGAAAGCCTTTGACACAAGAAACAACCGATTTTCCACCATCAATTTGCATACCACGTCCGGTACTTTCTCTGTAGCATAATATAATACAATCTGCTGGAAGACATGAAATGATGAACAGAAGCTGTAGCTGAAGAGGACAAAGTTGCCATCCTTCAATCATCATAATTAATCAGTATAGTAGAAGTTTATAGGGACCTCCATCCCTCCATAGTTTGTTACATCCATTTCTATTGCTATGTTAATAATATCAGAAAGCCGGTGGTTATTTTATGATGGATGCTATACATGCAATTCTTGCATGAAATCAGTTAATAATCAAAAGAGGTGATTTTTGTCCTTTGGTTCGATATTTTAGAGGAAGTAAAATGCAATTTAACACTCTACCTTTTCATCTTCCCTTGTCTTGGCGTCTCGTAGGTAGTTGAATAAATCAACTATTTTAATGCTCAAGGCACACGAATGATTTTGATTACATTCCTTTTTTGTCAAAAATTTTCCAAGGATTTAAGAACTAGCAATACACCACAAACCTAGCAAGTGGCCATAATTGACGACATTCTATCTAATCTTAATTTCAAATTGAATATCAATCGCTCTTTCTTCTACTACATAAATCTTTT
Organism: Phoenix dactylifera; assembly: GCF_009389715.1. Classification (NCBI taxonomy): domain Eukaryota; kingdom Viridiplantae; phylum Streptophyta; class Magnoliopsida; order Arecales; family Arecaceae; genus Phoenix; species Phoenix dactylifera. The sequence continues at coordinate 144,014 of NC_052402.1, forward strand.
TATTTTACAACAATAGCCTCTATGATTAACCTATAATAACATCAAAACAACATGTAGCTTCCATGAGCGATCATGGTTGTCCCAAATAGTCTTAACACGTAAACTTGATTAGTTCCTAAAAAGTAACGATTGGTTCCTTAAAAAATAGAGAAAAGGGGACAGGTTAGTTTTTTTTTCCTTTTAAAAAGAGAAAGAAAGGGAGACCTATTCATATTAAAAAAAATTTAAGCCTAGAATTTATGGAATGCACCTTCCAAGAATCAAACTCAGAATTCCTAGTTGGATAGGTAGAGTAGTCTGATCACTTGCTCAAGCACCAATTCACATTAGCTAAGATTGATATTCATGTTCAATATTTCAAGATTAAAATCAGTAAGGGAAGGAAGATAATAATTCGAATTAGGATATTAATTTTTTTTAATCTAGAATAATGGTTCAAAATGGAAATATCGTTCATGTCCATCAATATTGTTTTGTCGTTCACTAGCTTGCCTTGTCCTCTCCTCTGAGAACTATTACTCTGATGGGACAAAAGGCGTACTATAGAGTCAAGGGGGACGCATCTACTCAAGATGACAATTGATGAGGTTCCCATCATTTGCATATTCACCTAATTGGGCTCATACTAAATAATTGAATAGGTGAATAATACCATAATAATTCTTTATTTACTTGCCTGTTACTCATTTCGAATGAATAAGAGTTTGTGATATCCAGCTTAGTTATAATATTTGATCTTCTTGATCATCCATACCAAATTGGCAAAGCCCAACCCAAATTTCTCTCGATCATCAATGGTAATGGATTAAGCAGCAGCCTGTCCTACAAATAATAATAATTGATGACGACCCATTGAACGGCAAACGTTAGTTAGTCCGTCATGGTCGACAATCTTCTGAGTTATAACAAGGCTGCAAAGCAATGCCAAAATGACACGATTTTGCCATATTCTCGTTCAACCTCAGTTGGAGTCACCAGATAATGCCAAGTTTCATGCAATTAGTGGCCAACGCAGCAGCCTTTCATTTGCTTTTCAGCACAAAATTTTAGTGCTTTTGGGACTTCAGAGCTGCGGTAACTTGGTATCATGTCCTTCCCTTATTTATTCGAGGCCATGTCTCCATCTCTCTGCCCCCCCAATCAGGCAAGCAAAGTGAACAGCGACTAGGACCAGCGTCAGAAACTGGGACCAAGCGCCAACGCCAAACCTAGACAAACATGCCACACTGCTACACGTTAAATCCTCCATTTGGCTTTGTGGCCTACCGGACCTGAGCTCTCAGTGGCACGATGTCGACGTTTTCCTATCAACCGGCCCGTCTCCACGACCAGAAGTTCGGCGGAGGAAGGCTTTTCAAACAACACTATAGGCAGAGAACCATGCATCAAACTCCCTATAAACCTTCTCCATAACTTCATGTAACTCTTCTATCTTTTTTAAAGAAGAAACTGGCACACCAAGATACAGGGCTTATATAGTTGCACAATAAAAATATAGAGATTTTTTAAATTACTTATAATTTTTTTTTTTTTTTGCTAAAATGGATGTATCATACACGACAGGTACAAATACATCCAAAAAGCTCAAAAGATAATAAGTTCCGGAGCGCATCGGATAATTCCCTTTTTTCCGATTGAAGGGTTTTTCCGGAATGTTTAGCTACAAAGAAGGTTACCTAATCTGCTACCCCATTAGCCTCACGGAATACATGCTTTGCCTGAAAAGCTATCTCCTACTCACCATTGTCCGAATATCCCTGAGCAATAGGTGGCTATCGCCCATCCCACCCACACTCTGCTAGATTCAATCAATAATTACCGCTGAGTCGCCCAATGAGCCTACTTTTATTAAAAAAAATTGATTATTTATATTATTTTTTTTTGCAAATTCTTTATAATTAGTTTCCACAAATACTTCTTTTCCTAATGGGCCGGATGGCTTTGCCTCCTTTTTCATCAAAAAAACAAAAAAATATAACTTTCCTCCATTGCAAAAGCTAAAGACCTCGATGATATGTATCCAGGATAACTTTTCTACCGGAATGCAAGCCCATCACGGGTGACAACAAGTTAAAAGAGTTCGAATCGTTCGCGGTCCAAGTTTAAACCAGAATGACCTTGTTCTCATCCACTACCAGTGTGTTGCAGAATGGTAGATAAATGTTTGGAATCAGGATGTACACCACAAAGTCATCAGAAATAGTAAAATATCGCGGAAAATAAAGGTTTGAATTATTCCCTTTTCCTCGAGAAAGGCTAGAGAGGGCTGCTTCCCCTCCTATTTCGTTAAAAAAAGAAGAAGCAAAAGCTCTGACTTAAAAAAAGGGGAAGCATTTTTTTTAAAAGAATATTTTATCCATTAATTTGGTTTACTTTACTATACAGTACTTGAATTAGTTTGCACACCGAAAATAGAGCTCTCCACTCTTATTTTTGTTGGCCCGCTCTCTCTCTCTCTCTCTCTCTCTCTCATTGCGGTCTGGACTCTCGCGGCGAGCTCTATCCCTCGAGGAAGCCGGTCATCCGGAGGACGGAGTCGCGGACGTGGCTCAAATCCCGGCCCTTGAGCGTCCGCCCCTGCCCTGAGCACACCGAGAACGCCACCTTGCCCACCGTCCTGCTGCGGGACACCAGAACGTGCGGTGGGATCAGCTCCGCAGGTCCCTCCTCCTCCCCCAAGCTCTCCCCCGCCTGCCTCCGCCGCGCCCTCGGTATCTCCACCGGCGCCGCGGACGACGCCCTCTCCCTCGTCCTCTTGGGCGACGTATAGCCGTTGGATGCACCCATCGGACGGTCGTAGTTGTCCGGCCACATCACGTCCGCCTCGTAAAGCTCTTCCATTGCACCACCAATTATTTGTCGAGCTCCCGCCTCTACTGGAAGAGAGGGGGTGGCGCGTGGGGTGGTGGGGAATTTATAGCCGCTTGGGGCCAGCTTCGGCTATCGTATAAAACGCCCTTATGCTTATGGTGGAGAAGCATGCGTGACATTGGCTAAGAGGGGCCCTCCATGTGGTGTGGACCAATTTTGCCGGGCCACGTGTCCAATATGTCCTATACGGACATTTATAAAGGACCTTAAAATAATTGGAAGTGTAGGTGGCAGCATCTTTACACTATAAAATAAGTCGTCCCTCATAACACTTTAGATGGGTTAGAGCACATAGATCCATTAGTTGGCCGTTTGTTTGATTGATTACTTAAATAAAGATGAGGAGAAGGGGAATAACATGTGTAAGAAGCAAGGTATAATGAGGTGCTACTAAGTAGTTAAAAAAACAACAACAAAAAGAGAGTTCTCATTTCTAGCAAAAAAAAAAAAAAAAAAGGGAGTTCTCATCTAATAAGAAAAGAGCTACCCACCATGGAATGGAGGACGGTAAGGTAAGATGGAAGAACCGTGGGGGTCATGCTCATTTGCGTCGAACCAAGCGATGACGCGTGTTTGCATGCAAGGGGCTTCTTCGAGATAAGATATTGTAATAACATCAATTGAGAAGAGCAAATGATAGAAGCAAGAGTAAAGAAGAGAAGGGAGGGGTCGCCATCGCCTAGCTATATATATGGGGTTCGCTTTTCTTTACTCCTTCGGGACCACCTAATTATGTCAAAGCTTATCCGCAAGCTTAACTTGTAGGACTGATGCACCGAGGAGGACAAAGCATTTAGTGTAAGGATTTTTTTTTTTATTATACTAAAATAGATATTTTATACATTACGTGTACGAATGTATTCAATAAAGTCTGAAAACAAAAAATCACGAAGTGTCCGAGACAACTCTCCTTATCCAGCTCACTTGGTATTCTCGAAATGGCTGGCCACATAGGCAGCCACTCAATCTGCAACTCCATTAGCCTCTCTAAATATATGTTTAATTGGCCTGGATTTAGTGTAAGGCTCTGGAGTTTGGTTTCGATTTTGGTCCCTATAAAAGCTGTATATATATATATATATATATACTTTGGCCAAGTATTAGTTAATGACGGTATCCCAGTCTGATCCACCAATCTAAAGTACTCAATCCCTTATTGCCCAATCCATCAGCGGATAAGAATCTAACTCAGGTTGCAAAAAATATCGGCAATTATATATAGATAGAGACAGGAGCCGGGTAGGTTTGTGAGCAAAATTGAGGGATGATGAATGATCAATACGCTTTCTCGAGCTTTTGATGGGTTTGTTGGTCTGAGTTTTGACAAAACTGGCATGTTAGCGATCCCGATAGCAACTGCTATTTTTGGACTTTCTCGCGGTGCGGTGAGATGAGACGAGAGGTGATCCCTAAAATATTCCGCATGGATAAGTATTTGGAATCTCCAACATTGTGTCCTTTTGTTAATGTTGTCTTAATCTTGCTAAGTCTGCACCAATCAAAACGATAGCCGTTTGTTGCTATCAACACTGCCTCGATCATGTCAATAGGCCATCCGTAAGGCTGACTTTGAAGGGGTGTGGTTTGTGTTATATGGGCAATAAAATCTTTTATTTCACAATGGCCTGGCTGCAATTAATTAATAATAAATTGTGAGATATCATTTTTTTTTTGGATGTAAATGAAGGCTAATGCGGTTAACCGACCATATAGCCAGCCACCAAATTAAGTTTATTAGCTGAGAAGAAGATATATGATTTTGGGTGCGATCATACCAGCATTAACGCGCCGGATCTCATAAGAAGATATACTTTTTTTTGAGTAAAAAAATTTGTTCATAAATTGACCATAACATCATGGAAAAGTGATTATCTACAAATCTATAAGCCCGTGGGAGGAACTCAGCCTACAGCGACCGTAAAGTGAATTTAGAGTGTACACATTTTGTATGTAACTCGGTACTTTTAAAACTGAAGTATTCGTTGCCTTGTCAAGCAAAGGGAAACTTTTTATCATTGAGAATTTTAGAAAGAAGTGATTTGGGGTTTATTCCAATATATGGTCATGTCCTTCTGCCTAGCAATCAGAACTTCAGGTTTCTAAGTATTGTATAAGGCATGTTAATGGGACTGGCTAGCTAGTAGTTCCTCTTTCTTAAATTCTTTTTGAGATAAAGAGAATGGCCCACTTACACTATAAATATTACATAAGTCCAAGCGCTTGAATCCTTGAGTTTTTTTTTTACTTGTGTCATATGGAGAGTGCTTTTGATAAATTCTTAGTAAAGATTATTGGAGAAACTCATTCTTCTAGTTATGAAATTTGGTTCAATTGGCTGTTCTCTATAATTAGAAAGTGTTGGAGGATTATACCTAGAAATTATTATATTGTTGTTTTTATAATTTTTAGCTTAATCACTTTTTACTTTTTTTTTTTATTGTATGTAGTCTTTTTATGATGTACATCTCTTGTTCTCAATAAAATTTGGGTGGCTTTTTTTTTTGGGCCTCACGTATTATCAAAAAAAAAACTTGGGCCGAGACCGTAACCAAGGAGAACACCACCTTGTTCGACATCACACCCGAGGAAAATAGTTGATGCGCCTACTGATGCATGGGTGCGTTGGACAGTAATGATGATGCCTGAGAACTCCTGCCTAAGATGTTGGCACGTGAAATGAGAGTTTTGGCGTTTTACAACATAATTCCATCGTGAATCGCGTCAAGCCCTCATGCCGAGATTCCTTTATGTAACGATACTGGTCCATGTGTGCCTCGAATTTCCACTCGAACGCCATCTTTTAGAGATTTCTAAGAACATCTGCTGACGGTTCTCAGATTCTTATTAGTAGCTTGGTCTGATTCCAATGGATGAACAAAAATCCTTTAAAACGCGCATTAGAAAAATTCGTACGAGCGAGCTTTAATTTTTGTCCATTTATCTTATAACTTTAAAAACATAAAAAAAAATTGGGAAAACGCGTGTGAAGAGTTGAGGCTGTCTGCCTGCCCCCATTGTTTCTACCTCGTCGAGTCTCTCTTCATCCATTCGTAAGACTTTTCTCCTCCATCTGTCTGTACAGTTTTTGATTCGAATGAAAATGAAAACTGTGAGCACCCGTGCGAGCGTGTGTTTAGTCCCACATCGGTTATTCGCTGGATAGATCTTGGATACTTATACAAGATCAAGGAACTCAAATAATACCCTCCAGCTAGCCATTTTGGATGAAGTTCTGGATTGTTACAAATGGTATTAGAGCCGATCCGGCCCATAGCCTATGTAGTACTGCAGTGTCCCCTAGTCTACATAGGCTATAGGCCAAGTCGGCTCTGATACCATTTGTAACAACCCAGGACCTCACCCAAAATGGCTAGTCGGAAGGTATTATTTGAATTCCTTGATCCTATATAAGTATCCAAGATCGGGGGAAACAGGTTATATGATGCCTCAAAATTATTGAGGCGAGAAAAGTACGAGGCGTTGCTGCACCTGGGGGCCGACGACAAATGGCCCCTGAAGCCCAAACCGGGGGAACCGCGAGGCCTCAAAACTATTCAGATAGCCGGCAGGACAACGGAAATGTGAGAATGTGGCTCTGGTGGTACGTGCATTTCCCTCCACACCTGCCTATCATGGTAGGCAAAGACGTGGCAATACCTTAACATCCATATATTTATTTTATGTTTCTTAAATCTTAATACATACCTACATACATACATGTATACATACAACCAGAAGAAATGGTTAAAATAAAGCGTTAGCAAGTCCTGCTTGCTGGATGGGGATGAAAGAGGCTTCGTTTACAAGCACAATTAAGCGGAATTCAATCCAAAATTTTCAACATAATTTCAACAGTTATCCGTTAGGATGGTTAAGTGGAATTCAATCTTGATTTTTCATGATAATTTCAAGAGTCGTCCATTGCACTTTCACTGTCAGAATTAACTGTACGCACACCAATTAGAATCAGCTGAGTCAAATACCTGGGAAACACCTCTCAGGGTTCACTGTTAGTTTAATCTGGCATGCCCAAAATTTGCGACATAATACGGTCATGCTACATAGAGATATGGCCTGCAAGAAGATGAAGCCCACAATCGTAATCAGCCCACAAATCCATCACAAATAAAGTATAGCACAATGATCCAACTCCATCATCTATCAAACACATCCAGAGCGACTAAATCTAAATTTAAATACCAGAATCTATAAGCTAAAAAATTTTAAAAGTCATCGACTATAAATTCATAGTCAATTAAAATACTATTTTTTTTTTTTTACAAAATCGCCAAGCTTACTAATGTGAACTCCAAGCCTGAACCATTATCTATTCCTAGTAACTTTATTCATCTGAAAAAAGAAAAATAAAAAAAAGATATAAACTATACAGCTCCGTAAGTAAACCTTTCACTATATTACCGAATCAAGTATAAGTTTTTACATGCATCAATAAATCATTTAAAGAAGACAACTATCATAAAAAAATAAATATTTTATAATAACAATATAATCATAAATTAATCATGCTATTGCACATGTATAATTCATGCAAATTACATAAATATGGTTCCCAATGTATCAACAAAATCATATGTCATGCTAACTTTATAAATGCATAAATCATTTATCATTTTGCCATATCATAATTTATATAATTTTCTTAAACTAAACACTAAAATCATCTTATACCTGTAACAAATATGCAATCAACATCATGCCAACTATTATAACCCGTTGGCAGGGTCGTATGCTAAGCTGCTACAATCTAATAGCGAGGGCCATATAGCAAGCTACTGTACCTCACTGGGGAGGACCGTACTTCAAACTATTGTAACCTACTGACGAGGGCCGTATGCCAAGCTACTATAACCCATCACTGGGCGCAGATTACAGATGGCAGAGTGCTCCGGTCTGGTGCAGTGGGTACAGAGCAGGTTGGAGGGATGGAGGGCGTCCTCTCTATCTATAATGGGAAGATTAACACTGGTCAGATCGGTGTTGGGGTCCATGCCGGTATATCTCATGAACTTTTCTCAGCCAGTAAGTAGTCCCATCACAGCGGGGAGGGAAGTAGAAGATAGACCTAGGCCTTACCTCAACTCCGGTGAGTGTTGGGGCAACAATTCTGGCGAGCACAGTGATCTTAGGCAGACGACGCTCAAGAAGAAAGAAGGGGAAAGAAGACGACAGTGGTAGGTGCTTGAAGGAATGTTGGGAGGGCCTTATATAAAGTGGACACTAGGATTTTCAAGCCTTCGGCAAAGTCCGAGAAGGAGTCCTCTTCATGTTCGAGCAAGACTCTGCCCTGCTCGGAACCTTCAACAGGCCTTCAGATCGTTCCAAGCCGGCTAGTGGATCAGGCCTAGTTTGGGTTTATATAGGCTGGGATTCACAATCTTCACAATATCTCGTGTAATGAAGCAGAACCGCTGGATCAAAATATTAAAAAGGAGTAGAAATGCAGAATAACATGTCATGCCTGCAGTCCGTGCAGAGACTCAGTACAGCTTCCCAATGGACAGGGAAGACTAGAAGATGCTTGAATCTTCCTAATGTTTATGACTAGCCCGCATAATGCCATGCCTGCAAAGAATTGCTGTGATATCTCAGTTTGAGCACCTTCAGAGTTGCAATACGCGTGAAAAGAAAAACATCTAACTGTGAAAAAGGATGGTTAAAAGCTATCACTATTGGAACTTCGATTAGACCGCAAATTTTCATCAGCCGTTTGAAAAAATTACCAAATTTGTCTTAGAGAGTGGACTATCATCTAAAATTTCAAAATTTCATATTATACACTTTGTAATATTTCTAAGTTGCCTAGGTGTTTTGATTATGCTTTATCCACCCAAATACCCCATATTATATTCCCCCACCTTCAGAAATCCATCCAATGAAACAGAGTTCGACAAGCACCTACCAATTTATTGAGGTACAACAAATTCACAAAAAGAAAAAAGGAAGAGAGATACCAAACAACCTGGAAACCGGTAGTCACTAAAACCCTTGCCCCTATACATAAAATGTCTAACAAACAACCTCAAAATTCCCTAGAACATTACTCAAAATACTATATGGACTAGAAATAAACCCCAAAATACCACCTTCACTGGAAGAGAACAAACCTCAAAATACGAACACAGTGGCATCAATTGTGTCGGCACCACGAGCCAAGTGTTGACCATCCAAAATGTGAAGAATCACGAAGCCAATCGTCTCTTGCACTGAGAAGAATACCAAATTACTGAGTATAAATCTTAGCCATAGTTATGCAATTGTACAAGTAATTAGGCTAATATGATGTGTCTCGATGCAATTGTACAAATAATCAGGCTAATATGATATGGTCTCCTGAAAGATGAAAGGTTGAATAAGATCATGTCAAGGATGTTCAAATATTTTACTTAGAATGTCCTCAAAAATAAAATATTTTACTCAGAAAGTAAGCACCCCATTTGCAGTATTTCACACAATCCGAAAGTAGGACCATAATATTATCAATAGAGTTAACCTTATCTGGCCAAGAATTCTCTTGATTTTTGATACAGAACGACTCTCCTGTGAAAGTTTTAAGAATTTGCAGTATCCAGCTTCACCATCATTTTGATTGCCCCAATCATGGGATGCGCATAACCTGTTGAACACACAAGGAATTAGGGCAGACAATACGATCTTTGCCAGTCAATTCAGCCTGCCATCAATTAGAATCAAAACAGTATAAATAATATGGTTACCATAACCAGTTTTAGTACAAAATCTTCATAAAATAATAATACCCCTGTATCAGTTCCTATCTTCACTTCTGTTGTATTCTACAATTTTCTTTACACGACTATAATCTGGTCTGAGTGATCATGAAAGAAAACAACAAACACCAACAATTTCATCACACAATATTTTCCCCTGGTGATGAAAACTTGGATCAAGGTCCGTCACTATGATACAAGTAACATGGAGCTCACTATAGTATAGCCCGAATATTGCAATTATTAGATATAAGATTCAATAGGCCTATTAAAGCTCAAATAAACTTCCCTTTATAAAAACCACCTTGTTCTGAAAGCTCCTCTTAGGCATGTACATGTGCACAAGTATCGATTGCATTCTGAAGGCGACAACACATGATTGAGCCACCAACTTTGGCAGAATAGGCATACACAAATTGAGCTTTCATTTCATCACATGCATACTATACCCAGGACTCAGAATTACATCAGCAGGTCTTCATGGCACAATAAGATGCAGCACTATTCTATACAAGATCTTTTATGCAGTACTTCCAATGAAGGATCATGTATAATTTTTTCCATGATTTAACAAACATTTTGAGCCCAGTAAGACAGTTCAAATACTCTCTGCCTCTGTAGATGAACAGGAAATTGCCTCGGAAGACTGGAGGAATTAATATTTCCTTCTACCAAATGTTTCAGCTTTAACCTCTGCCCAATTTGATGACATCTAACCAGCATGATTTGGATTAGACATTGAGTGGACACCTTGACAAGCTGCATCTGCCAACTCCTTGACGAAGTAGACCACATCATCAGATGAGTTAAGCAGATACCTTGCATTTGACCGCTTCCGACCAACCGCACAAGAGAAGTAGTTGTCTCCCTTGAGATCAAGCACCGAGGATCCCTCACGCCATGACATGCTCTCTTGAGGAGATCGCCATCCAACTGAGGTGTTGTGATTTGTTGGCATTCTCCTTTCAGATCTGAGAAGAGTCCTTTGATTCTTATGACTTGAAGTCCTTGAGCTGTTCTTATAGCTGTTTGATGGCTTCTCTGTGAGCTTCTTGTCAGGAGGTGGCTTGTTACAGTCATCTGACTGCTTGTTACTATCATTTGATTTTGATCTTGAGGAATTTACGGGTTCGGATGGAAGTTCTGGCTCAAAGAAGGTATAGATGTCCTCATCCTGTACCACAGCACCCGCATCCTGTGAATGAAAATTATTCTGAAAGCTTGTGCTTGTCACGTTAATGCTGTTACCAAATAGCAATGGCAAGAAAACAATATTTTTCGTCGGCATTGGATGTCATAAAGGCTGTATTTCGAGGGTTGAAATTTCAATATCATGATTCTATCCTCCTCTCGATTCAAACTTCTTTTAATTTGGCAGCCGGAGACTATTTTAGGTGTTTGGTTGTCAAGAAAGTTTAAAAAATTTAATGATTGAGGGAAATGGCAAAATGGAAAATATTATGCAGAAGATATCTCAAATGCCTAATTTAAGAGAGTTTTGAATCCAACCAAGCAGTTAGTTTTAAAAAGTAATTGTTTGTGATATTAAAAGCATATAAAATCACAAAATATTTGGACTTCTTGTTTTTTAGAACAGTATTTTGACTTTCTTTTTTTTTTTCCGAACAGCCATATGCAGCCATAAAAAAAGACAGTAACTAACCAAGCCAGTTAATTATCAATAAAAAAGTTAGAACTTTCATGAACAATCAGCTGTGGCAACAGTGCTTGTGAAAGATAAAAACTCAAAGGTAATAGACAAAATGTCATGATTTAGAATAAACAATTATGGTAACATGTAAGATTAATTTGATTTTTTTAATAATCATTGAATTAATCAACACTGACAATGAAAAGTTGTAACCAATGCCATCTGCTCTAACTGCAAAGAAGCATGCATCATATGCACTATCAGAGTAAAATATGAAGTTTATTTTTCCCCTTTTTTTTTTTTGGAGGGAGAGGCATGGATGATCCCTGGCAGAATTACCCCCATCCTAATACTTGGGAAAACACCTCCAAGTTTCAAACTCGGAATCTCCGCCATTTGGAGAGGTGCAACCGCCGTGCTAGTTCCTAGTTCACTATAGCTTCGCATTCATCAGACGCAAACTTCTGCAAATGTCTAAATACATCCAATGCATTTTATGAGGAAGAAAGACAAGGATGACCTGACTCTAGATTACATAAATAATAATTATACCAAACCTTAAACTAGAGCTGCGAGCAGAAAAAATGCTATTTTGACATTAAAAAACTAGAACAACAATGAGCAAAACTTAAAGCTGCAGGTGTGAAAATCTGAAAATTAATACCAAGCTGAAGAAATTGAAACATTTTGCTTTGATAGTAGAAATAATTTATCTCCAACAACCTTTATGGCTTTCTAAGAATTTAGTCTTTAATAGTCTAGCGAGAGAGCAATGCCACAGCCAAGGATGATATGTTATCAACACAGGAATCACAAGCAGCGGAAACAACAAACAACAATAACAACAACAATAAATTTTTTTTTTAGTATCTTACCTAAAACAGGAAAAACAGTCTAATTTCTGTTTTGACCTTGTTAAAGCTAGTTAGTCAAAATCTAATTGTCATGGCACATATTCATAACCTTCTATATAATTTTCAAAATATCAAGTTTATGTCAAGCACAATAGGTGATATTATTTTTTTTATCCATTATGACCAGAAAAGGTTTAGCTTCTCAATTCTTTAAGTAAACCAAGAATTCACCAAATCCAGTATTTAAGCAACAAAGCGATCGTTTTCAACTTGTAAAAGCATTGCAGGAAGCCTAAGGAGCTAGTGAAAAGTAAAATATGGTCTCTAATTTCTGACCAGCCTTAGGCCCATTGCTCCAGGGTTTTCCCAAAGCTCACCTTGGGCTATGGGCAGGGTTAGTTGGAAATTCCAGGCTCAGAAATTTGTATAATAGAAAGAATTATTGAAGAGAGAGCGACCCTTGGTGCAATAGTAAGGTTGCTCTATTAGGACCTAGGTGTCATGGTTTTCTGAACATACAAACAGCCTTTCCACATGCTATGGTAAGGCTACATATGTCTAACCTTCCCCAGACCTCGCGATGGTGGGAGCCTCATGCATTAGGATGCCCTTTTTTAGTAAGAATTATTGAAGAAGTATATTAGGCTATTAGCATTGTTGCAAGCTCACTTTCATTTCAATCATCCCTTTTTATCAAACCTACTAATTGATCTTGAGCAATTGTTTATGCAAGTTATAAATAAAAAATACGTTTACTTCCTACGAGGATTAAATGATCTATGATTTCATGATTATAAACCAAGGGACGTAATGCCATTTCTTTTTTTCTTAAGTTTTTAAGGAAAAAATGATGTTATTATTTTATTTTTTCCTAACTTGACAACAAGAAAATTACATCGTTAAAAGTCAAATTAACAAAGGCAAAATTTCATCTACACTACCATGACCAAAAATCAACTTATTATAAGAAGAATTACCTTTCCAAGAAAATGACCAATACACAAAACATAATCAATTGGTGTGACCATGCTTCTGCTATGAACTATTTCTCCCAATATACGATCAATTGCAGCACCCTGCATCAACAAAACAGAGATTAAAAACAATGAGTCTTCTGAAGGAAAATATATGAACATCTTTCCCCTGATATTTTAGCTGCATATTAAATTCCAAAACTCAAAAAGCAAATGATTTAGAGATCCCTTACCTATGCACTCCAGAGATTTGCTAACTTTCAAATGCAACATACTTTTGGTTTGGAAATACAAATGTTGCTGAATTTAAGTTCAAATGTGTTTTAAAGATGTCTAGATCATGATTGACAATGTGGCACTGCTTGTTATTCATCTCAACACTGTTCAATTTAGATGATCCATCATGTATTTCCTACTGATAGCATTTGGGATTAAATCTCTCTCTCTCTCTCTCTCCCCCTCCCTCTCCCTCTTCACACACACACACACAAACATGCATGTGCTCGTTTGCTCCCTTGCCCATGTGTAAAATTACCCATTATCTTGCCACAAATATTAAGAGTCCTAAATCAAATGTCCCTAACTGAATCTAAAGAGAGCGATTCTCATTGGACTCAAATATGACAACCTAAATTCATCTTCAATACCTAAACAAAGCAATGGATTTTACTAAATTCATCCTTTCTGATTCATCCATAAGGAAAACACTATTCGCCTAAGCATTATCATCACAACACAAACTGCAGGATGATTTGCCAGGGACAAATAATTGCTGTTCAGCAAACCTAAAACGACACTTGAAGGATCAAGGTGATGAATGAATAGTTAAGATAGAAGAAACATGCTTGAAAGGGCTAATTGAAAAATTGCAAAAATCCCTTGCAAACTGTTTGCATAGGCATGGTCATCACAACAAAAACTGCAGGATGATTTGTCAAGGACAAATATTTTCTCTTCAGCAAATATCAATTTAGAAGTATCAAACATGAAGGATCAAACATGAATTACAAAAGGTCAGCTAAAATAGAAGTAACATGCCTGAAAGGTACAATTAAAAAAATTTCAAGAATGCTCTGCAAATTGTTTGCAAATGATAAAGTAATGGTCCATGTAGAATTTATGTCTTATACATAATATGTTTGTCCAGATAAAAATACTTTTTTGTGCGATTCTATCTTGTAACTTATGTAAATTTGTGACAGGCAACTTACGTCAGCATCAGTGGGCTATGATAGCTGCATATACTGCACTGTCGCCCTGTAATAGTTGATTTCTTGAGACATTCAACTACTGGATCTCTATGTACATAATATATAGTGAAGTGCCCTCCTGGGCTAGCTTTGATCAAGTTGCTCCTCAGTTGCCCCCAGTGCTTCAATGCTGTCCCCAATCACTTATAACCCGAACACCAATGGCTATAACGACCTTCTTTTCCTCCTCCTGGTGAATGTAAACCTCTCTTTAACCATTTGTGAACTATTGCATTTCTATCCAAAACCCCCACGTCTATGGCCTATAGAGAATACCCATTTCATTCTGATTTGACTATACAATCCTCAAATATCAACACAACTGTAACTTAAGGAGGAAGATCTGACGAGTTGCAATAACAGAAAAGTATACAATAAATGAAAGGAAGTGCGTACACCCAAAAATACAAGAATATATGATCTCATGTGATATGCAATAACATACTTCAATGCATTAGATTGCTTTTAATACTGTTTTCATTGTGCATGAAAAGCAACAATTGGAATTGAATGTTAAAATGAAAAAGCAAAATAATCATATAATATATCTAGACATGCCAAAAGCACACCAATACATTGATGCTATTGTGTGCCGGTCCATGCCATGTGTTGGCACGGTACAATATTGCATGTATGATGCCAATCCATGGCCAACACTTAGGGCTAAAACCGGATCGAATACAGATGGGTAATCAGTATATCCATATCCATGTTTGTTTTGTTTAACGAATACAAATATAGATACGGATATTAGTCAGGTGCAAAAATTCATATCCATATTTATTTAAACGGATATGGATACAAATCGGATATTGAAAGTTTGGATATAAATATGGATATAAATATATAATTGAACTTTATAACCATAAAATCAAAGAAATTACTAAGTGGAAGGTAAATCAAGTTAATAGCATGTTAATGTTGTCATTTATTTTTCTTAAAAGTTCAAAATTACTACATAAAATTAATTGGGAATACAAATAGAATCAAATATTTGGATATGGATTGGATAGTTGTCTATCCATATTCATATCCATTTTTTTGATGGATACGGATAGTAGTCAGATACTCAATTTTATATCTATATTTGAATAGATTCGGATACAGAAACGAATCTGGACAGATATTATCCAACCCACTTTCACACCTACTGACACTGGCACAATATGCGGCACCTAAATCCTTGGTCCTACATCCATACCATCCAGATCCTTGCTCTCATCCACATCTTCTATCATAGCTATTGCTTCACAAATATATTGCCCATATATGATTCTTAACCTCTTTATTATTATTATGTATATTTTAATGTGCCTTTTTTATTTATAATGTATAAAGCACATCTTAATTATATATATTACACATTTTTTAGAAAAATTATATATAAACATGATTTAGATTTTCTTACATTCTTAGTTTTATTGGAATTCTGACGATCGGCCTAAAGGGCAGTTTCTTCCATGTTCTTTTCGGTGTTAAAAGAGAAAATCCTTTTGGATAGGCAACTAAACCTTAGTTCCTCTGTATTTCTTCTCTACAGCAGATTATTGAGCAATCAAAATCAATACGAGGTGAAATTAAGTCATTATTGAGTTGAATGTTGAATAGAAAATTTTCTTCAAAGTTATAAGATAATTTAAATATCGCGGAGCTCTCGATCTACACTTGTAATAAATTTGAGCATTTGAGTGCAAGCATGTTAATAAACCCAACATCAACATGTAACCAATCCAGTAACACTCTGAAACTTATGGTTTACTGTCAATTGTTTATTCCTTAATATATACCTTTTACTATATCTATTTAAAGCACATAAAGATTATGTATTTGCACAAAACTGAGATCGAACCAAAAAACTGGATCGATCATGGAATTGCAGAATTGGACTCAACCCAATTGGAGTGATCAAATATAATTCCACCCAACACATTAAGTGAAAAAAATTAGACCTTGCAAGTGCTCAAATAGAAGTTTAAGTCCAAAATGAGTAGTCAAGAGAGTGATTGCAATATGAGTTGAAAACATAAACTTAGACATATCTCAGGTCACATCTAGATCAAGCTAACTTGACTAACACCACCAGACAGATTCATATTGAACTAAAATTCAGAAGGACTACAAATCGACTTCGAAAAATAACATAAGCATGAACCTGATAATTTTAGCTCTTAATTTCAAGATTGTACTATTTCATACTATTTTTTCAAAAAAGAAAAAGATTCAATTTATCCAACTCTTTCTTTTTATTTAAAATAGAAGCCAATCCTTTTTTCATGGCCACATATTAGAAACTATATTTATTGGATAATCATGGAAATGCACATGCATTAGAACTAGTAATAGAAAACAATGAAGGACTGCTGTGTTTTATGGTTTAAATAGTACAATAAACAGGGACCAAGCAAAGATGTTGGACATCATAGAGATCCAGAGTACAAGAAAACATAGCTGTGTCTCCTGAAGCAATATCTATCCATTAAATCTATAAGATTGCATGGTTCCACTTCCTCTCCTTCTCAAACAGTGGCATTTAAATAACAAATTAACTAGTAATGGTACCAGCAATCTAGGGTCCTAGAGGGGCACTAGAGACAGACCTAACCTTCGGCCTTTTTTTTTTGCACAAGTGGCTGCCCAAGGACTCAAACTGGCACCTTTGCGCCAATCAACCAAAGCCTTCTATCATTATATGCCCAAGGACTCAAACACAAGTAATCGAATAACACATTATATGCCCCAATTTGATGGTATTACTAGAACTTGCCTTCTTGTAAGCAATAGCTGTGAATTGATTCCATTATATATCAGTGCATAAAAATATTCTACTCAGAGTGCAACAAATTCATGCAAATAATTAGAGAGAAACTACCATGCATCATATTCAAGGTAGAAAACATATATTTCCTGTGCATCATACATTCAAGGTGCTCTGTAGATCTAGTGCAGACAAAATAATTACTGGAACATTACTTGTTATACTTAAAAAATATTCTGATGTAACTTTGTCAAAAGGGATGCATATATTGACATACCTTTGTAACTCCAACAGATCGAACCTCAACTGATCGGCTACCTTGGACAACATCAACAGCAGCATTTGAAATTGGGCCTGTCCACAAATGCTGCAGCATATCCCTTGCCTGAAGCCTTCCGAATTCAACATCTGCAATGATAACAAGAAGAAAAGGTTGTATGAAATCATAAACATTCCATGCACTAGTATAACAATCATTTTACTAAAGATCAAAATCACACCTGCATACTTATAATTCCATACAAGTGAGGTCTCACGATGTTCAAAATGAGACCTAGGTGTTCTCTCGGTGAAATACTCAAAAACATGCTGGGAAATTTCAGTTAGCATCACAAATCTAGTTCAACCAAAGATATATCCAATGAAACAAAAACCTGAACAGCACACACACCTTTACACTGTCAACCCAATCCATATTTAGATGCTCTGGCATTGTTGTCATCCATTCTCCACCTGTGAGGCGCAAAAACATCCCATTTTCCGCTGCCAGCCACATGTTGTACTCTCCAAAGTTCTGGAAAAAACTCAAAAAATGTTATCCCGAAGATAACTGTTGGAAAATATAAAAACACAAACAAATTTCTGAAATTGTACATCATCTAGGACACTTCTGTCGCTTCCACTGAGAACAACAACAGTTGTCTGCTTATCATTGCAAAGAATTGTCAAAGGTACTTTCATATCTGGATGCAATTTAAGTTCCATCTCTTTGATTTGGTCGCCACCTCTTCTTCCAAAAGATTCAACTGGTTCTGTCAATGTTGCATTGAAACCCTACAATTTGGCAGCATACGCATCCACCAGAAAAAAGAATCAGATTTACATCATTTATGAACCTAAGTAAAGAAGAATTAATAATCAGCACTCTTGATATCCTCAATTCAGAATTTGGAGGGAAGAGAAAATAGCAACCAGATGATTTATTATCGACATAAGAGTGGGAAATGACTACTTCCATCATAGTTCTTTGAAATTAAGTGCATTGAAATTGAGTAAGAAAAATGAAACTTTAAGAACTACAAATAAAGGAAACAAAATTTCAAAGTCAAGAAAAAAAGGTTTATTAGCATGCAAGGTCAGCGGAACTGTCCCCAACCGGGCGGTTGCGGCCGTCCAGAATCATACCGGTGGCTCACCGGTACGGTTCCGGCTACGAAAATGGAACCCGTTGCCGAAGCCAAAGAAGGAGAAGAAAAGAGAGAGCTAGTGGAGGATGGAGAGAGAGAAGGTGGGATGCCGGCGAAGTCCGACGAAGGCCAACGAAAACACAACTTTTTAAGGTTGTGGTTAGCCCCTATTTCATTCGAAACAAGGGCAGCGGCTGCGGCCTCGCTTCACGCAGCCTCCGCCGGCCTCCAACCTCTGCCGGCATCCGCCACCCTCCTCCGGCCCTCCCTCTCCTGCTCGATCTCTCCTCCTCTCTCCCACGGTCCCTCTCTCGGTACGGGCTCAGCACGGCCCGCACCGAGTCATCCCGCGGAAAACCGGTACGGTGCCCGATACTGATTTCTCCGACCTTGTTAACATGTACACTAAAAGTCGAGAGATGACTTCAATTTCTCTCACCATTCAATCTATATATACTTCCAACCATGGCTCGCCATCTCAGTTTCAGACCCTATACCTGTACAATGCTGGTGCAGTGTCGGTATGCCCAGTATGGTGGCTAGTTTAGCATACCAAGAATTGATACAACCCCTACATCGAGTCTTTCTTTTGTACCAATAAGGTATTGTACACCCATGCATCGGTATAGCAAACCTTGCTTCCAAGACTAGCATCTGAGGTGACAAGGAAATATCTGAAACCCCATCGATACAACCTAGACCTAGATGGTTATCAGATGGTGGCACAGGTAGCATAGATTGCCGACATATTATTGCTTTTGCTCACCTGGATCTAACCAAATAAAAGGAAAGAGAGAATGGTATTTCTAATAGGATCAAAGTAGGGACAATAAAAAGGATGGCATTCATCTAAAGTGTTGTGCGAGTAATAATCACAATTGAAAAAGAAGATCGAAACAATTTAAGGATGAGCATCATAGGCCAAAGATGGAAGGCAAATAAAAGGGATAAGGTTTTTTTTTGTTTTTTCCTAGGAGAGAAATGCAGTTAGTATAATCAAAAACATGTTAATGGGGTATTGTTTATTTACCTTTTTAATGGAGTTGGCACAAGTTAACCACTTATCCACTTCTTACAAGTTAATTTCTTCATTAAGTCCTCGTCCTACAGCATTTCTTGTTCAACAGAAATAAATGTTCCACATCAAGTTCAAGATAAATACCTCCCGTTCTTAATGTATCTTATAATAGTTTGACCACCCTTGTTATATAAAAAAAAACCTTCTTTCAGTCCATAGTAGATTTTTTGTAAAGATCCATCATATTTCCAAATTGAAAAGCTTATATTCAATCATAATGCTTATGGGAGCATCATCCTGATGAAGCATAGCTCATATTAAACATTTATAATGGTTTTTCCACAGCTTATGCAAGTGCTCAAATTTTAGCACATGATTCTGGCAGTGTTCATAGAACCTTTATTTGTTTAAGGCATGACCATGGCACCAAACTTCTTGAATGCACGAAATTAACAATTTTAACTCGCGCCAAGCTTGAAAAGCATGTACATGTGTTGGGCAAGTCATGGGTTAAAATGCACAATGGGGTGCTTTTAAGTGCTTTAAGCAATTTGCTCATGGTATTTTAGTAGATATGCATGTTTAAGTCAAACTAAAGCATGCACATACACTAATGGCACAAATATTATCAACCATGGTCCAACCTTGACATAAGTTGTGGAATGAACATGTGGATGGAATGCAACATGCCTTTGGTATAGGCTCATAATTTTCAATACTAAAGTTCAATCTTGGTACAGGAAAGTTCACTACATTCCCAGATATTTGCAGCATGACTAAGAAGTCTTTGCATACTTGACATGAGGTTGGATGGTCCACACATCTAATCAATAAAAGGGTCCACTAGGTGCAAGGAATTTCAAGTGAAATATCAATTAGACAGCTTAAGGCTACAAGGAATGCGATTGTGGCCCTTGCACAAATAGCTAGGTCGATTGGCCTAAAAGCAGTCCACACACATGCAGCATTTGATCCTGGAGTCCATGCAAACATAGGTAGGGGTGTGAAAAAGACCGGCCAAACACAAACCCGACCCAGACCGGTCTCTTCGGTTCGGTTTATATTATTTTTTTTTAAATTCAATTTGGTGTCAGTTTGTGAAAGTCTTGAATCGAAAAATTCAGTTTGGTTTTGATTTGAGTTTTCAGAGAACTAATTCAAGCCGACCCAACCCATGTGTAAATATATATTCAAAGTTTCAAACCGACCCAATCACAACCAGACCCAATCGCAACCAGACCCAACCCATATGTGTGTGCCATTCATTTAAAGCTCTCTTCCTCAAGGAAGAGACATCAAGGAAGTAGCTTAGGCGTATCTAGGAGATACCCTGTGATTTGAATATCTATAAAGTATCCAAAACCTTTCTCAAATTTTCAAAAATAGGATACTCAATAAAAGTATCTGACATGTATAAGTACCCAACAAGTATCTCACATGCATCCTAAAAGTATCAGACATATCAGATACTGAATAAGTAGCTGACATGTATCCTAAAAATGTCTGGGAAGTATCGGTATCAGTACGTATTTAATACAGACATGGCATATAATTGAAGCATGGATACAAATCTAGTATTGGTTCTTGGGGAAGCACCACAAGTAAATGTTAGAGTTGTTATGTGCGTGTAGAAGTAGGAAACCCTAATTCCTCAGCCCTAGCACAAAGCATTGTATCTTTCTTTTAATTTAAGGCATGCAAAAGCACCTACAGAATGGAGACTTTCAACCAAACATTAGCACCTACTGAGTTTGAGCTAAGATTTTTGATTTTTCATCACAGACTTGCAAAATTCAGATCGACCTTCTCACAACTGGTTGCATATCCTACAAAAATTAAGGACTACAAAGGGGTGCACATGTGGGTGGGGGGATGTAAAAAATGGTTATATGCTTCTTCAATCTCCATCTTTTAAAATTTTTCATATCTATAAATACATTGACTCCTTAGGGAATGATCCATTATCGTTCATCTTCTAGAGATGCTTGGATTAATGATTGTGTGCAACAAGGTTAAGCACTTTTTGTTGGACCATAGGGACAACAGGCTGGGACCAATTATGGGCCAAGGATGGGCCAGGACATCCTTAAATTGAACAATCCCAAATTGGACATGAGCAAGTTTGGCTTGAGCTCCTTAGAGGCAACCCAAAACTAGCCCATACAAATATCTCAAAACCCGATCCTAGCTTAGATCTACACGATCAATTTAAACTCAAAGCATGGTTCATGGAATTTGGGAACTAGGTATGGTCAAAGGCTTGCAACAAATGAGAGAGTGGTTAGCTAAAACACCAACCAACCAATGATGCTGCAACACACATAAGCAAATGTGTATTTGTATCATGGAGTGGTAATAAGGAGCCCATCAAGGTGATGGTAATTGAAGAGAACAAAAGCATGCGGACACATGAGAGGAGGATAATGAGAGGATAGGGGACAAGAGGAGAGAGAGAAATGGGAATAAAATGAGGATAAAAGATGAGAATATGGAAGATATAGACAGCGAAGAGATGATGATTCATAAATCTGTATTTGAGACAAGATTAAGCAGGGATAGATTGAGGTAGGGGAGAAAAGTTTCTCTAGTTCAACAGAAAATGATGTATCTGGCTTGCAGCCTGATTTCAATTCAGGACTTCATCATTAACACATGGCCCAGCCCAAGGGTGACCTAAGGTCCAACAAAGTGGGTTTTAGATAGGCTCAGGCCTACTTCCAGCCCTAGACCGAGCTATGTTGTGCACCATTGTGTAAAAGACCAAGAAAGCAACCCTTCCTTGCTATTGGGACAAATTAAGGAGAACTTGAATACCAAGATGCATTGCTACTTGCCATGTCTAGCCATTCAAACCTGCAAAGGTGCTGATTGCAATTAGTTCTTTAGTCATCAATTGTCTAGAGATCAAAAAAAAAGTTGATGAATCTGCTCTTTACACATCAATCTTGTCGTGCCAACAACTAGCCTCAAAAATCATCATAATTGCTACTGCTCACCTTCAAAATGGATTAAGAGAATAAGGGATCTTCAATACTTGAAAGACTTAAAAATAATCTTCCTCCATCTCCCTCCCTCCCCCTCTTTGTTATGTCGATACGGGCCTGGCATGGAATGGCATGGGGGTGTACCGAACCATGCCGTTGGGTAACCAATACGGTCACCAGTATCGGCATAGGAATCCTTGGAACAACTATAAGTGTATCCTAAATAATGCACCTGTCAGTATTTTGAAAAGGTAGTGTTCTATTTGAGTGTCACATGTTTACTACCTACACTAATCAAAGTAAATAATCACTCCTCATTCTTCTTGACAGGTTCTAGAGTGTTTACATCTCTGTGAACATTGACAATGACAATTATGATAATAACGTATAGATAACTTTTTCGGGAAAATAACCATTTCTTGAAATGCGTAAGGTATGGATGTGCTATGGAACATTTCGGTTATATCATTCAATTGTTTTGCTATCCATAATGGGCAGTGAAAATCGATCTACAACATAGTTGGAAAGTGCAAATAAAAGTTTGAACTTTACTGCTGGTATGAAAAGTAGTTAACTTTCCATTTTTTTTAGTGTGTGCCAGGACATTACTTCTCTATAGGCTTGATTATACAGAAAGAGGCATGTAATAAGAAACATAGCAAAAGCAGGCAAAACATTTTAATAATTGATAATTACACCTAAAGTATCTCTATGTGTCCTTCATACAAAAGGATGAAAATGAAAGGAAATACAGGTCATGAAGTAATTGTCAATTCAAATAAACAAAATATATAACATTAGAAGGAGAGTACCAATATGAGTAATCGATTCTTAGACTGCAAATATCGTCCAATTGCTATCTGGGTAGGAAGTACAGGGGGAACTTGTCTTGTTCTAATTTGAGCTTCAACAACTGTATCATTTAGTTCACTGAAGGAGAATGGTGAAATGGTAAGAGCAATTTCAAAATGAACCACAAGACGGGTATGTTCAAATATAGAATTTGTAAAAACATATATACATGTTCTGCAGAAAATATAGAAGAGAAAATTCCATCAAAGGACTTGTTAAATCACCACTAGATCAATCAACAAAGCATATAAAAGCCTGTGGTAGCATTACAAGTGATCAAATTAATGTTTTGCAATATAAAAGGTCAATGGCCCATCCAAGTCGATATTAATAACTAGTTAACTACTATGCTGTAATATATTGTAACAACATTTAAATAACTAAATATAGTTGAAAAAGAAAAAGTAAAGACTAAAGACAAACTAACAGAAGACAAGTCAAGAGTGGATCAGATGAAGCCTTCTAAGGTAGTTTAGGGATGAGGAAGATTAAAAAGTTTTCATCTACTAAAACAGAGTCAAAGGCAAATTGAAGTTTGGAGGACTTAAAAAAAAAGTCATGCAAAATCAACAAAGTATTATAGTATATACTTCAATCAACAGTAGGTTCACAAAAATATCACCCACTACACATATGGTAGATATAATGTTGAGATGATGTTCGTGTTTATCATAAGCTAACATGATAGTTTTAGTTCATACTATACCATGTTAGACAAAACATGTTAGTTAAACCTTATGTAGGATGTGTAGTAAGCAACAATAATCTACCTGATATGAGCTAATATGCAAGATTGGATGTGCATTTTTGTGCTCAGGTTGCTTTTTGTCATTTGTTTATTGATAATTATATGCATGCACATATATTTCTCCAGACAGACTCTTATCTAGAAAATGAAAAATTTCTTACAACTTTGCCTTAGAATCTTATTTTCCTTCTTTCATCCAATATAATGTAACTTTAAGTTAATTACTGTGTTTTGACTTCTTCTTTTGTACCATAGTGAGAAGATTGGGGCATGTTTAAAATACTTAATTCGTTAAGATGGGCAAAAATCAAGTTGGAGGATCTAACGTGCATATTTACTTTAAGAAAATAGTTATAAACAGCACGAATGGAAAATTATGCAGCTGTGTCAAGTGGACCACTAAATCTGGATTGTAATCACACGACATCAACTGATTGGACCACGATAAATTTCAATAAATCCAGATATAGCATTTGGCTTTCCATATCCTTCTTTAAAGTGTCCATCAGCAACTCAAACCAGGAAGAAGATGTTGCTCCAGAAGTAACACTTTTAGGTCTTGGGAAAATTGCTCAGGCTAATTGTATGAACCGTTTGATGGAGTAGAGCATATTGTGATAAAATTTAGGATAATGCTGGTTTCTCTCCCATTCAATGGTAATGAGTGGAAAATGCCAGAAGTAGTCTCATTTTTGTTTCTTGAGTTTCAGTGGATCAATGCAAGAATGTGAGAAAGTCAAGTCTGAACCATCAAATAGTGCATAGAAAGTTATCATTATATCATAATGGCAAGCTAATATGGATGTTTTCTATTGCTATCAAACAGAAGAAAAAATATATGATCACTCTCCGATGCACACCAACCACCACACACAACAATCATTTTCCACCTTTTTCATTATGCAATTACCTCTAGATATGTCAAGCAATAAAAAAGAATGCACTCATCTGATCATAGGCACATATTGAGCAATGTCCTTACAAGAAGACCAGATTGCAGAGTATGATTTAAGAAATCACTGGATCCTTGCCTTACAAAAGTTTCTGCCCAATCTTGGGCGGTGTGTGTAGTCACATGTGCATAATTATGTCTATGTCGCTTTTCTCTCTCATCAGCAGGCATATTCAATGCATAGCCAATTGAGGCAGCAACTTCCGTGATGTTCCATGGATTTACAAGGAGGGCACCAGCTCCTAGAGATTGAGCTGCCCCTGCAAACTATATATCAGACTAACATAAGGCCTAAGATAACTTCAAGAATGATGCCAAAAGGAAATAATGAGAACATGGAAAACAGGGTCACAGAAGAAGAAGGAAAATTAAGATTATCCAGCGAGATAGCGAACATCATGATATTAAGTCTTAATAATCCATCAAGAATAGTGAGCACAGATGATTATACTAACATTGATATACACATCCATGACACATGCACCGACAAAACTAAGAGTTACCAGAACTTTAAAGATGAATGAATAAAACACAGGTTATTGCATTCCATATCACATTTTTCATCATCTGTCCATAGTAATGCAAAGCTGGATAACAAAACTTAACACAAAAATGAGATAGAAAACAAAACTATAGAATTTCATGCAGAGATTTCCTAGATTTCCTGTGTTTGTTAAAATTTCACCAGCTTTTACAGTTTATCCACCGGATATCCTAAATGCATACTAGAATATTATCATTATGGAGTTTCTTTCAACAACTTAAGCAATTTAACATAGTTTTATTTTTCACTGACATGGGCCAAGATGTGTGGATTGGCTTGGTTTTGGAGAAGTGGTGGTCGGGGGGGGGGGGGGGGGGGGGGGGGGGGGGGGGGGGGGGACATACAGATGTTATTTCTCACAATGAATTCAAGATAGCCAAAATTTCTTTTAACAGCAAGGCTAAAACAATAAACATATGCATGCATATAATTGTATAATTATGACCATTAAAAAATACCTATTATATCGAGTTGAACTTAAGGACTCTAGGTCATTGTTGCATTAACTGGCTGTGGCTGTAGTCTACAAATCTGAGGTGTTGCATACAGTAAAATACTAAAATGTGATGAATTTTTTAAAGAACATCAGATAATTTCCAAGCATGATGGCATAAATCTAGATGTAATTCAACCTAGGGTAAAAGGGCATCATATTAACTCTTGAAAGAGATAATCCAATCATTTTGAATAAGATTCTTCAAGGTGAACCAAATCTTCCTGATCACTGTTACTACAAGATGTAAACAGAAATACATGCATAAGAAAAAATTCCATAGCACTATGGAACAAAATAAGAAAGCCCAAGGTTGACCGAACCAGTACTAGGACCAGTACTAATTGGCTTCAGGTTTGGTATGATACCGATTTAGTGTTGTGCCAACACATGGTACACAGTGGGATGCCAGTTCGGAACCGGCACGCCATCGTTTTGTTTTTTTCAATTTTTTAAACTTTAATGAAAAGCAATCAATTTTTTTTTTTTTGGTTTTTTGAATGATTTTAAATATAATTTGATGTTTGTTGATGTTTTTTAATGTTTCTATCATCCGATACATCCTAAATAATGCTTCTTGATATTTTGAAGTGATTTTTCTCCATTACTGTGGTACTGCTTCGAAACAATACTACTTTGGAGAGGCAAAAACTTGGCACAAATGCATTATCAGGTTCGCTACCCCTGGCCTTTTGTGTTAACGTCATACCGAAACAAAAATTTAAAGAAAAAAGCTAGTGATCCTGTCTTTGCATGTTAGGAGATGCAACATGAAATATTCTAAAATCAATTAGTAAGATACAGAACATTCAATGATAAAATCAATTATATATATTTAAAGTACAACATACATACCGACATCTAGATTCTTGTTGAATGGTGATATCTCTGATAAATATCCGAATCATTAGCATAATCAAGAGGCACATTAGTCTACCCCTCGAATCAAGCGACAACATAGTCCTGTACGCTCATCCCATAAGGTATACACTTTGAGTTATAATTGGTCTCGGATCTCTTACTGAAACTCTGGCTCTGAGAGCTATCCTCTGACTAATAATACGGTTGTGAAGAGCCCATTCGAATATGTCGGCGGAAAAATCCGATCTGTAAGGTGCTCTAGGTTGCGTTTGATAATAGCCTTTGGAAGATGATGTCTCAAACGCACCATATCCATATCCGTATGGCTCATAGGCCGTTTGTGGCTATGAGTAATAGGATACGGCATATGACTCGGAACTTGATACGTCCATAGATCCTACTCCACGTGCGAGATCATCTATAGCTGCATCTTATCCTCCTGAACAACTTCGAGAAGCCCGTCTCTTGTATACAATCGTATCCTTGCAGGCTCTACCAGCTCATGCACCATGATCCCTATCCTGTGTGGCATGCGTAAAATAAAACTCACTAGTAAATTGAGAGCCATCCTATAACTATGTCTCATGGTGGTCTCATATCCGCTCCCTTTATGGCCACCAGGTCCATGATTACTAAAATTGTCATCGCTGCTCTTCCTAGTCTCTGAATTTAAGTAAACTAACACCACTCTCCATCGGGGCTTCAACTATCTTTTTTTTTCTTTTAGGCTACACTAAGCAGCTACCTACTTTCCCTTCATGTCTCTCTTTACTCGGCTATGCTGGAAGGATGGATGTCGCCCTCCTAATTGAGTCGATCAGGTAGCATGGTAGCCTCGTCTAGGCACTCTTGATCATATCTCTAGGAGAATGCCTTGGGCATATAGTCATGTGATGGTGACCCCTATGGCATAGCTGATCAGTTGGAAATATGCATGGAATGTTACAATCTGATTATTGCTCTACATCTATCTTAGCCTCGCTGGCTATAAAACCGGATGATCGTGGAAACAATCTTGGCTCATCAAGCTCCAGCTCATGTTGGCCCACAAGCCATCCGATCATGGGATCATTCTCATCTTGAATAGAAGCATTGTGGATCGGATTTGTATACTTCAGCTTTAATTCCTCCCAAATGCACCTCAGCCTTAATCTCAGATTGTAGTCAATATATACGAGGTTGTTGAGGTGTCTTTGTGTCAGACAGTTTCTCTGCTTACTGTGGGTGAGGGCGAAGATAGACCGATTGCATTTAAAGCCAACTCGAGGAGACCATTTGAGAGAGGATCTGGATGACTAGCTGCTGCTTAAGATTTCTCACCGACAACCAAAATGAATCCACCATTTAGCTGCGAAAGCATTAAAAAAAATTATATGCATCATATTAGTAACTATAAAACTACTTAGATTCATATTTTTTTTTAAACTTATGAAAACTACTAAGACTCCAAAGCTGTCAGTGCTCTCCCTAAATATTGTCGTCTATGAAAAAATGTGTTATAATATATTAACGATTGAGCATACGAGTTAACTCACACATGCAAGTTAAGTTAACTTACCTCCTGTAGACAGAGCTGTGACTTTTGGATTAGGCTCCATCTTGTAGATCACATTATGCAAGACAGCCAGAAGTTTCTTGTCCATATTAATCCGAGGTATGGTGTATTGGAACCTCGATTTAGGTAGTAAGCTGTAGATAGAGTTCGTAATTATTTTAGTAAAATTGTACAAACACAAGAATAATTAAATTTTTAATGTTCTTGCTTACCTATTAGATACAAGTCACTACCTATCCGGTGGTCCCAACGCCGCTCAATAATGTTGATGTACTCCTGAGCATGCTTCGAATCTGTCTTTCTGATATGATTCTTTGTCCTCTCCATCATATGATATAGGAAGCCATCTAGGGATACCTCTCATTGTCTACAGCTCGAAGCACTTCGTATAATGGCTCGATAGCCTTCATTATCTTCTCGACCCGCTGCTAGAACATTTGTCTCATTACCAAGTTCTCCATATGGCTCCCCTCAATGCCGACTATCGCAAATCTGCTCTCTTGCCACTCGATACTACCAAATATATGATGCAAGCTTACTTTCCTTTTAAAGAGGCTATCAAGTGCAATGTAATTAATAGCAAACAGTGTCATGCTTGGTCTAAAGATCTCCTTGCCTACGTATCTCCTCATCAGCGATGGGACCTATATGTGGTTATAAATAACTCTGGTAATGGAATCGACTCTCTACTGCCCATGAATCTTCCAAATCTCTATTAACATGAGATCGATACAATATGCATCACATGAGATCCAAACAATATATGGTCACCGCTCCATCAAGTCTTTCCAACGACCTTATATGGTGGCCCGTTATTAGTGATGACCTGCACAATGTTCTCCTCTCCTACCTAATCAATCATCTCCTCCATCAATCTAAGGATGCACATGGCATTATGCACATGATCGAAAGCATCAACAGACTTCTAGAAAACAATCTTCATATCATAATATGTCAAGAAGTTGATTCGTCTAGCAGGACCAGTCCAACCATCACACATCATCATTAGTCCATATGTGGGCCACTTGCTCTGGTATGAAGCAATCACTTCTGTAGCTCCTTGTTGTTGTCAAGAAGCTCGCCATAGATGTCCTTCGATTCTAGAGAATTTACACCTAGACCAGCAACTTGTACATGTTGGTTGTCGCATTTGCTAGGATGTGGCTAAAGTCGAACTAGAATCCAATAGCTTACCATATATATTTTTGCTTGTCCTTCATCATAGTATTAAGTATTAACCTTCTGCTGCTTCGAAACTCTTTGGGGGCAGGCATGTAGATCTCAATCATAGATGGTGAATTCTGGTGGAATCTTTCTAGAGAACTTCTTCCTGCTACCAAAAGCTTCCAACATAAACGCAATACGGCCACTTTTGATGGCCTTCCTAACTGAGATCCCTTTGAACTATAGATCTGCCCTGCCGGTCGCAAAACCAGAGCTCGATTTGCACTATGAGGATCCAAATTGAGCCTTACGT
The DNA here is from genome assembly GCF_009389715.1 of Phoenix dactylifera. NCBI lineage: Eukaryota > Viridiplantae > Streptophyta > Magnoliopsida > Arecales > Arecaceae > Phoenix > Phoenix dactylifera. The sequence goes on from NC_052402.1 coordinate 174,005, forward strand.
CTGGCCACCTCATTCTGCTGCCATTGATCATTTAGGCTCATCTAAATGGGAGCCTGGATCTATGCCTTATCATTTAGAGCGAAGGTCTTCTCTCTTTAAAGTGATAGAAAGGTGGCTCCGCTGTTTGGCGGTCCACCGCCTTGTAGAAAATCCTCTCCTTTCCTGCACTGAAATCAGCGAAGTACTTTCTCATCATCTACTGGACCTCTTATAGGCATTTCTGACATATAAATACGTCGAATAACCACCAGCTAGGCGTTGCTTCAACCTGATTACCCCTCCTTCCTTGAGCTATGTATTGCACCAGTTATACCTTCAATGGTGCTAACCCGAGAATATTTGCCCATGATCCTAACCAATATCATGTTCTAGATCCTTCTTCCTCAATGGATCCATTCCCGCAGGTTTATTAAGCATGTCAGTTTATTAATTAATTAAAAATAGTAAAATTTTGTTATAATAAAAAATATTTTTTTACTTCAAAAAATACTTATAAATTATCTAATACTTAGTACTATTTTGAATTTTTTTATTTTATTTATATATTTTAAATAAATTTTAAATTAAAAATAATTTAAAATATAAAAAATTCAAAAAATATTTTCTACTTCGAAAAATGCTTCTGAATTATCTAATATGTAGAAATAATTTTTCATATTTTTTGGATTGATTATATATTTTTAATAATTTTTAAAATAAAAATAATTTTTTAATAAAAAAATATCAAAAAATTAATTTAAGCTTAGATTCTTGTAGAACCCTACTATGGATACTATATATTTTCTCAGCCCTTGGGCATACATCGAAGGCTACTTATTTCTCAATTTTATTCAAATTTGAGCTTAGGTCACTATGCGCAAGATCATCCAAACTTGAATAAATGGGCACCAAATTTAGATGATGAGTAGAGTGCAATACCCCTAAAGAAGATTCTAATTTTATGTTCATGTTTTGGATTTTAGTTTATTTATTTTATTTTTAATCTAAATATATATATATAATTTAAAAAATTATAGATTTAATAAACATTAAAGAATTTAGTCTCATTATGTAGATCATCTATAGATCTACAACATATCATAAATCATGCCAAAATCAAAAATTTTGGTATGCCCTTACCTTATTTTCTATTTTTTTGGGGGGGGGGGGGGGGGGGGGGGGCAAACCGATTCAAACTTGTGTGAACCGAGCTAGTTCTACTCCAAACCAGCTGGTTTGGAGGGGTTGGTGGCCTTTCTCGAAAATACTGGCTAAATCATGCCAATTTCGTGATGGTTCGGTTTGGTACAGGGTGAATCAAGCAGTTCAGCCATTTTCAACATACTGTGGCAAAGCCTCTTGCTATCTAAAGTAGTGTTCGTGCATCACTTTGAAAATTGTGACTAGGTGGAAAAAAGAAAACTAATTCAATTTATGAAATGAAAAATTAGGCAAATGCAACCGGATGAAGTTGTTGATACTTACTTCACTTAATACAAGAACGCCTTTCTTTTCGCCCTGGCATGCCACAAACTCATAACTTACAAGATTCATCCCATCTCTCAATGATGTTACAAGTGCCACATCTATAAAAACATATAAAGGGTAAAAAAATTACAATTCAGACATTAAGCAAAAACATCACCCTAGGACAGAAACACAAACCAGAGTCCAAACACAGCTATGACTAGCAACATTAATGTCTAGAAAACTGATGTGAACAGTTAAAGGCAACCAATCTAATCGGACATTCTATTCTCTAATGGTTGGATGGTCAGATGGTCCAAGAAATGACAACCGCTGTAAGCATTAAGACATATTGGAAAGGAATTTTGGTCCCATTTCATATGATTACTCCTTATCAATACAACATACAAAAAAGGAGGCCTACCATAACTGGTATTCACTGGATTTCTTTCTCCATATATCATTGCTGTCTAATTTATCTATCTTATGAACAAACATTAACTAGCAATCTAGAAAACTTTCTCTACAGATTAGTACCGGGAAGTACAGGATCTTTCAACTTGCAGATTTAAAGCAAAATGACTGCTTGTTTATATATCAGATGTTGAAGCGAAATAAAACAAATATTCAATAATTGTATTAGCAAATAATGGACACTGATTATGTTTTAGAAAGATGTAACCCAATTGATCAAGTTATGTATTTAATTGGTGAAATCCAAGATGTCTACAACAAGACATGAGTGTAAGTGATAACGCATCCATAAGATAAAACCATGTTGTCCTAGAATGAATAAATAAAATGCAAGTATCAATTTATTGCATGGAACCAGAGCTTTACTTTCAATATGTAACATAGAAGCAAAATTGTCATCTATAAATTTCACCATCATTATGAAACTCAAGTATTGCTGCAACTCAGTTGGATAAACTTCTCCATATGTTCACTGTCCTGAATTGATACGGACACTTTCACAGTGTTGTACTGATTTCCATTTTGTCTAACATGGGGTGAATGTGGGCTGTGTCATGGCTGATAGCCACATTATGCATAAAGGTGACTGGAGCCTATTTGAGCGTCAGGTGACTACCATATGCAATTGCTAGGGAAATAAGTTAGGGAATAAAATGAAAAAATTGTTTGTTTATGAATGGCCAATTCCCCTTGTGGGAAAAAAGATAGAACAGGTTCAGGCAGCAGACTTGTTCTATTTTTTTGAATCCTTAATCCTTTTCTTCTTTCTTCCAATTTCTTCTTTCCTAATATTCAACTTCATTGCTATTATCTTCACCAACAAATCTTCTTATTTGGTGTACATATAACCTATGCATGGATCTACTGACAAATCCTTCAAAATCAGCAAAAATCCTTCCCATATAGCTTATGCAGTTCGGCCAAGTTCAGCAAAAGACTCTTTTCTTGCTTTTACCATCATCCTGTTGTTATTCAAGACCACTTTTAATTACCAAAAATTGTTCCTTCTAATCTCTTCATTTTCCTCTCTTCTTTGCACTTGTGCTTTCACCTTTCCACTCTTTTCCCCTTTCTTCTCCACTATATCCTCTCTATCAAGTAAAGTCAAATCGTGCTGAACCAGCTGGATTAGGGCATTACTGAACCGGACCAGTCGGTTACCAGCATAGTTTGCTCTTCAAAATAGCTTAAATACGCATCTCTCTCTCCCTAGTTCAAAAGTTGAAACCCTCGTCCCCGTTCGAAGACGAATCCAATGAGTCTCTCCCCGTCTCTCCCTCACTCGCTCTCTTAGGGTTCCTATTGCCAGATCTGGAGCTCCCGAAACTCTCCATTGATGGATCCAGTGAGTCTCTCTCTCTCCCCTCTCTCTCTTTCTCCCTCTCCTTCCTCTCCCTTCTCTCCCTTTTCTCCCTCTCCCCCTTCTTCTCCCTCTCCCCCTAGAGATCCTTCAAATTAAACCATTAAATAAGCATATTTCTCAAATGACAATAATACATATAGGCATATTTCTCGGAAATCCTAGCTTCCTTTTCTTATTTTTCCAGAGGTCTCTGAAAACCAACCAGATAGCATCACTTCAAGAAACAAAGCGTTGGACTTTTTTTCATCAGATACCATTACAAGGACCACAATGATATGACATTATTGTCTATCCTAAACATCAGAAAATTATTTTTAAAGAGATGACATACATATCCATTGATGGAAAGTTTAATTTCCTTTACACACTAAGGGCCTTTGGCATCATTGTTGTCTTTATGTTTTTGTTTCTCTACAGATTAGTGAAATATCACATGGAGATTGATGGTAAAGATAGAATTTGCACAAAATCTGCTATCCCTAGCTTCTATTTTCACTCTTTTTTTAAAATAATAAACCTTTACTTCCCAAAGCTCTAAAAATTTGACAAACAATTTTACAAAAAAAAGGGTTCACCATAAACGTTTAGTCTACTTCATTTTTCTTCTTCAGTTTTCGAAAACAAAACAGAAACCAAAAGCAATACCAAGCATGCCCTAAATTTTTCATAAAGTGGATAATCATTCAATTCAGGAATGCTAGCATCCATTTTACCTCATCATCAAATACTAAGTCCACCGGCTCTTATTTACTATACCCAAGCCTTCTAGTGAACTTGATATCAGAGCTTCAAGATACTCATGGCAAAGCATAGTTTTGAGTGATTACTCAGGTCCTGTGGACAAACTAAAATGTGATAGGAGTCCCCAAAGTTAAAAGTCTAAAACCAGCATCTATAAGATGATAGTTTAAATGCTCAGAATATGTACCAGTATTTTGCATATTTAAAAAAGGATAGTCTGCCCAACCCTAGTTGTCGACCCGCTCAAGTGCAAATCAAACAGATGGCGATCCAGTCATAACAGATGTTTGGTGACTAGAGAAGTGTTCTTTAAAAACTACAAACCGAAAACCATATCATCAGAGATCTACAGGTGAAGGATCCAATGAATCAAGGCCCACCAGTTCAAAATAACAGCCAAAGATCTTATAGTTGGATATCGACATGTGGGTACATGTTTCGACAGGAATCCACATCTTCAAAAGTTGCCATGTAAAAAGCAAGAGCAATAGCCTCTTATGAAACAATAAGAGGGGATAAGTTATCAGTTAGAATCAAGGATTTAAAAGTGTCAATAGCCAGGATGGCATCATGCTAGTACACATGCCAACATCATGCCGATATAAAAATAAAAAAAATGACTTAATCTCCTTTTCTAATTAGAAAATGTTATAAAAAGTAATAGGTGACTTCCCAACCAGAGGTGCCAGTAGCCTGGCACAGTATGTGCAGGTCAACATAGACCAGCACTTAAAACCTTGGTTGGAGTCATAGTTGAGGAGATACTATGAAACAATTATTCATAAATCTTAAATATATATGGGGATGTATATATGGACACGTCACAAGAAACCATAACTAAGATTTCAACACCCTAAAGAATCTGAGAGGATCTCTTAATACCAAGCAAATAACAGGATGGGATATCAGCCATCTCTCTTCATCAATCCTACTTGGTGGAATTTATTCTTCTGGATAAGTTTCCATTTTAAGAATTTCAGGGCTATGATTGCAATAATTATCTGCATAATATATTTAAATGCTTTCTTGCATTTCAGTGATAAGACCTAAAAATTGCTAAAGCTAACTACCCTCTATAGCAATTAAGATTATAGAAATTAAAAAAATATATTCAAGGAAAGAAATTTCTTTTATAATCATAGGGTGGACGTCAAAGATGACACCTAATGCATGGCCATTGTCAATTTTCATCCATGAAAGCTAAATTCATCTTCCACCCTACAAATTCATTGAAATATTAGACACGCAAACCAAGAAAAGAAAGGGGGCCACAAATTTTAAGGAGCAAGAATAATTACCAGTGACAGCATACAGAGCACATAATGCGTAAAAGTCAAGGGAACGATCCTGTAAGAAAGAAAACATTTCATAAGAAAACATGATACTTCACAAACAAAGAAACACAAACAGAGAGATTAACACCAATAGTTATTATATGAGGCACATGCATTAACAGTATAAATATGAATCACAAAAATAGCATACACTACTTTCAAATAATTGAACTGCATTAAGAACAACTCAAAGTACTCAAAAATAAAAATTACAAACCTGAACAACCACCCCAAACAATTATGCTCAAGTTGACTGCATGCATTTGCATACGAGCAATCTAAAGACCATTTCGTTGAAGTTTCAAAATGAGCTGATTGAGACATTAAGGGTTTTTATTTCTTTTTGCATTTAACAATTCTTTCCTATCAGCAAGGGTTAAGATGCTCGTATAAATAGTGAATATGGCACATATACATCATGCAAGTGCCTTACCAGCACATAGCACTGTCTAGATACCAGCCGCATGAAAAGGTTTTGCACAATGAGGTGCCAGTGCATGTCGAGCACTAGCACAGCATCACACATGTTGTTACAATGCAAGCTAGCACATCACTGTCACAAGATTCCTCGATCCTAGCTACCACTCCCAATGGAAAGACTGAGTGAGTTGGTGCACTCAACACTAGTTATTTTCTTACTAGAGAGACAAATTTCTGTTCTTCAAAGCAATAAATATTTTAACATGGTATCTTGGCCTCACTATATGTGAAAAATCTCCTCCCTACAAACCAAAGCATCATGTAGATGCAAGATTCGCCATCTCGATACCAAGTACCATATTAGTATCTTATTGGTTAAGTACGTCAGTACAATACAGTACACATTCTATACATGAAATAGCTCTCTAATCATTTTTCTCAATTTTTATCTCGGAACACCTCGATATAGGTCATTACGCTTCGGTATGGATTGGTACACATCTCAATACACCTCGATACGCCTTGGTCAAGGTCGGCACACCACGGTACAGGGTGGTACGGCTCGATATGAGGCAGTATGGAACTTATACAGACTCAAAATTGAGTTTCGTACCGATTTTCTTCCAGTACGGTATGGTATGTCCTGTACAAGGCGGTACGGTGGACCATGAGTAGATGAATGGAATTGCTTGACCATAATAAAAAGAAAATCTTAGTGATGTCACGCTTGGAAGTTCTAATACCCCCAAGTCGGCTCACATATTTCAAATGAGAGTGTTGCATCAATCTTTGAAACTTGATAGCATGAGGGCAGCAACTATTTAAAAGAGTTAAAAAATAATAGAAGATTATGCATGAAATTAGAAAATGGTTGCAATGAAGGACCCACAATCAAAGTTAGAGGGAGAGAATGTCATGAGAAAAGTTGATGAGTTAGAAAGGGAAGATAAGAAGGTGGTAGCACTACATAGGACAAAAGACATAGTCATGGCAAGGTTTCATCATGGGCATGTTTAGTTGGGAGGAGTTGGACTCTAAAATGGAAATATAGGAATGAGTGACTCCTATTCTAGCTGTTTGGTTGTGGGGAGTCCCATACCCATTATTCTAGAAGAGAATAGGAATGCCTCAATTCTCTAAAATCCAATCTTGACTCTTCCCTAGTATTCAAATCCCACTCCAATTCCAATCACAAGCCAAACGCGTCGAGAATGCTGCCGTGCTTGTTTCCATTCCAATTCTAATTATGAACCAAATGCACCCTATATGTAGACAATATATAATTTTCTCTGAAGGATAAAATCTATCATATAGATTTATGTGAAAATGTTGACATGAAGTTTGTATTGGGTCACAGGATTAGTCAACTGAGAAGGAGAACACCCAATTAGTTATGCTTGTTTCAAGCTATGCCCTCATGGAATTTATGCTCCAATTTAAAGAAAAGAGTAGATGCAAATCTACTCTTTTCTTTAAATCTGTTTAGTTGATAATCTTACTATAATGCTAGAAACTCCATCTTTGTATAATGGAAATCAACTTCAGCATCTTATGGGATGAGCGCACAAGACTATAATGTCGCTTGGTTAGAAGGATGCCTGATGTGCCTCCTGATTATACTAATTATTCGGATATCTACGAGAGACATCGCCACTCGACGAGATTCTAGATGTCGGTATGTTTGTTGTACTTTAAATATATATAATTGATTGTATTATTTTATGTTTTGTATCTTACTAATTGATTTTAAGATATTTTACATTGATTCTCCTAGCATACAAAGCCACGATCGCTGACTTTTTTCTTTACAATTTGAATTTGGCCTAGCGCTAACACAGATTTGCCAGATTTTTGCCTCTCCAAGGTAGTATTGTTTCAGAGCAATGCCACAGTGATGCAGAAAAATCACTCCAAAATATCAAGAAGCATTATTTAGGATGTGCCAAGGTGATAGAAATATCAAAAAACATCAAATTACACTTAAAATCACTCAAAAAAAGAAAAAAATGATTACTATTCATTCAATCTTAAAAGAAATTGAAAAAAAATATGGCGTGCCAGTTCAGAACAGGCATGCCACACTATACCGTGTCAGTACGGTACCAACACTAGTACCATACCGAACTGGTTGCCAATCGGTATGAGTTTCGATATCAATTTGGCGAACCTTGATCAGTAGAAAGAGAAAAATAATTGAATGTCCTCTTCACATGTAGAATCTCTATATGCATTTGCTAGATATGTCAAAAATGAGATCTCATATAAGAAACACGATCGCCCTTCTTTAAACTAGAAATCTTGATAACTGTGTTTCATGGTGGATATGCCTAGTATTTAAATTCTTTAAAATGAAACTCTTGTAAGAAAAATGGTCGCCTATTCTTTATCAATTGTAACATATCAGCCTTTGCTATTCAGTTTGTTAAATAACCAAATGTCCACTTCAAGTGATTTACCGTCAAACAATCACCCTCTCCCAGCAACTCTGTTAGATTGTCATTGCTTTATTCGCCGAACCAATGCATCATGCTAGGTTTTGCTAATTCAACAGCCTAAACAGTAAGAAACTTGCCAACAATGAACACAATCAGAGATTAATAAATCTTAGCCTCTCTGGAAATAAAATGGAATAATGGTAAAGACCGACATCTAAAGCCTTCAGCTATAGCATTAAGAAACTGCAACAAACTATTCGCACGTATAAATAAATAAAAAATGGAAGGCTTCAGTAGTTCAGTTTGTACTGCATTAAAAGTAAATATAACTCAGATCTGCAGAAACCTTTAAATAAGAGTTCAATTTAATGATGAGATTGGATCCATTTAATATCAATTCACTCAAAACAAAAATTAAGATGCCTTCAATGTTTCAAGACAATGAAAGCTACAAGGACAGTGCTATGGACAAACCAGATGGTGTATAGGAACAGCAGTTAGTGTTCCAAACCGGCCATTTATCCGTCCAACAATTTCATGAACCTGGCTAGTAAGCTTTTGATCTGGTTAACAGAAACGAGATAATTAACAATCAATATGCAGTCCGCTAGAAAGCTACATTATTTTGACAATGGCAAGTTCAGTTCAGCAGAAAGAACATAAAGTTAGCAACAATCAAATGTTTAAGGTGATTTTGCCATTTATGCAAGTTAAAAAGGTGCATTTTCATCTCAGCATAAACTTTCTATCCCAATTACCCTTACAAACTGATGCCATATAAGAAGGAAATGAAATGAGGTACCATTTTGTTATCATTCATTTGCAGGAACCTATAAAATGTCCTAAGATATCTGATGGAAGAAATTCAGGGCTCAGTAAGTATCTCTGCATTTCACTTAGATGGACGTGGAAATAATGCAACTAACAATTTTTTTCACAATCATATACAAGAGAAAAACAAGATTATACAAAATGATCAAGGGAAGCATAAGCTTAAAAACACCATGCAGAACATGAAAAGCAACTCAAGCGTAATTGCAACTTAACTTTGCAACCATCAACCATGGTTTTAAGTTTAAACTTTTAAGTCTCCATATGGGGCCCATATAGGCACCTAACCAGTACGAGACAGCACACCTGTGTACTGATATGGTACAGTACTGGAGTCAGCACAGCACCTATACCATGTACCAATATAGGGGCCCACCTAGCCCCCATATCATACCAGCCACCATACCCGATCAATATGGCATGCCTCGTACTGCCCAGTACAGATTGATACTTATATATACAAATTAAAATTCAGTGTACAAGTAGCATAAGACTTAGAAGATACTAAAAATAAAATATATAGACAATGAGTCCAGCATATATCTAGATTCTCTCTTTTTGCAGGGGGGGTGGAGGGGAGTTTCTACAAATTCAAAAATAATTAGTAACACATAACAAGAATAAATGAAAACAATTTTATATATATATATATATATATATATATATAGAGAGAGAGAGAGAGAGAGAGAGAGAACGAGATGCCATGACTTGAAATAATTTAACAATCTTTCATAATCCACTGATTGGTAGGATTTAATTACTATTGAACAACCATAACAGGAAAGTTGAAACATTATTTGCATATGTAGATTCTATATATCTATTCGATTTGTAATTAATTTATTGTCAAATTTCATTGAGGCGATTTGCGGCTTATGTAAGTATTTAAAATTTTGTTATACATTTGTTATTTTTTTCTAATTGTAAATAGCTATAAATTGATAGAAAAATTGCAACACTAAGAAAAAAAACTAAAACGGTCTAAATGTCATTTATCAAAAAAAGGCTATAACTAAAGATGCACAAACTACGTATAAAGACGATGCATACACTCAGGAACATCAGTTCTCGTTGGCACAGCAATTTGCAGCAACACTACTTTATCACGCCATGTTGGATTTTCCTCAAGAAACTTTTCAAAGGCCAAAATCTTTTGTGGAATCCCTTTAATCATGTCAAGACGATCAACACCCAGCATTACCTATCATATTTAAATCAAATAAGTAACAATGATGCAAAAATAACAAGCAATAATACTAAATATGAAATAAACGTCTATGGCCTAACAATCAAAAGGTACACAAATCCACCACTCAAGTTGAAAAGAAATAAACAACTTGAACAGTAATCGCCATTAAAATTCTAAAGGGATAAATACATACCTGTACACATATATATTTATATGTACACATATATATTTATACATACACATACAGGATGAAAATTAGAGCAATGTAACCATAGCAATATCCATTCAGGCCAACCTTAACCTGACTATTCGGGTTTAGCTTTATGGATCCTCATTTGCCAAGCATTCATATTTACAGCAACTTTTAGTATCATGATCAAGATAAATATCGGAACTCGGAAGTCTTACATGAAATTTGAGGTCACAGAGTTTTTTTCAATATATAAAGCTTCATAAAAGCCATTGTATTCATCTTCCAAAAGAAAAGAAAACGTCAAATCATCTGCAGCTTCAATGAAGTTAGGAAAATATTGGATGCTTGAACATAGGAATATGCATTAAAGCCACATCACAAAAATAGAAGAGCACAGAGTAATATAAAAACTAATGCAACAGACAAGCACATTAATAGATCAAAAGGACTTCATACATGTTATTTGATTGTCAAAAATAGCATGATTAGTTTATTTCATGGATGTACAAAAGAAAGCAGCCCAGATAGATATATTAGATCGTCACGGTCATATTACTACTTTCACAACATGATAAATTCAAATGAGGATGCGCAAAGAATAAGATGGCAAAGCCATCATAAAGAATAGTGTGACTATAAGTAGATGGAAAGCATAATTCTGAAGGTTGTTGAACAAGGATTATTGATGAGATAAGGACATAAGATCTATTAATTCCACACAGGTACAGCAGATGTATAAGAGAAAATTCTAAAACAAAATAGAAGGATACTATATTCATAAATCCCAGTCGTTTATTTAGTACCACAATGAAGTTTTCAAGAAGCCAAAAGATAAAACTTTATAGATGAAACAAAACAAAATCAAAAATACAGACAGAGACAAGAAAAGATAATTAGCGACTTACTACCAGATCATATAATGAACAATTGATTTAAGAGGAAGGACTACCTGATGGATGGATACGAGTATATGACTCATCAAACAATAAATGTTTGGCTTTAGGACCATATTTGACATGTATTTGTGTGAATTGCATAGCATGCATAATGCATGCGACTGGTCCAATGAGGAGTATATGAGGGACGGCCATAATATATAATATGTAATGCAAATGTTTGAATCAAGTGGAAGAGTGATTAATTAATTATTTTGACCCCATCGAAAAGTACATGTTTCAGATTAGAGAATAACAGCAGAGGCATACCAATCATTTCAAAGAAATGATGCAAGAATTACCCAGGTCAAACCACTTGGGGAAATACCTCCCAATGTTCAAACCCTAAACCTCCTCAGAGGAGGGGTGCAATGAATGACTTGAGTATCTGGAAGTCTTTTGTGATCCCGATGCTTAAATTGGTTTTCTTTTGGCATCAGATTTTCCTTATTTTTATCTATGTGAATTGACAAATACACTCCCATTTTAAATTATATAACACTATAAGAAGAGAGATTTTTCTCTGGAAAAAGGTTTTTATCTCTAAGTGCTTCACATTTCTCCTCATGCAACTTCCCCATTTGGCTTTGCCACACGCTGACATTTACACAAGCAAAACCAGCAGAGAGACGTTTCTTTTTTTGAGCATTCAATATGCATAAGCAAGCCGACAGTTGTGCAGAAGATTCACCAAAAAATGCCAGGTTCTCATATCACAAATATTGAAGCGATAATGATGACTACATAATTAAATCTGAAAGATTGCAGTATTCTAGCAAATATTGTACCAAAGAGATTTTAGAATCAAAAAGATAACAAAGAATCAGAGACTCCAGCCTAATATTTCTGACCATCAGGTAGAGTACTGCTTGAATCACTTCCATTATTCTCTAACATAGAGAAAAAAAAAGTCCAGGCAAACGACTAACTTCAAGAATTATAGATTAATATAAAATGTTTTTAAACAAATGTTCCCAACTAGTGAAGGGACTGCACTAAAACTTTTAGAACACTATACAGTCCTGTTACAGCATACTTTCAAGGAAGGCAAAACCATCCCGAATTGCCTGATTCAGGCGTAATGGATCAAAGTGGTGCAGCATAGTTCTTGGCTTAGGTTTGGGCAAGCCAAGAACTAGTCCAAACTGAGCAGGACCGCCCTTTTCCACTTGGTTCACCTTGGTTCAGACCAGTTCATGCTGGTTCTAGGCCTATCAAGGGCTAAAATAGAAAGGAAAGGCCATTCTGATGCCTTTCTCCTCCTGTTCTCATCGACCGACACTGGCACGGTACCACACCGTACCAACCCAGACCAATCTAGCACACAGTACCGGTTCAAGAAACCTGGATACTTAAATATGAACAGCAATCAAACAAGTAATGTGAAAGGCCAACCTATCTGTTCAAGTAATTACTGGAAATTCATTTGGCAGCTTGTGAATAATCTCTTAAAGCATGCAAACATAAAAGTGGAATATGGTATATAGATCATGATAATATTAATTAATGTGATGTTCATACATGTAATATTAAATATTTTATAGAATGCCGGTGGTTCGCTGTTACCAACAAAGCAAGCAACCTCTCTAGTTTCAAATAAACTCTCTAGGCTATAGTTATTAGTTATGCAAAATACTTATCAGCACCTACCAAATTTATGATTAATTATGAATTAGTCAAAAATAAGGAACTCATGCCAGATGATTATGCTTCCTACCTTCCGGCCAGCAAATCTCTGAGTCAATTCATTGATGTGTTCCTTGACTGCTGGAAGCTCGAGTGCTCGTTTAAACCGGTCAGAATCTATCCCAATAGGAAACTGAAATTTCCAGATCAAAGATCAGTGCAACAACACTAATTGAAGCAAAGGATCATTTTTGGAAGTATTAATACACTAAACATGGTTGTTGAAACTTCACGTGTAAAGCCAAAGGTAACTTATGCCAAGGGTTACTTTTTAAAGTACCAAACTAAATAATGAATGTAACAATTCAAAAGTATACCGCTGCCACTCGAGTCAGCCTTCCTTGATCTTCCACCCCTTCTGGTGTGCCCTCTAGTCCAAGAATACGGGTGCAAGCACTAACAAAGTGCCTTGCATAATCATACGTGTGAAAACTGGACTATCAACTTAGTAAATATAATCATTCAAGGAGAAAGAAGTTTTTCATGACAAAAACATAGCTCTGGTCAATAAAACATAAAGAGCATTCCTAGATAGTAAACTTAGATATAAACAATAGATACTCAAGATTAAAAGAATAATAAATTCTGTTTCAACCCTCAAACAAATACAAATGAAGCAACAATCAACTATGAGACATGTGGAAGTTTGCCCAGCAAGCAATTATATAATGTTATGAGACAAATGAATCAACTGCAATGAGCAGAAATTTGCAGCAAACAGGAAATATATCATTCATCGAACAAAACAGGAAATATATCAAACTTTGTCATAGATATTAGATTAAATACTATGCACAACTATTTATATAATATTAGTGTGGAAATGGCATAGCTAGCATCCATTGTGGAAAAACATTTAACAAAGTGCTGGCATGAAAGCCAGGAAGACAATGACATAGGAATGTAAAGCAGTCCCGATGCGCACCCCAAAACATCAATAGACTTCAACTATGGAACAAAGGCATGAACTTCCCATGCAATGTCATTAGTCATGCTTGGCTGCTATGGAATTGTACCACAGAAATGCAACTGAAACCAACTAATGCAGATAAGGCCATGAGGATCAAGCCAAAGATGTATAATTATTGACATCAAAATACATAATGAAACTGATGAATATAGTTGTTAAAGTCATGAAAACAAATCAGCGGATATGGCGGTTTATCATTAAAGAAGATTTTATTTAAAAGAATGAATGAAAAAATATGAGCACAACACAAAGAAAACAAACGAAAACAAACAAATCAATGAAAACAAACAAGTCAACGAGGGCTAACGAAGGCATCCTGCAATTGTTTTGGTGGCTCTAGCTTGCCATCCCTCAAAGAGACACTAAATCATTGTAAATATTATGCCAAAAAATTTATTAAAAAAAACTTATTCAGCAGAATGAAGGTAAAGGTACACAAGGTTAATGCATGGGATGCAAAGGGGTAAAGAATAATGCAACAATTTTTAACACATAAATACAAATGAATAAATTTAAGAGGTTACAGATAAGATATGAAAGGCTAGTCAATGAAAGCAAAGGGAAGAAACTATTGAAATTGAGAGTTGTCAAGCTAGAGAAGACTAAGCATACCAAATTACCGGAACAAGAATAAAAAATGTCAAAGAGTACAAGAAATTGTCATTTTAGCCTTTTAGCCCAAGATTCTTTTTTCTAATGTAGGCTGATAAAGCTAGGTGTCCCTAGATGGCTGTCCCCTTAATATGATCAAACAAAGTTCAAATGGTTAAACAAATTGCTTAAACAGCCTACAAAATTTGTTGTCCCTTTTCATCTTGTCTTTTTCTACAAATTCCTTCAAAGTGATAGAGATCTTTATAGTCTTTTGAGTTCCATTCACTAATACCTTTTTTTTTTTGCCCAAGCTTTTTCTTTTCCCTTTAAGAACCTACAACCTGAAGTCAGGCAATAGTATAGCTGCAAGGTACCAAGCTAGATCAAGCATTACATTGGGGAAAATTAAGGACATTTGACAGCTAAACTAGCATTTTTAACACAAAAAACCCCAAGCACAAATAACAGATTAAACCTCTATCATCTCTCTTTAACCTATTCAGCTACCAAAACCCTCTTTATGATATTATTGAGACATCCTTCTAAGATCAAACACAGCCCCATCAGATCTCCATGTACTAGATCCAATTGTCTGGTTGACCTGCAACTCTCAGCCCCAATACAAAGGACCACACTTGTAAGTTACAGCAGTTATGTAAGGGAAGTCAGCTCCATCTCCATCGTAAATCTCTGCAAGTTCCAAAAAAAGCTGGATAAATTTTAGTCCCCCAAGTCTAAAGCTGCAACTCCGAAGAAGGCACTCATCCAACTAAACTGACTAAATTTTCTTCTATCTTCATACACACCCCGATAGAGTATTATAATTGTAGCTAAAAATGAGAAGCAATGGGAATGGAATATCTTCATCACTAAGGGCCTTTTTGGGAAATCCAGCAAGATTGGGCTGGATTTCCTACAAGAATTGGGTCTGTTGGCCTGCCCAACCCATATTCTTCTAAAGGCCCGTCATAATCTTAGCCTAAAGCTAGATGGTTTTACATTATTCCCTCCTTATAGATGTTCATAACTTGAATATGTAGCCTTGATAGCTTTTCTGCTTCTAGATTATATGTTCTTGAGTCTATTATGCAATGTTTTTCCTTTACCACCACTTTTCTTTGTCAACTTTTGAATTTCAATATTGCTCATCTCTTCAAATGCATGTCTTTTGCATTTTAATTCCCCAATATCTTCTCTAGAAATGTGTTTAATCAATATGCCATCTGATAGAACTTTGAACATATGAAAATGCTTGATTGTCATGGATAACGTAATTGGCTGCAAAGATTCAGCATATAATTAGTTTTTCCTAGGAATCTACAATGATATACAAATGTCAACCATATATCTCAGTAAAAAGAAATACAAAGGGACAGGTAAAATTATCTTATTCCAACATCCTTTATTGAACGTGTTTGATAGGCACAGTTTTTCAAAACTCAAATAACCATCATTATAATTGAAAAAGATATATAACGTTACAATATGGTATTGCGAACAAAGAAGATACTATCAAAAAGCATTGCCAGATCAAATGAAAATGAGAAAACAAAGCCACTGTATAGCGCACGAGTTCAGCAGAGCAGACCATAACTCCATGAAACACCATTAACGGTGCTCAATCCACTCAGTCACACGTCATATTAAGGCCAAATAAACCATATAATTTCCATATGACCACACCATATGTTCGTAAGAGGGAAAGAGAGTGCATGTGTGCATCTGTCTTTGTTGTCCACATTTAATTTCACAAACATACAGATTCTTCCAACAAGTGTGTCATGTGGCCGAAAAATTGATTGTTACAATGGAATGCAATTTGATGGAGTGTCAAGCCATGTGCAAAAAACACACTATCTAAAGTATCAAACGAATAAATTTGCTCACCCTACTAGATCAGCTGCAAGAACAGATCTCAACAGCTCTGAACGAGATGGTAGGGTCCTGTGAATTTCTGAAGATGGGAATGGTGTGTGAAGAAACCAACCAACTTTCATGTTGCTGTTGTACTCCTTGAGGTATTTAGGAAGGAACATTAAATGGTAATCATGGCACCAAACAACATCCCCCTCTTGATAGTGCTGGTTCACAACATCAGCAAACATCTGGTTTGCCCTTTTGTATGCATCAAACTGGGACTGGAAGCTGCGAGTTGTTGCAAGCCGATCTTCTTGTGGAAGCCCGAGGTAGTGAAAGAGTGGCCACAAGACATTGTTGCAGTAGCCATTATAGTACTGATGTACTATCTCTTCATCAAGAAATACTGGAATGCATCTCTGTTTCAAACAAAATAAAAGCATTCCAGAAGGCATTTCAAAAGGCAAAAGCATACACTGACAAAAAAATTCCTAAGAAGTCTACCAGGCAACGCTATTTTATCAAGCTATGAAATAGAGACGCCTCCAGAGATAAATAAATAAATACAATTTAAAGGACCTTCTCAGCCAAAGCCTTTGTAAGTGCCCTCTGTCCCACTTCATCTGGCACATTTACACCAGCCCATCCAATCCATTTAGCATCAACATCTTTCACACCTGCGATAATAAAGAAATTAACAAGCATAAGCATTCTTTTTTTCCTCGCCAACATTCATCTTTCTATCCAGAATACCGAGTTACAATTGAGACATTCTTGTTCCTGTCATGCATGAATTCTACATATATCATGGACTACTTCTCTGTCATGGAATCTTAAGTATAATCTCAAAAATTGAAAACAACTTACATACTCCACTCCATGTATAAACCATTTTATGACTAGCAATGATCAATAAAAAAAACATGGACAGGTATGAACTTAACCTTCAGAGGAAGCCACTTACCAAGAAGAGCACTGACCAGCCCACCAGCACTGATCTCCAGCGCCCATGAGTCCTCGCCCTGCCTGACCGCCGAGACCGGCAGCCTATTAGCCACAACCAGCAGCCTCTGCTTCATCGCCTTCCCATTAGACCTCTTGCACCGATTCCCCGACATCTTGCCGGCCGTCAGGCCTGCCTCCCCATTGGGGATGGTGCGGCATTCGCAATTCAGCCCCCTGGCACCCCTGGCCTCCCTCTCCGACACTCCAGGCTCCCTCCCGCAGCTCCCTCCATCATCATCATCATCATCGCCACCGCCGCCATGACTGCTGCCGCCATCGTTCTGTTGGAAGGCCCGGTTGGACTTCCTCTGCTCCCGCTCCCGCAGCAGCCGCTCGACCCTGGTCGGGTTGCGGCTGTTGTACTTGTTCCCCGGCATGTGCTCGGCCGGCGGCCTGGAGGCCAGTTTCATACACCGGCTTAACTACCGCCGGCGCCGCTCTCCCGCATTCGAACAGCGCCCCGGACCATCAGCTGGCTGGCACGCCACAAAGAATAAAAACAAATCACCAAGAAAACAACAAAATCCAAGAAGAAGAGGAATAAGAAGAAGGCATCGTCTCCAACTGAGCCTGGGTTAAAGAAAGGTGCGCTTTCGTGCTCTCATCACTCTCAGTCCTCGCCGTAGTGGTGCTACAGTTATTACCAAGATCTCTTTTGGACTCTACTGAAGGAGCAAGCAACTCGTTCTTGCGTGGGCCTCATAAAAAAAAAGAAACGAGAGGAAGAAAGACTAAATAGAGGGTAGAGGGAGAGGCCAGTGGGGTGGGGGGTGGGGGGCCGGGAGGGACAGGCGCCGGTGGTCCCTCTCTTTCTTTGTTATTTTTGTTGTTTATCACACAAATCAATGGCGATTCGCAGATCGAACCAAGAACCCAAATCATCCCCCCACCAACGACATTATAAAAATGTGCATAAAAAATATGATGACGCGAGAAAGCAGCGGCAAAAAAAACAAAGAAAGTGGCGGCGCCTCCCACCGGCATCGAAAAAATTACTGCAAGAAACGCGGTAAAAGGGAAAAGTAGAACCAGAAACCAAGATTAGGGCTTGAATAAGAAGCCTCGGAAAGAAAGGGAGAAAGAAAGAACGAAAGAACGAAAGAAAGAAAGAAAGCGGATCACCTGGATTTGGATCGCGATACGTCGTGGTGGGGACGGAGTGGGAGGGTCTATTCCGGGAGGGTTTGGACGCGGGTTTTAGGGGGATAAAGAGACGGAAGTAGAGGATGAGAAAGAGAGGATAGAGAGGGGGCTGGGATAGCACCGCCGATCGCTATCCGTCCAGCGGAGCGGCGATAGCGAGACCCGAGGATCTCCATCCACCCCGAGTCCTTCGTATAACTCAGCGACGCATGCAGAAGCCCGCCACGCGCCGATTATAATACATGAATGTAAATAACCGCCACTATCTAACTTCTTAGGGGCTGTATATAATAATAAAAATAACATTCATTATTTTCTCCTTGCGCTGTTCTTCTAAGCAAAATAATATTTTTCAAAAATTTATTCTTTTATCGATTTTTCTTCCAAAGATAAATTATCATATTCAGAACCATGTTCTTACATTGGGCGATACTGATGGAACCCATAGCAGCCCTTGCAATTGTTACATCGTTTAAACGATTTTGTTAGTGTCCATCATGATGGGATAACACCAATATAATTTGGATTATAGGATATGGTATCGAAGGTGGGATATGATGGTTACCTGGTATAGGTGGGAGAATGGTATAAAGGTGCCAATAATGATTGATTATTAGCTGTACTCCAAACATTAAACGGCCCGAAATGGAACAAGGGATATACGTTTGGAAAACAGGGGAGAGGAGCCGTAAGAGGCAAAAGTTGTAGGATAGAGACCGGATTCTCTCTCTCTCTCTCTCTCATACATTGTCCTTCAAAGTTAAAAAATAAAATACACCGTAAAAAATTCTCTAGTCTTTTGCACTGTACTTCAAAGTCAAAAAAACAAAATACACGGCAGAAGTAAAAAAATAGATATAAAGTGGATCCAAAAAATCTCTCTAAAATTATAAACGATAAAAAAAGGGCCTAATTAGAAGTTTTGTTTGCAGTCTGCAAGACGCCATTCTCGTCTGTGGATATTAGAGTCGGCTAGCAGGGGAATGGGTTCGCGGGGACCCACCACCCACTTAACCCAGGGGCGTCGGGGGAACAACGTGAGCTTTTGAGAGAGGCCGGCCGGGAAGCGCAATCCTGGGCCTTGCGATTCGAACGGTGAATATTTATCCCCGGCCCCCGGGACGTGACTGGAAGTCAAAGCTAATTCTATCACGTAAAATGCTTGGGGGCACGCGTGGATGCACATAAAAGAACTCTCTGGACCCACTTATTGCATGATTTAATATCGGGTCACCTTCTCATCATCTCTCTCCTCCTTCTCCTCCACTTTTTTTTCTTCTTCCTCCTCCCTTTTTTTAAAACGGCATTTCATATAACTCTAACTTAAGTACATCCAACCATATCAAAAGAAAGTAAAAAGTATAAAGTAAGAGAAATATCTCCTACAGATATCCATGTGCTCTCTCCGGAGTGCCGGGCAACAAATGAAGCAACCTAGTCTGTTGCACTGTTCGCCTCCCGAAAGACATGTAAAATCTGAAAATCGCTCGGCTTCTGAGCCAGTCTCCAAATCTCACGGATGAGAGGATGACCATCACCGTATCTGTCCACTCTTCGAATCCAATCGATCACCACAGAAGAGTCTCCCTCAAGGCATATATGCTCAGCACGAAGTACCCGCCTCGCATGGGATATCCCCTTCCAGGCTGCCCGCAGCTCCGCCCCGACTGCAGTAAGTTCCGGCGTGCGACGGCCACCAGCTGCTATCAACCTATCCAGATGGTCTCTGATGACAAAGTCAATTCCTTCTGACACCCCATCCACCGACATACTACCATCGAAGTTCACTTTGAGATGACCAAGGGATGGGGGTACCCAAGAAACTAGGGTGAACCTGGGTGATGTGACAGCGAAAAGAATATTCCAGGTATCCCTGGCCATCTCAGAAGAGAACCTAATGGCAGTTGTAGTAACCTCCCTCGCATGAAGCATGGCTCTGTCCACTACCATCCGCGGGGGTAACCGCTTGCCCTCAAAGAGGCCAGCATTCCTGTCCAACCAAATAGAATGAGCCAAATATGCCCACCGAATCCCGGCCTCAACAGTGCTGGGCCTCCGCATGAAGACTCCCAGGCAATGAATCAAATCCTGTGACGACTCGACTGAATGGGGCAACAAAGAAGGTGATCGGCTCCAAATCCCTCTAGCTCTGGGATACTGCAGAATAAAATGATCAATTGTTTCCTCGGTCTCCGTACACTCCTTACAACACTGAGTAATCCTCACCTCTCGTCGTACTAGCAAGCTCTTCGTCGGTAGGCAGTCCCATTCCACCTTCCAGATAAAGAATGTCATATGCGGGTGAATCCGCATCCTTCAAATCCATCCTCACTCTATCCGCTGGGCTGGTTCTCGGCTCAACAACATGTAAATATCTCTGGCTCGCACCTGTGATCGCCCTATCGACATCCAGACTAGTCTATCCGGTCCCTCTCGGGCAAAGACAGTTAGGATCAGGATCATCTCTGTCAACTGCTTCCCAAAACTTTCCAATCATCTCTACTGCACGGAAGTTACACTAACCTTTTTTTTTCTTTTTTTTTCTGACACGTGGCATAAAAAAAGCTTTTGGTGAACATATAAAGACTGTCTCGTCCAACCATTTGATCCTTACAGCATCAGCGGTCCAATCAAAAAAAGCGATGCATGAAAATGCGAGGATGTATACATCTTCCGTACAAACATGCATTTCTCAATCATACCCCTGATCGGACACTGTATCAGATCATCAAATAGTAGATGATCATCCGGCCCAGCATTTTCTCGGCCGAGAATACCATCATTTCCTAACAAAAAAGAAAAAAATAATACCGTCATTCAATGCTTCGGCAGTGCAAGGACACGAGATGCTCGTGGCAATTGTTGTTGAGATGTTTTAGATGGTTGGGACCGGTTTCAATCTTGGGCTTTTTGTATATAGTTTTTTTTGCTGGTGGTATAGCTGATTGTGCCCATGCAAGAATAGTATAAATAGCAAATATATGTGTTGCTGAAAACTGGATCCGGAGGCGACCACTGGCTAAGAAGAAGGAGCTCCGATGGGTGGTACGTCGGCAGGCTGCATTCTTCGGAGAACCTGCAAGAAGCCGGTGACCGGAGTTTCCGACGCCAGCCCTCCGATGCTTAAGTCAGAGAGGGCTTTTGTGGAGAAAGAGAGAGTTTGTATATACAAGTCAAAAGTTGGAAGTCAAGAAAATCCCCCCTTGAGAGAAAGAAGTTCCTCTTTTTATAGGAGGGGTGCCAGGGTTATCTGTGATGTGATTGGACAAATTAATGGGTTACCGTCATGATTGGGCGTGATCGTGTGAATTAATGAGTTGCCGTGAGTGACTGGATAAGATTGAGTGAGATTGAGTCCAGGTGGCGGAGGTATGACCCGTTTCCATCATAGAAGGAGATGTCGTACAACCAGAGCTTGCTTGTGGCGCGTAGTGCAGTCTATTCTTGGGAACGATGAGGCGTTGACAGTCGTAGCAGGGTATGGTCCCTGGTTGATATGTCGTGGCATGCCCGGCAAATAAAGCATGGTGCGATGAAGCTGCTGTAGGGCATGGCCGTAGCATGTGGACGACAAGGTCGGTCTGCGGAGCTCGGCAGCCTTCTGTGTTTGGCCTTCTATGCTCGGCATCCTTCTATGCTCGGCCTGCGGAGCTCGGCAGCCTTCTGAGCTCATGCATGCTGAGGTCGTGCATGTCGAGATAATGCTTGCCGGGATCGTGCATGTCGAGATCATGCTTGCCGGGGCCGTGCATGTCATCGGAATCGGGTGCTCTGATTGTATTTGTAGGGTGGTCCATTTTTCTCCCCAACAATATATATAAAAAGAAATTCTTGGATATCTTAAGCCTCCTTAAGAGACTGACAATAACACGAGATTCTTGCTGCTTTATCATCAGAAAACAGATTTAGTTTTGGAAACAGAAGACCTTTGTAGATATGCTTGAGAAATTGTTCCTTGGATACGGCATGGTTTAGAGTAAAAAAATGAATATTTACATTTAAAGAAAACATTATTGTTTTATAGATAATGCAATAATTCGTGTTTAATTTGAGTTGAATAATACAAATTTTATTCGCTCTATATGAATTTCTCTAAAGGAGAAAACAGTTTAAAGTAGTAAACAGATAAATAAATTGTGAAACAGGAAAGATCTGTATACAGCGTGGTTAAGTTATTCTAAAATATTATTATCAATTTTGGTAAACCATTCAAAAATCAAAATTATAAAGACAGGGTAGGGAATAAATTTGGAAGTTGCTGTACTGAAATGTAGAAATAAGTATGTCGAAATAAGTGTGTGTACTATATGTGTGTGTGTGTGTGTGTGAAGGATGGAGGCACTTGCAGATTTGATGAGATCAAGCAATGGATCAGAAAAGAATGAAATCGGCATTATAACAATAGAATGATCACAGTCAAACCCAATCATGAATTAATAGAAGCACTCTTGTTTACTCCAACCGTGTCACAAATCATCACTCAATTGCTAAGTAGGTCGCAATTGATCCAACTCTACATGCTGCATAATTATGTTAAATCAACTCAAATAATATTTTGAGGATAATGTGTTATCGCTACTAAGTTCGCTGGCCACACTTGCAGAGACAAAGTCTTCCCCTTGTATCACATGAGTGAACACTTGCTCTCGCTGCCCAATCCATGACAAAAAGGTGTTGTAGAATTTGAACTCCTTTCCATGCCAAAATACTGAAATAGTGATGAAAAGGGGGAGTAAGATGATCTAAAAGTGACCACAAAAGAAACAAACGCTCTCCTTCCATTATCAATGCTCTTCACGATAAGAAATATTTATTGGCGTCTACCATGTCGAAGATAAGGATGCGGGCAAGTATCTTCTTTCCAAGTGTGCTTCTTATCCCCTCATTGCCATGCGTAAGCCTTAAAGATTAAGATCGAGCGTGAGAGAAAGAGATGCTTAGTTGATTAGGACACAGATCCATATTGAAGGAAGTGAGATGGAAGATGAGAAGAAAAAGCTGGGAATTTGATACCGAACGAAAACGGCAGCATGCATGCATGATTATATATTCCTTTCTTCTTACTGTTTCGAAGTAGTGGATCATGACCTTCCACATCCCTTCGAACCATCCCATTTCTTTTCTTTTTTAGTACGTAGAAGTAATTTTTGGGAGCTTTTTTTGATCATACGTAGAGGTCTATGGAAGATGTATACACACAACGAAGCTGTAAATTTTCCCACAGTAAAGATTCTAAAAGATTTCATCTATTGCTTTGTGTCATGGATGGTCCTTGTGCTCACTTTTCTTTTCTTTTTTTTTTGATGAAAGGGAGGTCAAAATAAGCACCCATCATTTATTAGAAATCAGAAACAATGTACATCAGCTGTGAACAGTAGGTGAGAGTTACAGCGATACTGAAAGAGCCTTAATCTCCCATTAGTTGAAAGGTGGGAAACGTCGATGTCACTTTACAGCTCAGAGGAAGCATGTAAACAAAGAAAATCTGATTACTGATTAACCTCGAAAGTAACACATCCGGAAAATATGACTCGCTTAAGCTAAATTAGGACATGAAAGTTCTTTGATTGTGGGTCACACAAGACCTAACAATGCATTTGAAAGTCAAAGCAAGCACTACAAGAGCAAATCAGAAATTACTGGTTGGACTAGATCCTTGTATTGCTGTTACACATAAAAAAAAAAAGAGAAAAGAAAAATTACTATTACACTCGTTGCTTTATGGTTGAACTGATCGGTAGTGGACATGGTCCAACTAATAATTTTTTGGAGCAAACATGGTTATTGGCATATCTTTCCGCTAGCAATATATTTTTGTGAATGCATGTGTTCCTTACACATGTAAACTATTTTAGAAAACTGTCAAACTTC
This sequence comes from Phoenix dactylifera, assembly GCF_009389715.1. Taxonomy (NCBI): domain Eukaryota; kingdom Viridiplantae; phylum Streptophyta; class Magnoliopsida; order Arecales; family Arecaceae; genus Phoenix; species Phoenix dactylifera. The sequence goes on from NC_052402.1 coordinate 198,492, forward strand.
AATAAAATATTTCAAGTACATGGCTCATGCCTACTTTTCCCAAGGAAAACTGTTACAAGATTCACGTTACTCTGTTTATATGACTTGAGCAATACATAGTGTGACCGCCTGACTCAATCTACATCTCTGGCTCCTGACAATTAAGGTGACGGGAGGTCTAAATTTTTTATAACGAGGAATTGATATGTCTACAGTGTCAACGTGTTGAAAAAATATTTTTAGGGGAAAAGTGTAAGAACATTGATTATACTAATAATATTGGCTGGAGAGGTATTAAAATTAAAAAGGTTTAGACTTAATGGGAGGTTTGCAAGAAGGACAGGAACATGCTAACTCTTATAATCAAATTACCAATGAAACTGGCGCACATCTCAAAGTTGTACGTTCAATAATTATAATAGGGAACTCTTGCTTCTGTCAAAAATAGAGGGGATCCCCTCTAGTTCAAGGTTGAATTGGAGAATTGGGCAGGTCCAATTCTAAATTACTCACAATCTGTGCATTACAAAACCATCACTAATTAATTGAGCGGTTCCTTGATGCATGGATGCTAGCTTTTAGTTCGTTCATTGGCCATACCACAATATATAAGCAGCAGGTGATTTAAAATTGAAGCTCTCCAATTTAACCTTGAATTGGAAAGGATCTGAACTTGATGATCACTAGTTTAAGGAGGCAAAAAAGTGCTCCATACATCGATAAACTATGTGGAAAAGCTAAAGATGACTATTTTTCTTGCAGGCGATCTTTATATTTCCTTAGCACATTTGTTGCATCATCATACTCAAATTCTAGACCATGCCAAGAGGTTCCTCTCAGACGACAATCATCACTGCACTATATGGATTGCATGGTTAAGCGTTGGTACTAATTTACTTTGAAAGAGTTAGAAACGATGGATATATATATCTTCCTCTTGGCTTTTGCCAACTAGAACCCTTTTTTTTTCAATCATACATTTTTTGACTTATCTAGCTCACAGCTAATATTGCATACATATTTGTGTACGAGAACTACTACGTAAGGGTATCTTCATGATATTCCTTTTATATGATGTTGACTGCTTTTAACCACGGGCCCTCTTTTTTTGACCTGCTCTGGCTAGCATCTTAGCTAGCATCCAAGGCCTGTTGCTAACCTCTAAGATGCTCTACAGCTGTATTGAGGGCCCTTGAAATTTTAATGCCATTCGAGTGCTTTAACAATCATGTTAACTAGAGAAGGACATCAACATCTTTGCTATGTCCAATTATGGAGCTTGGATCCCTTTCAATTGAGGGTTGAAGTGGAGGTCCAATGTACAAATCACAGTTGTCAATATATTCCACGATAATTGTAAATGATGAGTAGTCCAGTGTGATACGTGGAATAATGTGTTGTATGAAACCATGCGAAACCACTTAAGAGCAACTATCATGCAATATACATATGATCATGATAATTAGGATGCTCCTAACTCCCAAACATAACTCTTCTAGACTACTATGGCACCACTTTTGCCCAACATTGCACATTGGTGGAGTTATAACAACAACGATAGTTTAGCAACACCTTGGGAGATGCACTATGAAGCTTATTTAGCTATCACGTTCGGTTCGATCTACATTCTGCTAGATCTAATCTTCTCTGATATTGCTTCGGAAGGGGATCCTGAGGAATTTTTTTTCTTCTTTGAAACCTAACAGTAGTGAATATTTTTTTTCTCCATGTTTGTACTTGTTGGTTTGCGGCTGGACTAATCCACCATTGAGCTAGTAGATCTGATCCAACTAATACCCCCCTCGCCCGTGTCAGATTCTCACATGTTGCTAGTGTTATGAAGGTGCCTTTCCAGTTTCAAATATTAGAAGCCTTTCCTTGGTAGCTAAGTTAATACGAACGTGGTTAGACTCCCATGGTATTTGTATTATCCTGTAAGCAAGAGGCTTTAAGGATTTCCTTGTAGAATTTTATTTACAAAAAAAGATGCAAAGTTGAAGCTTTAGTGCTGTCTGCTGTGTCAAGAAGGCTCTGATGCCCCAAGGCTTTATCCCATAAATACGTTGCAAAAAGGTTCTGGGTCAGAATATCTAGGTGCTTTCTTGATTAATTGCCTTAGTAAAAGCTTCAGCTTTGTCCCCTCAAATAGATTATTAAACATCAATATGCGATATAAATTGAAAATCATGCCAAAGATTTTTTGTTATATATTTGATTTGGATTCGCTTAATATCATAATGCTAGGCTTTTTTTGAGCATGATTATAGTGCTAGGATTTACATAATGCTAACCACATATAAGTAACAAGGTTTCAAGAGATGTTGATTGCAAGGCAACTTTGAGGGGCAATAGAATAATTAGCCTTTTGATGCAATCGTCTCCAATTTCTGTAGTGGACTGGGAATGCTTTATTTTGCAGCCATCGATCGGGCGCACTTGTATTAATTCAACTCTTTGACTAGTACATGAATATATCTTTCATCAAAAAGGAAAAAAGACTACTAGATAAACATATATATACTAATTGGATGCGTGACACTTAGCATTTGCCTTTCCACTAAAAGGGGAATACATGTTTTGGAATTGCCGTGCTCGCTCCAAATGTCTCAGCTTTTCTCAAAATCCTCCGCCTTCTTATTTTTTTTTTTTTTTTTTTTTTTTGCTAAAGAAAAGGGGTAGGGGGGAGGAAGGGACAAGCCCACCCCCGCGTAGCAGCCCCCAACTGGGCCCCCGCCCCGCCAGGAGAATGTTCGATGCGGGCAGAAATGGCCGTGTGTTGAGCACCCCGACCGATTTTACTCATACCCTCCCCACCCGTGGGCCCGGCTCAGCTACTCCTCTGAGCTCTGGCTCGAGTCTCACGTGTGAGTACGTCACACCCGGCACCACCTCGGCTACTAGCGGTTCAAGAGCGGTCCTACACCACAAGTCCAAGCAGTGGCCAAAGTAGTAAGCTCCGGTCCACAATTTAATCGTCGCCGCAGCGATTCGAACTTGGGACCTTGTGGTTAGAATTGCTGCCCAGTACCACTAGGCTACCACCTTGGTGGCCCGCCTTCTTATTTTTGGTAAAGAAACATTGCGCTGTAACAATTGGGGACTGTGAGTCCATGATGCATCCTATCATAATGAGAGCTTTCATAATTTTTTACATTGTTCATCGCAAAAATAAAGTTTCACATTATGGCATTTTCCTATGTTTGTCGAAGTATGAAGGAATAACAAGCAAGCAAATGAGAGAGCAGGAGAATGTCCGACTGTAGTAACTAGTAAGGAAGAAGTACAGGAGGCCTTCTCTCTCTCTCTCACTCTCAAAAAAAAAAAAGGTACAGGGGTAAATTATCAGCCACCAGCTAGGCTAGCATGAAAGCCACACAACCAACAAAACATGCTTTGACATGTCGCCCATGGGAGTCCAATCATCCACCATTCCACCCAATTACTCCTCGTCCTCTTTTAACTCCAACCCAAAGTTGGCAGCCTCAGTGCAGCTGTGCAGGTAGTCCTGAAAGCTCCTCCCATGTCTCATGGCTCATTGTTTACTTGATCCCAATCACCTGCATGCAGCTGCACACTGGCACGTGGCATGCACACACGCGCGCGCGCGCGCGAAGGGACACAGGCTTTCCATTCGTGCATCATATATACTGTTGTGGTTCAAATTTGGCCTAAGGGTGACCATGCCGGAGGAGTCGAGAAAGCTGCCGGAATGTCGAGGAAGAAGGCGAGCCACCTCCCGCGCGACGGTGTACCTGCACGAAGCCTCACCGGTGGTTCCGGTGAGGGCCATCCGACGATCAAGTTAGAAAAGTGGATTTAGGATGGATTTCCCAAAAGTCCCCACAGGCGTTACGTGATGGGATTATTTATAGCCTCTGTAGAGGTGCTCAGGTGGCGGAGGTATGACTTGTTCTCATCATGAGATGGAATAGCTTTAAGCCAGATGGTACGTAGCTAGGGCTTGCTTGTGGCACGTAGTGCAGTCCGTTCTTGTGAATGGTAAGGCGTTGACAGTCGTAGTAGGGAATGGCTGGAGTAGCATGGCGTTGTCCTTCATTGTCGTTGGCCAGCAGGTAAAGCATGGCGCGGAGGTGCTGCGATGTACAGCCACATAGGTGGGCGTGAGCACACTCGTAAATGCGGCTGTGGGTGAGGCCGAGCTTGTTGAAAGGTCGCATCATATACTTGGCGAGGTCGACTTGATGAGCGTTGAGGCTGGCTCAGCATCCCCAATCCCAATATGTGCTCGATAGAGTGCCCCGAGCTCGAGGGTCGAGGCACGTTATTGGATAAAGCACCTCGAGCTCGGTTGGTGTGCGTCGGTGAATATAGAGGTACCCTGAGTTCGGCCGGGGCGCGTTGTCTATAAAGAGTACTGGAGCAGCTCGGTGGAGAGTAAGGTACTATCCGCTTTGGGGGAGCATGCACGTGCTTAATATTGTGCGCGGCTTGTGCACGGCAATTTTCTCCTCACAGCTTCGTCCCACGAGGGGCGCTTTGCTATGAGCATCAGAGAAGGTCGGCGTATGCTGTAGCAGCGGAGAGACCCGTCCAAGGTTGACTGAGCCCTGGATAAAGTTCGAGCTCGAAGTGACTCTTAACAAGACCGAGGCCTAGCTCAACCATCGTCGGAGTTTATTTTAGCTAAAATTGGGTGGCCATACTGTAGCGAGCTGGATGATTCATTTTGGCCCTATCATATACGATTTAGGTCATAGCTTATACATGCATAATCCGATATCCTATCATCTATTATGTGGGACAACTGCATCGATTCCCATAAGATTGCTGGATGCTTCAGCATGCAATATAAGGTGGTGTGCACTATGGCTATCTGCACTTGTCGCTGGCTCCCATGGCTTGTCCACATTTTCAGATATGATAGCTAAGATTCATGACCCACCTTTGGATTCTTTTTCATGACAGACGCAGGGCATTTGCAGGTAGCGACGACCTAGCACTACAAGAGATTAGGCTTTTGCCGACTCTTTCCCACTGGCGCTAACAAAAAGCGTCGGCCAATTTTGAAGCAGGGTTGAAATTGGACGACGCTTTTGTATAGCGTCGGGTGAGATTTAAATAAGACGATGCTTTGAAGCGTCGTCGGAGGGAAAAAGGGCAAAAGCGTGCGGATCCCTCCTTTTTCCTCCCCGATCCCCTACCTCCCCCCCCCCCTCTCTCTCGCTCTCTCTCTCTCGCTCTCTCTCTCTCGCACGCGGAGAACAAACCCTGACCCATCTCTCTCTCTTGCCACCATCATCTCTCCCTCCTTACTCTCCGATCCAACTTGGCTACCCCTCTCCCCCCAAACCCCCCACCGAGCTTGAGATCCCCCTCCCCCTCCGAGCTTCGAGGACGACGGTGGCCGTGGTTCGACGAGATGAGCGGCCATGGATGCAGGCAGATGGAGGCTAGGTTCGTAAGTTTTAAGGCCTCCGTCCATCTCGTAAGTTTCATCTCCCCCTCACCTCTCCATCCACCTTTGCAGCCCCATCTCCCTCCAAGAACTCCTCCTCTCACCCTCCCCTCATCGGAGGCCCAGGCTGCGGCACGTGGCAGAGGAGAAATTGGATCAGGCTCCGAGGAACGTTCAAAGGGCTCGGAGACGGCTGGAGAAGGAGATCGTGAGAGAGGAGTATGTTCTGATGTTTTTTTTTTAGTTCTTTTTGGCATCCAAAGTTTCATTTTAATTGTTAATGGTTTTTTGTTTTTCATTTTCTTGATTGTGAAGCCCTGCAGATCGGCGCATCTGAGGATGATGAAGGTAGCCAAGGAAGCTGGTGCTCTGCTCTCCTACAACCCCAATCTCTGGCTGCCCCTTTGGCCGTCGCCCATGGAGGCTAGAGAACAGATCATGAGCATCTGGGACGCCAAGCTGGAGTTCCTGACTGGCGAGGCCTCCGTGGAAGATGAGGTTGCCATGAAGCTCTGGCGGCCCACCCTGAAGCTTCTCCTGGTCACCATCGGGGACAAGGGATGCAACTACTACACCAAGGTATTTGCAACTCTCAGTAATTAGAATCAGGCTGGCTCTTCAATCGTGGGTTTTGCTGGATCGATCTTGATTTGATTTGTAGGATTTCCATAAAACGGTCGGATCCTTTGTCGTCAAACCTTTGGGGACACCAAGACCTCCGAAGACCTTTGGCGGTCCACCCTGAAGCTTAAGCCAACAACCATCGGGGACACCAAGGCCTCCGATAGAAAATAATTTTTTTAAAAAAATTAAGGCTAACGCCGACGCTTATAAGCGTCGGCTTCGAGGTTTTTAGCGACGCTTCTAAGCGTCGCTACAAATCGACCTTTTACAATGCTTTTCAAAAGCGTCGGGAAAAACTTTTTCCACTCGGGTATCGCCGACGCTTCAGCGACACTTTGTGTAGCGTCGGTCGGATCTTAACTGACGCTTATAAATGTCGGTAAAAGATGCAAAAAGCGCTAGAAAAGACCATTTTTTGTAATGTAGGCCTGGTCCATAGTTTTGGCACTACGATGGTGCCACGCTCTGTGTGCATAAATTACTATTGTTAGGGCTTAAGGCGCAAAGTTGGTATTAGATTCTCCCTTTGGACGACACCCATGCAAGCCTGTAACTTTACTATCGTCATGCATGTATAAATAAATAGTAGGAACATAGCCGTGTCATTCTCTATCATATATAGTGCATACAAAATTACAAAATGCTTCTATTATGTGACGAAGATGCCACTGTTGCATTTGATGGAATCCCACTCAACTTTCTTTGTTTTTTTTAATAAAGGCTGTGGGTCTGTGCCGCTGTTCGTAGCAGGAAAAAGCTCGACCCTTCAGATGGAATATGTAAAACGTTTAATAATGTTTGGACCTGCAAAGAAAGAGTTTTAGCCAAAGCGTAAAGTGGTACGTACGTAGGTGCAGATGACGTCGTCAGTGGGGCCGTGTGGCCTATGGCAAAGCGGTGGTCCAAATTTCGGCAGGTACAAATGGGTAATGCTGCCGCCATCGAGCTTAGAATCCAAAATGTTTCGGTAGGAGACAAGCGTGCTCGTCACCGGCCGTGTTTGGTGGAGTGTTTCGGAGAACACCTGTGCGTTGAGGGGAGAATCTGACATCCCGAACACATTAATTGTATAGCCGTCCTCGTTGAATCTGCTCTGGATTTTGAAAACTCGTTCTGTGCTCCGTATGAAAATTTAATTTTTTTTTATTTTTTAAAAAAATAAATATTCTATTTTTATATTCTTGTCAGCCTTCTTTTTTTATTCAGATGAAGTGGCAGAAATGTTTTTTAGAAGAAAAAATAATTACTAATCCTTTTTTTTTTTTTTGACAAAACACTAATTTTTAATTCTGTTGGCAGGACCGGTCTAGTTATATTTCAATATTTCATTATGAGACGAAAATGCTTCCGCCCCTATTAATTTTTTATTTCCACCGAAGAAGAGGAAGAAAAAAGAGGTTGATCGAAACAGCCAGCTGTGGCCACGGCCTGGCCGCCTCCCGAGCCCCCTCCCACGGCCGCCACGGCCCTGCGTCCCCGAGAATGCCCCCGCCCCCACGGTGGGGAGGTGCCAAAAAAGAGGAAGAAGAAGGGGCGCCCTCTCTCGGCCGGCGACGGCCGCAGCCCGGCCCCCTCCCACGTCCCCTGCGGCTGCCGCCCACCTCACAAGAGGAGAAGTGTTCTCTGCTGGCCGGCCGCAGCCACCGCCGGCTGCGTCCAGCCGCCTTTCGGGCCCCCTCCCGCGGCCCTATTCTGTGACCGCCTCTTCTTTCCTTCCGGCGTCGTCGGCCTCGCGGGAGGAGAAGAAAACAGAAGAAAGAAGAAAGAAGGAGAAGGGAAGAAGAGAAGAAAAAAGAAACGAAAAAGAGAAAAAAAAAGAAAAGGAAAGAAAAAAATAAAGCTGTTGCGTTGGGCTTCCTCCTGCGGCCGCCACGGCCCGGCCCCCTTCTGCCCCCACTGGCCCGTGAAAATAAAAAAAAGGAAAAAATAAATAAATGCATATATATATATGAATGAACAAATAAATAAATAATTAAGATAATAAATAAATATATTTCAATGAAATAAAATAATAAATAAATAAATTAATAAATAAAAATAATGAGTAAATGGTAAATAGTCTGATCTTTATAATATTGATAGATACAGTGGATTTGTCACCATTATAATTAGTTAAGTAAACTTATAATTCAATTCATATAGCATGTACCTAATTGAGTTCCAATTTTACTTAACTAATTGCAATGATGATAAATTCACTGTACCTATTAATATCATAAAGATTAGATTACTTGCCACTCACTCATTATTTATTTATTTATTTATTATCTTATTTATTTATTTATTTATTCATTCATTCATATATATATATATATTTTTATTTATTTTTTTTTCTATTTTCTCCTCATGTGAGGCCAGCGGCGCCAGAAGAGGGCCAGCCGTGGCCGACCGCGGCCGTAGTGGCTTTATTTATTTATTTTATCACAACATTTTTATTTATTATCTTATTCATTTATTTTATTTATTCGTTCATATATATATATATATATATTTCCTTTTTTTTCTTTTCTTTTCTTCTTCTTTTTTCTTTTCTTTTATTTTTTCTTCTTTCTTCTTCTTTTTTCTCCTCCCACGAGGCCAGCGACGCCAGAAGGAAAGAAGAGGCGGCAACAGAATAGGGCCGCGGCTGGCCAGCGGAGAACTCTTCTCCTCCCACGAGGCCGGCGGTGCCGGAAAGGGGCTGGGCCGAGGCAGCCACCGGCCACGAGACGCGGAAGGGCGCCCTCTTCTTCTTTAGCACCTCCCCACCGTGGGGGTAGCCGCATTCCCAGCGGCTGCAGCAGGGGGCTCGAGAGGGGTTCGGGCTATGGTCGGTGGCGGCCGCAGCTGGCCGTTGCGACCGACCCCTCTTTTCTTCCTCTTCTTCGGTGGGAATGGGAGATCAGTAAGGGTGGGGGTATTTTCAGTATTTTTTAAAAAATAATAGGCTCCCAAGGATCATGAATTAAACTTAGTGAAGTTGTTGGACTGAAGATTTTAGTTATGATGACTTTTTGTTATACAGAATTTTTTTTTGAAGGTGAGGCATTAATTACCCTTTTTTAGAAAATATTTTTTTAGATGAGTGAGAAAAAATAGGGTGCAGCAGACGATGATCTATGGAAGAGACCCAAACAGCTAAACAAGAAGGAGAGATTGGAAGAAAGGAAGACGACAAGGATAAGGTGAAGTGAGAAGTTCATTTTGAACCTCCCATACCTAATTGGATAGCATAATATTTCTTCCAATTTTATGTTCTAAATCCACCCGAGCCTATGGGCGGAATTTATATCGCGGGATAAAGGAATATCCTCCGCAGCATACTCTATATTGGAGATGTAAAAGGAGTGTTTGGTAGGATAAGTCGGGGATAGTGGCTGTTATCCCCCGCTTGTTCTACATCCACACACTGTTAAAGTACACCCAACAAAGTTATCTTAGAGATAGATTAAAGATCACTTTTAACTGTAAAAGCAAGAGAAATTTGAGATACCAAACAAAAGCTAGGCACTCTACTCTGGCAAATGGATTAGCTGCTAGGCCTATATGAGTAGAGATGCATCATATCAATGAATTTACATGTAGGGTCATATACCTCAAAACACATCTTAGATTACTCAGTTTTCATTAATCAATACTTAGGAGCCATAATTAACTAAGCAAGCAATAGATATTTGAGATAGATTCACACATCATGGAGCCCAACAATCTCTATTTTCATTGAGCAAAACTTAGGGGCCAAAGTTGACAAAAGGAGGATCGCGATCCCTTGATGGTACGGTCGCTTTGAGTGGAGATCCATCTCAGGACATGAGTGACGGACACGACATGAACCTGTATCTATTGATGTAGTCTTTTTCTTACGGCCCTTGGAGCTATCCATCCCTTAAAAGATCAGCCATTCTCGTCCGGACCTGTGGAAAAGATCCCGAATCAGCCGCTCCCCAAGTTGCCAAAAGGAAAAGCTGCGTCATTTGGCCCTTTTTTCCCCCTAAAGCAAAGGGGCACGCATCCACCCAAGTGACCAAACTGCAAGTGGGAGGAACGCAACCATTTCGTCCAAGGGATACAGATCATAAAAGCTTCACACATTAATATATCTTCTACCTTCTGAAAAGCATAATATTTTACTAACATAGAAATATCAATATTATTATAAAAATTATATATTTCTGGAGTAATATAATATACAAATAATATTTAGTTGTTATAGTATGATATGTTCACCTATTAATATAGTAAAATGCTATGCTATTGTAACATAATATTATAATATAATTATATTTTTTATTAACGTAGCATTAGAATATAACTATACAATGTATTTACTTTGATAATATAATATAATATAATATATGATATCATATTTTAATTTGATATTATCTTTAAATTTTTAATATTATTGTATAAGATATATCGTAAGGGTAGTTTTGCCATTTCAGAAAAAAAATCAGTTTATTCTAATAACCAAATAGAACCTGGTATAAACATTGGGTATAGCTATTCCTCGTGGCATAACTTTCACTATTCCCGTTTTCCTTACGCTGCCGCCGAGTGCTATCTTGGAGTGTTATTCCTTCCTATAGTCTTTCGGACAATATGATCTGGATTCATTAAATGATGATTGATTTGGGGGGACCATCGGGATTCTCACACCTGCTCCCTAACGTCACTGTGCATTATGGGCCACAAAAAGTGTGGGCCTGGCTGTTCCTGAGAACAGTCTGTAAGTAGCGGACCAGGTCTAGATTCTGTGCTTGGCTGGACCGCAGATCTGTCAGGGTCTGAAAAGAATAGCTACATTGCAGGGCATGTTTATATTTGTATCTATAATTCCTATGTTTTGGGTAATTAGCTGCAACTCCAACTCCAACCTTAATGAAGGCACAATCAATATGGTTCCACCATTTTTTATTCTCTCTCTCTCTTTCTCTCTCTCTCTCTCTCTTTCATGAAGGCAGGATTCTCCAGACTCCAGAGTGACGACAGTTGATGTCTTTCACAACTGCCCCCAACAGGTAGTCATGGTCGTGTCGAGACCTGATGTTGCCCCGTGGGTGCTGTGCGGTGTTTACGCGAGCACGGACCACAGGGTCAGGAGAGTCCTTTGGCAGGAGATCACCAACCTAGCCGCTCAGGGTATCCCGACGGTTGTGGTTGGTGACTTCAATTGCATCCAGAGTGAGAATGAGAAGCGGGGGGGCGCTGCCTTTACTGATAGAGTGGATAGGAGGGAGTTCCGTGATTTTGTGTCGCGGAATGGCCTGGTAGACTTAGGTTTCTCGGGACCACAGTTCACTTGGTGTAATAATCAGCATGGTAGTGCTAGGGTATGGGAGAGATTAGATAGGGCCTTAGCGTCCCCAGATTGGATCCTTCGATTTCCCACGAGTAGGGTCACTCACCTCCCTCGGATTGCCTCGGATCACTGCCCTCTGCTACTCTCTACATCATCGAGTCCCACCCACCACAGCCCCTTCCGCTTTGAGAAGGTTTGGCTGTCGTACCCCCAGTCCTGGGACATTGTCCGCGACGCGTGGCGGATCCCAGTACACGGGGATGCCATGCAGCGGGTTTCGCGCAAACTTGAGTTGACCAAGAGGCGCTTGCGCCGTTGGAACCGTGAGGTTGTGGGTAATATTTTCCGGCATTTGGAGGTGATAGAGACCTCGATCGCTGAGCTACAAAGGAAGGAAGACCTAGGGGGCGTGCTTCCGGAGGACGATATGGTTGACCTTCGGGGCCTACTTGCGACTCATCATTCGCTGCTACGGCAACACGAGGTCTTCTGGAGACAGAAATCTCGGGTGCAGTGGGTAAGCGAGGGTGACCGTAACACTAGCTTCTTTCATCGGACGACAGTCATCCGGCGACGTCGGAGCATGATCCATTCCCTGCACGATAGGTCCGGCCAGCGGGTGGAGGGTGAGCCTGCCATTCGACAGGTCTTGCTTGATTTCTTCCGCGCTAGATGGACAGAGGATGAGGGGGCCTATGATGGTCACTACCCCCTCCGGGTGGACGAGGGTATTGGAGAGGTCGAGTGCGCATCTTTGATCCGACCGGTTATGGCACAGGAGGTGCATGAGGCGGTCTGGGCCTTGGCAGCAGACAAGGCCCCGGGACCCGATGGTTTCCCCCCTTTCTTCTTCCGGCATTATTGGGGTATTATCCGACCAGCAGTGGTGGAGGCCATCCAGTGCTTCTTCACCCAGGCTGCGATGCCTGAGGATTGGAAGGCCACCTTCATCACGCTTATGCCTAAGCGTCAGGATGCGGATGAGCCTTGTCACTTTAGGCCCATTAGCCTGTGTACAACCTTATACAAGGTTGTGGCAAGGATTTTGGTGGGCAGGATGAAGCCCCTTTTACCTGGCATTATTAGTCAGGAACAGGGGGCTTTTGTAGCTGGTAGAAATATTTCTCACAATGTTATGTTAGCCCAGGAAATGATGTGGGATCTTCGGCGGGCTTCGGAGCGGCACAGCTTGATGGCAGTCAAGCTGGACATGGAGCGGGCTTACGACAGGATCAGGTGGAGTTTCCTTCAGCGGGTACTGGAGGAGCACGGCTTCCCCAGGTAGTGGATTGGATGGATTATGGGGTGTGTCCGGGGGCCAAAGTTTTCTATCTTGGTCAACGGCACTCCATCGATTTTCTTCGAGTCCACGATGGGATTACGACAGGGATGTCCCTTATCCCCTTATTTGTTTATCATCTGTGCGGATATTTTATCCCGTGCTTTGCAGGGAGCGTGTGCTAGCCGGGAGCTGGAGGCCTATGTGCCAGCACCGGGGGCCCGCCCTATATCCCATTTACTTTTTGCTGATGACTGTCTTCTCTTGGCCAGGGCACGGATTTCAGAGGCACGGGTCCTACGCAGGGTGGTGGCAGACTATTGCGTGGCGTCCGGTCAAAGAGTAAACTTCCTCAAGTCGGCTATCTTCTTCAGCCCCAGCACAGAGAGCGGCGTCAGACAGGAGATCAGAGGGATACTGCAGGTACCGGAGCAGGAGGGGACGCTGACCTACCTTGGCGTCCCTATCACGGGTCGGAGGCTACGGGTGGCCGAGTGCTTGGGCTTGGTGCAGCGGGTCCAGAGCAGGCTGGAGGGATGGAGGGCATCTTCCCTATCCATGATGGGGAGAGTGACATTGGTCAGAGCAGTGCTGGGATCTATTCCGGTGTACCTTATGGCCAACACAGTAGTTCCGAAGACGATTCTGTTGAGGATCGAACGCCTTCTTCGGAGCTTTCTGTGGGGGTCATATAGTGGAGGCCATGGAGTGCATTTGGTAGCGTAGGAGCAGGTCTGCCTTCCTACTAGCGAGGGTGGTCTAGGGGTGCAGTCCCTCGTTCAGAGGCGTGAGGCACTCATTGCCCGGCACGCGGCCCAGTTTGTGTTAGCGCCACACAGTTTCTGGAGTCAGGTGATGGCAGCCAGATATGGTCGGGGGGCCTCATCAGTAGCACGGACCGGTCGACGAGTCTCCTTCATGTGGCGCGAGATCGGGAGGTATTTGCCATCAGTTGCAGCACACACCAGGTGGTTGATCGGCGATGGCCAGAGTATTGATGTGACCAGTGATTCGTGGGTGGACACCCTTCCCCTGAGTCGCTGGCCGACCATGGTAGATGCAGAGGCAGTGGAGGGGCTACGGGTGTGCGATCTCCTAGCACCAGGAGGGGCAGAGTGGGATGAGGCCAGGTTACGGCTGCTCTTCGGAGTACATCTGGCTGTGAGGATTCGGTCTCTCCCGCTTCCAGGTTGTGGGGGGCCGGATGTCAGGGTATGGGGCACTTCGAGCCGGGCCGGTGTTAGACTGGGAGACCTATCCCGTGCCATTCAGCCAGAGCACGAGCCGGGGTCAGATTGCGCTTGGATCTGGAGGTCCGGCCTCCACCCGAGGGCAGCTCTCTTTTTGTGGAAGGTGTTCTGGGACCGCCTTCCGACGAGAGCAGTGTTGAGCAAGCGTGGCTGGGGGATCCCTGTGGAGTGCGGGACGTGCGGAGCTGAGGAGACAGTGGACCATGTGCTCTTTCAGTGTACTTGGGTGATGTCGACATGGCAGTGTACAGGGATCCCGCAGGGGGCCCGATGTGCGCGGATTCAGTTCCTTAGTATGATGCGGCAGTGGCTAGCGAGTCCGCAGACTCATGAGGAGGGTATCAGAGCGACTTGCACGGCCCTTCAGATCTGGCTGGCAAGGAATGCTCGTACTCTCGGCCAGCGTAGGATGTCACCGAGGTTTGTAGCAGAGTTTGCTCGAGCACAGGCCACGGAGATCAGCCATATCCCTTCCACAGTTAGACCTTTGACAGCTCGGGACACCTGGGGTTCCCCCTTGCTCCGGCAGCTCCTCAGACGGTGTTTTTCACCTGGGAGCCCCCACCCCCGTGCTTCCTCAAGGTCAACTTTGATGGGTCTGTGTTGGATGGCGGCTCGAGAGGTGGTGCAGGTTTTGTCATACGGGACCCGCAGTCCAGAGTTGTGGCTGCAGGCGGCTGCCGCTTGTTCGCTACATCAGTCCCGGGAGCTGAGCTGCACGCTGCCTGGGCGGGGATTCGACATGCACGGGCGATGATGCGGACCAGCCCGATTATTCTGGAGGGCGACTCAGCTACCGTTATTGGATGGATTCAGCAGGGGTTGAGGGGTGAGAGCTCAGACCACCCCTTGATCCGCGACATAGTCAGGATGATGAGAGATGGGGGGGCCACCCAGGCCATGCATGTATTTCGGGAGGCCAATGGGGCGGCTGATTGGGTAGCCGCCTATGCGGCCCACCATTCGGGTTACGCCCTTTGGTCAGGGGAGGGGGAGCTGCCTTTGGCACTCCGTGAGATATTGTATTTTGATCTTATTGGGTGTATTCATACACGGTCTGTATGAAGCACCCGTTTCAGCAAAAAAAAAAAAAAAAAAAAAAAGAAGAAAAAGGCAGGATTCTCTAATAAAGTACAGGCGTCCATGAGGCAAGATCATGGAGTCCAACCTATTTGAAAATTTGTAATTGCTCTGTCACAACCAAATTCATCAACCTTTTACAGTAGAAGTGCGACGAGGCATTTATTAGGCTAGCTAGCAACCTGCAACATATTTTACAAAATAGGATCTATTCTTCATCTTTGTCGCATATCCATGGGATCCTACATTGGTTTGGGAATGTTTGGACCAAGTTTGGTGATCGGGCATTAATGAGCGAATGAGGCCGATAACGAGCCTATGATCTTTGAACCCACAGCGTGTAGAAGTGATGGGCCTTCTGTTGTGGCCCAGACGTGTATATTTTCTTTTCTTTGTCTTTTTCTTCTTCTTTGTTTTCGTCTCTGGTAAACCGAATGTCCCAGATAATTGCGGGATTTAAGACATCCATAAGAATCCTCGTAATTTCTAAGCTCCCAAGGAGGAGAATAAATCTATCGGCTGCAGAGTTTGCTTCTCGGTAGACATGACCTTCCATGACAAAATTCTCACCACGGAAAACCAAGGAACTGGAGTGCGCCGCGCCGGCCTGCCTCATCTGTGGCAATGAAGAAGAAACCATAGACCACCTCTTCCTTACCATCTTGTTTCGCCTGCTTGGTCCGGCAACAGATCCTCCCTCCGCTCACCGATTCAGTCGAAGAGCTATGGATAACTTGGAGGAGAACATATATATTAGATGCAAAAGCGTGAGCACAACATGGGACTGTTTAGTTCCAGTTGCCCACCGGTGTCTATGGAAGGAACGAAATAGCCGAGTCTACAGACGGGAAGCCACCACCCCATGCAAAGTCTTTCAACAAAGTCTATACTTGCCGCAAAACCGGACATCTTGCTACGTAGACAAATACATATCGCGCATCTCGAAGTTGATCGTCGCACTAAACAATGGGAAACCGACGACCAGCCTTTCTCCAGCTGCTTGTCGTAACTGAGACTGGAAACTT
Organism: Phoenix dactylifera; assembly: GCF_009389715.1. Lineage (NCBI taxonomy): Eukaryota > Viridiplantae > Streptophyta > Magnoliopsida > Arecales > Arecaceae > Phoenix > Phoenix dactylifera. The sequence goes on from NC_052402.1 coordinate 214,423, forward strand.
GTTTAAACCGACCTAAAACACGGAGGAAGGAGACCGATTCATCCCATCGATAGCAACTTCTGAAACCCTGCTTCTTCAAAAATCTATCCCTTCTATCTCATCCTCCCTTCTACTCCCCTCCTAGGGGTCCCACACGGTGCAGGTTCCTCGACTCTAGGCATTGAGGACCACCCTGCACCATAATGTAAATTATCTTCATATTTAGAACTCCTAAATACTGCCAAATATAGTTGGATTCACGTTGGTGCTTTTGAGTTGCTGCCTGAGATTGGCTTTAATTCTCGAGCTGAAATAATTAACAACTGATTTTTAGATATTCATTCTGTCTAGAAGCACAGTAGTAGGCTAGTAGCTGAGAACAATCTCATTGAAACGCCTCTGCATTGTCAATGGACGCCTTTGCTCGAAGAATGCAGTTGCCAGCAAATAACAGATAAGAAATAAGAGCAATGGTGGTTGGTTGATAGGCCATAAATAGAGCTGATCGTGGTCAGGGTTATTTAAAATTTGATATTTACTATGCTCAAGCTCAGCTATGATCAGCTATAGCCTTAAGCCTTCTCTACTCTAAACAAAAAAGAAGTAGAAGAAAGAGAATCCCAAAGAAAAGATAGGCGATAAACCTCCTCTCTCCCAATGCTTTGTGTAACATCTGAGATAAAAGATATATATAAATAATAAGAGAGGACAACCTTAGCGTAGCCCAATAGTAAATATGAAGGATATAGTCGGTGTTCCATTGACGATTCTTTAACGTATATAAGCACCCAATTAATCCAGGTATCATGAAATTCGGCAATTTGAAGAGCTCAGGTAAGGAAATCCCACTACACATGATCGTAAGCCCATTCCATATATAATTTAATTGCAATCAATCTAGCATAAGAGGCCCCCTTCTCTTTACCATGATTTTAGCAATAATCTTATAGACAGTCGTGCATAGACAAATAAGCTGGTAATGACTAGGTTCCACCATATCAGGTCTCTTTAGATCCATGTAATTTAATTAACTTCCGACTCTGTTGGCATTGAGTAAGAAAGAATAGCTTGATGGTAAGAGTCACCTTCTTGATAATAAGCCACAAGGATTGCACACCTTCTTTCTTAGTTTTTCTTTTTGAACCTTTTGCTAATTGGGAACCGGTAGTTGAGTAGTTGCAGCTCTACGTACAAACACCCAGCTTGCATCTCACCTCCCCACGTTCTTCCCGATATCAGATGTCATTTTCTTAGTAGGTGTGCATTGTGATGCTTGTAATGGCTGCAATTAATTTCTGCACGTCACCAAGTCATGCCAAAGGTCCTATCGAGTTAAATGGCTTACTTTATCTCCCCTCTCTCTGCTCACAGCCAAGAGTTCAATCAACTGTTCACTTGCAGGAAACTAATTAATACCTCCTGTTTCTAGCCAGCAACGATGTAACTTTCTCAGCCCGGGGGTCCCTCTTGGTGTAAGAATCTACTGTTTTGGGCTTTCCACATCGTTTGGTCTAGAAGAGCAGCAAATGGTTAGCCTTTTATTTCACTAAATCAAGGAAGAATCCTGCTTATATTGTTTTGCAGACTCGGCATTGATGATGGTTCGATGGCCTCTTAAAGGTTGGACAAATGGTGGTGGGTTAGGTTCCCGGATGGACTTAGCTGCCGTATTTATTGAGGAAGTCACGTATGATTCGTGCGTAGATATTTAGCTCTTTTTCATTGAATAAAGAAGATGCTGAACCAAGACTGTTTGTGGCTTTGTACATCATCTTTTGTGTCCATGGTTGTGTTAGATCCTTTTGTCGATGAATTCTCAGACATAACCGTAGTTATTGGAAGAATTTCTCAAGAACTCAAGTATGAAATGGTTGTGCATTCGTCGGTTCTTTTTATACTTTGGCACCAATTGTCTGTAGCAACAGGCATGCATGTACCCCCACACACAAAAGAACTCTAGCAAGGAGAAATCATAAAATAGCATCAAAAATTCTTCACCAAAAAATTTGTATTGAAAATATGATTTGAAATTACTTATACTATTTATGCATTGATGTGGTTTATATACAAATTGAGCCCCCATGTACAGTAAAATACAATAATAAAATTTTATGAGTATGAAAAAGATATAAGAGATCAGATATAGTATAATATAACAGTAAAATCTTATGATATGATACATATACTAAATTTGAATATGACAATTAAATTTTATGATTTTTAGAGATTGATCTAAGCTAATATATTAAGATTGTGCATGCAATATGTGATAGTTATGTTATCCAATATTATATATATTATAATAAATAATATTATTTATGATTCTAAGCTATGGTATTATTCACACCAAATACCTGTTTGCTTGCCACCCCTCTTGCTACTCAGGCCCTATTGGTGTTAAAATGTTGGGCAACCTCAAGCCTCCTACGCTTGCATTTTTTTTTCCCTCCCTTGCGATCATTCAACCTTTTTTTTCCCTTGCGATCATTTAACTTGGTAGGATTATTGGGATCATTGGTAGGCCTAATATGAAATATCACCCCTCTGCATTAATTGGAAATCCGAGGTTCGATTAAATGGGCCGCATATGAATTTATTACCATGGTTTCTGCCGTCGGTAGCATCCGTCCCATCACTGATCAATCACGCTTTTAGCCTCTTTAAATCACAGCATGCCCTCTTTGAATTCAAGAAACATAGAATGCATAAACTTCCAGCCTTCTGCCCCTATTGATCCTAATGGACCTCATCTTACCATGTCTTCTGTATAATTTACCAGGTTTTCACCCCTTAAAAACTCTATTATCGTAGCGCACAAACGTTCGAGCTTTCAACAGTTACAGGCACTGTTTTTTGACTTTTTTTTTTTAATGGAAAGCAGAGGAAGTGAGGAACTTCCCCCAATCTACTATAAAAGTATTAAAAATTTACAATAATGTTGTACAAGAGAATATGAGAGAGAAGAAATATAAAGTGAATAACTAGAGAAAATATGCCACATTGAAAATATCCATATTAAACCATGCAGCTTCTACAAACCAAACATCCGTCTGGTATACATCAAATAAAATGGCGAAGGCATATACAAATACGGACGTACTAGCACTCTCATAAGGGCCACGTAGTTTCCCCAAGCCTCGGCCTTCACTCCTCGGCTCAGTTCCACATGACCCACCGTTTAAGTCCGGGAAGCATTAAATGCCAAGACCAACCCCAACCCAACCGTCCCTCTTCTAACCAAAAACCTAATCCTGTCAGTCCAGTCCTGACCCTTTTCTCTTCCCTATATATACATATATGTAGATATAGATATATATATATTCTCCCTATAGTTTATTTTAATCTCCCCTTCGTTCCTCCCTTATTCCACCTTCATCCCTGTTTTCTTCTCCTCCTCCTCCTCCTCCAAATGGCTCACGGTGAGCTAAGGGGAATGCTGTGGGTTTGGTGGTTGATGCTATTGGCTTCAAGCTGGTTGATGGGGTCGGTCCGGCCGGACCCTCAAGTCCCATGCTATTTTATCTTTGGGGATTCGCTTGTGGATAATGGCAACAACAACGACATCGCCTCGTTGGCACGGGCCGACTACATGCCCTACGGCATTGACTTCGCCGGCGGCCCAACCGGAAGGTTCGGCAATGGCTTGACCACCGTCGATGTCATCGGTAAGGCCTTCATTTCTTTATTTGCTACTTTGTTTTGTTCGTCAAATAGAATCTGCCGATATGACTCGGATATTCTATGAACTGAGGCTTGTTTTAGCAGGCCTTCTTGGGACGTAGGCTTTCAAAGACAAGAAAATCTTGCTAATACTACTCTTTACCTTAGTGCCCGTGCTAGAACTAGATTTCAGGTTCAAATCTGAAGGTCACATTCCAACTGCTTTTTTAGATCAATTAAATTTAGACGATGTCCTCAGTGACTGCCAGATCTGAGCTAAAATTTACCTTAGTGCGCGGCTAATATCTTATATATACTTTGTTGGGTTGAGCTAACTGCTTAGCATCTTAATCGTACAACTTTAGTTTTCTTTTTCTTTTGTTTCTTCCCAAGCTCTTCCCCTTTCTTCTCCTGAACTTTCTCCTCTTCTCAGTCTTCATTCCTTTCATCTTTAACAAAAGAATCGTACCACTTTAGCTGGCTTACGAGTGTGGTGCTCTATAATTTATTGGCATCTTCCGGGAACTTATTAATAGCTGCCTGTTGGTCTAAAACGTAGCTACAGGACAGCGCACGTAATGACTGAGTACCTCACCTAAAAAAAGGCTGGATGTAGCCACGATCCCTTCTATAGGGGTCACTGGATTTCACTTCTTGCATCCAAGAGCCAAGGTGTGTCTTTATGAGGTGCGAACTCGTATCCAAGTTTGTGACCACGCTTGGATATCTGGATCAAAAATACTCTTTATCTTCGAACGAAATTGACAATTAATCATCCTACAAATTTTGTTTTCATATTTTAGAGAGATTTTTTTTTTTTGAAAAAGAATTAATTCCCATGACTTCTTTAAGGATGCGATGTCATAAAAGATTATGTGAAAGTATCTCTTTCGCACAGCAAAACAAAATCCGCGGATTGAAAGGGTGCAATCAGCGCCTTTCATTCGCTTAATAGAAGAAGGATTAAGCATCCAGCCTAACCGTCTTGGAAAAAAAGGGTGCAGCTAGCTAATTGTCTCCTTGAAAAGGAATCTCTATCTTATGAGCTACCCTATGTAGTCTAATTGACTTGTTGAGTTCAATTTACTTGCCGAGGGTCATGTCTTGCCAAATGGGTCACACTACTGTACCCTGTTAGAAAGGAAAATGGGAAGCAAGAGAACCACTGCTTCCATGCAGCCAGACGTTCCACACTAACTCTAATAAATGAGAGCATATGAGTGCACTAAGTTTTGTCACTTCACAACCTATTTGCAGCCAGGGTTGAACCGCTTCTGAAAGGCCAGACTGTCAAACGGGCTCAAGTGAAGTCTATCTAAGCCATGCTCCATAGTTTATAGTGGTTGATGCCATGCATTGATGACTATGTTTTCTTCTGTCATGGTGACTATGTTTGATAACACGTTGTTTGATGCATGTGCAGCTCAACTGCTGGGCTTTGAAGACTTCATCCCACCTTATGCTGCTGCAAGAGGCCGAGCACTCCTCACCGGCGTAAATTTTGCATCTGCGGCTGCCGGAATAAGGGAGGAAACCGGGCAACAATTGGTACGCGTGCTCTTTGTGGGCTCCCCTATATATCCTTCTAACAAGAGAAGAAGATAGAGCACTACTGGAATAAAAGTAAATCCTGATTGTCATTTGCCGACGCTAGAAGAAAGCATCGGCAAGTTATGTACCGCGCCAATATTTGCTGACACTTTTTATTAACGTCGGAAAATAACGATGATTAAAAGCCCCGGCAATGGAACTCACGATTTTTTCGGCATTTTTTTGCAAGCGTCCCCGGAAGCCTTGAATTAGCCGACATATATAAACGTCGGGAATATTCAATGGAAGCATAACCGACGCTATAGAAAGCGTCGAAAATAAATCTACCGATGCTTTTTCACGTAGGTATATACATTACAAAGCAAAGAGAATTTAGATCTAAATTTAATAAGAAGAGAGAGGCTTTGCTTACTTGAATTCCCATAAATTTCATCCCTCAACCCAAAATCTTGATAACTACCCTTCCCTTCCCCACTTTCTGAGTTTTTTTTTTTTGAATCTACTTTTTTTCGAGTGGAACCAACATGCTTCATTCCCAACAGTAACATGCAAAGAGGAGGCAAAGTTAAAAAACCACGGTTAACCACATCAACAAACAGAAATGGACAAGTATATATAGGCCTTCAGTCTTGGTAAATTCTGAGGTCAATGGTTTTCCAAACCTGAGAACTTGATGGGTGACCAATTCCAGCATTCTCTTACTGCTTATTTCTAATCATCTATATACAAATTCACCTGCCGATGATATTTTGGCTGCCATCGTGTCTATAGGGTGATCGAATTAGCTTCAGCGGGCAACTGCAGAACTATCAGGCAGCGGTCCAAGAGGTAGTGAGCATATTAGGTGATGAAGACTCTGCTGCTAATTACCTTAGCAAATGCATCTTCTCTGTTGGTATGGGCAGCAATGACTACCTCAACAACTACTTCATGCCTGCCTTCTACTCCTCCAGCAGCCAATACACTCCAGAACAATACGCCGACGTGCTCATTGAACAGTATTCTCAGCAGATAAGGGTTAGTATATCATTGATTCATTGTTAATTATCTCCCGTAGTAGCTCTATATCATGGATAATTGCATTAAAATATAATATCGACTTCCAAAACTTCAGAACATTCAGGCTGACATTAGTACACTATTTATGCTTTCTCTGCAGACTTTGTACAATTATGGAGCTAGGAAGGTGGTCTTGATGGGAGTGGGTCAAATTGGGTGCAGCCCAAATGAATTGGCTCAGAATAGCCCGAATGGCCAAACCTGTGTTCATAGGATCAACAGCGGAATCCAAATATTTAACAGGAAGCTGATAGCTTTGGTGGATCAATTCAACACCTTAAACCAGGCAAATTTCACCTACATAAATGCCTACGGGATATTTGAGGATATCTGGAGAAACCCTTCGAAACATGGTAATCCATTCCAATTACCCATGCCTCTCTTTATAACTATTTATAAATTGTTGTTATTAGATCAATTTATCATACTTATAGAAATATAGAGTAGCCGCTAATCACACTAGATGTACTCTACCGGTTGTATTTATTCTAGATTGGTTTAATAAGACCGATTTACCAAAAATATATTTATGATTTTTATTTTTTTTTCTTCAGGTCTAACAGTTACAAATAGGGGATGCTGTGGGGTGGGAAAGAACAATGGCCAGATTACGTGTCTCCCATACCAAACTCCGTGCCCAAATAGAAACGAGTATCTTTTCTGGGATGCCTTCCATCCGAGTGAAGCAGCCAACATAATTATTGGCAAAAGATCTTACAGCGCCGAGTCCTCATCTGATGCCTACCCCATGGATATTCGTCACCTTGCTCAAATTTAGTCTGACGATTGGGACCATGCACGCCAAGGTGATGGCTTGGTTGACCCTTATCATGAAAGATTGGGTTCTCTACCTCCCTGCCCTCTTTGAAATTGTCTTCCTGCTTCTTTGTTTTGTTTTCGAAGCCTCGTATAAACATTTTTAGAGAGGGCAATAAAGTGCCCAACTAGTTAGCTGCTAAGGGTTATTGGCACGGGTCAACATTTTTTTTAAACACTGGGGGGCGATTCTAATGAGTTGGAAAATTTATTATATGCAGACTTGCTTGAAGTACTGATTTATGGAAATCTTAATGTCTCTTCTCTAGAAAAATAAAAAAAATGTCATGTGTCAAATATAGAAGCCAGCATCGCAGGTGCCGACTTTATAATGGTCAAGTCGGAGCCCGCATAAGAGCTGTTATGCGGTCAAACATCAAGTCGGCAATCGACTGCTTGTTATCTCGCATAAAATTATCACTACTCTATATGGGATCAGCTAAACTCGAACACGAAGTTTTGCGGGATTGCCGATTTTATATGGATTTAGTCAGGGCCGGCCTAATTCTTAGGCGACTGAGGCGGTTGCTTAAGACCTCGGCCTAAAGAAGGCTCACCGTAGGAAAGATCTTAAAGACAAAATATAAAGAAAAAATGCCTCTCTTAGTAGTTTGCCTTAGGCCGGCCCACTGCAGGAAATGCCTTAAAGACAAAACAGAAAGGAAAAAGATCCTTCTTACTGAGTTCGCTTTAGACCCCCAAATATATTAGGCCGCTCCTGAGTTTAGTCGGGCACCGCGTAAGAATTAAGAAGCGCAGTATACCGACTTTTCACGAACGGATAGGGTTTGTACGTTGGGAGGGACGGAGGGTTATCGAACTCTGTGGAGAACGTGATGAGGAGCTATGGAACCCCTCAGAGATTGAGGAAATACTTTGCAGGGTCAACACAATTGATTGCACATCACACTGTTTGGAGGAACCTGGAAAAGGCAACGCAGAAGCTTGGGGTCTAACATCTCTTTACAGGGCTCATCTGTACATGGGCGTGAAAATGTTATTTAGTTGGGGGACTAAATCTCAATTTGATCGCTTAGAATTAGTCTGCCATAATTATATTTGGCAGAGGCAACGGTCTTAGAGTTCTTGATGCCATTTGGTTCATGCCCATGGCTGTGTACGAATGTTTTAGTTGGGAGACTAAGGCCCTGTTTGGGGGAGCTTTTGGAGGGCCAGAAAGCACTTTCTGGCTCTCCAAAAGTACTTTTAAATGAAAAACTGTGTTTGGAAAATTTTTCAAAAAGCTATTTCAGCTTTTGCGGGAAGCTGAAAACAGCTTTTGGAAGGAAGCTCCAATTTGGAGCTTTTGGGAGGAAGCTGTTTCAGCTTTTTCGGAAAGCTGTATTTTTGACAAAAATGCCCATATTAAAATAACATAATTACATAGTTTGTCTCTTTATAAACCTAAAAATCTGCTGGAGCCAAGAACTCTAGCCGTCAGACTCCCTTCCATAAGAAAAGGTATTTTTCTTTTCAATTTTTGTATGCATCTCTTGAACCGCATTTTAGAAGAAAAAAATTTTAATCCTTTCCCATACCTTCCAAAATCAATCTATTGTTTTTTTTTTTATCATCAACCTCGCGGCCCACGCTGAGGTCCTCCTCGAGCATGGACCACGAAGAAGAGCCCCTGGACCGCGGAAAATTATTTTATGAAAAATTATGAAAAATTATTTTATACTAATAATTATAATATTTTATACCTTTATTTTTGTGTTATACTATAAATATAATATCATATTATATTATATCATAATATATTAATATGTTATGTTAAATAATTTAATATTATGTTATATTATGGAAAATTAATTTATATTAATAATTATAATATTTTATACCTTTATTTTTGTATTATACTATAAATATAATATCATATTATATTATATCATAATACATTAATATGTTATGTTAAATAATTTAATATTATGTTATATTATGAAAAATTAATTTATACTAATAATTATAATATTTTATAACTTTATTATTGTATTATACTATAAATATTATATTATATTACATTATATCATAATACATTAATATGTTATGTTAAATAATTTAATATTATGTTATATTACCAAATATTAATTTACTCTAATAATTATATTACTATTATGCTATATCAACATAATATTATTTTATATTACAATAATATTATACTATATAGTATATTTATGTATTAATTTATGTTATGTTTTATTATGTTCTGTTGTATAATACTATGCAATGTCCTTTATGGTAATTTTGTCATACAAAAGTATTTTCTCAGTTTGTTTACCAAACACAAAACAAAGTACCACAGCACTTTACGAATGTAGTTACCAAACAGCAAACAGCTTTTTATAACAGCTCTACTTCAGACAGCTCTACTTCCAACAGCTCTACTTCTAACAGCTCTACTGCCAGCAGCTTCCCCAAACAGGGCCTAAATATTTGGTCGCTCACATACACTTAGCCTACCATAAGTGCATCTGGCAAATTGATGGCTACATAGGCCCATATGTTGACTGCGTGCATTCGTTTGAAGTTGAGTCTTCTATTATAGAGAGTTTGATTCCATTTTATAGATAATTTCAATGAGAAATAGGGAACTCTAATACCATAAAAACTTGATATATATTGGAAACTAACTCCATCTAAAAAATTAAATCATTATATTTTGAGCCCAATTATCTGTATCATCCCTATAATAAAGTAGGTGAAACTTGCCTCCTCTCCTTTTTTTCCGGGTTGGGAAAACAACAGTAATTTAACTCCCGGTCATCAATCACACATTAAAAAAAAGGAAATGCTTACAGTATCATCACCTTGGCGAGCAAGACACGTACGTATTCCAATCATAAACTTACAGTATCATCACCTTTTTATTTTTTACTTCTCTGTCTCTCCCTTTACGTGCAAGAGAACTGTTGGACGTATCGTCATGGAAGATATGCGTGCATATGTTCTTTCGGCAGCATTCCTTCGTTGCTGTTCGCCATCGAATCCAACTTGTACCGAGATGCTTCCCGGAGGCCAACTTCAAACCCCACCAAGCATATACCATATTTAACATGGAGAGATTCGAGAGTGGGTTGCATCAAAAAAAAAAAACCAAAAAAAAAAAAAAAAAATTTAAACAAAAGATTCGTGAGAGGGTGTTCATTGACTTCATTCCCTTGCTCTCTTTCTCGTATTCAATCAACTATATGGAAGACGCGAACAGCAATATATCTATATATAGAAGCCGTGGTAGTGCCGGTGGACCAGCCCCGTTTGTGGTGAAGACTTACCGGATGGTTGATGACCCGATGACGGACTCCGTCATTGCATGGGGGAAGGAGAACAGCAGCTTTGTGGTCGTCGACCTCTTCGCCTTCTCAAGTTTCCTTCTTCCCTTCCACTTTATGCATAGAAACTTCTCCAGCTTTGTCCGTCAACTCAACACCTACGTGAGTATTTCTTCCACGACGTCTAAACATAAATTTTTATATCAAAGATGACCATGAATTGCATGTGGTTCGAATTACAACAACTTTTGCTGCAATTAAGAGTAGGCCGGCTACCGTTCCTGAAAGGAAAGTCACTTGAGAAACCGACGGCAGAATAAGCAATCATCAAGTGCTGCATTAGGACTTTTCAGAAACTGCCAAGGAAGTTAATTATATGCTTGAACATCTGGAAAGATAGTTGCTTGATTTTCTTTTTAAATCTTTATCGATATATCGAAATAAACAACCTGATCGACGCATTCTTAATGCACAATCACAACCTCAGATCTTATTTACAGATTCTTAAACTAGCCGTATTTCATTACAACTGGTTGTTTTGACACCCTATAATTTTGTCACACTATCATAGCTTCACCATACATAACGGTATTCTCTTATGCTGACAAAGGAACGTTGAAGTGGGAGAGCATCCTTCTCTATCATCAGCGTTTCTTGGCCTCCTTGCTGGCCTGCAGCATTTGAAATTTAATTAGAAATGCCATGATATAGCAACGAACAACGTGTGCTCGAGAGAATCAAAACAAAATGAGAACAGCACAAACGCAGCAACAAGAAAAAGCTTGTCTCTGATGCTTTCAGGTTGAACTCCATTGCACACTAGGGATCTCCTGCTTACCGCTTGGACGACCCTGTCGAAACCTTCTGGTCCATATTTCTCAATGTATCGCTCCACCGATTTTCTAGCATCAAGGCTCAACATCTGCAGCACTCTCTTCTGTTCTTCTGGGTACCTCGATCCCACAAAATTCCCGATCTTGACATACCTCCTCACACAATTTTCATAGATGTAGGCAGCTCCATTGAAGATTGGTAGCACCAGCCACAAGCAGAATACAAGCTTCATATAAGGCCAAAGCGGAAACCTGTTATCATGATGGTTACGTAAACCAAATGATTTCATGCCTTTCGTCTTCAATTTGTGAAATAACTGACTGCAGGATGAAGAATAGTATATATATCAAATTACCATTGGAGAACTTTCCAGCAGGAGAGTTCAAAAAGGGTGATTAACGAATACAGCATCCAATATGTCAGCCATTGTTGGTCATCTAGCGGAGAAGGGCTCTCAATTGCACGCATTGATGCGTATCTGATCACCATATTGGGTAAGAGTTTATAAACGTGATAACTGCTACATCTTTAAAAACGGTTTCTTACAAATGCTGGGGTCATCGATCGAAAGCTTACAGAGGATACAGCAGCATCACGCCTGGGCTGATTTGAAGCACACAAATGAACCGTCAGCTTCAATGCAAAAAATAAACATGCATTTTTTTTTGATAAAGAGGGAGGCAAAGCCACCCGGTCTTTATTAGAAAAGTAGAGTTTACAGAAACTATTTACAAAGAATTTGTAAGAAAGAAAAATACAAAAGAGCAATAAAAGTAAAAATAAACAAGTAGATTCTAGATTTTTGTATGTAAAAGATAAATCTGATCAAACAACATAAGAGAAATGGAATGTAGCTTCAAAAAATGCAAAAAATCTGGCTGACCGCTGCATTATAAAAATATAACAATAAAGAGAATCATCTAAGGTGGTAGGCATATTAATCTTGAATTATGTTTATTTAATCGATCTGGATTCTCTGGAACTATTGGAACCTCATATACCAATGATAGTTCTTGCCTAGCTTCTCTCCAAGGAAAGCGGGGAAACTGCTTTGGTTATCAAAGTTCATAGTTGATATCAGCATTTAGCTACTGTATGTTATTTGCATCAATAGTTCTGTTGGATGTTCATGGTTTATTTTGTGAACTGTGTGCTTACCCAATAAGTGTATTGCGAAACCAGGCGATGGTTCCTAGAAATCCCATGAATTTTGACCCTTCTGCACTCCACGAACAAGGTGAGAAGGAAATCTTGAGAGGTTGAGAACTAGGATCCTAGAGAGAGATTGGTGGCTTTTTTAAAGGGATGTGCTGGGGGGATGAAACAAGTAAAGCATTCTTACGAGTATTGTTCGAAGTCTTCTTTCCTCCCTTGTCAAGAAAGGAGAGATACAGTAGTTCGAAAGGAAGAGAAGGATCAAAAGACCACGATGCTTTCTCCATCAACTTGGCATATGTGTTGATGGCGTACGGCAGAACATAACGGAATGTAATGTTTCAGGTGGCAAGTCTGTTAGCACGTATCAAAGATAAACCTCATTTAAATAGTGATTTAAATCCAATCAAATAAAAAGTTTATCATGGTTTCCGTGATGGATGGAAACTGTTATAGATAAACTTTATAAACCTTATGGATAAGGATACAGGTCCCTAACCTAGCAGTATGAATAAGCTTGTGGATCCATCATCTAAGGCATTCAAGTCCTGCATAGGTTAGAAGATCCGGATCTCCTCTCTCTTGTGGAGTCTCTTTTCTCTTTTTAGTATGACAACTTCATGCTTGAACAGCATGGGTGGAAGTCAGTAAAAAATATTTATTTATTTATTATTCCGTTGCATATGAATATATGTATGTGATGATTTACATACATGTGTTCTTGATTTTCTTACAAAGTCTAGATTCCATTCATTGCAAAAGCACAAGAATGGTACCCTGCCATTTTTTCTTTTTGCGACAACAATAAAGATTTTCTTTTCCAACAGACAATTCAACCATAAACCTCGTTTCATCAGTACATCCTTCGTCACCCCCTGGCTCGCTCTCTCTCTCTCTCTCTCTCTATCTATCTATCTATCTATCTCTAGGTACAATGGGCTCAGCAAACCTGAAATTAGGGTTATAAGTGCGAAGAAGAAAAATGACCCCCTTAGGGTATATATGCCTCATCATGTAACGAGCATGAATGAGTATGCATGGGAAGCAGCCATCTCTGACAAATTGTACATTTTCTGAAAGGGTTCTCTCAAGAACAGTGGCAATATTCTGTTTGACCCGTTTGTCTGACATGAAAATGTCTTTTGAGCAAACATCCTACTCAGATCCGGGTACGAACAAAGTTATGTCGTCTAGTTTTTAATTCCTAACAAGGTTTGGGTGGGAGGTAGGTCAAATAGAAGATACTAACTACAGGCAGCTATCCAACCTAAGATCAACCTAAACTAGTGTTTTGCCGCTTGTAATATTTAACATCGTTGTTTCTTTTTTTTTTTTCTTCTTTTTTTTTTCCGGCCAAAGGTATTTGATGAGCAATGAGCATAATTTACAGTTGTCACCTCAATAATTTGGTTGAGGTGGGTGAGATCTAGGTTGACTAAATTTTATCGAGGTCAATTTAAGATATTTGATTTTGTTCAAAATTCAGTCTTCCTACGCCCCTCCTTTTCCCTCGCTTTCATGCTTTGCCCGTCCCAGCACTCGCTCCATACTATATTATATCTACTCTCGCCCTCAAATTTAGTGTTACCATTGGTTTAGTGCATGCACTAACGGCAGTTTCTACGTATGGAATGGAAAACGCGCAAGAATCATGGGAAACGATACCATCAAATCTTTTTATGTGATGGTTTGGAGTTTAGACTTTACCAAGTGAAATGCGATTCCCTTTGGACTTTGTATGTCATACTTGCATGGCTGGGCTGCTTAATTTGATGAGTGAGATGTGTAGATGGAATCCAAGCCATAAGGAGGGTTATATCATCTTGAGTACTCGTGGTTTTTTTATATGAGACTTTCCCGTTAACCTTGCACCAAGATTTGAATAAGCATATATTATAACAGCCATTTCAATAGCAATTATTTCAATACAGGAAAAAAGTTATTATAACAGCACGGTATAAATGTTTTTGACTGTTTTGAGATAAATAACGGCTAGCCGTTGTAACTATTATAACAGTGACGACTTCAGTAGAGCTCCATTGTAACTGCAAACCTTGCTCCGAGCTGCTCGAGTTCAATATTAATCCTCGTGAAATATATAACATATATTTTTATCTATTCGAGAATTGGTTCAGCAACTCTGTCATGATATGTACAGCATAATGGGCGCTCACCAATAGAGAAAGAGAGACCAAAATTCTCTTTTTTTTGACTACTAATTCTTGTGTTATATATAATTAATGTCTCCATTAGTTGCTATTGTGGTTTATAACAGCGTATTACACCAAGCCCAAGGTAATGATGTTTTGAGTTTCTCCCCTTCAGGTTGCTTGAAATATTTTGCATTCAAATAACTATTAGAACATCAATAAATCATCACTATATGTTTTGGTCTGCCGCTGTTTTGATGGTTATTTTGCTTATATGTTTTTAATGTCGCATTTTCCCAGAATCACTATAGCAAATCTTGTAACTTTATAACGGCAATTGTCAAAAACCATTCCTTCAACTCAAATTAACGACAGCTTGTTTGTTATATCATGGTATTAATTAAATTTGCGAATATGCAAGTTGCAACAACTAAGATTTGTATGGAAGAGAATGCTAGGCTTTTAACAGTCAGACAACTAAAGTTTAAGTTAATACTTATGACTGTCATTCAAAGTCCATAGTGCCATATAATCAAAACGTGCAATGAGATTCATTTCACCATGAGCAAGCTGGGGAATAGCTAGCATTATGCCTCTTGCGAACCAGCATGGGTCTCTAGTTGTAGGTCAAAAACCAAACATGGGTCTCTAGGTATCATGCCTTCATTGGGTCGCCCGGCGGGCGTGCCCTTACCCACCCGAGAACAGGGGCGTTTTCCTCATGTTTTGTACGCCAACGGAACCGCAAACGGCCTTATCTCATTTCCTTCAATCCCTTGTTTTCCACTGAGGCACGGGTATTGCCTTTATAATTAGAGATCATGAGTCTAGGTTGATTGCGGTGGAAGGGTGGAGCACCTTCGAGTCTTTTGTTCTGAGGGCCATATGGGAGAGTGTTTCCTATGCGAGGTGAGTTCTTGAGGCCCGATGTATCATTCTGCAGGGAGCCTCAGTACAGATGGTTGAGTAGATTCTACAGAAGAGGTCGGGAGACTCTGACCATCCGCTTTTAGAGGACGTCCAACGGTTACCGCAGAAGTGTGACGTCTTTCAGGTTGTGCATGTGTTTCGAGAGGCGAAGAGATCTGCTGACTAGATCGCCTTCTTTGCTGCTAATCATTCTAGAGATATTCTCTAGATCCGGTGTGTACCTATCTCTCCACTACCGTGGAGTATTTTGTTCTTTGATTCAGTAAGCAATGTTCACTCGAGATTAGTATAAGCTACCGGTGGTTAAAAAAAAAGAAGAAAGAAGAAGAAGAAGAAGAAGAAGGGACGCGCTCTGAGGAAACAGAACCGCGCCCTGTTCTTTTATTTTTACCGCACGCGATCCACGCCGCGCCTCACCCCGCTCGACTGCCTCTAGCCCTCTCGTGCTGTGTTTCTCCTTCCACCGCCTCATCCCCTTATTCCGCCGTCCCTCTCTCGCTCTCTCTTGTTCTTCTGTTTCTAGAGTCGTGACGTTGTGCTTCTTTCTCTTCTATCTTCCTCTCTCCGTGTCCGTGTGTGTTTGGGTATTATGAGGTGAGAGGTCCCTCTCTTCCACCGACTCTCATCTCTTCTTGTTTTCCTCCTTCTCTTCACCCATGTCTCTCTCTCTCTTTCTACTGTGAATCGCTCCCTTGTTGGTCCCGATGGACAACCATCTTCTCTCATCCTTGGAACGTATTCATGTCTTCCTCTCTACAGGCGGCCGGGCATGGCGAACTCTGGATGGTCTGCTGTTAGGGAACCGAGTTTTAGCCTTTGTTACATGTGTTTCTTTCCCTTCTCACTCACCGTCACCTCTTCTTCTCCGGGGAGAAAAATGCGGCAAGCTTAGTGTTTGGGCTTTAATTAATTTAGAAATTAAGATCTTCAAAATTTTAAAATATTACAGTGCTGCTGATTCGTTACATATGGTTTTGTATTATTAGGTTTCAAAAAAATCTCTGATTAGATTTATTTAAGTTTTTTTTTTTTTGGTATGTGCGAGGTGAGTGACTTAACGCTTCATACCATATTTTCTAATATATGTAAAAAATTATAGTTTATATTGCTTCATAAAGTAGTTTTGCTGATTTCTTCATCTATTTTAATTAAATAGTCAAGCAATAGTCAAGCATGTTACATCTTATTTTTGAAAATGATACAAGAATTAAATGTGTTTTTATACTTCTAAAAAAGAGCTATTTTGATTGCATATCTTGTTTTGGAATATTTGACTAGGTAATCTATGAAAATATGTATATATTTATATATTCAGTTGGGCTATGATCTGATTTAGTCTACCAATAGGGATTATATGTTGGTCATGTGGATTTATAATCTAAGAAATTAGTTTCAATACTCTACCATCGGTGGCAAGAATAATGATATTTTGGCATCATTACTTGTTATCTATTACCTGTTCATTGACCCATGCCACTGGGTTATGTGGCTATGGCCAAATGTTAAATTTAATATTTGTTTATGAACAATATACTTTTGAAAAAAAAAAAAGAGTAGCATTCTTTAGTATTTGATAAGAATGAAATTTAGCCTAGTCAAGAATATATTATTGTATTTGATTTGTTATCTAATGTTATGCTCTGACCTGATATGAAGTGTTATGTTGCTTATCAGGTTAATGTAACTTATTATTCTTTTTTTTTTTGTTGCAAATTCTGATCTATGGTTTGCTGTGGGACTTGGGCAGCACACTAAATTGCTTTGAGCATTTGGTAGATTTAATTTTTTGAGCATCAAGGTTATCTTATTATTGGTTTAAAATTATCATGAAATGATTAAATTTTTGTTCAGTAGTCTTGCATGTATGTTTGGTTTGCATTGGAGGCATGCTACGTTCGTTACGCGCTCTTGGTTTTGGGTGTGACATCATGTACAGTATAATGTTGAAGATCCTTATACCAATCAAAGACAAAGGAAAGATAAGAGAGCAGATGTTGAGGCATATAGAATAATCTAAGGGCTAAGTACCTTTATGTCTTAGATTATATTGAAGAAACACTTAACGATGTGCAGTTAGTTGGACGTATAGGTTAAGATCATGTCATCAACAAAAAAATGAGGATGACAATCTATAGGGGATATTTAGGAAAAAAAATGAAGTTGATTTACAAAACTAAAATTATTTATAGCAAATAATGGTTATAAATCAAACATGAAATAATTGCTTAAAACCACCCATCAAGTGATATAAGCAACAAAACAGATATATGAATAAGGCAATATACAATGTTTATCATGTGGATAACATGAATAAGCTCATGCTTGGTATTTGCGTGGAATGATTTTTGATTTCATGGTTAAACAACATACACATAATAAACATAAAAAAAAAAAGAAGAAAAGAAACCAATAATGCACTTGGAGTGACCGAGGAAAAAGAAAAAATCATGACTTTGTAAGTTCCATACTTGAATAAATATAGCATGAGCAGTTAATAAAATAACATACTATTATATCAGATTCAAAACAGGGAGATTGAATTCTAGGAAGAAAATCTAAATAACCCGATCACAGCTTGAGGTTCAAATTGTTGCAGCAGCAGAAGCTTTGGAAAACACAAAGATAAGCAGTTAAATAATGTAACATTGTATACACTTGCTTTTATAGAGCTGCGACCATGTAATGCTTTCCTTCCAGACCAGAAACCAATTTCACCTCGTTAAAATCAAAAAGGAACCATCACTGAAATCAGAAGTATTCACTTGACAGGAAGCCATTTAAGTGGAAGATAAGCTACAAAAGAAATCATTGCTTAAACCATCCATACTAGGTTGTGCATGCCCGCTAGAACCTGTAAATCATTGTTGATTTCTGAGCAACTGGAGCTGTACAAGAACTAGTCCCAACTGCAAAAGGTATGGTTGAATGAATTAGTCTAGAATTATCCTTATCCATATTTTGACTGGGCTTTAGTATATGCTTTGCTCCTGAACTCAATTTGACAGGTCCTGCTGTTGTCCCAACAGAATGGTTTAAAGAACTAGAGCCAGAAGAAATTGTTAACCCATTTTTTTCGTTTCTCATTACTGGACGACCAGCATCAATGATTTTATTAGCCAAAGCCGACATTTCTGCTGATCTTGCATCATCTGATGAACAATCATTCAACTGTTCTCTCCTTGGGCCTGCTGGAACAGAGCTGTCTTGTATTGTTAAATGAGGCTTTTTCGCTGGTCTCATGAATCCATCAACTTTAGCTGCAGGCCTTTTGTTACTTCTGTCAGGCCGATCCAGACTTTTGAGATTCATAAGATTGCATTTTGTTCCATCCCTATCTTTAATCTTGTTTCTAAAGTTTGAATTGCCTGGAAAAGTGGATTTGCTTGCTGGATAGGATGGGATAAATGAAGAATGAACTAATGAAGCAGAGCCACAGGTGTGCAAAGAGCTGGTATTATAAGCAGGAGAAGATACAATGCATGTGGGATACGTAGAAGGAAGCAGAGGGAGCTTACTTCCAGATGTTGTGCAGGGGTGACAAAGAGCAATAGGATCGGAACAAAAGGGAAAAGGAAATTTGTTGCTCTTCTTATGCTGTCCTGCATTTAGCAGCCACTGCGGACAGCAAAGCGAAGATTGAGCTGATGATGATTCAACAAAATTCCCACAATTCTGATTTAAAAATGCAGGATGGGAAGTTGATGAAGTACTAAAAGAAAAGCTCTGGCTATGCTTGCGATGTGTAGACATTAGCAGCATATGCTGAATATTTTGAGGATGGGTTACAGAATTTACTGTAGGGTTGAGTGTCTTATTCAGCATTGTCTGAGAAGGAGGTGGATGGCTAGAAGGATTCAGCTTGGAGGCATAATCTCCGATGGTGGATGGAAGGCCAATTCTTGATATCCACTGCTCTGGGCAATCAAGATGCATATGATCAAATCTTGGTTCAAGTTCTGGACTGCAATAAATGCTTGATGAAGTCCCTATTGTTTGTATAAATCTTGATGCCTCAGAGACGGGCTGTTTGAAGCACCCCTGTTGAAGCCATTGCCTTGGAAGTGATGTATCAGACAGTCCAACAGAGGGGCTGTTTTCAGTTACGATTTCCTTGTCTGTCCAAATCTCTCCATAATCAAAACTGCATTCTTCACTTCTTCTGCCGACTGCAACGTTTTTACCCATCAAACGCATTGTTGGTTGGTTAGCAGGCTGAACCCCATGGTCCAAATTCCCCTCTGCTTGAAAATTTTCCCTGTTATTCCAACTACAAGCTTCGCGACTAGATTCTCTGCACCCATAGCAAGAAACTTTCGTCGAACTTGGTCCATGATGGAAATGTTGATCTTTGTCCATCATTGATACATGGTTTTGAACTTCCATCCTTTCAAAACCATGCAACTGCATAATACCTAGCCCAGAAGTTACAGGCATGCTAGCAGGATTGTCACACTGTTCCGGGTACGATCTTAACCCATCTTTCATGTACCATGATGCAGCAGGAAACTTTCCTGTCATATTTATATGATTCAATGTACTTCTTGGCTCAACGAGATTACAAATTGGGAAGCTACGGCAGGAACCCAGGACTGTGTTTTGCTCCTTAAATAAATCCCTAAGACCAAACCTACCACTGGAATGCAACTTAATGAGTTCTCCCTGCGAATTAAGAGGCAGGCCGATGAAATTCTCATCACTATGCTTGTCCCTGAAGGTGGACATCTGATCTGACATTATCAGCCCTGTTTCCCCAGATCTTTTTGATCCAACTAAAGTGCATATGCTTCTACTCAAATCTTGACGAGTGAGACGGCACATAGGTTGAATCTCTGAAACACATCTATCAACATCAACCCTGGGCCCTAGTGCTAAATGCGGTTGCCTCTCATTTGCTTCCATGCTCATTACTGAGCAGGTTCTCGAAGGCTGTGAAATTAGATTCCTGGCTACGGTTAGCGAACTCATTGCTTCAGATCTTGAGCCACTACTTTCAATGGGAGTAGACAGACTTCTTCCAGAATCAGATATCCCAAAAATTCTTCCATCTGAACGAATTCCTTCACCAGAACTTGACCCTTCTTTACCATAAGAATTCAGAACTTGTTGATCGCCTGAATGCAGGTGACTAGCAGAAAAAACTGAGGTGCCAAAGTGTAAGCAATTCGAATTGCTGGAGCTCTGTATTACACTATTTAAGTCCACAGCTTCATCCAAGGAGGATATATCTCTACCGGGATAGATCCTGTTATTGGGATTAATAAACTCGTGGGGGACAGCACGACTGTGAGCATCACTCAACTGTGCCTTGTCACACCCGGCTGTTCCCTCTGCACCACTTGTCGCAGCATCTTTCTCACATTCATTCACCATGTGAGATCCCTTACTAGGAGATGGAAGTTTATCACCTTTGCTTAAATCACCCGTAGCTGATGATGCAGCCAAGACATCTGAAAATATTTTGCAAAGGCTTTGCAATTGAGGCAGCTCCATGGGAGAAACGCTCTTGTCGTGTCCAAGTATGTCATCCTTGCCAGAAAATGTGACATGCTTTTCTGACACACGAGAAGGCTTAAAAGAATTTCCACCTTGTGTATCAACAATCAGACTTGACTTTTTGATGGAAGAGGCTTTTGAGCGATCCTTGAGGATGCCATGAACTTGCAGGACCTTTGCTACCTCCTCCTGGTTTTTGAAAAGCAACTTGGAATTTTGGATTAATTTGCGATTTTGCTTCTTCAGTAAACTTTTCACCGTTGATGGTTTGTTCTTTCTGACATCAGCAGCATCCCTCAGAGTCAGAGCCTTTCTGAACCTCTTCTTACTCACTGAATCATGAAGTAACTGAGAAATATCACGTGAATATGATGCTTTGAGCCTATAATTTTTCCCCTGGGACAGAAAAGGCAGCCATACTCTTCAGTTAGGAAACAAAAGAAGCCAGTATTCTTCTCTCTTTAAGGAGAATGATGCAATCAAGCAATGTGAATCAAGTCAGTTTTCTTTTCTCCCTAACAAGAATGTAATCAGTAACAATATTATTCAATTGGTATAAGTCTTTTTGTTCAAAGCTTTCCCCTGCTTCTTTTAAGCTTATAGAATAGTAATGAATATACCATGATTCTTGACGTGCATTTCATGACCATCTTTTCACAATATCGTGTCCCATTCTATTTGGCATCATGTCAGCTCATTATAGTCTGCAAACTTTACCGCTTCTGATCCAAACAAACGATACCTTTATTGTTAAATTACAAACTTTCAATTGCAACCTCCCCAGTGCAGTATATTTGATTGAGTCATCTCGCATGGGGGTGGGGTGGACTGATTTAGTATATACTAAGAAAGAAAATAACATTCTTGAGTTTATATCCCCTTAGTATGAAGGCCTATGCCGGCACCGTAGGCATCATTTCTTCATCATAAATTTTTGGCTCCATTTTCCCTTCCAGTCACACGGATAAGAAGTCAAAATTGTTGGCATATGTGGATTAATGTGTCAACTGTCAACGAAATTGTCCCCCCTATGAAGACTATTAGCTATTCTTTTAATAAATATCTCTATGTGTAAACCTTTTCCCTTAAAACTACAGTCTAAACAAGAAAATATTGGTATATTTAGTTTTTGTGCTATTAAATCTTCTTCTGGTTTTATCCATACACCAATAATATGATGTCTTATCCATCAGGTGTGACTGTTCAAGGAGCCACTCCTCAGTTTTGTTGACAACACAATATTTCAATGCATATTAGTGAACAAAATCCATCTCATACATTGAGAGACATTCTGCAATTGACATGCATGGACTTGAAAATAGTTGTAGGAATATAGAAACTGTCATTACAAATGGGCCTAGAAATGAAAATTCTTTAAAAAAATGATGATGATATGAATAATAAGAGCAAACAAGGAAAACAAACAAAGCATATAGTACTGCTCTAGGACAGCTCTAGGACAAGGGGTGGCAATGGGTTGGGTCAGTTTGGATTCAGATTAGGTCAAGCTCAGGTCTGGTCTATAAAAACCCTTTTAACCCAAGCCCCGCCCATCTATAATTGTGTTGAAAAGACTTAACCCATATTCACCCTGCCAACACAAGTATGATTTCATTTGTTAATTGTTTACCTTAAAAATGAAGCAAAAATAGGGTTGAGAAGAGAGGATCAAGGGGGCAACGATATAAAGTGAGAGAGTCAGAGAGAGAAATGAGGGGAGAGGGGAACAAATAAACACGGAGATGCTTGTAGAAGAAAATGGCCCTTCAGTATATTTTGTTCTTAAATATGTTGTCACTTTCTCTTCAGTATATTTTGTTGTTATTTTTAACCATTAATTGCATGGCTTTCCTAAATACCGAGCTAAGCTTTGATTAGTTCACGGCCTGTAACACCATAATTACCACCATCGTAAGGAACTAGGGATAGTTTAAAAAATATCCATTCCAATGATTCAATTAGTACTCTAGCTGGGAGATTTTAGTGATGTTGAGAACATACACAATACGTGAAAGTCGTCCAATGCGATTTTTGTTTAGTGCAACAAATGATAAGTAACATATATAGTTAATAATTAGCATGAAGCACGGCCTACTATGTGTGGGGTGAAAATTAAGTCAAAAATATCAATTTAGTTCAAAAATAAATATCATGATTTGTTTCAGGATGAACCTCAACTCTCCTGATCAAGCAAGGGGGAGCATAATCTAGGAGGAATAATCTAACTCTAACCATATTCAGTGACCCAGACCAATTCAATGCAACCTTAGCATTTACAGCTCTCATTTTTGTGTTTTCAATGCACATATAGTTTGCATGTAAGAATACATAATACCATAATCATATATACATATTCTATATGCACACCTCATCTATTATCAAATATGAGCAATCTATAATGCATATTAAGCACCAGATATATAATTATGGATGTATTAAAGTTAAATTGTTTTGGTCCTTTCTGGATCTATTAATTATGACGTAAGAGGCCCATTTGGGTCTTTGATCAAAATAACAAGTTAAAGTGAAACCAAAATATTTAACCATACTTGCCAATTCTTCTAGGCATTTTTTTGACTTAGTGAGCTATTTATCCCATTTACATAATAAAAAAGTTAACCTAAAAAGCCTTCAAATATTTAATTAATTACGGAAATAGAAAAATAGCTTCCATTTACCATTTAGTGGCTTAATCCAAACAAATAATGCCTTTCATTTAGCCCAGATTGATCTGCTTGATTCAGAGCCAAACAATTTCAAATCAAGACCATGCCTAATCCTTTTAGTGTTCAACGATCTATATTGACATAAGCTTGTCTATGTCTTAATAGTTCTCCATATATATATATATATATATATATATATATATATGTAAGCACATTATATAAAATGCTTATAGATAAGAATCAGGCATATAAAACTAACATATTTATATGTAAACCTTAGACATGCATACTAGACCAGATGTATTGAATTAATACGAGCTAGATAGGCTTAATAGGCTTAATCAACCAACCAAGTTTGGGTTAGATTTTTGTTGGACAAATGTAAAGACTGAAAAATTTAAAATTTTAGAAAATAAGTTAAATATATCAATTCTTTAAAAAGATATAATAGAAGAATTTGATATTGGTATTTTACAAAAATTTTCTGAAATATATATATTGGCTAGAAGATGTTTGATGGCAATTGTTCACACAACCCAGACAATCCTTGATCCAAATTGGACCAGATCAAACTCAGTACAGGAGCCTAACTTGATGCAACCTTAAAACTAATATGACTAATAAAATAAAATTATATATGATAGATATTCTGTGCGCATAATAAGAATTAATGAGAATATGCCAACATGTAGCATAAAAAGTTCAAATTAGCAGACTAATTATTCAAGCTATTTATTCGAGAATATATAATAAAAATCATTTTTATTATCAAATAAATGTCAAAAATATGTATAGTCAGAATGAAATATACAAGCTTACAAGTATGTTGCATAATAAATGTATTATGATTTAAAATATTAAATATATCTAGCTTTTAGATTACATATAGCATATACTCCATTGAGTTGAGAATAAGTATGCTTTCCTTTTAATAGTTGCAACCTCTTGACAGCAAGCAACGAGAATGGAGTAAAAGATAAATGTCAGGAATATGAAAGGGTTTTTTTTTTATTGCATTCTGCGTACCTTGCAGCACAAGCACAGATGTAACTTTAGAATTCAGATAGGTCAGTTTATCATTAGAACTAGTTAATTATTTCCTTCAAGTTAATTACATAGTGTCCAAATTTAGCGATAATTGTACAAAGCATGTCAACTTCCTAAAAACTAATAAATTGTATGCAAGATGGTACTTTTCAGATTTATTATCTATCAGTTTAACTTGATAATGAGGATTTTACATCATTGATAATGAGGATTAGTTCTCGTCAATTAGGTCTTTGATCAAAAAGACAACATAGTAAATTATAGTAAATATATGGAAATGGTGGTGGACTTTAAGCATCAAAATGTGATGATTAATCACTTAAAGGAAATGACGCATTCGTGGCATTCATCAATTGAGAATCTGACCCAATTGTTTTTTTTTTAAATGTCTATTTCCATAATATTATGGATGTGATGTTGGATATTCTTGTTTTAGGTGTTTCAAAACACCTCAAAATTCTCGTATTCTTATCTATCTAGAATCTAGCTGTTATATGCCTATGTCCATGAGGACTATTACCATTGTATATTCTGAATGGTCGCTATCGTGGGATTGAATGGCCATTTTCATTGACTAGACTATCATAAAACCTTTTCAATAAATATGTCTCTTCCCTTCTCATTTCAAATATGTCTCTCTTTATTTTTTTTCTAGAAAAGTCCTTTCTGTTTCTCTCTTCTCTTCTTTGCAAAAGAGCTCTCTATTTTTATCTTTATTTTTCTGCAACATACCACCAGATCTTCAATCTTGAGGTAAAGGACAATCAAAAGCAATTCAATCAAGCCTTTGTAATTGGAAGCGCATCCTTACAACACTGCTACTATAATTGATCTCTGACTGATAAACATGTTGGGATCCTTCGTGCCGAGTCATTAATTCCGAAAAAAGACAAAATCTACCTTTAAGGACAAAGCTATCCACGTGTCTCCATAGCTACATTTTTCTATTCAATTTATTTCTATTTATTTATTCTTGATTACTTATTTATTTGTGATTATTTAGATTTATTATAAGATTTTGTATCTATTGTCTTAAAATTCCAGCATGTGATATTTCAAAGTTTCGCCCCAACAAAAATGCATCGAGAGAAAAGTAATGATTATTAACTTCATGTCCATCCCTAGCAAAGGTAAGTAAAATGAATGCATCTTCACAAATGCCTCCATTGATCACCAAAAACATATAGTCCAAGTGATGGGCATTTCATAACTGTATAAAACTACAAGTGATCATCACAAACTCTACTAGAAATCAAAGCTGAAGGAAATGAGAAGGAGATAAAATCAAAGTGCAAGTAAATTTGTAAATTATTATTTAAAAAGGCATAAATGTTAAAAGGACACCTCAATGGCGGTCAAAAAAAAAAAAACGAAGCGAAAATGGAACAATATAGTTCCGACTGAAATAGAGCTCAAAATCCTTCCATTCTACTCTTCTAGGTAGAAGATTAAAGTCAGGAAAACAATGATAAATGACAGCTTAGCATGCTCATCATCAAATTTTCGATCCACAACAACGAAGTAACATGTGCATCAAGGAGAAAATAAATTCTCACAAGCAGTGACATCTTATCTAAAATCTCATCACTCAGCGAACAAAAGCCCCAACCGGAATCACATCAAAGCGTCCTTGGATAATTTTTTTTTTTTACCCATGAAATATAGGTTGATAGGGCCACTGAAGCACAAGCCGCATTCAAAAGATCATCCCAAACAATGACATCATGTACGATCTCGTGATCAATTGCTTACACCTACGATCTAAAGTTCTCTTTTTTTTTCTTTTCTTTTTTTTGATGGAACCATCTATTATAGTAAAGTTGAAGACTCCATCTAATCCTCTCCAGAATCTTCTCTGATTCACAATTTAGTTTCTCCTATTTAACTCCCAATAAACTTACAACATTCTAAAGAAAAAAAGCATTCTAAAGAAATTACTGTACGTAGTTGAGTCATGACTAACAGCAGCAGAAAGAAAAAAAGAAATAAACGCATAACTAGTTTTTTTTTCCCCTTTTGCTTGAAATAAAACAAATCTACCCTTTGGTTTCTTCAGAGAAAGAAGAAAGAGAATAAACACGTCTGAATAAGAATTGGGCGCATACCTTTTTTGCAGCACATGTCTCGGCATTTGATTTCTTCTTCTTCTTGCTCTTATATTTTATCCATGAATTCTCCCTCGTTTTCTCGATTTCCTTCACCCTCTCTTTTCTTTCCCTCGGCGAAGAAACACTCACATCCGTACCGCCGCCTCGATCTCCCCCTCCCGAACTCTCTTCGCCTCCGACTTCCTTTTCTCGTTCTCTATCTTCGACGGCTCCTCCTTTTCCTTCCTCTTCATCGCCGTCGTCAGTCTCGTCTTCAGCGGCCTCGATCTGCGGAGACACCGCAAACAGCTCCACGATGGACCTCTTCTTGGGCGCCCTTTGCTTCGCCTTCACCGGCGTCCTCATCTGCCTGCTCCCCTCCTCCGCCGGCGCCCGGGCTCTCTCCAACTGGAGCTCCTCGGCGGCGCCATCGGGCTTCAGTCCAACCGAACGCTCCGCCTCGAGCTCGTCGAACCACCATCGGAACTTCCGGGACGAGATCGGTGGCAGCGACCTCCCCATCTCTCCCTCTCTCGTCCCATCCCCATCCCCACCGAATGGCCAGCATTTGCCCGAGTCCACGCTCCTCATCTTCGCCGCATACTCTCTAAAACAAAAGGAGCGGAAACAAACATGAGATCCAAGAACGAGAAAACAAGAAAGAAGTCGAGAATTCACATACTATTACCGAATCGAGAAGCTTTCCAACGCCACCGCCATCGCTTCGGCCTCGAAGAGATGAGCAAGAGAGAGGAACGGTAGAAGGAGAACAAGACGGGGATAATGTTATTCCCCTCTCGAATTAAGAGTAGGGAACATGGTAGTGGGGAAGAAGGTCAGAAGGACAGAATAATAGAGGAGGAAGAAAATAGGGATAAAACCCGCAACCGCTTGCCTTTTTCCGTCATCTCCGTTACATTTTCCCGCTCTCCTCCTCGGTATTCCTGCCCTCTCTCTCCGTCTTACTAATGCGGATAGCGACCTGTGATTACAATATATATATATATATATATATATATATATATATCGTAAAATATAAATAATAAATAACCCATAAACTTCCACGAATCATGCTGCTTCCACTCTCGATGATGGTGATGATGGTCATGATGGAATGTCATGGCATCAAAATCATCGTCATGGCAGATGGCAGGTAATGGCATGGGACGGTGGGGAAATCAGCCATTCTACGGACGAGATCCAATGTCGTTTTCACTCCACTGGGTCGGACGGAGGAACAGGACTTTGATTTGAAACATTGCCACCTGGGGTGAGGTAAATAGGTTCTCCCGCCATGGGTCCCGCCTCTGCCCCTCGACACGTGATTGGGCAGCAGATCTCGTACCATAAATGGATTGGCTTTTTATGAATATGATCCCCAGTAATTTTGTTTTCTTTTACCATAAATAGGCGCCTCCTCATGCTGCAAATGGATCGGGTCACGGGAATGCTGCAAATGGGTTGGGTCGACTCGTGACCCGACCCGATCCGATCTAAATTTTAGGACCGGCGAAGCCGTGTCAGGCTCACCAAATCTCGACTCGGATCCAAACCCGATCCGATTAATTTTTTTTGGTCAGATTTTTTTTTAGATGCTCTTGGGACCGACTTTTTGAATTTAGAGAATGTTGGATTTGAACATGTGAATATAGCTTATATAGTAAAATATTTATTTTTTTTTCAAAAAAAATTAGGACAATAATTGCTCAATGTTATTTACTATTATATAGTGGAACTTTGAATATAAAAATACATAGATCCGAACTCGATCCGGATCCGACTCGACCCGAATGACTCATCGGGTCAAAATTTGTAGGCATGAATCCGATTCGATCCGATCCGATCCGATTTTCAACCGAATTGGGTTTAGGTCCAAAATTAGGACATGAACAAAAAAATCGGGTTGGATTGGGGTGACTCGGGACGTGATCCGACCCGATCCGTTTGCAGCCCTACTCATGCTATCAATAAATAATTATTTAAATATAAAAATAACTTTATTATCTCTTTATATTAATACTCTAAAAGTATATTTAAAAATAAAGTCTTTCCAATACAATGTAAATGTTAAATTTCTAAAGGAATTAGCGTAAAAAGATAACAGTGTTCATTAATATCATTAGCAAAAAAATTAATAGGAGGAGATTTCACATTAAACGCGTATTAATGTTTGTTTTTAATGGTTTAATTTATTAGATGAGATATAAGTTGGTGAAGCGACATTCGGAAAGGCGAGTAGGTGGGGCCACGGGCATCACTATTATGAAAGGATGTGCGGAGAGAAATAAGGTTTCATGAGTCAGAAAGTACCCATTTTCAGCCAGGTGTATTGACTTCCATCTCGATGACACCGAGGTGGTGTTCAAGTTTTCTCCCTCTCTTTTGCCGACACTAAATGAAGGTGGGTAATCTCAGCCGTACATGGCGCAGAGATTGGTCCAAAAAAGTCTACATCGCCCTCACACGAGGACGGAAAGCTAAATTCCAAATTGGCTAAAAAAATCTTAAGAAAAAATTATACCTAGATCGCATGCATGACAACGATTCCTCTTATTCATCATACATATACTTACCTCTATAATTTAATTATATTGGTGTATATAATATAGAGTATAATTTTTTAAAAAAATCTTCGGCTATCTTTGCCGAGAATTCTAGTTTGGAGGGGATAGGATTTAGATTTATTCGTAGTGGTTTGTAACCCGAGGTTCTTGTAACTCTTTTCCCCTCCCTTGTTCTCTTTGTGTCGTGAAGCTCATGCTTTTGCTCCGGATAGAATAATGATAGATGGATCGATTAGATCGATCCAAAAGAGTGGACTATGCCCGTTTGTCTGGCCTTAAGTAGGAACAGATAGAGTAGGAATCTGCCAGTGCCAGCTGTCATTAATCATTATATCCAGGTAGAATTAATTTGGTTCGTAAAGGAACGGTACATGTCCGACCTTGAATTTTGCAATTCGTTGCAACCGGACAATGTTTCATTATGGCGGACGTTGGTTCTGGAATAAGAAAAACTGGAGTTGGAATAATTAGTCTTACGGGAATAGTTCATTCTATAATTTATTTTTTTTGGAATAGTTATATTTGGCATTGGCGATTTTGATCAAAATAGTATTTCTTAATTATAGCTGTTTTTGAAAAGTTATTTGCTACGCTTGTTTTATTTCCTTACAAGACACTGTATAAGAGCATAGGGACTTCAAACTTTGCAATATTAAAAGATGACAAATAAAATAGAATCATTATGGATGGGGACTTAAAATAGTGGTCACCGGGATAAACGGGCGGGAATCTTCATAATATCCTATCCTGAAGAAACTCATAAAGTTATGTTCGACCTTATAGATTTCCTTGCCTTCATGTTCTCAAGAGGCAAATCAAGCTGCAGATCATTTGGCAAACATTGCATGGGTTGGGTAAGAAAAGCAGGTGTGGATGGAGGAGTTTAATATACAAATAAATA
Source organism: Phoenix dactylifera (assembly GCF_009389715.1). Taxonomy (NCBI): domain Eukaryota; kingdom Viridiplantae; phylum Streptophyta; class Magnoliopsida; order Arecales; family Arecaceae; genus Phoenix; species Phoenix dactylifera. The sequence continues at coordinate 244,584 of NC_052402.1, forward strand.
TATTAATATTTTATTATAATATATTTTATAAAATTAATAAATTATAATTTTAAAAAATATATCAAAAGTAGTTTTAGTATTATATGGTCAATGATTTTGGATTTTTATAAAATCTTTAATCACTAGAATATGGTATGCAAAATGTGGTGATTTTAAATTATCGGAGATCAGATTACTCTCCAAAAAAAAGAAACACCAATAATTTAAGATCATTTTTGATGATTATATTTGAGTCTCCAAGTGCCACCTAAGAGTGCAAGTACACCTCGATCAAGATATAAAAACATTAACTTTCCCACAACTAAAAGTGGCGCGGCATTATAGTAGAAGCAAGTGCTTCCAACCATCACTCAAGATGCATGCCATAGCAGCTAACCCTTTCAACCACCATTCATTCAAGGTGCATACCCCACTCTTCAATTCACTATTGTCACTTTCGTGGTATTTTGATGTCCTTGCCGAAAGGTCATCATCACCGCAACCACCACCAAAGGAGAAATATCATCTTAATACGTGCGATGTGGTCCATGAAAAGCGTCGGCATCTTAGAGGCAATGATGGTCCTCTCTGAACTCAGCTCGTGGATGATGGTTTGCAGAGTTAATATATTCACCTCCTTCCTGATGTCACTTGCCAACTGATCTTCCTTTTCTTTTTCTTCTCTCTTTCTTTTCAGAAGGGGGATTGCGCTGAATCGCCTGATGCCTCTTGCCATTAGAAATAAAAGAAAGGCTTTCTGCTGATTCTATCTTCACTAATTAAATTAGATTGCTTGAGATTTGAGTCCTCCAGAAGTCCTAACAGACGTAAATGATATTCATGAAATATGCTAATATCGATGTACATTGGTGATATCAAGTTCAGGTATATTACAAGGTCAATCAATCTAGCTGCTGATAAATATTATAACATGCGCAAGTCTTCTATCAGTTCTCAGCATTTACTATTGCCTCTTTTTTTTTGGGTACATTCACTTACTATTGCCTTCATCGCTAATTTCTGAGCGGAGGCAGGATACTATATTTGAATTCCTAGTTTTCTTTTGCTTAAAAAATGAAAATTTTGATAACATTAAAAAAAAAAAAAACTTAATGGGCATACATTGTTATTAGATAAGCTACTAAACTCAAAAGAACCAAAAAGTGACACTAATATAAGAATTCCATTATTTGCAATTTGCCAATTGAAGGATAAAAATGTCACAAGAATTATATCTGAAACAAAGCCATAAATTTAAAACTGATCCTTCGATTCCGAAGCCAATAAGATCAGGAGAATCTGAACTCAAAGCCGTTTAACAGAGCTAGGATTTCAACATCAGCCCATATCGTATTAGCCTATTAAATTTTGATTTAGTTGTCTATATACACTCTACATAGATCCAGGTCATCATGGCCCTGCTACCGCTGTAAACACAGACAGAGACCCCCTTATGCAGGAGACCTCAATTACCAGTGCAATGATAATGCAACAATATGGCATTCAACAAACTCTCATACGGCCAAGAAACATAATTGCGATGTCAAAGTTTGCTATCCATGCAGAGAGTAAAATCTGATCAATCCCACCACTTAAATCCAGTAAAAACAACCAGCCATGGAGCCATTTTGGTTGACACTACCATGACTATTTTGACATTTCAGAACCAGAAAGCATCATGAGGTTCTCGTACACAAAGTCATGGGCCACATGCTGTTCATTGTTCATTTTGTAACAAAATAGACGTTCATCTGACAGTAAAGGAAACCAAATGTAAAGGTACCGGTACAGGTGAATCACCTTAATCAAATATAAGCATCCACTCACAATCAACACTCAAAACCTTGAGCAAGAGATACCATCATGGCACATGATTGGTTAATAAAAAACTAAGACTGTATGTTTCTCTGCCCTATATTGGATCACTTAGATCAAGCAACCATATGGACAATCAACTTTCACAGTGACCATATAACACTCCTGCTAGACGAAATCAGAAGAACGAGATGAGCGAGAGCGGCGGCTGCTCGGGTTAGAGTGATCTTTCTTAAACATGGCCTCTAGGTTCTGAAAGCATTTCAAGGGTCTCACCTGGCGAACAGAAGTATATGAAAATACGAAGCATCAGAGTTTTATGTTAAAATTTACTGCAATGAATTATGTGGTGCCACAGCTACAGTCCAAGAAATGTCATCAGAAACATAAAGGCTGTAATTAGGGGCTCTCACTTGTAGGCCAACAAAAATGTCTGATTGATACTCATAAGAAAGCTACATCAATGCAACGCTCTGCTAAAACACTCTCCCATCAAAATCAGTAAATTTGGGTAATATCCTCCACAAAGGATATGGAAAACAATGACCTATGGTACTTGACAAAGTATCAAAGTACAGTATTGGTTTTAAGTTTGCTGTTTTTAACCAATTCAGTATGTCAATACTGGACATGATATCAGGATATCTTAGGAGTCGGAATTAGATTTTGCTAACAGGATATTATTTGCTGCTTGTAAATCTAGTAATAAAATATAAGTGATTTCATTAATAATCATATCTTTGTGTGTCTTTAGCAAAAATATTTACAGACCATCAAATAACAAACTAGGAAGCCATAACTTATGCAATGCTTCAAAACAAAATCCACATGTTGATCATCATCCAGACAATCTAAAATACTTAAACAAACTGAAATAAAATGCTTACTGATGAACATTACCTTTTCATAACATGCTCCAAAAATAAATGGCTTTCTGCTGCGTGCAAATTATCTAGTTCTAATTCATGTTAATTTAGTATTTAAGGGGTAGAGATAATGACACATGATCCATCTGTGTTAAAAGTAGGGCAGTAACTTCATCACTTGAGGCCTGAACATACTGAAACTCTCCTGAGAAAAGCACACGGGCAATAGCACTTGGATAGGATTGACCTTTACCAATTAAGTAAACATGTGGACAAGAGAAGGATACAATGTTCGACCCAATTTATTTGTTGATTTGGCAATTTTAACATAGAACTGGAAAATACCCATCAACTTTTAGTGCCTCCTTGTATTACATTTCTTTCCAGTTAACATATTATCTATTACACAGTTTACTGCAACGCATCCTAGCTGATAGTGGTTTGCTTAAAGTTTGAAAAGAACAATAGGCCTTTTCTATGATACTTTATGCAACAACTACATTAGAAAATATATACATTTAAAACCACTTGGAATGAAGGTGGAAACTTCATTCTCAAAAAAGTGTCAGGCAGAGTACGAATTTAAGAAACATACCTTCCAACGCCTCTTATGAGCAATGTGGGCCTGAATAATGGTTAACCGACCAATTATCTCTCTGAATGTCGGTCTGTCAGCAGGGTTCTCACTCCAGCATTGCTCAATTAACCTACACAATATGATCTCTAAGATTCAGAGTTTCTAACAAAAAAATGAAAATAGCAAAAGTTGGCATGCTTTTTTTAAAAGCATTCAATCTTTTTATAATTACTTATGACAAGAACTCAAAAAATTATGCTTCAAGAACTTTTTAGTGGGCAATCATTGGAATGAATGGATAAAGAAGCAGGAATAGGAGACATCTGAGTATAAAAAATGAACCATGAAAAGAATGTACCATAGTTTTACAACAACATCAGAAACATCTACTAATTCCACTCCAATAATACAGCAGTATAACATTTTAAAAGATAGAACGAGCTTTGGTGCAAAGGTAAGGTTGCTCCACTTTGATCTAGATGTCAAAGTTTGAAACATGGAAACAGTCTCTTCTTGTGCAAGTGTAAGGCTATGCAACCCTCTCCAATCTGTACAGTGGTGGGAGCCTCATACATTTGGATGCCCTTATTTTTTTTAATTTTTAAAACTTTTTAAAAGAAATGTCATACAAGTAGATGAGAAACATCTTCTCCACACTCCAATTACAGACAACAATATTTCCCATATCCTTCATCAAATGGGAAAGATGTTCAGGTTTTTAAGAAAGATGCATAAACTAGAGGATGCTGAATGATTTAAATACCCAACATGGCAAAGAGAGAGGAGTCAGATGACAGAACATATTAAATCTGCCCATATGAGAGGACATTAACACCAGTGAAAGACTTACTCTTTTAGCCCATGTGCATACAGTTTAGGTGAAGCTCTAAAAGGTGGTCGTTCTTTAGAAGCATATGCTTTTGGGACTTCATTGTCTTGTATACGGGCAAATGGAGAGCACCCTTCAATCATCTGTTAATATCAATAAAAAGTGTTTGAAATATTAGAGAAAAGCTAATCCTCACATTCTTCTTCTCAAGCATGCAAACATGCAGATAAATTATTGACAACATATCAAGTGGCAGCTGCCACAAGCAATTTCATAAATGAGAATCTGGCATTTCGAGCATACAAATGCAAATCCACTTTTTAAGCAACTACGATACATAGCATATCAAAGCAAGTAATGGACCAGACTCAGAATTTTCAGGCCAAGGTAGTTTCAGAATTGAGTTAGGCTGCCCTTGGCTTGATGAAGCCCTGATGGAGGCCCACGTCCTATTATAAATCACACCTGATATATATTTTAATATATTCATCATAAAATGAACCCCAACCACCAAGATTCTCCCTTCCCATCCCTTTCCTGACCTTCTCTCCTCTCCTCTGATCCTCACCTCTTGTGCTACTCTCCACCACCCCCCACCACTGCCACACTAGTTGGGAGACCAGCCCTCCCATGTGTGTGGTCTCAACCAGCCCCATACACTAGCCAAGTAGCATGCCTCTGGCAGCCCCAAAAGTCTCACCCTTTTGCAATAGTCAGGCTCAAATCAGCACAGTGTGGAGCCAAGCATGGCATGTCCTGGATAGGTTGGCGCATACCCAGGCAAGAGGTTGTCTTAAAAGAACGGACCAGCTTTAAGCCCCCTTAAATGGAACATGAAATTATTTATAATTTACCATTGATCAATCATATCGATCAAATTCAAAACCGGCAAGTTTGTTCAAGCTAAACATTACATTTCAACTATATTCATTTACATCAACCACTAATTAAACTAGAAAAGTGGCATTTTTTTAGCTACCTATATTAGTAAGTAGTGTGCAATATAGCAACTTCATTATGTAAAGCAGCTTATATGAATCTGCATTCCAACATGCTGAACTATATAATTACTTGTAACATAAATTAGTCATTTATGGTTTATAATAACTTACGCTTTTCAAGTACTTAATATCTAAAATTAATCTGTTCAAAAATAGCAAATTCTGTCAAAATCAACAAAGCATTACCAGCCTTTGAAGATGATTTTGTATAAGATAAAAGAAATAAAAGATTAAAAAAACAAGACAAATGAGACAAACTGAAGAGGATATGCAGCCATAAGAAGCAAACAAATATGACAATTTTTGCAACACCAGAAACCACCCTCAAATTGACCACAATGACAAAAAAAAAACAAAAACAATGCACTATGACAATGGGAGATAAAAAGGAGGCTTACAATTTAGTGATAAAAAAATGGATTCATGACAAATAACAGGACTCAAGTAGCTGTACAGGATTATAAGAATATTGATTTACCTTCAAGTCTGAGAATGAAACCAGGATGCAACAAAGCAAGATCAGATATTCTCTGCAATGAAGTTTAATAGATATTGTGATTGTAAACCCAGCTGGGCTTCATGGAAATTACGTCAATATCTAGACAAGGTTTCACCTCCCACCTTTTACATTTTCAATTTGCCAAGATGAGAAAATGAAGGTTCCTACGAAGGGTGGCTAACACCGGCATGGGAAATAAGGCAAGGACTTCGATAAAAGGATAGCTGTTTTGGTGTGAATTCATAGTGATTCCTACTGCATGGGCATGCATTTTCCAACCTAGGATTACCCTGAGGAGCAAACATATACACTAATCAGGTCTAAGTTCAGTTCTCAGCTCAGGTCGAGTTAAAACCCCAGAGGCCTGCTATGTCACATCTAACATCAAGTCATGTCCATTCCTGGACAGATTAAGTTCTACACAATCCACAGAATAGACCACAAAATTAAGTGGGTCTGGTTTTGGAGATACTTGACCCAGCACATTCATTTACCTGGTCCCAGTCAGGCCTATTAGCATGTGGGGTTGGCCCAACCTGTATGCACACACATACAAGAGCGAAAACAAAGAAAAACAGAACTTCAAAATTGTATGGCCACAACATTTCAAAACAAAATAGCTTGAATAAAAGCACAGAAACCAACTTATAACAGAAAAGAGTGAATGATCACTAAAACTAAGACCCTAGATGGTTTAGTCCTTGCTCCACAACGACATAAATAACTCCATTGTTCTGCACAAAAATATTTATTTTTGTTCTTCATAACATCTAGCATGTCAGAACTGTGACTGCAGAAAGTGAAAAAACCTAAAAGGGACAATACCCTACTCCAACTGGAGCACTAATTTCATGAAATTCATTTCATGGTTCACAAAGGTTTTCAAAATGATGATGATTATATAGTAGATTACATAAAAGATAGTTTCAACTGAACCAATTATAGATTAGCACAAAAAAGCAGGAAATACAATATAGACAAACCCCATATGATACCATAAACAAGAGAAAAGATGGCAAACCAGCTCGCCATGTTAGCAAAATCAGTATAGTTCAAACAAGCAATATATTAAATTGGAATCAAATATCAAGACTAATCACAATCAAGGTTTTCACAATCTGACCATACTGCAGTACATACCACCACATACCGAGGTGTCTACCATACATAATGCATGATGTGCCGTGTCATATCAGCAAAATGAGTAGATACAGGGTTGGACTGCAGTACATACTACTGTTATGGTGCGTGATCCATACACACTCCCCCCTACCGTGATAATTCAAACATTGATCTCAATTCATACAAATTTCAACCCCCACATACTGTTCAAGCATAAGAGATGGAATAGTTCATAGATAAGATTGTTTGCAAAATCCATGAAATCGTTGAGCTGCTACTAGTTAGTAGAAAATATTTTTCATACATGTATTTAAGAATAGCATGCTTATATGTTTCGAGACTGCAATTTTACCTCCTGTAGAATCAAAGAAAATGAAAAGATATCCACTTTCGTATCGTATTCTTCATTCTGAAAGACCTCTGGAGCCATATACCTGCCTGTTCATTAAAAAAGAGCAATGATAAACAAAGCCTGCGCATTTAGAAAAATATTACAAAGGGTGCAATTAAACAGCATTTAACTGGTGAACCCAGTTATGCAGAAGTGTGACAAGAACTTCATGCAACAATTTATCTAGTAGAAATTTTAAAAAAACAAATCAGAAACTTGCTCCAAAAATTTATGTAGGTATTCTTCAACAACATTCCTCGCAAATATCACCATCAAGAAAAAGCTAAGATGTTCTGCCTAAATAATCTAGTCTGCACAACGCACACCATAGAATGAGTTAAGTTAGCCAGCTCAACTGACTGATTAAGCAAAACTTTCTGGAATCAAGATTCAAACAATGTGCTATCACGATCTCCCAGAGAATTTTCATCCTAGAGATTTCAACTCCTAGATTCATTCATCTTTCATGTTTGTCTTCTCTTCCACATGAAGTTCTGCTCATGAACTAAACATATAGTGACACATACTCATGGATTATGAATATTAGTCTAAAGATGGCACTAACATCTTCTAGGTATATGTACAAAGAATACCTCTTTCAGTTTATAAAGTTTTCTCTCTTCCATGCTTCTGTTTCATTTTACATAACACTTCATAGGATGAACAAATAAAAGCTGACAAGGCTGATTAATTTATGCATGTTGCGAAAAATTCAGGTTTATCCCTGAAGTTGGAGAAGAAGGATTACTAAAATGCAAAACTCTGTCCATCTATACTGTAAGCTCCAAACGTAAATAGTGCAAATCAATGACAATGCAACAAAAAGCAATTTGAAGTAGAAAAAAATAAAAATAAAGCTAGAACAGGTATCAGCTACACTTACATGCAGTGTCTTGACATGTCAATGGTCTGTCCTCTCTAACAGTTTTTGCCACTTTTAACAACTTGCTGACGCCAAAGTCTGCAACTTTCAAATGCCCGGAATCATCCCGCAAGATATTTCTGTTATCTTATAATAGGCAAATCATGTTCAAACAGATTCAGACTATTCAGACTATCCCACAAGAAAAATTCAGCTCTTATAGGAAGAAGAGAAGTGAAAATATAAAAAACATGATACATGTAATCACTTACGAAGGCTCAAGATCACGATGAATGATGGCTTCTGGTTTATGCTCATGCAAGTAATTCATTCCTCTAGCATATTTTTAGAGCACAAATTAGAACAAGCATGAAACGCTCAAGAGTAAATGAAATCTAATAAGTGTAAAAAAAATTAATATGAGTTACAGAATTAAAGAGCATTTTTTAGAAAATATTTCTCGATGTATCTAATTGAGAAGCGCAAAACACAAAAACAGAGAAAGTCAACAAACCTTGCAATATCAAGTGCAAATAGAACTGCCAATGCTGGCTTTAAAGCTCCCTTTCGTTTCAAAAAGTAGCAAAGATCACCCTGGAACCCAGAAAGAATTAACTAGAGAAAAAGTAAGCCAAACTAGTTAATGGATATGATATCGAATCTACAGATTTACAGTTATGCACACACATTAGAAATTTTAAGCATACAGACACATTGATGAAATTCCATCCCCTTCTTGTGCAGGCCCTACTTACCCTTCTCCATAAATTTGTCACACATTTACATGCTATTTACATGAATGATGCGTGTTGAAATTTTTCTGTGGAGAAACAGCCCCCAGCCTTTCTATTTCAGTGATGATTAATGCCACAAACACTAAATCACTATGGTCATTTCTGCACAACCCCTTCCAACAATTCTTATCTTTCAGTTGCCCTTGATGTCCAACCAGCACTAGACTCACAGAATTGGAACAACAAGGTCACATGAACACGCATGCAAGCATGTGTGTGCCCACACATGCACACATGTGCGCGTGCGCACACACAATGAAAAAAGGAAAAGGTGGGAAATATAGATAACAGAAAGCATTACTCATTCCACCAAGATGACACCATCACAAGGTCATGCACATAAAATATAGATAACAAAAACACTCTCCTTCCCAAACGCTATCACCATTTCAGGAAAACAGGTAATTGTGATAATGGACCATATATGGCAAAAACCATTACTTCTACAACAGAAAGATAAAGGAGTTGCATTTTTGGAAAAGAAATGAAGCATTTTGTAACGAATTCCAGAGAGACCTAAATATTAAAATATGTTACCCATTTTATAGAGATAAGGTCTTTACAAAGTCATAGATGCGTATAACAAAGATATAGATAACCATATAATTAATATGAAAACCAAGAAAGATAAGAAAATTATCAATGAAATTTCCCATCATTAATGCAAATTTTGTGGATGCCATCAACTGTTAAATTGTTCTTCAAACTTGAAAAGCAAATGTTGGAGTAGATGCAGCATCACATTAGTGCCTGCAGCCACTTGTATATGCTAAAAGAGAATACCCAATAAGCATGTCACTGCACAAAGAGGTTCAGATACAATATCTAAGTAAACATGACATGTATAAAATAAATTACATAATAAAAAAAGCATATAAATCGCATGTACAGATAAAGAGAATATTCAATACCTCCCTGCAGATTCTAAGTAGATATCCATACCTAGAGTTTGCCACCAGAATCAATCACAACTCATTGTATATCCCTTGAAAGGCAAAAGGAAGGTCAAGGAGGTCATGTAGCTGCCAAGATATAAGTGGTTAAAGTCGACATACATGCTAAGTTGCAATTTGCACCAGCTGGATGTTCGACAATACAAAGCCATCAGGAGGGGTTATGACCCTAATAACACATGAAGCAGTCGAAGTTTGGAGATGATATATAGAAGACATATATCTGACCGTCGTGAGAAGGACCATGAGCAAATTAAGATGGACACTGAAAGAAGCAAAATGGCACCTAAGCAGTAGGGAAATGATGCACAATGTTAATAAAGTGTAACTCCACAGCAATCACCCCAGTCACATATTGGAACAGTCTTTTTTAATCTGCCCATGTATCTAGATAGCAGGTCCAAGAAAATGTAAGGGAACTCTGATGTACTGCTTGGGATCCATTTTAACAAGGTAACATTTGTAATCCTCCTCATAACGCATTCCATGTAGTCCTTTTGGCTAAAATAATTTATAGAGCCCTCCAAAGCAGTCCTCCTCTCAACTCATAAATCATTACTAGAACAAGATCATAGATCTAATTGCCACAACAACACTTCTAGCAGAAAAAAAATCTAAATACCCAACTTATGTGCATAAATATAAGCATACCGACAATATCTCTAAGATGAAGAATGCAAATGTCCTGTCAAAAAAAAGGGGAACCTTATATTTGTTTCCAGTATGAACAAAAGAATATCCCCTCTAATAACCCCAACTAAGAAATATATACAAGGGATACAATGCTGATTGCCTGATAGGGCACGAAGTTATAATTTATAACTTCATATTGAAAGCAAAGGGTATTGTAGCTATAGCATCATCAATCAGACTAAAAATTGGTCTTCTTAATAACATTTAAAAAGTCATAGGTAAGTGTTGGGGGAAAAACCCCAAGTCATACATCCACGGAGGCGCTCAGCCAAAGAGCGCCGACCGGAAAGCTGCTCGGTCAGAGAGTGCCGACCAGAGAGCTGCTCGGCCGAAGAGCGCCAGCCGGAAAGTTGCTCGGCCAAAGAGTGCCGAACGGAGAGCTGCTCGGCCAAAGATCGCCGACCAGAAAGCTGCTCGGCCAAAGGATGCCGACCAGGAAGGCGCTCGACTAGAAGGCGCCGACCAGAGTGCGCGCCAAGAGGTGCCCAACCAAAATAAGCTGCTCGGTTAGAAAGTGCCGACCAAAGACAGCGCCGAGGCGCTCTGCTAGAAGGTGCTCGCCTAAAGGGCGCCGACCAGGAGTACTCAAAGCAACCCCGCCACAGGGCGCCCCATTGGGCGATCAGCTCGGCTCGGCACCCTTGCCGAGCCGATGCCTTAACCAAATGTTCAACCTCCGCCTAAAGTCCAAGGGACTTGACAACTCCTACGGCTTGCGACCTGCCACTATCTCCAAGCCATCGAGGCATAAGATCTCCTCAGGCGTTCGGCACGACCTGCCATTAATGCATGAGACTCCCTCAAGTCTCCGATGCACTCAGGCATTTAATGAACACGGCCCAAGACGATCTCCGGATCACTGAACCATCAGAACGTATGGCTCTCCCTGACCGCCGGTTCATTCGGTAATAAATGCACTTACCATCCACGGACCCCAGGCCCACCACAGCCGGCGGTTCAACCACTCCAACAGGTCCGATCGACCGTGACAACTCCCTGATTCCGGTCTGATCCGGTCCCGTTCTCCATTACGCCATTAATGGGCCAAATCGTGCCCTATTATTACAAAACAAGACAAACCTCCTGTCACCTCCCAGGTAACAAAAATCCTCCTATAAAAGAAAACCTGGAGGGAAAAGGGAGAGAGGACCAAAAAAGCAGAAAAAAACCCGGAGCTGGAGAGAACCCTCCTAGACCGGGGGAAAAAGGAAGAAAACAGCACAGACACAATTGAACACGGGATTCTCTTTGTCTTCTCCACATACTCTCTCCCCTGCTCTTCTCCACATACTTGCCCCCTCTGACTTAGGCATCGGAGGGCCGGCGCCGGGGAGCCCGGCCACCGGTTTTCTTTGCAGGACTTGCACACCCCCCCGCAGCAGAGGACGCAGCCAGCCGGCGCACCGCCGTCCGCCCCCTGCAGCAGCGGAGCTCCTCCTTCCCCGGCTTCACGGCGGCCCCCGGGTCCAATTTCCAGCAACAGTTGGCGCTAGAGGAAGGGACCGAGTTCGCTACCATGAAGCTAAGAAGCAAAGGGGCTTCCAACGCCTCTCGACGTCCTCCACCAAGCCCAGAATGTTCCGTTCGGAACTCACCACCCCCGGTTGAGCCAGCACCTCAAGTTCAACCGGAACAATTTGATGCCCTGGTGCAGCAAGTGCAGGCGTTGGCTACCGCCGTCCAAAGCTTGCAACCCAGGGGCATCCCAGCAGCACCGCCTCCCCCGGCTCCAGTTCAACCGGAGCCCCCTACAAGCGGGCTTCCTCTTCGAGGTCAGGACTCTCAAGTCCAGGCCTCCCTCTGGAGAGAGCACCCAGTCAGAGATCACGGAGGCTGTCCACAGCCTTCAGAAGCTGAGTCGGTTCCAGGGCAACCTGCACCCGGAGGAACCGCTGTAGCGATCCTCCAGAATAATGAACTCGACAAGAAGGTCGAAAAGCTGGAGCGCCAAATCCAGGCACTCCACGGGAGAAAATCGGGACGTAACGGCGACTTCGAGTTCAATACGAAGTCGCCCTTCTCCCAGGAGATTGAAGATGAACCGGTTCCCCTCCGGTTCAAGATGCCCCAGGTGGAGCCTTACAACGGCAAGGCAGATCCCTTTGACCACCTGGAGAGTTACCGGGTCTTAATGGCCCTACAAGGAGCCTCGGAAGCCATGATGTGCAAGGCTTTCCCGGCGACACTCCGAGGACCAGCCCGGCTTTGGTTTACCGGGCTGAAGCCGAGTACTGTCTCTTCCTTTGAGCAGCTCGGCAGACAATTTGCTGGCAACTTTGCCGCCAGCCAGCCCCAGCGGCGGACATCTGACTCCCTCCTTGACATCAAACAAAAGGAGGGAGAATCCTTCAAGGAGTACTTGGACCGGTTCACCGCCGCAACATGGGAAGTCCGGGAGCTTGACCAATCAATCGCCATGTCGGCGCTGAAGACTGGAGCCCGGTCCTACAGATTCCTCTTCTCGATTGAGAAGAATTTTCCAGCGGACCTTACAGAAATGTTCGCTCGAGCCCGGAAGTACGCCAAGGCTGAGGAAGCCGTGGCCGTCAGGCGGGGCGGGACCGAGCAGAACCCCAAGAAGAGGCGCCGTGAGGAACGCAGCCGACCCAGAAGCCCGTCTCCACGACGAGCTAAGAATCCGCCCCGCCCGAAAAGTCCACCCCGGTTGAGAGGACCGCCGCAGCAGAGGTCACTCCGCCCGAGGTTCCCACTGCAGGCCCGTGCACCTGAAGGGAGGTATGAAGAGTATACTCCCCTCAATGCTCCTCGGGCTGAAATCCTCATGGAGATTGAGAGTCGGGATTGCATCCGGCTCCCCCCTCCAAAGCCAGACACCAGAATCCGGCGTGATCTCCGGAAGTATTGCCGTTTTCACCGGGATCACGGCCATGATACCGAGGATTGTTATCAGCTCCGAAATGAGATCGAAGCACTCATTCGCCGAGGGGTGCTCGATCGGTTTGTACAAGGCCGGCGTGAAGGGAAGAAGCCAGCCGAAGGAGCAGCACAGCCTGAAGGTTCTAATGCCAACAGGCCCATCGCCGGCGTCATCAACACTATCCGAGGAGGGACCTCGGCTGGGGAAGCCTCAGGGGAAGGAGCCTCCTCGAAGCGCCCGCGCACCTCTGAAGCCATCTCCTTCTCAGATGACGATCTAGAGGGAGTCGAAACTCCCCATGATGATGCCATGGTCATCTCCATGATCATAAATAAATTTGATGTAAAACGCATCCTGGTTGATAATGGAAGCTCGGCGAATGTTTTGTATTTTGATGCTTATTGTAAAATGGGGATGACAAAAGAACAGCTACGGAGGATGAATGCTCCGCTAGTTGGATTCACTGGGGATTCAGTCCCAGTAGAGGGCGAGATCGACCTTCTGGTCACAGCCGGGCTCGCCCCTCGTGAAAGTACCGTGGGTATGAGCTTCCTTGTGATACACCTGCCCTCGGTTTACAACGCCATCCTTGGAAGGCCAGGACTCAACGCCCTCCGAGCAGCGGTCTCAACTCACCACCTGCTGATGCGATTCCCCACCAGCCAGGGAGTCGGTGAAGTCCGAGGGGACCAAATGGTGGCAAGGCGATGCTATCTAGCGACCCACGAGGCAAGACGACCAGCCGAGGTGCCCGCCCCAACGACTGACCAGCCCTCAACTGAAGTTATGGAGGCACGGGTCAACCCCCAGAAAGAGCGGGTAGAGCCTGGTGAGTTGTTAATTCAAGTTCCCTTACGAGAGAACTTTTCCGAGCTAACCGTGCAGATCGGCTCTGGCCTTGGCGAAAACGAGAGGAGTCGCCTCGTCGACTTCCTACGGGACAATATGGATGTCTTCGCCTGGTCGCCTGTAGATATGCCGGGGATAGACCCGGAGGTCATGGTCCACCGACTTCAGGTGAAGCCGACCTGCAAGCCCGTGCGGCAAAAGAAGCGAGGCGCCGCCCCTGAACGACAACGAGCAGCAGCCGAGGAGGTCGGCAAGCTCCTTGAAGCCGGTTTCATCCGGGAGATATCCTACCCGGAATGGCTCGCCAATGTGGTCCTCGTCAAAAAAGCTAGCGGAAAGTGGCGTATGTGCGTGGACTACACCGACCTGAATAAAGCCTGCCCGAAGGACAGCTTTCCACTTCCCAGCATTGACCAGCTCGTGGACTCCACCTCGGGTCACGAGCTGCTAGCATTCATGGACGCCTTTTCCGGATATAACCAGATCCGCATGGCGCCAGAAGACGAGGAAAAGACAGCCTTCATCACCAACGGGGGAACCTACTGCTACAAAGTGATGCCATTCGGTCTAAAAAATGCCGGGGCGACTTATCAAAGGCTGGTCAGCCGGATCTTCAAAGACCAAATAGGCCGAAACATGGAGGTCTATGTGGATGATATGCTGGTGAAAAGCAAGGCGGCGCAAGACCACATAGCCGACCTCAATGAAGCATTCTCCACACTCCGAAAGTACCAAATGAAGCTCAACCCAGCTAAATGTGCATTCGGGGTCACCTCCGGCAAATTCCTCGGCTTCATCATTACACAACGAGGAATCGAGGCCAATCCAGAGAAGATCCGAGCCCTCCAAAGGATGACGCCTCCCAGGACGGTCAAGGAGGTACAGCGGCTCACGGGCCGAGTGGCAGCCCTCGGGAGGTTTATCTCCCGCTCAGCCGAGCGCTGCCTTCCATTCTTTGCAGCCCTCAAGAAGCCGAAGAACTTTTTGTGGTCGGACGAGTGCCAGCAATCTTTTGAAGAGCTCAAGCACTTGCTGGCTTCCCCTCCCCTACTCACGAAGCCTCAACAGGGTGAGCTCCTCTACTTGTATTTAGCTGTCTCCCCTGTAGCAGTAAGCTCGGTCCTGGTCCGAGAGGAGGGGAAACTTCAGAAACCGGTGTATTACACCAGTCGGGTCTTAAGGGATGCTGAGACCCGATACTCCAAGCTTGAGAAGACCGCCTACGCTTTGGTCATCTCAGCTCGGAGGCTCCGACCCTACTTCCAAGCTCACACAGTGGCTGTGCTGACTGACCAGCCGATCAAGCAGATCCTGCAGAGATCAGATCGTGCGGGTCGGATCACTAAATGGGCCATTGAGCTCGGGGAATTCGACATTGAGTACCGGCCCAGACCGGCGATCAAAGCACAAGCACTCGCAGACTTTATAGCCGAGTGCACCATACCAGATGAGGTCGAGCCTGAACCTGAGCCACCGTTGGAACAGACCCCAAGTTTGACATGGACTCTACATGTCGATGGCTCTTCAAACTCGGGGGGTAGTGGAGCAGGATTTATTCTCACCAGCCCGGAGGGGGTGGTCGCCGAGCAGGCCCTGCGCCTCGAGTTTTCTGCTTCCAATAATATGGCGGAGTATGAAGCGCTCGTCGCCGGGCTTAAGCTAGCCAAAGAGCTAGGAGTGAAGGACTTGAAGGCCTTCAGTGATTCTCAGCTCGTCGTCAACCAAATTGTGGGCGACTTCGAAGCTAGAGACCCGACCATGCAGAAGTATCTCCAGAAGGTACGGGATCTCGCCTCGACCTTGGACTCTTTCCACATTCAACATATTGCCAGGTCGGAGAATCTCAGGGCCGACCAGCTATCAAAGCTGGCGTCCTCTCGCATGAGCGAGCTTCCCAAAGAGGCAGTCCTGGAATATCTCCAAAAGCCCAGCACAGACGAGCCCGAGCAGACCCTCTGCACCGAGCTCGAGCCAAGCTGGATAGATGGACTCACCAGCTATCTGCAAGACGAAACCCTCCCTGCTGATGTACGAGAGGCTCGCCGAATCAAGCGCCTCGCCACCCGATACATACTATACGAGGAAAAGCTCTATCGGAAATCCTTCACCTCTCCCCTTCTCAGATGCCTTCGCCCAACGGAAGCTAATTATGCCCTGCGCGAAGTCCACGAAGGAATTTGTGGAAACCATCTGGGAGGACGAGCCTTGGCCCATAAAATTCTGCGCCAAGGATATTATTGGCCGACACTCCAGAAGGATGCTATGGATTTCGTCCAAAGATGCGACCGGTGCCAAAGGAACGCCAATGTTCAGCGCCGGCCCTCGGCTCCTTTGACTTCTATCAGCTCCCCTTGGCCTTTTGCCCAGTGGGGAATTGACATCCTCGGGCCATTTCCTCTGGCCACCGGGCAAAGGAAGTTCCTGGTCGTCTCCATCGACTACTTCACTAAGTGGGTGGAAGCTGAGCCCCTCGCCCGGATCACCGAGCAGAAGATGCGGGATTTCGTTTGGAAATCCATCATTTGCAGATTTGGGCTCCCCCGCATCCTTATCTCTGACAACGGTCGCCAGTTCGACAACATCCATTTCAGAGAGTTCTGCTCCGAGCTTGGCATTGACCACCGCTTCACCTCGGTCGCGCATCCTCAGACAAACGGAGAAACCGAGGTAACAAATCGTACTATTTTGCAGGATCTCAAAACCAGGCTCGACAAATCCAAAGGACAATGGGTCGAAGACCTATACAATGTCCTGTGGGCTTACCGGACTACGTTCCGCGTCCCCACCGGCGAGACTCCCTTCAACCTGACATATGGGACGGAGGCCGTCATTCCACTAGAGATTGGGCTCCCCTCTCCAAGAGTCGAGCACCACGATGCTAGCTCCAACTCTTCGCAGCTCAGAGGTAACCTCGACCTGATCGAGGAAACAAGGGAGGTCGCCCGAGTGCGTATGGCGAGGTACCAACAAAAGACAGCTCAGTACTACAACGCCAGGGTCAAAGTCAAATCTTTCAGACCAGGGGACCTTGTCCTAAGAAGAGCTGAAACCTCCCGACCAACTGAGCGAGGGAAGCTGGCCCCGAATTGGGAGGGACCATACCGAGTCACGCACATTCGCCGACCCGGAGCTTATCAATTGGAGTCTCTAAATGGGACTCCCATTCCGCGGAGCTGGAGCTCTGAAAATCTCCGCGTGTACCACCAGTAGAACCCTAAGGGGTCCCTCATTATTCAACCATTAAATTCCATTCTATGAATTTCACTCTATGAATTTCATTTCACGATAAACTGATGGTTTGCGGACTTATTCCGAGCTCACCAATTTTCTTGATTATCCCATGGCATCAGGTTTATTCTTCTTCCCTAACCACGGTTGGGATGCCCTGATACCTCGGGATGATGGAGTACCTGCGTGGACTCCCTGAAGATGTCCATGAGTTTATGGTGCGCTCTCCATCAGCGAGCTCGGCTCGTTCTCCTACCCTGGCCACGGTCAGGATGCCCCGAGACGTCGGGACGCCCCGATTACCGGGAAGCTCGAGGCGTCGAGACATGAGTAGCGGTCCTCTCTGACCGGACGAGCTCGGCTCGTGCTCCATCGACTATTGAGTAGCGGTCCTCTCTGACCGGACGAGCTCGGCTCGTGCTCCATCGATTATTGAGTAGCGGTCCTCTCTGACCGGACGAGCTCGGCTCGTGCTCCATCGACTATTGAGTAGCGGTCCTCTCTGACCGGACGAGCTCGGCTCGTGCTCCATCGACTATTGAGTAGCGGTCCTCTCTGACCGGACGAGCTCGGCTCGTGCTCCATCGACTATTGAGTAGCGGTCCTCTCTGACCGGACGAGCTCGGCTCGTGCTCCATCGACTATTGAGTAGCGGTCCTCTCTGACCGGACGAGCTCGGCTCGTGCTCCATCGATTGTTGAGTAGCGGTTCTCTGACCGGACGAGCTCGGCTCGTGCTCCATTTATTGAGTAGCGGTCCTCTCTGACCGGACGAGCTCGGCTCGTGCTCCATCGACTATTGAGTAGCGGTCCTCTCTGACCGGACGAGCTCGGCTCGTGCTCCATCGATTATTGAGTAGCGGTCCTCTCTGACCGGACGAGCTCGGCTCGTGCTCCATCGACTATTGAGTAGCGGTCCTCTCTGACCGGACGAGCTCGGCTCGTGCTCCATCGATTGTTGAATAGCGGTCCTCTCTGACCGGACGAGCTCGGCTCGTGCTCCATTTATTGAGTAGCGGTCCTCTCTGACCGGACGAGCTCGGCTCGTGCTCCATCGATTGTTGAATAGCGGTCCTCTGACCGGACGAGCTCGGCTCGTGCTCCTACCCCGACCTCGGCCGGGATGCCTCGAGACGTCAAGACGCCCCGGTTCATCGGGATGCCCCGATACGTTGGGATGTTGTCTTTATTGGCCAAACGAGCTCGGCTCATTCTTTACCAGCTTCAACCAACGAGCTCGGCTCGTTCCTTCATCGATGGATTTCTCTGTCGACGCCCTCCAAAAACGGAGTGGTTTTTACATTACCCATTATTGGATGCTCATGACACCGACACATTGTTGCAAGTCCGGTGAATCCCCGTCACGGGCTGACGGGTATGCAGTCCATTTGTAAGAAAAGAATCCGGTTCGCCCCGGCAACCCGAGGCTCGGATTCGAAATTCGCCGCATTAAGAAGTCCCAAGTCCTAACGACCGCCCTAGGGCTTAGTCGAATTCTGGACTAGGCTCGGAAAAACGTTCCGAGCCCAAACCCTTGGTATAAGCACAAGCGTTGCTACACCATTAGTCGAAGAACCGAGCAATGGAGCTCGGCAAGCCAAACTCTAACTCAAAACCCTGTGGCGGGAAAAGCTCAGGCCCTAGAGCCCATATCCTCGGAACCTAAAACAGATCCGAGCAGAGAAACTTAAACTACAATAGACGAGTTTCCACACAAATGAATATTCATTTCAAAAAGCCCGGAGGCCTAGTACAAGAGCTCGGACCCGGCCTTAACAAAGTATAGAGGCCGCTCCGGCTTACAAAAAAGAAAAAGAAGATAGGAAAAAGGGGAAAACTACACCAAGGGCTCAGGCCCGGCGACTTCAGGAACAGTTGGCTCTTCTGCGGCCGAGGCCCCCACGGTGGCTTTGGGAGCTGCCTCGGTGACCTCGAGAGCGATCTCGCCTTCTTCAGCTTGACCCTCCTGGTCGGTCCCGCCAGAGGTTGGAACCTCTACCTCCGCCTCCGCTTCTGGGTTTTCGACCCCAGCGCCTGGTTGAAGCAGGCTAAGGTCGAAATCTGGGAGAAGTCGCCGCAACTGATTGCGGAAGTCCTGGAAGCCCTGGATGAGACCATTGACGCCTTCCTCTTCCATCAAGTCGCGAAACTCTTCCGATTCGCGGAAGAGCTTGACGGCGTCCTGGGCCTGCTCCCGGGCCTCCTTCTCTCGAGCCTCGTGGTAGGCGGCCTTCCGCTCCAAAATCTTTATTTCTCTCTCGCGATCCGGCGAGCAGAGATTGCACGTCAAGTAGACGGATCTCGAGATCTCGGACCTTTATTCGAGCCTCCCCCACCTCCTGCTCGCGTATAGCGAGCGACGATTCGGCCTCCGTCCGGCGGGCCTCCGCGGCGCGCACTTCAGACATAGTCAAAGAGTGCGCGCCCTTCTCCTCTTCAAGTTCGGCGACCAGAGTCCGAACCTCGTCTTCGGCCGCCCATAGCTTCGCTTGAAGCACTTTCTGCTCGGCCTCAGACGCGAGGAACTTTGTTTCGGCCTCCTCGCGCCCCCTTTGATGCCTTCGGGCCCGGTCCCGATAGTCCTGGATGATGTGAATCATCGTCTCGGTCTCGTGGAGGCGCTGCAAGAGGGACATGTAAGAAACAGTTTTAAGCCGAAACACAAATTTGCACAGAGATAAAAGCTGACTTACTCGGATGGAAGAGCAAATAGCGGAGTCCATGAACTCGCCGTAGTTCATGGACCGAATTTTGGCCTGGTCGGCCGGGAGCAGCGCGACCCGAAGAACTTCGCGCGCCACTTGTGCATTATCGAGGGCCGAGTCGCCCTCGAAAAAAGCCCATCCAGGAGCGTAAGGCACCCGCTCCTGAGGACCCGAAGAACCCGCCAGACCGGCCTCAGCTGGCCTGGGTGCGGCCGACCCCGTTGCTTCTTGGCTATTCCCCGGCTCAGAGCTGGGGAATTGGGGTCGAGTAGACGGCTGACCGGACCGCTGCGTGGTAGAGGTGGGGCGTGCGAGCGCCAGATCTGTTGAGGTCCTCCCTCCCTGGTCGGAATTTGGAGCTTCTTGCCGACCAGGGACTTGCGAAATCGGCACCGGACACGGAAGTGCCATCGTGGCTCCGCCAGAGCCCACGCCCTCTCCCCGACCAGCCTCAGGGCGCACGGGGCGAGAAGCGCGCGCCTCAACTGTTGTGGTCGTCGAGGTCTTCGCCGAGGTCTTTGCTTTCTTCCTCGGCTCGGTCGGTTCTCCTGAGAGTTCGGCCGCCCTCTTCTGGAAGCGGGCGTAAAGGACTTCGCTCTTGGTCACCATTTTTGCGATGTCTGCAAAGATAAGCAAAATTAGAACATTAGAACAATAAGGAAATAAGAAGTTGCTGTAACTATCCTTACCCTGAGGACGTGCCGAGCTCAAGCCCACGTTCACCAGGGCGTCCTCGCTAATGAGGCCGTTCAGCAAAATCCCGTCCCCAAGGCTGCGGATGGTATCGAAGATCTCCTGCTCACGCGGAGAAAGCTGGGGGAGCCTGTTGATGGATTTAAGTTGGGCCGGCCTCCACCTGGGGTCAAACCCCCAGGACCGTTCAGAACCCAGGAAGAAGAATTTCTCCTTCCAACCATGAATGGATGAGGGGGCACCATGAAAAAGTGGCCGACCCACCCGGAGGGCGATGTAGAGCCACTCCCCGTCTCCCGAGTTCGACTTGAAAATAAAAAGTCGCCGGAAGACGTTGACAGAGGTAGGAATCCCCTGTAGTAAACACAGTGACAGGAAACCCATCACTGTCCTCCAAGCGTTTGGAGTGAGTTGCGCCGGAACCAACTGGCATACCGCCAGCAACTCATTCACAAAGCTGTGAAGAGGAAATCGGAGGCCGGCCCAGAGTGACTCCGAGTGCACTCCGATCCAGCCTACCGGAGGATCGGTTACCCGATCCCTTCGCCTGGCGGGTTCCAAACGGAACCCGTGAAGAGGAAAAAACCACTCTTCGGTCATCTCGACCTCCAGGACACTCATGGTGGATACTACTTCGCTAGGCAACGAACCCATTACAAGAGAGGGAAATCAAAAAGAAGGGGGACCTGGGAAAGATGCCGGAGAAAAGGGACTTCGGTCTGAGGAAGGCTGGGAGAATAGGAAGCTGGAAGCAGAAGGCAATAGAAAGAGGACAGGGGGCCGGGGGAGAGTTTATATAGACCTCCCCAACGGCCCGGATCAGCGAAGAAAACGCTGCGTCCCGGTTAGATGATAACACGTGTCGGTCTAAAAGACAGAACGACGCATTTAATTAGGGCTAGCGCTTCGAACATCGAAGCGCCCCATCGGATCGTGCGGAAAGGCGTCCGCAATCGAAGATCGTGCGGCCCCATCATGAGCCCACGACGCGAGGACGCTTCGCAAAAAGTGTCCGAATAATGAGGCTTTTCGGGAAGGAAGAGACGCCGCCTATTAAAGGCACCTCGAAGCTTCCGATAATTCAAAACGCGCAGTAAATCGAAATTTTCGGAATTCGTAATGACCCAACTAAAGCTACTTCCCGCGCTCCAGCTGGTAGCCAACTGGAACTCGGAAGTCGGGGGGTAGTGTTGGGGGAAAAACCCCAAGTCATACATCCACGGAGGCGCTCAGCCAAAGAGCGCCGACCGGAAAGCTGCTCGGTCAGAGAGTGCCGACCAGAGAGCTGCTCGGCCGAAGAGCGCCAGCCGGAAAGTTGCTCGGCCAAAGAGTGCCGAACGGAGAGCTGCTCGGCCAAAGATCGCCGACCAGAAAGCTGCTCGGCCAAAGGATGCCGACCAGGAAGGCGCTCGACTAGAAGGCGCCGACCAGAGTGCGCGCCAAGAGGTGCCCAACCAAAATAAGCTGCTCGGTTAGAAAGTGCCGACCAAAGACAGCGCCGAGGCGCTCTGCTAGAAGGTGCTCGCCTAAAGGGCGCCGACCAGGAGTACTCAAAGCAGCCCCGCCACAGGGCGCCCCATTGGGCGATCAGCTCGGCTCGGCACCCTTGCCGAGCCGATGCCTTAACCAAATGTTCAACCTCCGCCTAAAGTCCAAGGGACTTGACAACTCCTACGGCTTGCGACCTGCCACTATCTCCAAGCCATCAAGGCATAAGATCTCCTCAGGCGTTCGGCACGACCTGCCATTAATGCATGAGACTCCCTCAAGTCTCCGATGCACTCAGGCATTTAATGAACACGGCCCAAGACGATCTCCGGATCACTGAACCATCAGAACGTATGGCTCTCCCTGACCGCCGGTTCATTCGGTAATAAATGCACTTACCATCCACGGACCCCAGGCCCACCACAGCCGGCGGTTCAACCACTCCAACAGGTCCGATCGACCGTGACAACTCCCTGATTCCGGTCTGATCCGGTCCCGTTCTCCATTACGCCATTAATGGGCCAAATCGTGCCCAATTATTACAAAACAGGACAAACCTCCTGTCACCTCCCAGGTAACAAAAATCCTCCTATAAAAAGAAACCTGGAGGGAAAAGGGAGAGAGGACCAAAAAAGCAGAAAAAAACCCGGAGCTGGAGAGAACCCTCCTAGACCGGGGGAAAAAGGAAGAAAACAGCACAGACACAATTGAACACGGGATTCTCTTTGTCTTCTCCACATACTCTCTCCCCTGCTCTTCTCCACATACTTGCCCCCTCTGACTTAGGCATCGGAGGGCCGGCGCCGGGGAGCCCGGCCACCGGTTTTCTTTGCAGGACTTGCACACCCCCCCGCAGCGGAGGACGCAGCCAGCCGGCGCACCGCCGTCCGCCCCCTGCAGCAGCGGAGCTCCTCCTTCCCCGGCTTCACGGCGGCCCCCGGGTCCAATTTCCAGCAACAGTAAGATTGCTAAATAGGCAGATACTGATAATTATACAGAAAAAAGCTTCACATAGAAAGAAATAATATTTTAAGCTACTTAAGTTTAACAAGGACAAAGTTGAGTAATTTTCATTATCCAAGCAGAATGACATTCAGAGATTTAGCAACCACCTTGGGCAAATATTCTGTGACTATCATCATAGGACTACTTTGAGTGACGGCACCCAGAAACTGGACTACATTTGGATGCCGTATTTGCTGAAGCAATGCAAGCTCATCCCTAAATGCTCTTCTGCAAAATTCATAGATAGGTTAACGATGTCAGATGGAAAATGGTACAGGATGAAAAGGAAAAATAGATGGCAAGTAGATATGTTGATAAGAAGCAAGCATCAAAATATGTAGACAGTGTAGGACCAACCAACATTTTATCCTCGTCAGTAATTACATCTTCGTCAAGCTTTTTAACTGCGACTTGAATTCCACGCCATGTTGCTACACGAAATGTTCCCTGAAAAAAACGAAGAAACCAAATTCATATAATAAAGAAACTTAATAAAGAAACATCTAATATCAACATTTCAACAATTGTTATTGCAAACAGTTCAGTAACTAGGAAACAGGTCCTCAGCGATTGGCTGCATCATCATTGTTTGGTTGCGAAAAAAATCTCTTGTATGGTAAATTAGGAAAACCCTAAGCACAGGATTCAGAAAGTATACAAATATCACATCCTTTTAAACCAACAAAACTAAAGAGAATATATAATGCAACAATGAGATTTTTAATCTAAAATTAAAGGAATCAAAGCTCAATAAACAAATTTTGCAATTCAGTATTGCTAGCATAACACAGAAATCTCACAGAAAAAGTTACATAACTGTCTTAACTCTGGAAGTGTAGCCCTCCAATTGTCCTGTTTTCAACTGAAAAAATACTTGCCAACAATAAAAGAACTTATCATCAACCATGCAAATTTTTTATAATGAGATTTTTTGGTTGTCACAAGATTATGCCGCTAAAACATTTCTCTTTGCACAAACAACAGATCTCGTGAAACTAATAAGGCGATATCAAGTTATTAGTTTAGAGGCTATAAGATGTTCAATTCACTGTATTATTCCTTATTAGAACCGTATTATTACTTATTAGAGCAACCCAATTTGGATATGATTTAGATCGCAATTTGGAGCTACATATCCTGGAGCCAGATCGGGTATAGGTAAAACAGCACCCGTTTTAGCTAGATGAGACTTCACTTGTTCAAATCATTAAGGCTCAGTTTGAGATTGCCTTTAGTAGTAGAGCTTTTGGAGCTTTTGAAAATAGAGTTTTTGGAAGTAGAGCTTCTGAGAAGTAGAGTGTGAGGACCGTGCGGGCGTGTGTTTAGTCCTACATCGGTCATTCGCTGGATAGATTTTGGGTACTTATACAGGATCAAGGAAGCCAAATAATACCTTCCAGCTAGCCTTTTGGGTGAAGTCATAAATTATTACAAATGGTATCAGAGCGGACCCGGTTCATAATCCATGTGGACTAGGAACACTGTAACACGAATCCATTGGGGTTGATTATGAGCCGATCGTAGTGCTTTTGATTAGATTTGAATAGATTTGAACGCTTAGCCTGACAAAGACGTCAGGGCTTAAACGGAAAGAGTATGTGAGGACCCGTGCGGGCGTGTGTTTAGTCCTACATCGGTTACTCGTTGGGTAGATTTTAGATACTTATATATGATCAAGGAACCCAATTAACACCTTCCGGCTAGCCTTTTTGGGTGAGATCCTGGGATATTACATAGAGCTTCTGAGAAGTAGAGCTTTTACAATAAGTTGTTTGCTATTTGGTAACTATATTTTTAAAGTATTGTAAAACTTTAACTTATGTTTGGTAGCCAAACTAAGAAAGTGCTCTTGGTATGATAAAATAACAATAAAGAACACTATATGGTATTATACAGTAGAGTATAATACAATGTATTGATATAATATTACATATTATTATATATTAAAATATTATTCCACAATATCATATTATTATAGTGTAATATAATGTGATATAATATTGTAATGTAATACAATATTATATTTATAGTATAACAATATGATATGATATCATATACTATAATATAGTAATGTATTATTATATTATTATAATAATATAATGTAATAATATAATATAATAAATATATTTATACTATAATAATATAATATGAAGTGATATGATATGATATTATGGAGGTAATTATGAGATTTGTTCGTAGGTATTTTGGCCACTACAAAAATTTTATTAAAGCAAATTAGCTTCCATGTTTTTTTACCAAACATCATTATACCATCCGAAAGTGTTGTTAGAGGGCAAAAAAGGGCTTTCTGGCACCCCAAAAGTTTTGCCAAATTGGGCCTAAAACAATTTGAAAGCTCTGTCCTAGCTCCAAAATTTAGATTCAGCCAAATCCTCTGCATGAACTGATTTGGATTGCACTCACGGTTTTCATCTCATCCAAGATCTTAGTTAGTATTGGTACCGGTATGCCTTGATATGATATTTAGGAAATCTCAGCCTGTACCATCTCAGCCAATATAAACTGATAAATTTCAAGATCTCAACTAATATTAACATAAACATATCAGCCAATATATTTCAGTCACCTTTTTACCTCTCCAAACATGTTTTTTTCAATAATTAATATCAAAATCAATGCTTCAGCATAGTTGGTATTGATTTCAAAATCAATGGTTCAACATAGTTGCCGATGTTGGATTTGCTATATCAGCCAAGATTTCGATACCTCAGTCCTAAAATGTTGACAGAGAAATCAGAAAATCTTGGCTCTTTCCAAATTTTCCTAATTTCCATATCAGTCAAGATAAACCAAGATCTCCATTCATCTTGATCTTGGTCACTCACCCAAGGCAATCTCGGTTTTTCAAAACCAAGATTGCATTCTAGGGAACGTCAAATACGGGCTTGACCAGATCCATTACCCCTAAATAACAGCATTAAAGGAGAGTGAACAGACGGAGTAGGGATGGTCAATTTGGAAAAGTGAGAAGAGTTGAGAGTATTGAATAACTAATTATTGTCCTGACCTACATAATAACATGATGCAGACCACCCTATTTTGGCTTTGTATCAATCAATACAAAATTCAAAGGCCATCATGCATACCCTAGATTGGATGCAATCTGGGTCATTTCATGCAATTCATGAGGTTGGGGTGTTTTTTTCGAGCCAAAATGTGAATTTTGCTATTGGCAGTTCACTACCAAACCAGCATTGAGCTCATTCTGAGGATGTTGTTGGGTGCACGTAACATGTGGCTACTCATTTTCTAAATTCAAACCTGACCTTTGATAATTTTTCTCCATATAGCCTCAACGGATAGGCCACTCATGTCTCATAAAATTATTTCCATAACCCAATTAAATCCCGGCAATCTAGGTCCTAAGAGGGGTGGACAGGGAGAGACCTGCCCTTTAGCAATTTTTGCACAAAATGACTGCATAGGACTTGAATACATACCATTGCACTTGTCAGCTCAAGCCTGTTACCACTGCACCAAGCAATGGCCCTTTGTATCTCAATTTATTAATGTAGACTTTTTTGGCACATCAACAAAATCAAGTATCTTCTATCACACATCAACAAATCGATTGAAATAGTCCATTACAAGGAAAACAAAATTTGATGACAAAATTGGTTCCAATAACTGAAGATTACTGGTCACTAGAGGCAAATACAAAAAAACAATAGATATGATGTGCCCTGTATAGATACCGACTTATGTTGAATAGTAAAATATTTTTTTATTAATTCTAGAAAGGTAAGATAAGTTGTTTTATAATTGAATTGGTAACTATAACTAAAAGTTAAAAACGCACCTTATATTCAAGCTCAAATATTTTCTAAAATATTCAATTCCAATGCCCCCTACATTACACTAAAGTTATCGCTTTAATAATGCTACCTAATATTTGTGGGGAAAAAAGGCTACTTTCTACCATTGCCTTAATTTTCACCAACTGAGACCAAGATGATGTTGAAATCTCGGTTTACATCGACTGAGATGCAAAGTGGAGAAATTTGGAAAGATCCATGATTTTTTCCAAGATCTTAGCCACTATTTAGGACCGAGAAACCAAAACCTTGGCCGATATGTAGCAATTATTTTAAGGCATTGATTTTGGGGCTTGTTAATTAAAATATCCATTTAAGGAAGTAAAAGTTGATAGCAAATGTTAGTCAATTTATCAATATCGAGATTTACCGTAGCGGTCAGTACTGTACCGTACCGAGCAAACCATATTGTACTGCTACTGAACTGGTATGCAGTCTCGTACCGTACCAATACTTGGTACGTCTCGTTGTCTCATACCATACCGCAAACTGACACTGTAATACGATGGTACTAGTACAGGATCCGGTATCGAGACAATGAACCTTGATCGATATCATATCAACTGATATCGCATGGCTTGTCAATTTACATCTTCTAAGATAATAGAGGCCAATTTTTGATATATTCAAATCAAGGGAAATCTGATACTGATATAAACCAAGATCTCAACCAAAATGAAACTATTGATTTTCACTAGATTTTTGGAAAAGTAGATTTTGATATCTTTCTAGCAGCCTTATTAATGACATAATACGGCACTGCTATCCTAGAAGTCTTTTTCTTTTTTCCCACTTATATTGTTTATTTTTAGAAGAATAATTAATTGATTTATGTATACATGTGTCTATCTCAGTAGTCCATATCAGGATCCTGCACCAATGTGAAAAATTTAAAAATGCTTGGTGCAAATACCTGGGAAGATATGCACCCAATATACAAACATATACACATGAGTGATTGCGCAATGAGAAAGAATATGCTAGAAGGCAAAATTGAATTCCAATGTAAAGTTGCAAAAAAGAACACAAGCAAGGAGTCAAAAATTAACTGTTAATTTTATACAATAGCAATGCCTACTTCATCCCACCAAAAAAAATGAAAAAAACAATGTTTACTGCTAATCTAGTTCAACCATTGATTGAAACATTACCAGAAAAGCAAAGAAAAAAAATACTATAAAAAAAATCAAACAAGATCAGGACAAAAAGATAGTCATGGAAAAAGCAAGGGAAGTTTACCTTAGTTATATCGACACTGTTTGTGAAATCAAGTTCACTGGGGTCTATCTCATATTCTGGAACTTCCCGGTAATTCTTAACGTGCATTGGAGCAATCTATATAAATTTAAGACGAAAAAAATAAGTAATATAATAGTTCATGAAAAACGAACAATATCCAATTGCCCGATCATCTCATCCAAGCCAAACAAATTGACAAAGCCTGAAATACACACCGGAAGCTTAGCGCCATGCTTTTCCAATAGCTTGATCACTTCATGATTTTTGTAGTGTATTGCATCTGCAAGTGGCTGTTGATGAAACAATAGTTAAAAAAATCTGCCTAAACTGAGTTTAATTGATCCATATGTGTTGCACTAATCAGAAGAAAACAGTTTGTGTCAGTTTATGTGCTGCAAAGAGAAAGGAAAGGAAAAGATGCCTACAGATGGAATTAGACTAATTTTATTATTCTATGATTTTTTGATGAATTTTTTTTATTGTGGGTTTCGTGTTATTGTGGGAAATACCTTACAATAGCACGGCCATATCATACTTCGGATCTGGGGCATGACATTTTATGGTATCAAAGCGGGCCTGGCTTATGACCTATATGGACTAGGGAACATTGCAACACGAGTTCATGGAGGCTGATTACGAGCTGATCGTGGTGCTTGTGACTAGATTTAAATGAATTTGAACTGTTAGTCTGGCGAGGTTGCCAGGACTTAAACGGAGGGAACATGTGAGGACCTGTGCAAGCATGTGTTTAGTCCCACATCAATTATTCGTTGGGTAGATCTTAGGTACTTGTACAGGATCAAGAAACCTAAATAATATCTTCTAGCTAGCCATTTTGGATGAGATTGTAGCTTGTGACAAATGGTATCGGAGTGGACTCGGCCTATAGCCTTTATGGACTATAGGACAGTGTAGCACAGGTTCATGGAGGTTAACCACAGGCCGATCGTGGTGTTTATGATTAGATTTGAATGGATTTGAACTCTTAACCTGACGAGAATGTCAGAACTTGCATAGGAAAGTATGATAGGACTCGTGAGGACGTGTGTTTAGTCTCACATCGGTTCTTTGCTGGGTAGACCTTGGATACTTATATAGGATCAAAGAACCCAAATAATATCTTTCGACTAGCCTTTTTGGATGAGGTTACAAATGGTATTAGAGTGGACCTAGCTCATGATCTATGTAGACTAGGGGACACTACAACACGGATTTATAGAGGCTGACTACGAGCCAATCGTGGTGCTTGTGACTAGATTTGAATAAATTTGAACCTTCAGTCTGGCTTCGCTAGAGCTTAAATGGAGAGCACATATGAGGACCTATGCGAGCATATGTTTAATCCCATATCGGTTATTCGCTGGGTAGATCTGGAATATCTGTACAATATCAAGGAACCAAAATAATACCTTCTAGCTAGCCATTTTGGGTGAGATCCTAGATTGTTATACTCACAACTCATCAAACAATTTATATAAAACTAGGGAGCGCAAAAAAAAAACCTAAAATCTACCCTTAATAAGAACCAATATAATTGATTATGATTTTGTGCAAATCACAATTGTATCATACCCATTCGTTTCAAATCGACAAATTGAACCTCCAAGAAATCAAATATATTTTTTCAGACGAATCACTAAACCATGATTTGACCGCTTTGATGACTGCTGGAAAATCATTTTTCCGCACTCCCAACAAACCTGCTTTTTATAATATTTCTATCGCAAATCAAGACCAGAAACAGAGTTCAAAACCATCAATATCATTCTTTTTTAATTGCGCTTCTTAAAAGACAGCGATTTTTCCGTACATCTTTAAAGAAAACGATTTAAAGGCCACAAAGAAAACAATCTAAAACCCAGCTCTCCACCAACTCATCAGGAATTGGAGAGAAAGTGGAAAGAAAACGGAAACCTTAAGAAACCGCAACGATAAAAGAAAGAAGTGAAGCACGAATACCGTACTGCCCCACCGATCTTCCGGGTCCACCTTAGCGCCGTTCTCAAGCAGCAATTGAACAACATCGGGAAGCCCCTGGCATGCGGCGACGTGGAGCGCCGTCCGCCTATCGATGTCCCTAAAGTTCACGTCGACCCCTGACGCCAGGAGTTCCCGGATCCCGGCCACGTCACCCTCGTTGGCGAGGAACATGAGGCGGATGCCGGATTCGATCTCCTCCGGGACATCCAGCCCGTCGACAGCCCCCGGCTCCCCGTCGCGCTCCGGCGCGAGGGAGGACTGCTTTCCCAAGGTGAAGCGCCCCGTGGACTTGGACTCCATGCCCAAAGCTTCTGCCCTGGAAGGGTTTCGAATCCGGAGCGCTGGGGATTGGAGCCTTAAACCCTAGAAGGGGAAGAGGGTTGATAAGGGTTCTTTTATTCTAAGCCCGGGTTTTCTTTTTTTTCGGAGAGGAATGGAGAAGGAGGGTAAAACGGCCGGGCGGAGTTCGGACTTCAGAAATTTGAGACGCGAAGGGATTAATAAACTAATAATAAAGTAATAAGGGGCAAAACGAAATGGCGCTTCAGTCTTCACTGGCGACAGTTGGAACTTGAAAGCGAAATAGAACCGTATCATTCAAGAGATGGCACGGGGAAGGAAGGGCGAAACTTTGAAGGAAGCGTGGGTTGGAAGTTTCGTAGGCATGACCTGTGCGACTGCGACTGGCCGGTGGGACCCGCCGGATATACATGACTTTAGGCTTTGGCGGCCCGATTTTTTTTTTATTTTTATTTAAAAAAAAGGGCATTAAAATTGTCCATACACTAACAACCTGCCAGGTTAGAAGCAACCAAATGATATAAGAAAGGGGAACCTCTGTGATACTAGTCCAAAAGAGCTCTCCAGAGTGACAAGCTACGTAGGAAGCGACCCAATCCGCGACTCTATTCGCCTCCCGATACACATGCGCTGTCTGGAAAAAAGCCAAACCTCTATCCAGTTTGCGAGTCTCATGAATCAGTGGGTGGCCGTCCTCGTATCGGTCCACTCTCCGTATTCAATCGATCACCGTAGAGCAGTCCCCCTTCAGGTATATCTTGTCTGCATTCAGTACTCTCCTCGTATAGAAGATGCTCTCCCATACTGCTTGAAGCTCCACCTCAATAGCCGTCACCCCGGGAGTGCACCAACCTCCTGCCCCTACTAGTGTACTCTGATGGTCTTTGATCACAAATCCAACTTCTTCATATACTCTATCCGCCGACCTGCTGCCATCGAAGTTCACTTTGAGATGACCAAGGAATGAGGGCACCCAAGAAAACAAGATAAATTTGGGCGCTAAAATAGCGGAATGGATGTCCTAAATATCTCTGGCTATCCCAAAGGAACTCACCGTAGTTGCCACAGTGATCTTAGCTGACTGACGAAAGGCTCTGTCCACCACTGCCCTCAGAAATGATCCA
Organism: Phoenix dactylifera; assembly: GCF_009389715.1. Classification (NCBI taxonomy): domain Eukaryota; kingdom Viridiplantae; phylum Streptophyta; class Magnoliopsida; order Arecales; family Arecaceae; genus Phoenix; species Phoenix dactylifera. The sequence continues at coordinate 276,289 of NC_052402.1, forward strand.
CTCGAAGAGACGGGCATTTTTATCTAATTATATATGGTAGGCTAGGTCTGCCCTGGGAGACGATCCACCCCTCCCCCGGCGGCAGCTGCTTTTTGGCCCGAAGCATTTGCCGGTTCAAAAAAAAAAAAAATAGACGTAGAGACCCGTCCTTGTACAAATTATGTCCTTTAACTGATACTATAATACCTGACACGTGGATAGAGCTGGCCACCTCAGCCAAAAAAGGCCTTCCACTTCCCTCCGCCTCCATCCATTCACCTGGCGAGCCCCCGCCGTGCACCCGCCAAAGGCTTGACTGCGTCGCCGGCAAGACCTCTGGCTGAATCGAGTTCTAGAATAACGCTGCCTCCTCCGACCGCCGCCGTCGCAACTCCTCCTCCACCTTCTCATATCAGACGGCAGCCTTGATCCGGAGTGGTTCGTCAAGATTGGGCTGCCGAGGCTGCCGGACTGGGTCGAGACCTACCTGGACTGGATTAGCTCAGTGCTGCAGGAGGGCGAGTGGGACGAATCGGACGTCCGCGAGATGGTTGATGTGTCCGCCTCCTCCAACTTCTTCGACGACGACGGCGAGGCGAAGGGTTTCGCTCGGCAGAGATCGAATCGGACTTTTTTTTTCCCCGCTGAGGTGAGGGGTTTTTTTTTGTGTGTGGCGGAGATCAGTATAAAGGTGGCGTGACAGCTGTGAAGAGAATAAAAACTTTGGTGCTTAGGTTGGGCCTGTAGCATGACGCGAAATGGTTGTGGCATTTTATCGAGCGCGTCTACTGCGCGTAGTTTTCCCTTCCAAACTGTCGTGCTTTTTCGATTCAGATGCCTTTAGGCTTCATTAGCGCCATGACTGATGAAAACGAAAATGGCAAGCCTTTGAGCTGACACTTAGCCCCGGAAGCAGGTGTCGACAATGAGCGTATCGGTCCCTTGGATACGGGTTGGGTGCATGGTGTGCATCCTTAGAACCAAAGTTTGACGAACCGGCCCGTCCCGATCGGTTCGCACTATATCAGACTGGTCTGGCTTGTAATTGATACGCCGGAGCCGTGAAAACCGGTATGAGCCGAATCTAGCTAGAGCCGGAAAATACGAAGAAAAGAAGAGAGAGAGCGGGAAAGAGAGGAAAGGAGGAGAGGCCTCCGCCGCCTGCGGAGGGCCGCGGGGAGCCGGCGGAGGCCGAGAGAGGCCAGCGGAGCTCGATGGAAGGGGGGGGTGCTGGCGGCCTTTCCTCTCCTCCTTCCATCCCTCCTCCGCTCGCTCTCTTGTTCTCTTCTTCTTTCCTAGCTCCGGTGGGAAAGAGTGTTCCGGTTCGGTGCCGGTTTAAATCGGTACAAACCGAAATCATACCGGTCCGATAGGCGATCGGTATGCCTACCGATACCGGTACGGTGAACCTTGCTTAGAACCGCTTCGGGCATTACCGTATATTAGTTTCCTAAGTAATGTTATTGAGCTTCCATGTGCTATGTAGCAAGAGTAGGGGTGGCAAAATATTACCCGACCCGCCAACCCGACCCGTGTTCGACCCGCCATAAACAGGTTTGGGTTTGGCCTAAACAGGTTCGGGTCATAAACAGGTTGACCCGTTTAACCCGTTTATTAATTGGGTCGGATACAGGTTTAAGATGTCTGACCCGTTTAACCTGTATAACCCGTTTAATAACCTGTTTAATATATGGGTCAGGTTGGATAAGGGCCACAGCCCACAGCCCACAAAGATAGGTCAGGCCGTCACCCGTTTAAAACTTTCTCTCCAAGTTCACCTGGGCACCGCTGCCCTTTTTTTTTTTTGGTTCAACCTCTCCGGCTCTCCCTCTAGTCCACCTTCTCCCCCACCCTCGAGCCCGTCGCCTCCGACCCCTCCGACGGCGCCGATGACCCGTCCTGCCTCCTCGACCTCCTCTTTCGCCCCTGCAAGCCGGCCTCCTCCCTCCCCTCCCACCGATTCGTCGCCGAGCCGGTCGCCGTCCGGTCTTGCTCCTTCGTCGGCAGCTATGAGTACGTCGCCCACAAGGTCACCACCGGCCGCTCCCACAGTCCCAATTAGGCAGCGCCGCGTCCTCCTCTACGAGCTTCTCTACGGCCGGACCCCCTTCGCCGGGATCCTAACTCTAGATCTCCTCCAAGGATCCGGATCTTTGTGAGGTATGAAACCCTAACTCTCGATCTCCTCCAAGGATCCGGATCATCCCTTGGTCCGTGATCTTTGCAAAGCCATGGCGTCTGGGTTCCCGGGGCGCGATCTCCGTGGGGGCTTCGGGTTCGGAGCCGGAGCCGCGATCCAGATGCCGCCGTTGCCAAACCGATCGAAGCCCGCCGGCAGCGAAGGAGGAGCCGCGGCAGCCGGAGGTCTACCGAAGCGGTGAAGCAGAGGACCATCTCGCCTCTCCCATCTCCTCCTCCGACGGGCCATCCTCCGAGACTCCGATCCAGATGCCGCCGTTGCCGAACGATCGGAGACCGCCGGCGGCGAAGGAGGAGCCGCGGCGGCCGGAGGTCTACTGAAGCGGTGAAGCAGAGGACCCATCTCCTCCGATCGATGAAGCATAGGACCCATCTCGCCTCTCCCATCTCCTCCGACAACGGGCCGTTCTCCGAGACTCCTCTGTTGAAATTTTTCAAGCTGCCGAGTCCCGAGCACAATTGTTAAACGGGTCGGGTCGGGTCGGATAGGTGGGGATGGGTTGGGCAGTTTATTAAACAGGTTAAACGGGTCGGGTCGGGTTATCTGTTTAATAAACAGGTCGGGTTCAGGTTGTATTTCCTGACCTGTTTAATAAACAGGTCGGGTTCAGGTCTATGATTTTCTGACCCGACCTACATCTGACCCGACCCGTTTATGCCTGACCCGACCCGATTGCCACCCCTAAGCAAGAGGGATTGATGCAACTTCCATGTGCAAGTGTTTCAGGTTCATCTAAAATTTCGTCGAAGAAACGAATTATGCTCAACATATAACATGGATGCAGCAAATTTATTTATCGATGCGTTCCTTTAGTGTAACAACTCTAGCCATTTCCTTTTTTTTTAGAACAGTGTGCTACTTTTTGTAACAATTCCAGTTCTCTACATAAACTATTCTCTACTTGCGGGATTTGTTGCCATATATAGGGATCAATTTGATTATGAAGTTGATGCATCAATATCTGTGGGTTCCATAAACTTTTCATAACTTATGAAGTAGCAAGATTGATTGTTCACTTATTCTTGTAATGGAATTATTCATCTAGGGGATTTTAAGGAGGAAAATATTGGAGAATAAAATTAGTAGAGGAGAGACATAGTACGTGGATTATAAATTCAGTGAGCATAAAAATGAAATTTTGATAACAATTAAATTTGATGACCAAAAGACATCACAGAGTGATTATTTTTGTTACCTAGGGTATATTTTATAAAATGATGAAGGCATTAGTGAAGATATATGTAATAAAATTAGAGCTATTTGAATGAAGTGAATAGGCGCATCTAGAATATATATTACGTGATGGGCAAATATTTTGGAGATTTTTAAAAAAAAAACATAAAATAATAGTAAGATCTGCCATATTGTATGGCTCAGAGTTTTGGGCAATAAAGAAAATATATGAAAATAGGTAAAGTATGGCAAAAATGAAAATATTAAAATAAATATATGCCAAAATATAAAGAATAAAATAAGAAAAAAAAATACTAGTGGAGCTGCAAGAGTTGTATAAATTAAGGATAAAATAATAAAAAATTGATTGATATGGTGTAGATATGCACAATGAAAATTTGACAAGGTTATGGTAAGAAGAGGTACTTTGGTTTGCCTTGAAGATGATAAGAAAATGAGAGGAAGACCTGAAGTGAAATGGATGGAGGTTGTGAAAAGGGATGTGGAGAAACTTAAAATAGTATCAAAGATGGTTCTAAGTGGGAATACCCGGCTAATAAAGATCCATAAAATCAATCTTAAGTAGTTGGAAAAAGGCCAACGGCAATACTTATGATTATGTATGCTGTAATGTGATGTTTGTTGCTAAAGTCTCTCTTATTGTCTTGGTTGATGTTTTTAACGTTTTTGATAATAAATCTTGTGTCTATTTTCCCACTCGATGGCTCACTATAGGCTTGAATTTGCATGAGGATCCTTACCTGTTTACTTGGATGTTTTGATTGTCACGATTTCTTTCTTCTCGCCAGCATTTTATTTTTGACAAGGTCAATGCTAGAATGGTGGGCAAGAAACTATTCCTCAATACTATTCCAATGGCATCCTCAATGCTATTCCAAATTATCGGTTGGCTTGTTTTTTTGGTGCTTGATTCTATCTTGGATGATGTAGCAAAGATCGCAAGGAATTTTCTTGGAGACAACGATACCGATAAGCACTTGCATTATGTTAAATGGGACGTTCTGACTCTTCCAATAGAAGTATGCAGAGATCTTAGGAAAACTAAGCATGCTCTTTTTGCTAAGTACTGATAAGCTCTGGGTTCGATTGCTTCATTATAAGTTTGGTCAATTAGATCTTTTGGTCTCTTTTCAGTTAAAAGGGTGTCTCTTCGAGGTGGCACCTCCTTGTTTCTACTGCCCATCAATTTAAAGATGGTTTGGGATATGACCTTGGCAGCGGGGAGAACACTGTCCTCAGCTTTATTTCTTTTTTTTTTTTTTGGTAAAAGCGGTTACTCATTTCATATAGCTCAGCTTTATTCCTTGGGCAACCGACATTATGCCAACAATCTCACATTCTCAATATTAACCTAGATGTGGCTCATATTTATGTTCATCAGTTTTTCATACACGGAAGAGGATGAGGTATAATACAACGCAAAGTTACTTTACTATGATTTGGATGTTACAGGTCCGAAAAATGAAAACGGTCTCTCCACATGTAGGGATAAAATTGTGTATTTGACTCTTATCAAATTTTACGAGTTGTAATGGTGACTATTTTTCTGAGATCTTGCAAGTTGCAATGGTGAGAGCTCATGCACTAGACTTTTTTTTAAAAAAAAGTGGAAGGGAAATTGGGATGGGGCCACCTCATGGTGGTGGTGCTAATCCATGCCTGGTCTTGCAGTATGCTAAGTTCAATGGGCTGCTTGCTGGTTAGGTTAATCAAAATTTGCTTCATTGTGATGTAGATTTGGTAATAGGCCGAGACTCGAGCCTAAACTATATTCATTATTCAAGCTTTAGGCGGGCCTATTTAAAATTTAATATATTTTATGCTCTAGGTCCGGCCCATGACCAGCTTTGAGTTTGAGCCCGTTAATTCCGTCTGGGCCTAATCGAGCCCTTCGATTTCTTCACGAGGAAACTCCTCTCCTGCGGCGAGAAATTCTCAGGCTCCGAATTTCTCCAGGAAGCGGAAAGGCGGAAGTGTACCCCTATCCCATGTCGAGGCGGCGGGTCCTGCTGCTGTTGAAGCCCTTCGACGTTTACCCCTCGAGAGCCAGCCCCAGGGCCAACGCCCGCCTCCCCTCCCCTCTCCCGTGCGCCGTCAACCCCAAGGTAAGACCTCAGACGAGTTCCTTTTCTTCTTTGTCCATGGAAATTGGAAATAGGCTTTGGTGGGTGGTAAACGATCACTCCTTTTTATTCTTTTTTGCTTTCCGCCATTAATCAACACAAGAATACCCTCTGACGTATTTCTTATTTCTTCTATTTACTGTTAAGTTGAATGGATTTTGTTACTACAAAGAAGTATCAGAAAAAGTGTAGCACTGTTGTTCATAGAATGGTGGATTTTTAAGGTGGATGCAACTACGAATATTTGTTAATATACACGCAATTGGAGATGTTTTCGAAGCTATGCCTGACAATTTTAAAAATGTTTCGGCCATGGATGATCAGTAGATGTGGGTATGAATGTGACAACTATGAAATAACAATGAAAACGGTGAAATGGGTGAGAAATAAGATGTTTGCGACAACATGGAAGGTTACGAGCACAATAAGCTTTGAGCATGCCATTTTTTCCCGAACAGCTTAGATTAATATCTGGTTTGATGCTCATTCCGGATGTGTGCTGGGGAACAGGAAGTATTATTCTTGTTGAATAACACATGCCTAAAGTTTGGTGTTTACCCGATGTATGAACTATTTCACAAATGCTATCTCTCCAAACCTTGATGTGCTCTCCGGAGATTCTTAGTTTCTCCTGCTCTATTTTATATATCAAAGTACGTGTTTGATTTTTTTAAAAAAATCACATTTTCTGTATTTTCATTCATTTTTAATTTATTGCTTTAAAACATGGATGAAAATTAGGATTACCTTAAAATTAGGATTTTTAAGGTGCAATGGATTTTTGAATCTACGAAATTATCTGCTAGCAAAATATCCAGGTTGGACATCTCATGCTCGCTTCCTTTAGTTGTTCAGGATGAAAAAGTGTTTGTTGTAATGAATTGATGCAGAGTTTGTGCAGCTAATGCAACTTATATATGGATGACATCCATCTTCTACTAGTCCTGTGTTGTATTAAATATCTGCTAATTGTTTGATACTTTTCAATGTTGTGTGATCTTGCATTATATATTTTTTTCTTGGTGGTTTTATGTACATTGCACATACATTTAGACCAAGCAAGGAGCAGATTGTCCTGGTGGAAAAGCCAATCTGTACATTAAGCTGTTGATGGGACTGTCAGCAATGTAACTGATGTCTAAACTTTCCAAGTCATCTTCTTTAGGACAAACTAAGGCATTGATTAGTCAATGGAGGAAAAGGTTTTGTCCTGAAATGCCCAAGTTGCTTGTTTTCGGCATGTTTAAATTGTGGCCTTGTTAATTGTTAGGACAACTCCCGCTCTGCTTAAGGCCTTCTTTTCTTGGCAGCGAAAAGGTTTGCTCTGGTTTTAATTTATGAAGAAGCAATACCAGTTCAGCAAAAATTACATCATTTAAGGTTGTCGTTTATACTGTAGAAAAGCAACGAGTAGTGCTCGGAGAAGCTACGTTTTTCAGTATTAGAGTAATATATATAATCTTGATCTTGCTTTATTGCTTGTGTTTTTGTCCTTAATGACTGCTGCTTTCCCAGTGCTCAAAATTTATCGGGATGAGCTATATCATCCTTTGTTAAATCTTTCCATGTGATGCTAGATCGAGATTTAGTTGAAATCTCTTCCTGTTTGTGGCAACAGCATCACATTGCATCTTTTGGCGAGGTAAAATCTTCGTGCAAACATCATTGTAAAGCTAGAGAGATTTGATCTGTTGCTTGGTTTTTTTCCCTTTACTTTGAATCACTTGTAAGATAGTTTTGCTGAAAAGCCTACATTCTAGGGTAAATTCTGCTTTAGTGCATTGCATAGTGGGGAGGTTGCTTCATGATTACCTCTTAATGCCATTGTTCACACCTTTTGTTATTTAACACTATCTCTTCAGACTCACTGTAGGCCAACCCCTTGCAAGGGATGGTCTCAGCCTTCCTTTATTGAACATGCATATTTTTCAAATATGCTGACCTTCGATCTCTATTTTGTGCCCTCAGCAAGACCTTCCTCTAATATAAATAATCATTCAATTAGCTTTGTTGTAACATTAAGTTTGCATGACTTCTTCTCATGCCCTTCAAGTTTTCAAGCACCTTATCGACAACTGTTGTTGTCAAGGTGACCCTGCTAGATGCTTGCATAAGAAATAATAGGTATTCATTAAAACTTTGTAGACATATATTAAATCACATTAAGATATATTAATTAAGTCTTTATTGTCAATAATAATGTGCATATTATATGTACTATTAATTATTACGAGTGGAAGGTGAAAAAGGATTGATCAAGTGGATATCAGGTTGATCGGATGGACGGTATACTGCTTATATGTTATGGTTATTATATGCTTAATGATAGCTATTAATTTTGTATTATTTCAAAATATTTACATCTTAATATATCATTTTGAGTATCAAGTATGAAATTGATGGACAAGACTTGTTCTTTGGGATTTTTTTTCATTTTCCTTTCTTTTTTCTTTCACTTCCATCTCTTTTTCCTCCTCTCCTTATCCTTTTTATTCTCTCTCCTAGATCCTTTTCTTATTCTGATCTCCTTCTCCTTCTCCTCCCTCTCCTTCTTTTTCCCCTCAATTTTCTCTTGCCTGGGATTCTCGGAGACTGTTTAGTCTGCCTTTGCACCACCTGTCTTAGGATGTTAATAGTTCTCATCACTTGTGACTGCCTGGCCACGTTGACAATATCAAGTAAAATGTCTTTGTACTAGAGTTAAGATTCAGAAACTTTTGAGAGAAAAAGCGGAAGGATGAACTTGAGTTGTAATGGAAGGGAAATTGGTACAGCTCTTAGATCAAACTCACTCAATTAGAATCTTTTCTAGATAAGTTCCAGATGTGACCCCTCTCTCTATATTGACGTGGCCTACATCCAACAGCTATTGGAGTTATGCTTCCATACACTTTACTTTTCTGCATGCAAGAATCTGCAGGTGTGTACAGCATGGTTCAAATTCTAAAATGCTCTTGTATCTACAATAGCATATGTAAGCTACATGTTATATCATATACTACTTCCGAAAAAAAAGGATTTACCATATGATGGCATATTTGATGCATTTACATATTTATAATGATTAAATGTTTTAGGTTGGATGGCATCAGAGTGCATCCCCTTTAAATGTACATCTGATAGTATCATATCGGATGGCCTTTGACTAGAGTAACATTGTGATCATGGATATGGCGTGCATTGCACTTGTTTTTTATTTCATATTTGATGCAGTTATGCATTTTAGCTTACTAAATATGTTTTCTAGCTTTGCCATCATATTTAAATTCATTGCAACTCCCATTGCTTCTCTATTCTCTTGGTCCTTGTGCAGATATTAAGCTATTTGGATGACAGATGTAGGGTTCATAAGGACACAATCAACTTTTGTCAGGATGTTTTGCGACGTAAGTCTCTTGATTGGGAGCTTGTGATGCGTAACAAATTGTCCCATCAAATTCATCATGTGGATCTCGTGGTCACTGTTGGTGGGGATGGCACTTTGCTACAGGCCAGTCACTTTTTGGATGACTCAATTCCAGTTCTAGGAGTCAACTCAGACCCTACACAAGTTGAAGAGGTTGTGTAACAGGATGGTATATATAAAATCTTAATGGGTTCAATCGTAATATGGGATAAATCATGATAGTTTCCACCAATTATGTTGGTCTTCTATCAGTTTGTTTTGAGTTAGTCTACAATTCCACATCTTATTCTGTAATGGAGACATCTGTTTATGGCGATAGTTTTTCTTTAAGATATATATGGTTGGTTTCTTCCGTCTATTGCAGGTTGACAAGTTCAGTAATGAGTTTGATGCAAGAAGAAGCACAGGCTATCTCTGTGCTGGAACTGCAAAAAACTTTGAGCAGGTAAACTCCATGTGGTTGGAAGGGGTCTATTTGGGATGTTGTTTGATACATTATTTTTGTATTGTCACTTGAAACCAATAACCCAAGAAAAACTCATCTATATGACATAGAGGACTCTGTTATTTTATTGCTTGCCACATTTTTCTCCTCTTTTTGATCTGTAGAGCTTTTCCAGTTATTGGATGAAATTCTCGAAGGTCATAAACACCCTTCTGAACTCACAAGGATATCAGTAAACTTAAATGGTAATCCGTTGCCAACATTTGCTCTGAATGATATTCTTGTTGCACATCCTTGTCCAGCAACAGTATCTCGGTTCTCATTTCGGTACGACATCTTTCTAACACCAGCAAACCTTTGTTTGGAGATTATATTGTAATGATAAGATCTTTCTCATGCTTAATTCAGAGTCAGGAGCAACAGCATAAAGGACTCTAATTTGGTCAACTGCCGATCAAGTGGTCTCAGGGTCTCCACTGCTGCAGGATCCACAGCTGCCATGCTTTCAGCTGGAGGTTTTCCCATGCCAATTTATACTCAAGACCTTCAGTATATGGTCAGAGAGCCCATTTCATCTAGAGCTGCGGACCCTCCATTGATGCATCGCTTAATTAGGCCTGATGAGCGGATGTGTGTTGCCTGGTACTCTCAAGAAGGTGTGATATATGTTGATGGTTCGCATATATTTTATTCAATTCAGAATGGCGATACAATTGAAATATCAAGAGAGGCTCCAGTTTTGAAAGTTTATTTGCCTGAAAGTCTGCCGACATAGTATGTCCTCATAATAGCAGTATTGCATATTTGATAAACTGTTCTGCTTCAAATTTTGAACTGAACTCCTTTGGACCACATCAGAATCAACATCTTCAGTTTAGTATGTTTCATGTAACTCCTTGCAAACTCAAACTACTGTCTCATGGTGTGGCCTGATGTTCTCGGAATGATCTTATTTGTTCTATATCCTTGCTGCTTCATCCGAATTGACCTTTTATGTTTGAACACTCCTTTCTGATATCGTTGATAAGTGCATAGGATGTTAGTAGTATTATTTCACGAATTAACATAGTTTTCATGATACTTAATTAACGCCAACTGCTAGTGATAGTGAGAATCTTTTTCTTTGCCATCTTAAGGGTTTCATTTAAGTTAACCATTGGCTGGGTTCCCATAGGGCCATGTCTGAGTTGTGCCAATAACTGTTCCAACATGATCACCAATGGCATAAATAATGTCTTAACATGGTTAACATTCTGCAGAAAATGCACTAATAAGTAGCAGGCTATTCTTTCAAAGTCATGAATGGAAAATGGCAGGGCGATAGAAGTCAAAAATGCTGCAGAGGAACATACCATCATCTGGGAGACTTTTTTTTTTTTCATTTTTTCCTCCAATTACTAAAATTGATTTTATGAGGCTGAAATTCTCAATACCTTATGGTATCTAAATTGTAGTTTTGAAATCAAGTTTCGATAGAAGACTCGCATATAAGGTTCCAGCAGCTGATAGACAGGTCAACTAAAGAAGAATTAGTAGAGATTTATGATGTATGAGCAAGGAGTGAGAAAAGACAGTCTTTTAGAAAACAAAAACATATTATGCATGCCAGAAAAATAATCGTTTTTAAGACAGTACCTTACATGGTACGCCTACCCAATTATTGTTTCTATTTTTACAGATTTTTTTTGAATTCAGTAAGTGAAAGTTCCCCAACAGCTATATAACCATAGATCATTGCCCAAAGGAACTAGATAAATATTACAACATGTGCCAATATGCTTCAAGGACACTGTTTTATCAAATTACCCAAAAGCTATATGGTTCTTTCATTTATACCCAGCATCAACTACATAACACAGCCTGCCTACAACTTCATCTACAAAAAAACCTATTACTATGCCCGCCGCATCACACTCCAAACAAAGCCGAAAAGGAGTCCGGCGCTTCATGCCCGTCTCAGTGCAAACTCCTTCCCGTGCGGCTTCCAGTAGTTGATCCACTCGGGCTCCTTGATCTCTACCCTCGATTCCTTGAGCTTCTCGGTCGATATCTTGGTACTTCTTGTCCTGGCTCTCGACGATGTCTAGCCTCGCTGAGCCCAGCTTCACCCCTTGGGTTGACATCATGGGGGCGGGCGCACTCGACGGGCAGACGGGCGCCACCGTTGAGCTGCCAGGCGCACAAGGAATAGGAGCACCCATGGGCAGCCAGTCAGTAGCCATTTTTCAGCAATCTTCAGTGCAATGCTTGATTCAAAGTTATCATCCTTGGAAAGCCATATCATGCTTAAACTGCAGACAAAACCACACATCCAAAACTTCCTGCCGATTGTACACTGGCTTGAGTTCAAGAGTTAGCTGCAAATAATTTCATTAAAGAAAAGTTACATGCAAATATATAGCCAACAACATCACGGATCAAATTGCCTGACTGATGAATTCCAGCTATGATTGTAGAACCATGACAGCAAGCACGGCATGCTTTAGATCCATATAATGAATGTGCAAATGTAACACATAAATATCTCCACCTATTCGTTTATATTTTAATAGTCAGCGAAATTTTTCTGCCGCTGCAGCAAGGGAGGGTTGAAGTCTTATTTTCCCCCTAATTCTCTTCTCGACATCCTGAAGCATACCGTAGGTATTTCAGTTTTTTTGATCATCTAACCGGGCAAGCAAAAGAAATTAACAAATTGTTCGCAGACAACTGAATAAAATCACTGCTATTATTCAGTTTTCCATCAAAAAAAGAAACTTAAGCATGATTATTAGAGTATTCATGAGAAACTTTGGCAAGTACACTCACTCTGTGTATCAGCATTGGTGGATCCTGAAAAAATGCTGAATGACCTTACCCTTTAATCTAGGAATGAAAATGGGTAAGTAACTAGTTAGTAGAAAACTGACCTGCACTCAAGGGAGCAGCATTGGGCAAGGCAGGTTTTGCATAGGTAAGTGCAGGAAGGTCTGAGAGCTTACAAGAAGCTACACTTGTGATGAAATGCCTTTGCAGCACTGGATCCGATACTTGCAACCGTTTATTAATCAAATGTTTCTTGCAAGGATATGGAAGGTGAAGTTAAAGGAACTAGGATTAAGAACAAATCAAAATTGATCTAAGCAAAGTTTATAGAGCAGAAGCAATAGCTGTGCATGGGCCACCGCATATTCCAGGTTCCATCAGGGGAAAATCAGAACAAGATTACTATAGGCAAGCAGCAATGTACTGGTTAACTTGATCATGGAACCACAAAGCAAGTTGGAACATAAACTTCAAGACAGGATTTGAGCCTGATGTAATTCCAGAATGCTCCCATTCTTTGCATAAATAGATACTGTAATGAAAGAAGCTGAAAACAAGAGCTCTTTTTGTCATGAGAACTGATTAAGGAGCAATCAGAGATCATGACAGAATCAAATAAAGCTCCGTGGTCAGTGTGGCAGAGAAACAGTGTGTACTTTTAACTCATTACCGTTGCACAAGGTAATGGGTCTTGTTCTGCGCTGGACCACTTACAGGAATATACAAAACAGAAACCAGAACAGAGTACAAATAGTGAACAGACCTTGATGAACTCAAGTAATAGACATTATCTATAAGGTTTTATAAGACATTATCTCAGATCCACCAAAAATAAAGGAAAAAACAAAATCACAGTGATGTATTTCCATTCGTGAGGCTGTATAATGCTGCACAAAGAAATTGACGCAGAAGCAGAGGAGGGGTCTAGAGAAATCAACTAAGCTAAAGGTAAATAACTCTTGGTAAAATACCATTAGGAGGGATGGCCATGATATTATCGCATTGCATCACACAATACCATGCAATGCTCAAAGCCCTTACGTAACATCGCGGCATCATTTGGCAACTCTTAAGATTCTTCTCATGGGGCATTTGCAAGAGCAAAACGATGAGAGATTTTTTTTTTATATAAAAAAAAGGAAATCCAGCAGACAAAAAATAAAAAGAATAATATAAATTAAAATGTACCACTCAGCAACATTTTAAATAAAAAGAACTGCCATCAGAAGGGATGATCATGATTGTTTTCATTGCATCTCACGACACCATGCAGTGCTCAAAGCCCTTGCGCAATGTCCCAAAACATCATTTGGCAAATCGTTTGAACCATGAACTTAGAAAACAAAACCGAAGTCCTCACATCCTAGATGTCTTCCACATTTCTTTTCTCAATTTGGGAAAAAGAAACGTTGGGAAAAAAAAGAAAAGGCGTTATCAAGCTTGGATACTTACCTTGACCAGGAGAATCTACAGCATTTGTAACAGAATAGTTCATGTAACCTAAACCCCATACGTAGCCACAAAGCTAATTGGGAGCCAGATGAAATTAATAATCCAAGATCTATTACCCAAGATGAGAACAGGAGCACAAGGAAATCCAAGAATGGATTGTCAAGAGCTCTCGATCGTTGGCTGATGGAACGCGATGAGAGGCGCAACAGAGACGAGAGGAGAGGCGAGCAACGAGAAGACGGGACGGAGAGGGAGAGAGAGAGAGGAGAAGGTGCGACGGCGGGGACACCCTCTTTAGTTCAGCCTAGGGTAGAATTTTTTGCGCGTCGACGCCGAACAGCCGTCCGTAGCGTTTTGAGATTCACAAAATGGATGATCCGGTGCGTTATGATGCGGGCTTGGATTCGAGAGGCACTTGCTAGCCGTGGATTTTTTTTTTCTTTTTCCCCCCCAGACCCTTGCACTTCCTCCGCTCTCGATCTGAAAGTACTTTTTTTAATTTACTTATTATTTTTTAATCAAAATATTCTATATTTTTTTTATAGGATATCTAAATTATCTCAATGGTGTTTTTCCTATATTTATATATTAAATATTTTTGGGTCTAATAATTTTGATTCTAACCTGCCTCGAGGGGCCAACCCGAATTAGCCATGTGGCCCAAAAATAGATCCAACCTGAACCCAATTAAAGTTTAATATTTTATAATATTACTTTATAAAAAATAAGCTAGTTAAAACTTAGACTCTCTTCTATAATACAAACAAATAATATATTGTTTTTAGCTAAACTCATTTTAATTTATTCTTTAGTTCCTCATTATTTTTCTCTAAATAACAATGTACAAAAACAAATTGATTTGGGCCTAAATTCGGTCTGTGCTTCGGGCGTTGTTTGAGCTCGGGCTCGGCCAGGGCTAGGTCATGCCAGTGACATATCTGAACCTGGTCTAAAAAAATAAATGGGCTCTATATTTAAGGCCAAGCTTGGTTTGAACTTTTTCAGTTCTAGCCCGAAGTCCGGCCCAATCTGATGGGCTTCGGGCCAACCCATTTCTACCCCTACTCCATCTTTGTTACAATAAATTTATTTTTTTAATTTGGGATGATTACAAATTAATTTGGAATTTTCAAAATCAATGATATGATTCCATCATTCTAGACATTAAGAAGTAGAAATCTTTTCTGCAGTCAATATGCAATCTCTAGAATCAATGACATTTGGAAAGATTTTCTTAAATCAAACCGGGCATACCATCTACTGAAAAAATGAAAATTTAAGCAAAGCAAGTACATCTTAATAAGCAAAGATTGTGAAAATAATTTGAATATTTTTTTTGCTGAAAGAACTTAGATAATTCTACTTGATAAAAAGAAGGAACTTTTTTTTTAGAGAAGTTTGCTAATAATTTCAAAATCGATCTCGCGCTACACTGTATTTTATAATATTTTTTGAAGCCAAACTATGGATTCCGGATATTTAAAAGAAAAAATTCTCGCTCTCTCCACTCCACTGCTATCTATCAATGTTTGATTTTAGACAAGGAAGGCAAGATGGGTAAATTTTGAATATCTAAATTTCAAAATTCAAAATAACTTTTTATTTAAATAAATATTTGTATTTGTATGTAATATAATTTAAAATTTTATTGTTTTTCTAATCAAATGTGTACTTTGTCCCCAAGTACTTTCAGATTTAGGTATCAGGGGGATTGTACATCAAAAATGTGATGTGTTTTTAATAATGAGCAAATTAGCTAGAGCATTAGCAACGGAAACAAATAAAACATTCTAAAACAACTGACGACCAATCCATAAAAGAACACCATGATAATGAGCAAATTAGTCTTTCTCAATAAAAAAAGGAGCAACTGAAAACAGAGAAAAATCAAACCAAAAGGTATTACAGTGCTTCCACCTTCCCATTCTCGGCTGTGTCACGGGGAACCTGTGGCCTGTACTTGTACCACTTGGCCCAAAACAAGTAGTTCAAGAAGTTGATGAAGCTAAGGATGCAGAGCAACCAATAGAAGAGGTTCACATGATTCCTGTTGAGATTATTTCCAGCCAGCCACCCTCTGCTCTTTGTGCGATTTTTGGTGGCGGCGTTCACCAGTTCAACCAATATGGTGCTCAGAAAGTACCCAAGCGACATCGAACACCAAAGGAAGGAGGTTGAGATCGACTTCAAAGCCATGGGTGCCTCCGAGTAGAAGAACTCGAGCAGTCCGACGGAAGTAAACATGTCGGCAATGCCGAAAATGAAGTACTGGAAGGAGAGCCAGAAGACGCTGATCGGCAGCGGCTGCAGCACGGGGAGGGCGTCGAGCATCCCATGGCTCTTTGCGGCATTCTTGCGCTTCACCTCGACGACTGCGGCCGTGGCCATGGATATGCATGAAAGCACGAGCCCGACACCGATGCGTTGGAAGTGGGTGATGCCGGTGGTGTGCCCGGTAATCCTCCGGGCGAAGGGGACGAAGAGGCGGTCGTAGACTGGGATCATGATGATCATGAAGGTGAGGGGGATGATGGGGAGGCTCGCAGGGGGGATGTGGAATTTGCTGGTGACGCGGGTGTCCATGGTGGAGCCCTGCTGGATGGAGAAGGTCTGGAGCTGAGCCAGGCAGGTGCTCATGATGATGGCGCTGCAGAAGATGGGGATCATCCCAAGGATGGTCTTGGCGTTCTCCACCTGGGTGACTCGGCATAGCTTCCATGGGCTGGGTGAAGAGCTGCGAATGGTGGTGGAAGTTCGGATTGCCGCTTTATCCAAGAACCTGCGTAGAATTTTCAAGCAACTAGCTTATGTCGTGTGATTGGAGGAGGGAGGGTTCTTGCAAGTGATAAAAATTCTTGGAGTGCTAAAACAGTAGCACCCTGAAGGAAGAATTACTTAGCACTTGTTACTGTATACTCTGTCAACGTTTCTTGATGTTTTTCCATCAGAAAGGAAATTGAAGAACCGTAGTTACCTAATTTTCCAATGCATATAGAATCATGAACTGCTGCAAGCTGAGCCACACTTGCAGCATCATGCTATATAAAATTATAATGTGAAAATTCTCAAAAGGCTCTATATAATATGAAATTATTTACTTTTTTTATCTTTTGAAGAGTCCGAATCATATATTTTACCGAAAAACTTCTGTCAATCAAAATAAATTCTGATATATAATAATGTAAATTATTGATAGGAATGAATCTTCTTATCCTGTTCCAGATGAGTTCGATTCATCAAGAAAGATGGTGGTGCAATTCATAAGAAGGAGATTACGGACAGAATTCTTTTTTTTCAAAAAAACGACCTGAATTTATCTCTGTGAGGCAGGAATTCTACTTCTTCAAGCGACTCTTTCGTTCCATCGATTTCATAAAGCTCCGAAGGATCTTCAGGGAGGTCAAGATTCCTGTTCCTGAACGCTGCCACGTAAACCTGAAGAATATAGACTCGGTCAGGGCTCGGACGTCTAAATGAAGAGCAATGGCCAAAGCAAAATACTCGACTTATTCCCTAACATAACATTGTCATAGAGGCAAGTTTTGCTGGACATCGTTCTCACTGATTCCTTTATTTAACTATCTTACAGCCTATGGCAGAAAAAAATTGAAGAGGGTGATTTGGAGAAGTTGCAAACCTGAATAATTTCGAGAAGTGCATTAGTTCCTTGAATGATGGCTATCCGATACTTTGGGACACCAGCAAGGAAGACTACCAGTGCTGACAGCAAGGCAACTGTGGAAATCCCAAATCCCCGGTCCCACCCTTTCTCGTTCTGAACCCAGACCACCAAGGTCAAGCTGATGGCCCCTCCGAGACAGATGCTCAGCAAGAGCCAGTTGAAGAAGCTCGACATTTGACGGGCCTCTTGAGGGTCCTTCTCGTCGAATTGATCGGCGCAGTGAACTGGCAGGCTGGCCTTGATCCCAGCCGACCCAATGGCTACAAGGTATAGAGAGATGAACAGGAGCACAGCATTAGCACCATCAACTTTCAGACAATGGCCGGTAGGGTCGAAGAGGTTGCAGAGAGGTGGCTTGAGGCTTGGGAAGTGAGCTTGCAGAGTTAACAACAGAAGTCCCTGAAAAAATGAAGAGATTAGAAGACAACAAGTGATCATTAATTAACAATATTGAATCGTAGATATATAGAGTAATTGGTTTTTTTAAGACAATTCAATACTTTCAAATGCATGGATGTATAGCAAGCATAACGTTAAATATTTAAAATTGTTCAAGATTATACATCACTAAAGTTTTATGTCTATACGGTGGACGTACGATTCATGAATTGTTCTTGAAGTATGAAATAGTTGGTTTGGTAAGGATGATTTGTTGATATTAAGTAAAAAGAAAAAAGCTGTCAAGTTTGTAGGTGAAGTACCACGAGCTCAATACTGGCTGATATGATAACAGATTTGTATCTTCCAATAAATATATCTGCAAAGACTGCTATAGCAACTGAGACGATGTAGCTGGTGCCCATGTAGTTGGTTAGAGCATTGGAAGCAACGGCTATATCCAAATGCATGACTTCCGTGAAGTAGGTAATGAGATTGGCTGCTAGTGCGAGGGTGGCCACGCTCTCAAACATGAAGGCGGCTGCGAACAAATGGGGCATTAGAGACCAAGTAATGCACAACAAAGATGCAAAAAAATGTGTTATGTGCAAAAAAAAGAAAAGAAAAAAAGAGGCTATGTCGTCCTAGTGTATGCTTGTGAAGTTAGCATTAATTTGCATGGCATACGGCCATATTATGATATATAGCATGCATGCATTAACGGTATATCGATCATTCGATCTCATTTAATTTGGTCTTACTTGTGTGCATATGTTGCTAGGGTGTTAAAAAGTATCAGTTTTAAATACCCAGTATGAGCAAGGATGAGCCGACTCCCCCATGTTCTCCTTTTCTGACTGGCTTTCCTCTCCAATCCAACTTCCCTTCCACCAGTACTTGATCTCCTGTCTTCTCCTATAGGCCCACAAAGAATTAAGCACAGGATCAATAAGAGAAATTACCAACCAAATCCAAAGAGGAGAGGGAGTACCGTAGACATGGTTTTGAGAGTGGAGTCGGAGGACCTCGCATTCTTGACTTCCCACTTCTCCTGCGAGAGAACCAAAGAACTGGGTATCATAAACAGAACAAAGCAAAGATTGCTCACACGAGCGCTCACGCACACACACACACATGTACACACACACACACACACACACACACAGAGAGAGAGAGAGAGAGAGAGAGAGAGAGAGAGAGAGAGAGTACCATGGTGCTTTGGAGAAGAAGAGGAGAGGTTGTCAAGGTGCGTGTTAAAGGATCTCATATATATAAAGATTTTCTGTATCCAACTTATTGGTGCATTTTAATATTAAATTTAATATTTGTTTTATTTATGAGGTTTACGCATTTAATGACGTATGAATGGTTCATGCATCTGGGGAGATGAAAGGTTTATATATTTGAGAAGATGAAAGGTTCTTGTATTTGGGGGGATGAAGGATTCATGGGAAATAAATGGGAATAATTTATGAACTATTTTTGAAAAATGGGAATCAATGTCTATTTGGTGGAAAAGTTACTCTTATAGGATTTTTAAACACATTTATGTTTTTATTACAAACTTTTTATATAAACCCTTCTCTCTCTCCATTCCAAATATATACAATATCATTTCATTTTACTCATAAAAATATTCTTCTTTTTTTTATCTTTTTCTTCTTTTTTTTTTTCCATCTCTTCTTTTTCTTTCCTTTTTCTTCTCCTTTTTCTCTTTTCTTTTTTTCTTTTCCTTTCCTTCTCTTCTTTCTCTTTCCTTTTCTTCCTTTTTCTTTCCTTTTCTTCTTTTTCTTTCCTTTTTCTTTCCTTCTCTTCTTTTTTTTCTTTTTTTTCTTCTTTTTTTTATTTATTTATTTTTCCTTTCTTTCTTTCTTTTCTTCTTTTTCTTTCCTTTCCTTTTTTTTCTTTTTTTTCTTCTTTCTTCCCCTCCGGCAATGTCGCCGGCGTCAGAAGGAGGCTGGGCCGTGGCAGACATAAGAAAGGACCACGGGAGGGGGTCGGGCCGCCGCCGGCGGCGGCCGTGGCCGCGGCAGCCGCAGATGTCCCACGAAGAATTCTTTTCCTCCTGTGAGGCCGTCAGCACCGGAAAGAGTCCGGGCCGCGGCGAACACGAAAGGAGGGCAGGTCGTGGCCGGTGACGGCCGCAGGATATTTCTGACAGCGTGGCCGCAGTAGGAGGCTCGGGAGGGGTTGAGCCATGGTCGGCGCCGGCCGTGGCGGGCCCGACCCCCTTTTTTCTTTCTCTTCTTCGGTGGGATGGAAGATAAAGCAATAGAAATTAAAATATTCTTAGGGGGTGTTTCTGTCTCATAATAAAGTATTGAAATATGGCTAGACTGATTGTTAAACAACCAGTCAACAGAGATTAAACATTAGAGACCAGTCAATAAATGTACCGGTGATTAATTACCCCAAAATATTTTGAGAGAGTTCTTGGCAAAGAAGGATGTTCTTTGGTAGAGCTTTGGGCTTGACTACCGTGCAGAGTTGTCCTTGCCATATGACGATCATCAAACTGTTGTATCCTAGAGGAGACAAGCTATAGTATTTTATGGTGCACCAGGATCTAGTCTTTGCCAACCGCAGAGGGCTTGAATCTTCTTAAAGAAAGTGAGATTTCCGTGCCTCAGTCCGATTAGTTTCGTCCTCTTATTATATTTTCCTCCAACACAACTAATTAAGCTAACTCATACAGAGAGACTCAGACAACATGAGAGCTTCCGATTAGAATGTTTGTACGTGCATTGGACCTTTCGAATACGTTCTCGACTTCCACCGTTCTCCCATACCATGCAAAACTATTCCCCGGTCCCCACAATCTCGGTTTCTATATACCGAACCATTCTTCTCTCTCTTTTATTTCTTTTTTATATATATAAAAAAGGACGGCAACCATTGGATCCGCAATTCAAGCAGCGGTAACGTTACGCAAGTCCGCCACGAGGAAAGTTGCAATGAAACTAAATCATAGTTTTTCTTTCTGGTGGATTACAGGAGACAATAATTTGACAACACCAAGAGGAAGACAACAAGAACTGGTGAAGAGTAATCTTCTGGAACTGGTGTCATTTAGATGCTTTTGGCTGTTGGCCTTTAAACTATGTGATAAATATTCTAGGATCTGAGCAAATGGAAAATGATGGACCCAAACAGGAAAGTATCTGAAAGATATGGAAAGAACGAAGTTTAGAGCTATCAGAGATCTTAACCAGGAGAGAGAGAAAAATTCATAAACCCATAAAATTTTGATTTATTTTCCGTCGTGAAAGGTTTCTCTGCCAAGCCTGGTCATTAATGACTCTTCACTCTTCACAGTCCTTTATTTTTTTTTATTGACTACTTCTGGTATAATTGATGTCATGCTGATGAAAATAGTATGCCACATCAACTATTTAGTGCAACAGCCAACAAGTCGTAGTAACTATTTGGTCTATTCAGTTGATGAAGATTATATTAATCAGACTGACAACTAGTTCACTATCATGACTTAAACACTCTTTTCCTTAAATAAAAAATAGTTTCAATACTTTTCACGATGTTCAAATCTCTGCTATTTGTCTCAAAAAAAAATAAAATACTGTATTATAGTGGCTGCCATCTTAACTCCAAATTTTAGACTGCTTACAACTTGGTGCCAAATGGTCCTGACAAAGACCTGTCATTGTTGCAGGCTGCGAAGAGTAAAGGATTCAAATTAAAGAACCCCTGAACCCTGGATGTTGCATGAATGCAAGCAAGGGAATGATTCCAAACTTGGCTCAAATGCATGGTACCACATAAGATTAGTCCAAATAGAAATATGTATGATCCTAGAAAAGACTCAATCCATTCTTTTTGGAGTGGACCGACCCTGGAAAGCAATGATCAAGAAAGAAATTGGTGACGACTGTTGAAGTTGTAACATTAGTTCAGGTGCAGGAGGTTTGGTTTATATTTAAGCACACTTGGTGGAGTTACAGTATAGATCACAGTCAAGAGAAGTAATTTCTCCACCTGATCTCTAATATATATTCCGACTCCATACATGAAGCTCCCTTCAGTCGATAGCAACAAAGACCTTGGATAGAAAATTGCCTGCCTTTCTGTACGTTGTCCACCTTGAAAAAAAACTGACATACAAACCCTACCTTCTAATACACGCTCGCTATATTTTCATGTACTTTTGTTTGCAATGTAAAAGGTGTATAGATTCGGCCTATTGTTTCGCATGGAGGGAAAGGAAAAATTATGATATTGTTGATGCCTGTCTCAAATTGTCATCTGAGTGGAGCAATGCAGCACTCAGCAGTAAGATGATTTGATGTATAAACATCTCTCTTTTGTCCGTCAACTTTTCCTTTATTTTAGATAATGATGAATCGTGTGCCTATCTAGAATTCTACAATTCTCTATTGACTTTGGTATTCACAAATGAATATAATCTTGTCAGCCTAGATCGTTTATGACATATATATCTTTCTAAATTTACTGTAAGTGGATGCCAGGATTGTTAATTACGGGGATCTCAGCCATCTCAGAAGGTCGATGATACTGAGATGAACCAATATCTTAGTTCATGTTGGATGAGAAAGAAATCCAGGACCTAGGATTTTTGAAATTTCAGCCAATACTGTAAAAATCAAGGTTTACAAAATCTCAATTATTATAATAAACGTGTATTAACTATCATATTCAGTAATTAATTTAAATAATAAATAATTAGAATGATATTTAAATTTTAAAGATAGATTAGGAATTATTTTGATATCATAAGTCGATATCGAGCTACATCAGTTTATATTGGCCGACATAAATATAAATGAGCATATGATGTTGGTTGAGGTATCAGCCGTGATAAAAACTGTGATAACATGATATTGGCCCAACTCGGCTTATGCATAGCACGTGAGGGGATCCAGAAAGAAGACCCAGGCTGGGAGTCTTCTTTCTCCCCGATTTCGATAGAGTCGGCAACTCTCCGAGGGCAATCTAAGTTCGATTCGAACTTTGAGATCTTTCCTATGTAACTCCTCTTCTCCTCTTTTCATTTTCTCCACCCCAATCGCTGAGAATCACTATGATTTCAAGCTCTTCTTCTCCGAATCTCCTCCTCGATTCGTCGTCGAAAAGGGCCGTTGGAACCTCTCTGGACCGAGGTAAATGTTCCTCATCTTGTTCCGCTTTCTTTCGTAGTGTTTGAGTAGGCTTCAGCTTGGGTTTGAGCCGGCGAATCGCCGAAAATTTCATCCGAAATAGGATACCTCTATTTCGATCTTCATCGCCCCTGTTCTGCGGCCGTGGACCGCCGGTTGGTTGAGGTTGCGGCCGCTGTGGCCGCCATCGGGTGGGGGGGCGAGCCACCATGGCTGCCCCACCCATTGGATTTGCAAGGAGGAAGAGGAAGGGGTGGGCTATTCATGATGAAGGGAGGAAAGAGATAGTTTTCCTCTTTTTTTTTTTTTTTCTTTTTTTAGAGTTGTAGGTTGCGTAATACTTAGCTATAGTTGAGATCATAAGCGAAAAAAATGAATAGATAAAGCATCACTGATACCTGTTGGATGATTAAATTCTTTAATGGATCAGTTTTGTCGTTCATTATGAATAAGGCTGCAAATGGGTCGGATCGATCCGTGACCCGACCCAACCCGACCCGCGTAGATCCGATCCGAATTTTTGGACCCGCAGGTCCGGATCGGGTCCGAAAATTGGATCCGAATCATTTTTTGGGTCGGATTTGAGTTTATCGAACGAACCCGATCCAATCCGATTGGACCCGAAGAGAGAGAGAGAGAAGAAGATCGGGGAAAAGTTCTAAGAGAGTAGGAAGGATAGCAACAGGCATAGGTTCACGGAATCCAATGCAACCTCGGCCCGTCAGGATTCTCTCTCGATCTATTACACTGTTGATACCTCTGGTCTGGTGTCTCAGTAGCTGGTTTTTTTTTTTTCTTTCTGTTTTTCGGTTTTTGTTTCTTTTAACTTTTGAAGGGAGAAAGTGAGGGAACGCTGAACTGATAGGTCATGTGCCAGTTTTCTGCAATGGAGTTGGATTTTGGAAGAAGGTCAGGGATTTTTTTTGCCCTTGTGAGAGGGGAGCTGGGAGACGCCAAGTTCCGTCCAATCAGTCATATAGATAAAAAATAGGGTGATATGAAATTTCGCTTGTAGACCGACTTGGTTAGTATGTCACGAGTCATCTGTTCTGACTCGAGGTCAATTGCAAGTCTTTCAAGTCGTGGGTCACCCAGCACCTCATAATTATGGTATTGTTGTGGGATGAGGTTCCCAGTTTAGTCCCACATCGGCTAATCAGCGGAAAGATCTGTGCCTTATAATGAGGAGGTGCAAAACCTTTTCTCACGAGGCGCCTTTTATAGGACAAAACCGTGAGGGTCGCCCAAGCCCCTGTACGAGCTCCGCGCCTGCAGGTGGGTGCGCACCCCGTGCGAGCTCCGCGCCCACGGGGCCTGCCCAGAGCGGACAATACCTCGGGAGGGACGCAGTCGCTTTCCCTGCTCGGCCGGTGTGTGGGCTGGTGTTGGGGTGAAAACCCCGCATCAGGTATGACCAAATTAGATTTGCCTAAATTCTTTTCCAAAAGTACAAAAAAATGGATCCGATTCGAACCCGAACGCGACTCCATTCGGACCCGATCCGATCCGATCTTCAACCAGATCGGATCTGGATCCAAAATTAGGACCCGAATCAAAAATCGGATCAGATCGAGATCACTCAGGATCCAATCCGACCCGAGCTATTTGCATCCCTAATTATGAATTGAGAACATTATTGTGCAGTGATTTTAAAGTTGTGATAAATTTTCAGGCCTAGCATATTTACTAAAATACTGTCCTAAAAAGCGTGCGGTCGTATCGCGTGGCAGGACCCAAGTGCTAGGTTCGGGTCGTGACAACTTCATTCAAAAATAAGTTACAAACTAATTAACCAAACTTTCAAACTCAGCATTATTTGCAATTAATTAATAGGTTGATCAAACTTTTCTTTGCTTTTTTTTTAACAAATAATTAGGAGAAAATGATATGAAGCAGATAATATCATCATATAGCTTGAAACACCTTTTAGGGCAATCAGCGAATCAACTCATTAGCGGGAAGTTTACTCGAGAGCTTATTTGATATCCCGGTACTAGATCTGTACTAGATTATTAATCCCATGCGACATCTTTTAATGTATCCAATTCGCAGCAGGGAGCCTGCAATTTGTAACATGAATAACCTTTATGTTAAAAGCTAGAACAAGCGTAAAAGCCGGTGCTTGAGGCCATTGTCCCATCAGTACCTTGTGAAAGGTATGGATGTCAAATAGAAATCATGCATATGTGCCTACAAATTACGAGTATGTTTAGCCTAAAGTAAGTTAGGGAACTGGGAGACTTCCATCTAATATGGAATGCAACTGTGTCAGCCTAATTAAGAAGCCATAAACGTTCATCAATGATATGAAACTTCCCAAGCATGGGCATGGCTGTAACATTCTTGTCTAAAACAATACCCATTCTTCTCATGTATCGCACGGTTTTTAGCAGTCCAGCTGGGACAAATTTAGATGTAAACGGGGCCTTGGTGTCCAATACAATCTATCAAAAGAAAAGCTTTCCATGTTAATGTCTCTACTCTTCAGTAGAGCTGGATGCAGGGTAAGATGTTTGTGCCATGTCAGTTGAAACCAGAGAAGGCAATGGTGGCAACACATGAACCCCACAGAACTACGTACTCTGCTTCACCTACCATATATGATAGTTGCTTAAGACCAAATATTTAAGGCTTATGCGACATGCATGCATTCGTCTTCAAAGTTCAGACGCAGAACACGACATTAGAAAGGTCAAAAAAAGTTGCGCTCTTCGATTAAGCAGTGAATGCAAAATAGAAAAATACAATAATGGGATTGATCCATGAGACAACTTACATGTCATCTAATCAGTGAGGCAGCAGGTAAGCCTCCTTCAAGGCCCTTAGTTTGACTGCAACTCAATCCCTGACCATGTTCCATTTATCTTTCACTCTGAGCTTCTGAGGCATAATTATACACACTTGTGACTTATATTATGCATATTTATGCCTATTTTATGCACGATTATATGTATTTTTTATATAATTTATTTGTTTTACGTGCACTTAGACCATGTTTTGTATGGAATCCTCATCAAACAAAGAATCGAGAAAGACAAATAGAAGACAGCCAAAGAAGGGTCACAAAGGCAACTTTACCGCAACAATTCTTGAGGGGCCAGTTGGTGTTACGTGCATGAAGAAAGTAACGCCACATCAGTTTTGCCATAGCCCATAGATTTGTGCATCCACCATATATTTTCCTTTACCATAATATGGAATGAATGCTCTTTTGCCGCAGCAAATGCCAGAGCTAGATTAGGCCCAAGCTCGTCACTGTAATCATCCATTTTTAGCCTTAACATTCTTGACCATTGTAATTTGAAGGAAGTTATTCCGACGTATGGCTTGCACCACTCAGTGTCAAGTTGACCATTTGCTGGCCCAAAAATGTCTAGAAAAGAGAGCCAGTCTACAGTGAATAGGTCATTAAACCATCTCTGCGCGTCTGAGAGAAGTAGTGGGGCCTTACCAGAGATTGAAACCAGTCTTTGTTCACTGTTTCACCTCTCCCTCTCTATCCTTAATTTGTAACATCTATCTTCTCTGATTTCCTTGGGTTCTGGTCAAGATTCATTTAATGGAATGACTTAGTGCAAGTGGGGTGCAAGAAGGTCAAAACCAAGGATATTGTCGAAGAGTTCTGGGTGAGCTCTACGTTCGACAACCCTGGCCATAGGAGAACATTTGGCTTTTCCACGTCGACAGGATTCGAATACAAGGATCATGTCTAAGGTCCTAGGTGTGAGTCCAGAAAGTGACAACTCTATTTGTTTGGATCCGATCGAGTCGAGTATTGTCAGCAGAAGTGGTTTATAAAGCTAAAAACATATAAAAGTTGACGAGGCATAACATTTTTTTTTTTTTGTTTCAATCATCAAAGTATGAACCAGACATATGTACAACAAAAGTCTGTGAAGATCCCTATATATTCAGCAGATTAAAAATATAGGTGTATGGAGATTATATGAAACATTTAAGCAAAAGAGAAGTTTGTTGTATAAAGGTAGCGGACGGGCACTTAAATGTATGTTCATGTCCCCATAAAGAAAAATGGTTCCTTTCTTTAGAAAAACTGTTCCTGACAACTAAGAATTGAGCCCTATTGAGACCTGAGTTTAAATTATTTTGGGATCGGTTGTAGGCTTATTAGGGCCTGGTTTTATAGATGGTTAGGCTAGGGAGCAAGCATGCCCAAGTGTAAAATTTGGCATGAGCAGACCAGGCTCAGGTCATTTACATCACTATTTGACTCAAGAAACAAGGATTGTTCACTCCTAGGATGATACCAATTTGTTTGTACAAGCAGTTTGACTTGTATCTTAAAGACATTGGATTTAGGGGGTGAAGAAAAACATACACTTGCACAGAATTACAAGTTGCCAATATAATATAGACTTTTTGATACATTCAGGTACATAGAAAGCTAACAGTTGCACAATTTCCTGCCAAAATCTTGATGGCTTGTAACTACTGGAATTGTCAAATCCCAGCTTGTATCATGATGTTAAAAAAATTTGTTCATTTAAGTCTGCATGAATAGGCCGCTGCCTTACAACTTTAAGCCTCAAAATATATTATTCAAAGATAACAGTATACATCAACTGAAAACTTTTAATCTATAACAGAAACAAAAAAATAAACAAAACCTAGAGGAGATGCCCTCTGATAAATAACATCAACATCCAGATCTACAGCAAGAACAAAAGAACGATAGCTAGTTCGGAAAGAATGAGTCATAGCATGGTGAACATGGAAACAAACAAACAACACCAGATTCAGTAGTTTAACAAGGAATACTTTACACGTGCAACAATCCTCCCCTTCTCGATCCCCAACTTTGCTCCCGTAACCAGCCAGTGGCCCGGCGTATCTTCTGGCCCCTTTGACATCTCCGTCATGTCAACTATCTTTGCAAGTTTACTGATCTGACCAGACTTGTCGCTTGAAGATGATGCATCATCTAGACATGGCGCGAGAGTCTTGGATGGACTGTGATCCCACACCGATCTCCTTATGGTACACCCAGGAACTCTGGAGAATAATAGTTTGAGGTGTAGGACACTCTTGGCCCCAAAATCCCACACCCCCAACTGAGCCCCTGTCACAATGCAGACACCAGAAAGGTCCCCAATGTTTGTTTCAGTGTTCTCTATTGGTGCAGTGCTGACATGGGCAAAGTTCTTCCACTTGATTGGTTCGAACCAGCGGCTGTCCTGTTCTTCAGGGCCTTGCCATTTTGGTGGCCCAATTGCCACATGAGAGTCCCAGTGGGGTAGGAGAATCTTTGGAAGGGAAGCAAGGTGCTGTAAATGGATGGCTAGTCGGTTCTGCTTGCTTCCTTCTAGACACAGCCTGAGGCCAGTGACTGGTTTCCGACCAACAGATATCTGCATCCAATTTCCAAATTAAGTTAGCTTCGAGGCATGTAATTCCAACTTAAACGGGCTTGATAAGATCCCCAAAATAAGCAAGATGTTGGGAGTAAAAAAATCCCTAAGAGACCATCAACCTCATGCAGAGAACATTATAAACTGTTAAGATCCTCAAATCAAGCTTTCCATGATTTCCAATCCACTGGTACACCCCATGCCAAGCATAGCATAGTTGAATTTGGGGAGTCCTGTACAATTGGATATTTATATTTTCCTATCTGAACAGTGACTAGGAAAAATTTTGCACATCAAATTCTTAAGCAGATTGCAGTATTACCAAGAAGCTGGTCCTGTCTGAGACAGCAGCTCAGCAGTCTCCTTCAAGAAAAATATAACCGCGAGCTGAGATGTCAGCCCTCCATCAGTAAATAGTCTGATCCACAAGCCACATTATACAGGACCGTGTCTCTTCCACTCCAAATTTAGTACACCCACCTGACATGGCTTGGGGACACTGACTGACAGGCCAATAGGACCTGAGCATATCTGCTCATAAAGATGTAGCTTGTTTGAAAGAGAGAGTTGAGTTGCTCCCTCCAGGTTATTCTTACAGATGTCAACAGTATCCTTCTAAATAATTATACCCTCAAGATTCATGAAGTTGATCCCAAATAGTTAGGAGGTGATACAGAAACCTATAAGGTTTTTTTGCAAAAGGGGTCTCCTTTGCAAGTGACCATGGAATCTGGAGAACCTAACAGATACTGGAAAAGATTTGTTAAAGAAATACAGGTGAAGGAAGCAAGACATTAGAAAAGCAATTAATGTTACCTCAAATTCCTCTTTAGAGAGGTTGCCATATCAAGAAAAGAATGTTTTATGGTTGTAGATTCATGGTTATTAAAGGCAAAAATGTTTTCCTTCTAGCTTGGTTATTTGACTGGTTGGTAAACATTGAAAGACCAATTTCCAAAATTGTGAATAGCAGCGACATTTGAAAAAACAATTATTGCTAGTGAAAATGTTGTGAGGACTTCCTCAAAGAAAGAAAATGTTGGTGAGGAAGTGATGAAAAACTGAATTCAGAAGGGAACCATTAGATCAAGACATTGAGTGATGTAGACCTGTTACATCTGTGTCTCTTACCTCTGCAGAAATAAGTGGATTTGGACATTCTATGGTTTGGGAAAAATTTCAGTTGAGAGCCTCCTTTAATTGAATCTCATGAATACAAGTCCATTAAGTACCAAGAGGCCTGCTAATTGATAAGAAAATTCATCTTGGCCCCTTCCGCCTTCTACAAAAATATATAATGAAGCAATTGCGTCACACACCTAGAAGGATGGGTATTTTTGGAACTAGCTATTCATCATAAATTGGAACTGCCGCGAAGAACATCACAAACTGGGGATGTCGATGTTGGATGTGTAGGGAAATATTTCATTTTAAAGGTCTTGTCCTACAAGCAAATAGGAATTCTCTTAATTCGTATCATATCTGGTCTAGTGCTAATGATTTGCCAGATGATAAAAAAGCATAAATTTATAAGAATGAGCTATTTGTTGTGTGTTATATATCGTGAATTTGAGTTCCTTCTTATTCATTGCGAAAGAAGTTGATATTTGGTACACATATCTACTATAAATCTTTTCTTTGGAGAAAAAGCTACTTTGTGAAAATAGTTGTTTTTCATAAGCTGAATTATGAATATATGTAAGCATAGATTCAGAAGGATGATGAAGGACAATCCTAAGCTACAAGAAGACTGTTGTTGGAATTAGCTACAGTAATGGTAACTATCTGCAAATGATACAGATGAATCATGCAGAACCTATATTAAGAAATTCTGCAGTAAGAATACTTTGTACCTGCTCTGAGCTGATATAAAGCTTGGGGCCCATCAAGCTAAACTGAAGCGATGGGCATACAGGTTCCTTTCTCTGGTGACCAGGAATACTAGATGGTGCTGGAGCCCAAACTCGCTGTATTTGAAACTCCAGGAAATACTGCAGCTCCTCTATAGGAGGCTTATCTGAAAAAAATGATAACACAAGTATAAATGCATCATGCCACCTAATGCTCCAGCTATTAATGCAAAAATGAACAGGCTTGCTAGATAATCCAGCAATGCATGAAAAAGAACACGTCAATGAGGAACCAGAAATATAAGAATTCTTACACTCCAAATATAGATCAATTGCACGAGACAAATACTGGATTCCAGGCAGTCCATTTAAAAGAGAAACAATGGGTATAAAGGTCATTTTAATAACATCTGGTGCTGAAGGAACAGTGTTCTTCCACTCAGCATGATTTTGAACTAGATCATCGCCACCTCTTCTTCTAAAGATTACTGTAACATCCTGCAGAAGAAGTAAAGCACTTAAGCAAAGCAAAGCAGCAGCAAAAAACACCGAAGAATTTTTTAACATCAATATCATTCTTTGTGAAACAACTTCTCAAATAGCTAGAGAAGATCACCACAACCCTGTTTGGGCAATCACATGAGCAAACAAAGCATATGCCCAAACATGTGCAGTTAGGCCTGTAAACTAGTCAGGTTCGGGTCAGATCGCGGTCAAACCAAACCCAACCTGAAAATTTTAAACAGCCAACCCGATCCAATCCAGCGATCCATTGGTTCAGCAAAAAGGCATCCTAAGCCTGACCGGCCAGGACTAAGATATCTGTAGCACTGCAAACAAGCGAAGCTAAGCTTTAGGTTGCTCAGGCCTCACTTGGCTTGTCATATGATAAGGGTGTTTGAACTCAAACCAAGGTCAAGCAAAGCTTAACCACAAATAATCAAGATTTGTTCGTTTCCTATTTGAACAATCTTGAGCGAGCCCCTTATTGAGCTGAGCTGGAGCTTCTACTGATTTTTGCAATTCTGGACTCTTCAGGCTTAGCTAATCGACAAACTGGGTTAAATGAAGTTTGAGCTTGCATGTTTTCTAATTGAACTAGCTCAAATAAACCTATTATAGAGCTGAGCGCAAGCTGTTCATGTACAGTCTAATTTGTTTACAGCCCTAGATGTGCAAAAGCCAAATGTCACCAACTGGACACACCAAAGATACTAAAAGATTGCTGACAGATGAAATAATTAGCTTGATCACCACTTGATTAGAGATAATGATGAAACCAAGATTATCATGGAAAGGACAAAGGAAGAATGGCACAAAAGGCAATCATAGAAATTGTTAAGCGAAAAAAAAGGGAATTGGCTGTGGTGCAGCAACAAACTAATTAAGCACATGCAACATAAACAATACTAGTCTATGAAACAGTGATCAAAAAGAAAAAAAAAACTTTCAAAGCTGATGATGAAACTGAAATTCAACTCCATAACAGTAAGCTGGAAATCTTGTTATGAGACAAGGCTCAAGGATAATTGGGCACAGAAGTAGTATGAAATAATATAAATTAGATAGTATAAATTAAATCAACAAGGTATTTTAAATCAAATAGGAAGACCTAAAAAGTAACCATAAGGGTTAAGGTCTTTTGTATCGCGAAGTGTGTAAGCAAATGAGGCTGCTTAAGATCAAATGAATCAGCTACACTCGTGTGTAACATGTAAAATGAGAAATATATAACTATCACAAATGAAAATACCCAAAAAACACTTTCAGCCAATATATAGCTGAAGATAATTAGATGAATTCTTAAATTTCTGAATCATCTATAGATGAATAAAAGTAATCATAAGTCTTTACATAATTCCATTGTGATAGCTAATATGACAAAGTAACATGGAGGGGATAAATTGGAATACTAGAAATATATATATATAGTTACCTCCTTTCCGCTTAGATGTGGAACACTTGATAGATATGACTGCAAGTCGCGGTTGTTAAGAAGAGATGGATCTGCAATCTGTGCATTTGAGTGGATATTAACATTGTATGACACAAATTTCTCATGTAATACGTTATGACTTATGCATCTGAAGTAACAAAAGACACTGACCTGGTCCTTGTAATTAAAGAGAGCAGCACTTGACTGGTTTTCCAAGTTTAAAAATCTTTGGTCTCCAATGTCTTTCACATACTTTTCAATGTCAGATGCTGACAATTGAGATGAATGGTGCTGCTTAATATATATTTCATCTTTACCTCCAATAGTCACAGATGTAACAATGTGGGTACCAAAATTCTCGATAAAGCTGAAAAAAGAATAGGGAAGAGTAACTTGATGACTGAGAAGAGAGAGAGAGAGAGAGACACATAGACAGAGAACTAATTAAGAAAGAACTCAACTGATAGATTTAATGTCTTCTCTTAAGATATAAGCAGAGATTTTCCATGACTACAAGGCTGTGACCAGTAGCATGGAACACTAAGGGCTCGTTTGGTTCGCGGGAAGTATTTTCCCTCCTAGGAATATGATTCTTGGGAATCAGATTCCTAGGAAGAGGATACCTAGGAAAGTACTTTTGGTATGTTTGGTTGACCATGGGAAAGTGACAAATTTCCAAAGTGCTTATGTTTGGTTGACCATCCACTTTCCTAAGAAAGTTATGTATAATTCCTATTATGCCCTTAATAAAAATTAGGTTTTTAATGCCTCTTTAATGCTTCTTTAATGCTGAAGGGTCTTTTTGGGAAAAAATAAAAAAGGAGTGATTCCCATCTCATGGGAAAGTAACTTTCCCATGTTTCTCATGGAAAAGACTTTCCATCTCTCTCCTTTGAAAACTCCAACCAAACAAGAGGCATCTCATTACTTTCCCGTTGATCACACTTTCCCCCCTTCTTTTCCTGCGAACCAAACGAGCCCTAAAAGATCTAGAAATATTCCCAATATGGAGATTCTATTTCCAAGACTAAAATATGGTGATAATAGCTAAACACAAGTGCGACAAGTTTATTACCTACTAACCTAGCCAAAGATGATGGATCCCACCTCCGTGGAACAGCAAGCCTGACATCTTCTCGCAACACCAATTCGGCATTCATAAGTATAACTTTATATAGAGGTATAAAATAACCATCCATTGCAAGGGCTTTTGTTGCTGCAGCATCAATTTTCCCAGAGCCAGTAAAACTGAACATGGAATTGAAACTGCCAAGAGGTACATTCTCGGATAACCCTGACTTCTTATTAAAATATTCAGCCATCTGAGGACAGATAGAAACCACCGCAATTAGTGTTTGAATATCAAGAAGTATGCCACATGCAAAATAGATACATGAGATGCAGTGATTGATCACACATGATAATTGTATTCAATATAATGCAAAAAATATATTATTAAATAGATAGTGATATCGTATGTTACTATGTTGTGTAAATGTTAAAGGAAACCTGGGTAGTATATGAAACAAATATTAGTTTTTCATTTGACTAAACTGCAAAAAACAACAGGCAAAAGTTAATACTATAAACACGCATATTTATGGTGTTTATAGTTAAATGCAAATTAAATAATAGACAAATGTATCCTTCTCACCTATACAGGTTTCTTTGAAACATAATATACTTTCCAGTTTAATCCAGCACAAGGTCATATTATTCAAGATATGTTCCATTATCTTTGAGGAGTTATACTTAAAGGTCTACAAAGATTAAAATTCTAAAGTGCCTACATTCAATATTTATCAACAAACTCTACTGGAATATCTGCCAAAAAAGGCATTATCAATTGAGTAATCCTCACAGTTCCTATCAAGGGAAGATCCAGAGGGAGCCCTGGTGGAGGCTATGCCCTGCCACCCCAGTAAAATATTTTCCATCTATAACTAGCGCATGGCCCCCCAAATGCATGATAAAGGTGTGAAAGACCGGTTGCAGGAAGATAACTTCTCAATTTCCCACCATAAATTTCCCTCCTATAATTTGTGCATGTGAGAGTACGCTTCTTTGTCCTCAAAATTTGTGAAACCAACAAGATCTTCAGTTTTAAACTGATATGAACTTCCTATTTGGTAAACTGGGTGAGCATGGTATTCTTCTTGTGAAAAACCTTCTTTGATCTGGCTATCCAATGTGCTCCTCAGCATATTTACAGTTAGAAACAGAATGTCCTCAGCCTCTTTACGGTTAGAAACACAAGGTCCTTTCCCTTCCTATGTTAAGAAACACTACAAGTACCTTACATCACACCATTTTTGGGGAGGGAGGGGGGTCGAGAGGTAAGAGTAACAATCCCTCCCCTAAAAGAACATACACAGAAAAGATGTTGCTCAGATCTCAAACTGTTATGTGGGAGCTTGCCAATGTCATACGATAACAAACATCATATGAAAATCTTCATTAACTCTAATAGCATTGAGACAAGGCCATCCTTCGCTTCAAACTTCGATGCATGGCCAGCCGTAGTGCCCTCTACTGCTCAGTATGGGGCATAACATGCTATATACCGGGTGGGAATCAACACAAAACTCAAGTTTGGATCGGTACAGACCCAAACCTCCCCATACTGAGGTGTATCACTCCGTACCTAGACATGCAAAAGTATGTACCATACCAAGACATACCGAGATAAAAAATTAAAAAAAAATGATTCAAGAGCTATTTTGGTACAGAGTGCATACCGTACCGTGCCAATCGTACTGTGTTGAAATGTTAAGGTATTGGTATGGTACCCAGTATTGAGATTGCGGACCTAGCTTCGATGGTTTATCAAAAAGTGTGACCCATACGATGAGTTCCCCCTTGTGTTGCTGTTTTAAAATAATAGTAAATTAATATTAATATTAATTGAAGGACGGACTGGTTAATTAGGATTGGTCGAGTAGAGTTCAGAAGAAAGTTATCTGAAATGATAATAGAACAGGTGGTTATTGGCTGAATATTTTGAGGTAATGGTTTAACTACCTATTATCATCGTTCTTGATAAGGTTCTAAAAGACTCTTTATTTGTTCATATGCTATCAATTGATTATGTATAACCTTTTCCTATATTCAATCTTGATTGGACATATTTAAGTTCAAACTTATTTCTTACATCCTATAAAAAATTCATATCATAATATATGGAGTCCTTGTTTTGCTTTGGTCTTCCTATAACTCTTGTACAAATATACATAATACGATTAATCTATATACATTTAAATTAATAGGTTACATTGCATGATTTATATCATTAATCATGATGTAGTATATTTTGGACATACAGTCATACAACTTGGATCAGTATGGATCTCAAATATAACTAAATGTGATACTTAGAACTAACTTTAACTTGGAATCTAAAATGAACCCAAATCTCAATCAATCAATCCATTTGTTTATAAGTAAAAGATTTAAGGAAAGAATGTCCAGCGCAACTTTGATAATTTTAAGGCACCTTTTTGTCTATATTATATTCTTTGTTTCAAGTTATAATGCATGTTGTTGGCCCCCCAGAGGAAAAACCCGGGAACTGCCCTTGGTTCCTATTTCTCTGGATGTCTAGCATGAGCTCTCTATTATGCTAAAATTTGGTTCAGCTCCTCGGTATCTTTTTAAAAAAACTTGAAGTGCCGATTAGGTAGTAAATTGTTATGCTAAAGTCTGGTTCAATAGGTGTCTAGTTAGAATCTCAATTTTATGTTGGCTAAAAAATATTGTTGATCTTGAATAAATCAAAACATCCAATTTGAGTCATTCTGCAAATCACAATTCTTCTAAACTTTTTCAAATTAATTTGGTATTTTGGAACCGCTGACACATTCTAATGGTTTAAGAATATCAGCTTAATCTTGAGGCATTTATATCTTCCAGCACTACAAAGATACAAATTGACAAAAAATTGACAAAAGCTATGATCAACAACATGAACTATAACATTTTGCTCAAACAGACCAGATCAACCCACAAAATTTGACCAACCAATGGAAATAGATCAAGTGTCAATCAAATGTCACTAGTGCTAGTGGTTTTGGTTCGGTTTGGCTCAGGTTTGTAGCCATTGGAATAGGAATCTGATGCAAATCATTTGACTTGTTCCCACTTCTGCCCTGTACAACTTTAAAAAAGGCCCTTCAGCCTGAAGATATAAGGAATCCAAATTGGATCAAGCAACTAATAAAAACTTAAGGATATTAAAGATATTTAATGATAATTGAAAAAAACATGATATAAAAGCATAAGCAGTTATAGATTCATAATCACTTTGATTTTCATGCGATGGTTTATTTATATATGTCGGATACAATAATCCTCCATATTTCTCCAAATTATCTAGCAAATATTTCAAATAATTACTAGATGTAAACAACCAGTATCTTTAAGATAAAGTGCTAGGTTGTAATATTGAACTCCTGTAGTCATTAAGAGGAGTACTTCAGAAAGTTTCTTGCAATTTTTTCGAAACAAAAGGACGGAGTTTGCAGTGCCTTACTCTAAAGTTCAACTCATCCAATCCGGGATCGTCTAGAACTAGTTATATAAAGGTGCGCTAGGGTCCACATCCACAGTACAGCACTGAATAACTCAAATTATTATCCAGCCCATCAATGCAAGGCAGGGAAGCACCCTGGAATGGTTCAATGTACCTACTTAAAATTAAGATGATTAGATCCCATAGCAGCTTGTGCTGCACACTGCGTATATCTAACTATCATACATCTCAAATTGGTTCGGATCCATGATACCTACTATTCTTGACCAAAATCTGGCCTACTAAGTAGGAAACACATCAAAACTAAAGTAGGTCAAGCCTCAAGTGAACTTGTTATGATTATCCAAGTACTCTCTTTTATGTTTTTCTCCTTCTTCATGATCATTTCTGAAACATGCCTCTTATGTTAATGCGGCCATATAATCACCCCCACTTGAACCACCATCTTTACAACTGCATACCAAAACAACAATATTTATCAAGCACCTAATAAACTCTCATCCAACTGATGAAGCAGAAATTGTAACGATTAACGCAGAAACAAGTCATTCCAACAATGCCATGAGTGGTGATAAAAATGTTATAAAATTTAACTTCTGAAGAGCAACAGATCATTCTACAAGGTGACAAATCCTATTGCTCGAATCGTATAAAAATTACCCTTCCAAAAGAGATTGTCATAGTCTGAACCATTAGTTCAATCAAACAATGTATCATCAATATTTATCAATGGCCACTGGAGACTTTGATTATCATTCAGTACTATGTTTTGAACCTGTGATACAATCTCTTCAGCAAAAGCTTAATTGCTGTTCACTAACATTTCCTTGATGTGATGAGCCAGACATTCTAAAACATGTTTTTAACTTCTGCCATGTATTGTAACAAGCAAGCTTTCTAGGCATTGGTCAAGCACCAATCTGAAACTTTAGAACTTCTAAAGACAGGTCTATCCTTTGCCCAGGACGACACAGTCCATTGAAGGCAATCAGGATGTCTGTAGTGCTATAAATCCATGCACTATAATTTTGGTGGTCTATAGCACAAAGCAAACTGCAACTCCGCATTCATCTTGCAACCTCTCTTCAGAAGCTCAACCTTCCATGATGACCTGGATTTCTGCAGGGAAATTATCCTGACACCCTGTAAAGGTTAAGGCTTTTAAAGCACAATGTCATCTTTACAGCCAGACGGATATAATTTTGACCATCTTCTAGTTGTGATGTCAAACTTATATTTCTCCAAAAGAATTCTCATACTTGTCGTTATATTCATAACAGTGCCACCGCTAAACATATGCTCCTTCCAATTCTAAGACATCACCCGCATGTCGAGCATTCTTCATTCACCCTATATGGAGACCAAACTCACGGAAGGATCACAATTACAGGACATGCCGTAATTTACAATAATAAAGCCAAAGCATTAACAACTAAAATCTATGTCTGTGGGGTGATGGCAGAAGGGAAGGAAGGAAATAACAGCTTGACAACTGTGCCTCCATAAACAAGAAGGCTCAGATATCCCAAGATTACTATGATAATTTAAAGAAAATAAAGGAGAAAAGGATTAAAATTTGAGACTAGCTCGGTCTGATAAAAAACAAAATACCGCCGAAAGTCAATTGAAAAATGACCAGAAGCAACCAAGCAAAGCAACCAAAACCCATCAGCATCCCTCCACGACAGAACGCACACCCGATCTCATAACTTCGAGTCCAGACAAACCCAGATCGGCAAAAAAAGAAACCGAGAAATCGAATTAATTTGACTTACTTGCTGAAAGCTAAACGCCGGCGTGGTCTCCCGCAGGCTCTGCTCTCTAAAGATATCAATATCCAAGGAGACATCGGGGAGGACGACGCCGCTGTCATCGGAGATCACGAAGTCCCTGGTGCGCCCCTCGTCGACCAGTACGAGCCGGGAGCCGGGGGCGCCCTTGCAGTAGAGGAGGCGGGTGTCGGATGTAACATCGAAGCCCCGGCCTAGGGCCTGGACGGCGTTGGAGAGCGTGGCGATCAGAGCGTTGGAGCTCGCCGGCGGCGGCCGCGGCCTCTCCATAGGAGCAGAAGGAGTGATGGGGACAGGAAGGGCTTGTTCTCATCTCATCTCATCTCTCCGGCGGGAGCGGGAATCTCCGCATCTCTCGTTATTAATACTCTTAATAATATCGTTGGAATCGAAGAGCGGAGGGCAGGGGAAGGAAGGGGTTGTGTTTTGTTCTCGCCTTCTTCTTTCGATTCGACGGGGCTTGCAAGGGAGACAAGACACAGAAGGGGATGGAGAGATCTCCGGTGGGGGGCTTTTTGACCAACGCGATTGATTGTAATAAAAAAGACGCGTTTTCTAAAGGGCGATTAGGAGTTGACCGGTCTATCGATCAAACGGAGCTCGTGATACTTTAGCTTTCTTCATATCGCGTCTCTGTAGCCGTCCATCTGCCGTCTGCTGGCACGCAAACTCAATGTTAACATCATTACTTCCGTCAAAAGGGAAAACTAATATATCATAAAAAAGTGTATACTCCCGGAGGAGTCGAGGTCAAATTGGATCAACAATTTCAACCGGTTTAACCTAAATTGTGAATTCCTCCTCCTCCCCCAGCTTTCTGACGTTGATCTCCACCACGGGGGCTTCTTGTTTTGGGAAATTACGAGAACCTGCCCCATCAGCCGCTGATCCTGACCGCCATTTAGAATATGATAGATTGAGAAAGAACTACTTTGCCGTCCCTGAATAAACCACAAAATCCGGTCTCTCTCAAGGCTAGAAACAATTGAATTGGAGGAACCAAAACGGCAGGGAAGCTTTTGTGCAATGATATAGTTAAATTTGATATTATTAAAGACCAGTTGATGGAAAATACGATTACTATATGTGGTGGTAGCAATTAATGTTTTGCGCTTGACTGTTGGGATTTTCTTCTCAGTTAGGGTGCTAACAATTTTGGTGGAATTTCTTCCCCTCGTTTAAGAATACGAAAAAATTATTTGTTTTGCACTTAATTGTTGTTATAGGATGTTTCTATATTCGCTGCGAAGAAGAACGACAAAAACTAGTTCCTGATTCACCACAAACACTGCCAACACCCAAAGAACTTCAGCTCGGAGGCCAATTATCTCCATGCTCTGAGATTTTTCTGTTAAGAAGAGTCCATTCCAGAAATTGGCTGGTCACAAGTGATTTGGGAGAATCACTTAAATGTAAACACAGCATCATTAGTACCTTTTCATGCTGTATTCTCTCACACGAATAAGCCAAGGACTTGGAGAGTATCCATCCAATCCAGCATGCTCTGCAACTCTTTACCACATAAGCATATACATATAACTGATAGCTCTATTCAGTTTCAAATACAGATGTCGGATATACCATTACGGTCTATCATTAGGTATAATGGTTACATTCATATCTTTCTGCAGAACGCTCATACGGACCCACCCATAAACTAGATGCTTAGGTAGCATCATCTTCAAGGTTGTTCACCCGTTCACATTCATCTATCCATTCACTGTATCTGAAACACATGAACTGGTATCAGAACTTGTGCTGGCATATTTTTAAATAGGACCGAATAAGAATCTGCATACAATATGCGCACAATAATCCTACTTACATGTCTATAGGCTCCGTCAGCGCTGCAAAGGAAAAAGAAAGAGGTCAGTCAACATATTCCTGAGAATCAATTGAGACTTGTACTAGAAAAATTGACAAAATTAAGGTTAGATGTGAACCATGTGAATCTCATAATCTATGATATCAATGTTTTCTGTCCCATTATATAATTCTTTTTAGTCACCTCCAATAACTAAGATTATTGATGGAGCCAGATCCATTCAAGCCTCAGCTAGATCTGGAGTCCAGACTGTGGGTAGGGCATAGAAGGCCAGACCTACGGATCAGAGGCCAACATCAACATCGGAATGGACCTGGACTAGTACCAGTTAAGAGCATCTCCTTTCCTGCTCGAACTGCACCCAGGTCATCTTACATATTTTAGAGAATATGGACAATTTTTATAGAAAGTAAGATGATCCACCAAAAATCATGACTTTTAGATGATATCAGTCCATTGGTAGATCAACCTGCCCCTAATATGCCTTGGACCTCGATCTGAACCACCCCATAAACCTATAGTCAAGCTGGACAAAGGATTCCCCAGCTAGAGTCCAATTCAAAACTCATATGGAATTTGGCCGAACGCTTAGACTCTTTTTTTTTTTTTTTGAGGGGCTGGTGGGGGGCTGATATTTTAGAAGACGGTCTCCGTATAGGATATTTAGAGCCTAAAATGGACAAAGACAAACTACAAACTATTCACATCTAATAGCTGAGAACGCATGAGCCCTACCACATACGAGAGCCCAGATAAGGCTAGTATTAGAGCTTACAATTGAAAATGCACTAAATTTTCATGTTTAACAAAAAAGAAGATACAGGATCTAATGAAATTATAAGCCAGTTATTCACAACAACTAAAAGCATATATAGCTTCTGCTGATACTTAGAAATAGTAGCACCATGAAATTGATTGTCGGTGCAAACTCAAAAGCCTGAACCTCATTAACCTCTGTTTATAACAAGCTCCCAGCCACTAGTTATGAACATACCAGTGATAGTGGTGCTGAAATTTTCTTGGCAAATCCTGCACGTGGCTTCACCAATCAAATTCTTCATGTCACTGAAAAATAAAATGGTTTCTAGGTGTGATTGCAATTAAAATATAAATGAGATCTATAAGCAACTGACAACACGTCATAAAAATATACCATGTAAAGAACTAATAACAATCATGTGTCCTGACTATTTTGAGATACTATATGAAAACTAAAAGGTACTGCAAGAAAAGAAATCAATAAAGAAGGTGAAAGAGTGATACTATTGTAGATTGTAGGAGAATTCCTGTGCTTCTTCAACTGTTGGATGCTTGGATATGTCTATACATGAGAGCCAATAAACAATTCTGCTTCTTGAATATGGCTCTAACACCTAGTCAATCATACTTGCTAGGGAAAAGCTTACCGCTATAACAAAAGGAGGGAAAAATTAGTACACCTAACGACGGATGGCAATGGGTCGGGTAGGCCATTACCCGTACCCATCCCATATTTGCCTTGAGGTGGGGCAGAGTGGGGCAGGGTGGGTAGAGTTGGATGGGGTGGGCTGGACTGATTGGGTTGAGTAAAGCTACAAAAATCTTTCTTTTTGCATACAAATTATTATTATTATTTTGCCTCCAGGAAGGAAATTGTGAAGAGTTATATATATCCGGATCGGGGTTTTTTTCTTCTTTTTTTTTTTTGGGGGGGGGGGGGGGGTACGTTTTACGTTTTCGGGTAAAACCCGCCCCATTAGAGTTGGATCGGGTCGGGTATCTGATAGGCCAGAGTAAATTGCCACCCCTACACCTAACTAGACTTGGTGACTATCAGATATGTCTTACAGATTAATGACAGTAGATTAATTAGTAAACAAGGATGATATTCCAAATATTCAAGTGTACTCTAGCCCATCACATGGATCAAAGATGATTACACATACATGCGACACTCAACACTGCTTCCATGGTTGCAGAAAGGGCAACAAAATACAGTATCAAGCTTATCCATTCGCTTCTTTGGAGGTGGCTTCGCCCTTGACTTCCTCTTCCCCATGATTCAGCTTCAATCTTTCAACTGAATCAGTTTTAAAGCTCAATTAGTAATTAATCAGTAAGTAATCAGTAATTCCCCATGAATCTGTAATTAAAGCTCAACTAGTTAATTCCAGAAAGTATAATGATTAGCAATGACAAATAGGCTAAATTCTTATTATGCATTTAAGCAAGATTTCAAAAATTAATAAATAAATAAAAGGAAAGAAAGAAGATACCAAAAATTTAAAGAATCAATGAGATACACTTCCATAAATATTATTGAATATAAAGAAGCTAATTACAATCTAACTACCTTGACAGGTTATTTTTAAAATTTAATGAAGTATGAGTACAGGATGAACAAGTCCCAGAAAAATTTTCGTTCTTTGTGATTGGGTCAGAATTGAAGCTTGTGTAAGAATAACATGAGCAAACTGGAGTTACCAGTCTGACATCCATCCAACCAGGACCACGACTTTCATTCGTTCAACCAAGCATTAACTTGGAAATTAGCTGAAAGCTGCTAATATCATCAAATTTGAAGAGGGGGAAAAGAACTAGAAAAACTACAAAGCATTGAAATCATCTGGTCCATATAGTAGGTCATTGTTTGAAATAAGAATTCTCTAAAACCATGTGAGTTATCTACATAAGGACCATTCAACTATCCCACAGGTACAGGGCTTCTTTATTACATCAAAGAATGTGTTCACTTCATTTGCATCAATGGTAAAAAATGTAATTTCTTTAATGTGAATGGTTAATTCTTAGACCAAGTAATTGCCATGTTAAAAAATATTTCATTTGATAATGAGCCACACAAGGATGAGAAGGTTTTTTTGTGTTTGTAGCCTTAATCTGACCAGGGAAAATTTGTATAATAAGACATGCAAACAATAACAGTATATACATATAACTACAAGACAGAGTAGCTGGTGTAGGTATGCAGGGAAGCCCGGCATCTCATAAATAAAGACTCAGCAGTATATGTACTAATTAGTTGTAGAAAATCATTATTTATTACCTTTTTTCCCTGCTAATATAGCAATAATTATTATGACAACTTATATAGTGGCATAGGAATCAAATAGCATAATGACCGTATCA
Source organism: Phoenix dactylifera (assembly GCF_009389715.1). Classification (NCBI taxonomy): domain Eukaryota; kingdom Viridiplantae; phylum Streptophyta; class Magnoliopsida; order Arecales; family Arecaceae; genus Phoenix; species Phoenix dactylifera. Next base: position 319,509 of record NC_052402.1, read on the forward strand.
GAAACAGGAGATTGTTACAATTTTGAAGAAGTTTATAAATATTTTAATGAAATGATTTGATAAGAACAAAATCAGGCATGTTTAGTTTATAATCATGTCATGCTTGATTTATTTTGAATCTAAGTATGGAACAAAACATAAAGGAAACGGACACTTCGGAATCCTAAATTGGTAGTATGGCCAACCAGTTTTTCCCCCCTTTTCTTAGAAGACTGGTAGTATCCTTAATTGGATTCCTCAGTCGCCGAGTAGCAAAAAATTAATGGCACTCTCAAGTGAATTTTGGCCACTTTGTGCTGCTAAGGAATTTAGTTGAAAATTACATGTCTACATGGTAAAGAAGAACATATAATAAATTCATATTTTACTTGAATAGACAGATGTCAAGTCATTTTTTTATGGTTTTTTAATGGAGCTATGTTTAGAATAATAACAACCTTGCAGCAGCTTGATTAAGAATTGTAGATAGATTTTTTTCCCTCTTGTTATAATTCAAATATTGGACCATAAATGGGTCCAATTCCTTTCCCATGGACAGCTCAACTCAACAATGCAAACTTACAACGTTTTTTCTTTTTTACTTTTTGCACTCAAACTTAAGATCTAAGCATCCCGAGAAAAGCCATACCAAGTTTTATCTGCTGTTTGCTAAGGTCTGAAACTTAGTCTCCAGCATCTTCTACCTAGGATAACACTCCCGCTTCGGAATCTTCCAGCACCTCAAACCTGCTCGCGCTTCCTAAGTACTTCCTTACTAGAAGTTTTTCTAAAACATCCACCTCTCTGCACCTGCACCCACATTTGCTCCAACACTAACTCCCGATTCCGGCAACTAAGGTCTCAAAATCCATGATATGGATTCCCAGATGAAAACATTTGACAGGCAATATCAATTGTATCAGGATTTTTCATTGAATGATCGAAGGAATGTTAGCTCAGCTAAAAAAATATAGGGGAAAAGCATCAGAGAGCTACGAGATAAGAATGAAGCTAAATGTTTCCAAAAAAAAAAAAAAATCATATTTGCAGAAGATGGATCAAAAAATCCCAATCCTATTGCCCAGTCATCGCAAAATGTTTCACAGGAAGGGATCACTGGGAAATATCAAGACAGGTGCAATCTCTTTACCAAGATCTGACAACAAGATGATCTAAGATATTATTCTACATAACCACATGCCCTATCTCAGTTCGTTAGGATGTCAACATATCAACGAACAATCATTGCAATTTGGTTTAGTAATTGGCGGATTGGTTTCTGTAGTTTCAGTAAGTCACTTGACAACCAGAAATTTCAACAAAGCTGCAATTACCAATCCAACTCTAGAAACCAAGGTGGATGTTTAGAAGATCAGCTAATATGGAATAAGGAGGCAACATTAAAATGAATTCCTTGCATTACATAGTACACAATAAGCTCTCCTCCTCGTACTGTTCCCCAAAACATCGGTATTTCTCTTTTCAAGAAACTTTTTGCATTTCCCTTGCGAGCGAAGCTCGAATTGTAGAAAAAAAAAATATCACCAAATATTTTTATTTAAGAAAATCAGAAACCAGTGAAGAATGACACGATTGTATCCAAACCTACCAAGACAGAAATATGAATTCAGTGGCACCAATTCAAAGTGTGGACAACTCAAGCTAGAAAAGGATTAACTAATGAATCTGGAAAGAATCTTAAAAGCGTTCTTTGCAAACCCTAGATTTAGATTATAGTGCAGAATTATCAACAGAAATTACGAGAAAAAACTCAAGACTCAGAAAATCTTTTAATTTTTTTAAAAAGAAATCCCTAGGTTAGCCGATGGTCAAGAATCCATCCTGCTCAAAGAAACCCTAGAAAGGAGACATAAGATGGGAAAGAATACGATGAAAGAACACCGGAAAAGAGAGGAGGAAAGAACTCGAAGCCTTACCCTAGAGATATCAGCCGGTGACAACGACGACAGGGGAAAGCGGTTCACGCACCGGCGGCGAAGCGAGAGCCCCACCGTCGCCCTCCAGGTGATATATATAGGGGAGGGGATCGCAAGATTCCACCGGTCCCCGGTTCGATTAAACGTGACCAGATCGGGGGTCTAGACCGTCCTCCATCTGGCCCGGACCACTTCCGGTCCAACTAGTCTTTTGTTTTTAGCACGCTACGGCAGTGCGTGATTGGAAATTGGTAGATTTTTTTATATATATATTCCTCTCTTTTTCTTTTTAATGTGTTTTCTTTTTTTTTTTTTTATAAGCAACATGCGTGCACATACATAGCATACAGCCATACACACACATTACCATATGCATATTTGCATATATAAAAATTCGTATGAGTATGTGTTTAGTCTAAGATCTATTATTCATTAAGCTGATCTTGAATACTTTTATGGAATCAAAAAATTCAAATTATTTTTTTTTACTCGTATCAGAACGCGAATCTAGCCTATAATCTACGTAGTCTAAAGGACACCGCAACACATTCATTGGAACAGAGAAAGTATGTGAGGATAACTATGTACATATGCATGCATGCAGGACTTTTATTCAAATTCTCTAAACTAAACTGAAAGTTGTTCCGGATATTGAGTGATTGATATGTTTTTGATGGCTATACAAAATTAAGCATATTATATATAGAGGGAAGAGAAAAATATTAAACAACTTGGGTGCATTTAGTGGATGATCTGGTTGTCTTGTTAACTATCGAATGGGTTTCTTGGATCGAAATATTACATTGGAGAATTTGTCAAACGTGTGACGAGATACAAACTTGACCCAAAAAAACTTGACCCAGGTCACCCGGCCAGTACCCTCCAAAACATCCCATGCCGGGTCCAAGTTGAAGAGTCTTGGGTCGGGCTGTTGGACGACGACGACGAGCGGCTTCCAGGTGAAACCAAGATTAGCAGATAATCTCACCAAGAATCCGAAACCCATGGCGGTCAGCAGGGCTGTCCACTCTCTCCTTCTCTTGCTGTCCGTTAGATCGCCGAAAACAAATTAAAAGAAGAGGGAGATCTAGCCAAACCGCGGCATGGCATTCTCATCCGCCAGCCGGAGAAAGAGAAAATGGCGGCGGCGATTCCGACGTCCGCTTTCCTCTCGGCCGTCCGCTCTCAGGGCAGTCCCCCGCTTTCCTCTCCCACGGCCTTCGCCCTCCCCAAAACCCCCTTTCTTGGTCCCTCTAACCTTGTCCTCGCCGTCGCCAAACCCTCGAATCGAATCGCTTGCCTCTCTCCAAGGAACCGCTTCCAGGTCCTCTGTCAAGAGATCAAGGTAGCAATCGTCCCCAGGGAGCAGCGGTGGATGTACGACGAGTCCGAGATAAATGGCCCTGTAATCACATCCTTCTTAGCTCTTTGCCTTCTTCCGTGGTTATTGTCTTCTCGAAGATTTTCGTAATATAGGAGTGGCGATGATTGAGCGCACGGTCTCTGACATGGTATGGACATGTGACACACAGATTGAGGAAGCTACCATTAGGAGAGGTTCGTGTGTATATATAGAATGGCTTATATTAATAGGGGAAGTCCTTAGATAACATGGATGAAAGCCATGAGAAAGTCTATAGAAATGCTTGTAACGACACTGGAGGTTACCCCTAAACATATTTTAACCTTTTAATTGCAAGAGTTTGATTTCCTAATTTTCTAAGTTATTTTCTGATTCTTTTTGTTCTGGAAATGTTTAACTTTTATTAATGTTCAGATTCTCTGAGATCTTTTCTTTTATTATTATGTAATTCAATTTTTGGTCATTTTAAGTGGTTACTTTGTGCAATATCATGTGATGCTTGTATTTCCCTGATGTGTCATGTAATGGTGAATTACCTGTATATTATGTTATATCCTGGTTCTAATGTGCAGAACTCTAGGTTTTCTATGGAGTCGTTACTTTGGTTTGACATCTTTTTGGTTATCACTGGTTAATTTTTCTCTGCTCTATTGTCTCCCCATTTCCTCAAAGTCAACACCTATCTTGACGTTTTATCCTTTTCTTTTGGTCTGTAGCAAGTTTTCTGTGAATCAAAATTGTGAAAGTAAAACCCACACCTTTGGAGTGGGCATCTCTTCCATCAATCTTTAGGGTTGTCTTACTAAAATATGTCTAACTGCTTTTGTGTGAATTGAAAACAATTATTGCTCTTTGTGGCTGATCTCTGGCGGAGTACCCTAGACTTCTGAGGCCCAAGTGCCTAGAGCTCTTAAGGACATATTGTTTTTTGATCGTGTTGGATGTATTCACACCAGAGTAGTGTAAAACGCCTGTCTAAGAAAAAAAATAAAACAATTATTGTAGAAGCCAAACCTTATTTGTTGTAGGCAACTTTTCTTTTCCTTATCTTTATGTTATAGCCTTATTTTGTATGTTTGTTTTTTAAGCATGAGGAATTCTGAAGGTATGTCTTCTACCTATGGAAATCATGAAAGCTCTTTCTGTTTAAAATCCCCATCTTTGTGGTAAAACCTGTTCCTCAAATTTTTGGTTACTTCGCATCTGACACAACATGTATGCACTGATTTTCAGGACATTTGGAACAAAACATGGTATCCTAAGGCTGCCGATTACATAACCACAGAAAAGACATGGTATGTAGTTGATGCAACAGACAAAATTCTTGGCAGACTGGCATCAACTACTGCAATACATATCAGAGGGAAGAATCTTGCAACCTATACTCCTAGTGTGGACATGGGGGCCTATGTGATTGTGGTATGTATTATGCATCAACTAGTATTTAGTCTGGGTTCTCTTTGCCTGCTGACTGTCATGTACCCAGATTATCTCGTGAAAACTCAACCTGCAAGACATATTTTTTTTGATTTGACAGTTTGTAATTAATCATAAAAAACTGCTATTTCTTGTGAAACTACTTTGTGAAAGGATTTCATTGAAATGTTCAGAAGCTGGACAATACCTCACTACTGGATTCTACATTCGGTGCTCACTTAAAATAGGACTGCTGATATGTCAGAAGTTCAATGTTGTACCAAAAAGCTTTTCCTGCTATGAAGATAAAAAGACAGTGGAGGTTTTTGGGAATCTGATTCATGATATTGCATTAAATGCAGATTCGATTCCTAAATATTGCTTTTCCATCTGTTGGCATAAAGTGTATTGGTTCCTTTTTATGGTTAATTGACTAGAGTTAATTTCCTGAATAATTAGAAAGTCATTATAAATTGTTTGTGTCATGCACCATGTTATGTGAAATGTTTATTTGTCTGCATAACATTGTTTTGTTCTCCAAGGAAAACTGATGGCATCATGGCAGTGTTAGAATGACATACATTGTACTTGATAGCTAGCAAGGATCTAATAGGATACTTTTTTACTTCCAAAAATTATTTTTGATGCTCTTTTATTATATCTTGTGGGAGGCCAATCATGTGTATTGTCTGCAACATTAGAGCATCTCTACACTAGTTTCCAGGCAGACAGCTTCCTGTTAAATGAATCATTGGTCCAATCAACTTTTCAAATTTCCAATATTCATTGCATTTTGAAGGCATTTCTTTTTAAGATGCGCAACTTATGGTTACGCCATTTTGAAGGCACTTTCTCATCAACTTATTATCTATTCAAATGACACTAGTGTCTTTTTTTCTTAATCAGTAAGATTGTGAGAAAGTTCAACTTGACAAGAAGTTGAACGACAATCTTCTTGGCGCTTTAACCAGAACTTGTCTTCTGCTTTGTGCAGCTGGGAAGAACTCTATTCACACACCTCAAAGTATACAAAGGCCCGGATCACCCACATGAGGCCCAAAAGCCTATCCCTCTTCCTATGAGGGACAAGAGAATACAAGTGACAGAGTAGATTTAATGGTGCTCTCTGGATATGAGCGGTGGATTATTCACGTTATGGACTTTAGGATTTTTTTTCTGAAAAAAAAATCCCAGTCAGAGTTGAGAGGTATACGATCATCATTTTCATTCTGCGAGTCGTAAAAGATTCTCTATCTTGCCTCCTGATAATGTTAATGTGCACTATCAATTTAACTCAATTGCTACTGGTAGTTCGGTTTGAAGGCATTTCTCTTCATAATGCATCATTAAATAAAGTGAAACATTGCAGGTGTTCTCCACTCCAAATATTTGATGTTTCCAATCGTTATCTGGAAAATAGGCATTGGAAAAACAGAAATTATCCTGATCGCCACCAGGTATTTGATGGTTGCTCTTGACCAGAGGTATAAATTTTCTCTGAACCTAAGTTGTTGCCAAGGGACCATCCCGTGCATAGGATGCATATTTTAATTTTGATGTTTGATATATTGATATATTTATGCATGCTTTTAGTTCTAGTGTCAGCTTTTTCTTGACAACTTTGCCAAGTTAAAAAGATGGTAAGCTTAGATTGCAGGCTTTACTGATATGAAAATTGGCACTTCTCAGGCCAACAATGCCCATTGCAGATGGGAAAACACCTATCTCTGTCCCATTTTTGGAGCACAATCTACGAGACCGAGGATTTAAGATCCAAGTCCTTTGAGAAAATCTCCAATGAGACCCAATCAATGAGCATTTTGATTCGATGGACCAAGGGTTGATACCTCAGCGTCTGCCCAAAGTGGGGACGGAGAACAAACTCAGCAGACCTCAGTGTTGAGATGTTGATGGGGAACAACTGCCCCCCCATCACTTAATACGGATGTTCTCATACGAATTACAAGGAGCCCAGTTTAATATAAACGACTAAATGTAGAGACAATATGACTCTTTTTTGCTTATCTCGGTTCTTTGTTTTGAGAATTGATCAATATAAAAGCCTAAATGTAGAGATAACATGTCTCTGTCACTCTACTGAGAAGGTTCTAGACTTGCGACTATTAAGGTGGTGGATTCATTAATGCGTACATAATTATGCCATTGAGAAATTATGGGTTGACCGCAAATCTATAATCTAGATTCAAATTTTGAATTTTAAATTATATTATATTTATAAAATTATAGAGGTATACTATTATTAGAAACAAATTGCAGAAAATATCTGGTTGCTTCTATTATCTCTCTGTCACTCCCTTGAGAAGGTTCGGAGACAAATTACAAAAAACATCTAGTTGCCACTATCAAGGTGGTTGATTCAGATTCATTAATGCATGCATAATCTATCATTGAGAAGTCATGGGTTAACTGTGAAAAATATTGGAGACAAATCTGGAATCTTAATTCAAATTTTGAATTTTAAATTATATTATATTTAAAAAATAATAGAGGCATAACAATATTGGAGACAAATTGCAAAAAATATCTAGTTGCCTCTATTATGCCTCTGTCACTCTCCTGAGAAGTTCGTAGACAAATTGCATAAAAGATCTAGTTGCCACTATCAAGGTGGTTGATTTATTAATGCATGCATAATTATTCTACTGAGAAGTTGTGGGTTAACTGTGGAAAATATTGCAAACAAATCTAGAATCTAGATTCAAATTTTAAATTTTAAATCATATTATATATTAGAAAATAATAGAGGTATAATAATATTGGAGACAAATTGCAGAAAATATCTAGTTGCCTCTATTATGTCTTCGTCACTCTCCTGAGAAGGTTCGTAGACAAATTGTAGAAAATATTTGGTTGTCACTATTAAGGTAGCTAATTCATTAATGCGTGCATAATTATACCATTGAGAAGTTGTGGGTTAACCGTGGAAAATATTGCAGACAAATCTAGAATCTAGATTCAAGTTTTGAATTTTAATTTTAAATTTTAAATTATATTATATTTAAAAAATAATAGAGGTAGAAAAGATTTTATGTTTGCTATTCGTATGACCGATGTAATATATGTATCATCCAATCCTGAATCTAAATACAGTCCAAGCTAAAATTTGAAATTTGAAATTCTAATTTTGAACATAAATTTGTTTTTCTGTTTCTAACTTAACATAAATTTATCTTCAATAGAAAATATCTGGGTGAAAGAGGTAAAAGTAGATCAGATAATATTCATTCAGATCTATTTTCGAAACAATCTCAAATATGGATAAAAATTTGAGGATTCAACTAATATCTGTATTTATATTTATATCCATAAAAAATGAATATTGATATAAATAGATAACTATCCATTCGAATATCTAATTCCATTTATAGCTTTATTTAATTTTATATAGCACTTATAAACTTTTAAGAAAAATAAATAACTATATCTATTAACTTGATTTATCATTCATTTAGAAATATTTTTGATTCTATAGTTATAAAATTTAATTATCTGACTTATATTGTATTATATCCATACTTCTATTCTCTGATTTGTATCTATATTCATTTAAAATAAATATGTATATAAAATTTTGTATTCGACTAACGTTTATTTTTTGTATTTATATTCATCAAACAAAATAAATATAAATATAGATAGTCCTACTCGATAATGTCATCAAGATGGTTGATTCGTTGCACCTCCATAATTATACCCCAAAGGGTGTGAGTATCATTCTATAGGTTGATGAGTATTTCTTGACTAGTTCGGTGACTCCAGGTTGCTCGTCATAACCCATGAAGACTTTCACACTGGCTGGAGATCTTGTCTCCTCGAAGCGGAAATAGGCTATGAGACTGGCTTATCGGCTTTTTTATTTTTCCCGAATTTAGCTATAATTTGGGTCAAACTTTACTTTTGACTTAAAATCCTAAGTAATTATTTTTTTCCAACTGGTGAAAAGAAAACTTTCCCCTTTGGGGTCCTTTTCCGGTGAGGATGATGAACCATTTCATTCAAAGCCCATGGCCCATTGAAGTACACATTACACTAAATTTTATCACAGGACCCATAGTTTTCTTTTAAAGAAAAAGCCAAGCTAGTAATAAATGATCCTAAACTATCAGTTTTGCGGACAAAACTGATGCCACGCTGATATACTGACGGATAAAAATACACAACAAAATATACTGACGGCTAAAAATACACTCCAAAATAAAGCCTAATACGAAATGACGGATTTTTCAGAAAAAAAAAAAAACTAGATCAAAGAAGATAGAAAGTGTGGTGGAAGTGTGGAATGCCAATTTAAATCTTGGGACAAGGATGCGCTCCCGGAATACAGATACGAAATTCCATGAATTATTCTTTGCGAACTTGATCAAATTATATAACTTTTATCCGAAAAATCCAACTAGAAGTAGGCCTGATGCATTGCCAGATGAATGATTAAATATGACGAAGATGAAGGTGCTTTTTTTTTTTGAGAAAAAGAACCGAAATGAATATTAAATAACAACCAGTAGATAAAAGAGCAGTATCACGTCTTTCCATCGTATCAGGACGGCACGAGCACAAAATGTCAATGATTCATTAGCTTCACAAGAAGTTTGTCTATAGATCCGGTTTTGCTTATCGACCATTGAAGTTTGTCTTGAGGATTCCTCAGGTCATTACCTAAAGCAATTTTTTTATGAAAAAAAAGCTTTTATATGAAGTCTCGCTCATTTTGTCATGACCTAAAGCAATTGGCAAAGGGCTCCGACTTGTCCTGCCATTAAGAAATTGATGAATAAACCTGCTAGATGATGCAGGGTATAATTTAAAAGTAACTTAACTATCCTTGACACGCAAACAATGACAATCACAAATACCTTGTGATCGATAACAGCGAAGAAGAATACTGTTGAAGTTACAGAAGGGTAAAATGGTTGCTCCTAGTTTCTCACATGCCGACTTCAATAGCGTCCGAGCTTGCATGCATGGGAATGTGATACATGAGAAAACACTACTTCCAATGGCGCTCGCTACTAGTAGTGAGCTGGAGTATTTTCCCTTGATTGCTAGCACTTATTAGTGAATAGGCATTTGCCTTACATATTAAATTGCTCTCTTAAGATGGATTATTTATAAATAACATGGCTAATCTGAGGCACATTTTGTCCATCCACCATTGTTGCATGATTAAAGTAGAATGATTGTTAACCATGCTTCAATCTTGTTCATGTTCATTTCATTTTAGTTGATAATATGCTCTCTTCGCCATATTTGTCCATCCATATATCTATAAAAAAAATTTAGTAACATAAGGAATAAATATGCAATAAAGCTCCACTTTGAGATTTGTTCTGCTAGGCTTTTGGCATAAAATTTCAGTATCCAGTTATGTAACAATCTAGCGCCCAATTAGAACGTTTTCTCCATATCATTGCCGAATCCATGCTGTGATCTTGATGGTATAAATTTTGGGGAAAATTTTCTGAAACAAGGATTGTTTCTCATGAATTTAAGTGAACCTCAATTCAATCTATGTTCCAAACTACTGCATGTATATTATGGCCTCTTTTTCTTCAGAAAATATCCTGTGGACTCTCTTATGAGTTATGCCGTCAAAATCCCGTGTAGGAAAATTCCAATCCTGTCGGCAATGTCAAGTCAACTAGCATTTATGCCTACATACCATAAATCCAACCAAGCAAAGACAACTTGCCTGCGGGATTTCAACGTCAACTGTTCGCACCGCATGGATGTTTTCAAATAACGCGGGAGTCAGAGTGGGAATAGCCATTGTCGGCGATCCCTTCTCCTCTGCGGCGGTGCCTATAGAAAAGGAGAAATAAAAGAGTTTTTGAATTTGAAGCTTGATCCCTATATCTCCAAAACTTGTAACTCAAAACGCAATATCTCTTTTTCAAGATTGGACGTGTTTTTAGACTTACGCAGCAAAATAAAAAAAGTTCGTGGAGATTTGCAATACAGGAGCAGCCGAGAAAAATTTACGATTTTCATGGCATGCAAAAGAAAAAAATAGTAAAGCACGATACTCAAAAAGAATGAGATAGTTAAAGTTATAAATCCACAAACTTGTGTCTTCGATTATTTTTTAAGAGTTAGAGATTAGGTTTTTTCTAATCCTTAGTTCCTTACCTAGATTCTTACATCATCTCTCGATATCCATGGATTCCGCTAGCCGACGAAGTTGTACGTACATACATAATTATTATTTAATAAAACAAAGGATGGCACAGCCTCCTATTCAATCAAAATAATAATCATAATAATAATCTACAGCGATAGTTAATGATGGCATAATTGATAACACGATTTGGGTTTTTGTCATCCAAAATGTTGCAGGTCACAAGATTGAGAAAAATGCCTGTTTATGTACAATTTAATAATATTAAGAAATAGGCTTTACTTTACACCCTCCAAAAATTAAGCATGATATAAGCTGTCCCTTTGATTTACTTGCACATAATATGGCGTCTATTATGCAAAAGACACCCCTTTTAATTTTTTTTTTTTTTTGAAGTGCGGCAGATTTCATGTATTGAAATTAGCACACACTAGACTGCTAACTTTGTTTTTTCGAAAAAAAAAAAAGTTTTTATACTAGATTGCTAGCTTTCTTAGACACTGCGGCGTTCAGAAATTTCAAGCGCAGCGGAACGCCAACGAATTGAGACTGAACTATTTGTTCTAACCTAGATTATTTCGAGACAACAAACATATTTTTGTCATGTATATAAAAAATAAATCCACATTTTTGTCATATCGACATCAAAAATTATTTTTTCCCGTACCATTCCTTTGAGACTGGAACCACCGCTAGATCCACGATTACTTTATTTGCTAGAAATTATGAGTCGCATGCTGAGTCACAGAAGTAAGAGTCTCACAAAAATATTCAGCAATATGTTTAAATATATAGTTCCCAACTTGCAATCTTAAAGCCTGTGTTGTGTTTTATTCACTCTCTCTCGAAGTCCTAGCAGCTGGTTAGTGGTTACTGCCTCTGTCTCTCAAATTAGGCCATCACTGAAGTCACATTAAAGTTCAGACCACCGCTCATCGGTCCTCTATTAGCCAACCAATTAGTTGTATTGGTTTGCCTCCCTAAAGTTTCTTTAGATATTCCTATTAGACTGAAAATCTCCCATAAATTAGATCCGGCTCATCTAGAACATATCTTCTAAACTATGTACATGGATTATATCTGGTATTAAAGAATATAAGGTCTGGCTAACCCATACCGACTGGACCTCTTCCTATAGGATTCGGATCTGCCCATTCTTAAAAAATTTCTGTGAATATCCATGGCTCGCCTAGCCTGTGTTCTTGTTAGATTGTACAAGATTATCCAAATAGACCCTTAGATGGATGAAAAACCCTGAACATCTGCATTCATGAGCATGTCAAAAGGATGGCCATGGATGACTCAAGAGCTCCACTTATTAGTCTTTAGAAAATATAAAAAGTGATGCTATGTCCTTGTGAAAATGTAATCGCTAACCTAATAATACATGACCATTTGTGAGCCGGACTAAACTTGCATGGCATTCAGGGTGTGGCCAATAATTTGCTGGGCCATGAACGTCCTTCACGTTCTTACGAAGATGGTCTCTTTCAAATATGAAACATTAAATTTGTGCCTTTTAGAATCCATAACAAATAGCTTTCAAAAAGAATTTGCGGCAAATAGAGGTCATACACACGTACAAACATAAATGCATATATAAATTCCTCACACCTCGCAAAATAAGGTAGTTGGAATCCATGTTCACCGGCGACTGAAAAGAAAAACTTGTGTAAAATATCCCTAAATTCATTATTAGCAATAAAGTAGATCAATAAACTGATGTGAGCTCTCTTAACTCCTGACTTTAAATGGTCAAATAAACTCGGTAGCTGTCATGAACTAAAAATAATATATATATATATATATGTTTAAAATATTTAATATAGATTATAATATTATTTTGAAGGTCCCATTATAGCCTCTAGATAATAATTAATTGTTGCAGATCTCCGGGGCTTGGATTGGGTATCTCTTAATTTTACAGCCGTTTAGTTAACTAAATCGGTATATAGTAGAGCCAGGTTGTATAGGATTTTATCAGTGGAAGATAAACCAGAAATTTTGACCCCCCCCCCCCCCCCCCCCCCCCCCAAAAAAAAAAAAAAAAAAAAAAATCTCATCTATGATTTTTAGTTTTAAGTATATAGTAGAGCCAGGCTGAATAGGATTAGGATGTCTCTTTTTTTCTTGTCCACAAAAACAAAAATGTCATCACTCAATCAATTGCATATATATCTTTTTTGATGTAAAATGAGAGGGACATGATTCTTATCATCGACCAGCTCCGCATGCGAGATACAGATCTATGTACCAAAGAAATTTGTTTATTTCATTTTTTTTTTAAAACTGAATTACCTTGAAGTTTCAATGATTCAAGTGGGCTAGTACTAGGATGAGTTAATCCACAGTTTGATATAAAACAAACTATTAGATTTTTATTTCTTGAGAAACTTATTTATGTGAAGATGGAGATTTTGGTGAACCCTAGGAATTTATTTAGATGATTGAAAAGTTTAAGAGTTAAATTTAATGAAGAAACGAGAGCTGTTTAGAAGTGTGTGCAGCTTATTTTTTGCGCAACTTTCTCATAAAAATGGAGCAAATTATGTGTAAAAAAAAAAATCTTATCTATAAAGTCAATATGCATGATTTAAATCAGTAATGAAGGTCTTCGATCCGCGTGAGTGGGTTTGGAGAGTTGATCAAGCTGGATCATGGAGATTTCTAGTTTGATTGCTGCCATGGAGTTAGCAAATCAATAGTTGCTCCATTAGGACCTTGACGTACTCAATTTGAAGTAGTCAATCTTTGTGTCATCTAATCTACGTGATGAAAAGAAAAATATTATCACCTATGCATGCTTTTTATGTGCAACTTCTATAAATGGACGTGGCCATGCATTGTGTGCATTGCATGAGGTGATGTGGAAGAGCATGAACATTCTCATAGAGCATTACAACAAAAAGAGAAAGAAGTTTAAAGCAAAGAAAATAGGAGCGAAAACCCAAGACCCTCACCCAGCATGCAGTTTATCATGCAAGACATGGAAGGTTCAACAACTTACATGAAGTGACAACATTTTTGTTTGGGGCATCATTAGGTTGAATCGGGTCTAGCACCATCAAATCTAGAAATCAGAATTTTTTATGGTGCAACTTTTACACTGCAGAATTCTGTACCTTGGGGTCGAACCAGTTCTTCTTTATCATTGCGACGTCGCATTGTGTATCGCACTGACGGTGTCTCGACGCTGCTCGTCTTCGAGATCGATGATTTGGCTGCAATTTATGGAAGTACAGAAGAACCCGAACTCCAGATCTTAACCACAAACCTAATTGGGTTTTAATTTTGACTCACAGTCTTCCACTCCATTGACTGAGTTGGGTCCAAGTTCCAGTGAGCATAAAATAGTAAGATATGTTGGGTTAATGAATCAAGCATGGATGGAGCATGAAAAGAGTCCAAGTATATAAAAAAGCCCCTGTAGGATGGCTATAGGGTGTCTTGTGAAAGTCCCGAGTGACCTCAGCTCACATGCAAACCTGGGAGATGATGGCACGGCTCATGAGGATCCGGGTGGTGCGCGCGCATTGCATGATAAAATCCAGCTGCCGGCACGCCCATTTTTAGCCTCGTGCAGGCAAGCCATATTAATCGCTTCCCACGTTTAGCAACCCGGCCGGTTCAGACGCATGAAGGCGAGTAAAAGCTGGCACCGAACAACAGTTTGTGGAGTTTATAAATAGTCTTACGTGCCAAAGGGCCCTAATAGATTTCAGGCAACATGGAGTGTGTTTAGGAGAACATAGAAGTGCCTGATCCACCGGGGTTATTTGTTCACTTGGATTCCTTAGGAGAGATCCATATTCGATCACTTGCAAAGATGTGTCGTGCTTTAATTTAATTTTTTCTATGTATATCATATTTATGCAATGAGCTAGGCTCTTATTTTCTGGGACTAAATAGTTCTTTTTTTAATATATGTGTGTGTGTGTGTGTGTGTGTGTGGGGTTAACCATGTATTTCTTTTTTCATAAAGTAACTTAAAAGGGTTATAGGTAAGGTTAACTGTGTTTGTGATGAAGATAAAAGTTAATGATGTGAGGTTAACTTTAAAAAAAAAAAAACAACAACAGAAGAATACGTGTGCAAGGAAACAGTAGCACAATAATTTGAGTCAAATAATCTTGGTATTCTAAACCAACTCATTGACCGTAGGGTCAATTTGATAACAGTGAACAAACCCCTTGCTCCTAAAATAAGCGAACATTGTACCAGTCGGGTTCAAATCACAGACCTTTTTCCAGCTCAACGTTGCAAGCAAACTGCAAACTACTGTACCCAGAAATTCTGCCAAACGAAGCAGCATTCTTGTCATCTTGAATTAATGATATATTAAAATCTAAGTAGTGACAGAGCACGGGTACCGTCGGAGGAAACCGGTGGGAAAGGCATGGCCAGCGGCAGTCTGACGAACCACCAGTCAACTTGCAGAGCCCATCACTTCGGCACACCAAATGTAGCCTCTCTTTCAACGTAAGTAATTAAGGAAATATTTAAAAAAAAAGTACGCCAACTATCAGTGGTCTCCTTCTCCAGTCTATTTATCTGTGTACATGATTTCCCCACAGGCCTCGTCTTCCTCTGGGCGTTCATCTATCCAGAGGCCTTTGTGTGAGCTACCAAAAGAAGCAAATTAAAAGAGAAGGAGAGGAAGGAAAGAAAAAAGCTAGGGTGACAAGGAGGAATAGATGAGAGCAATGGGAAGAGAAGTAGAGGTGAAGCATTTCTCTGCTCCTTTGCGTCGTTTTTCTCTTACTATCTTGTTCTCGGTGCTGCTGGTTTTTAGCTGCTTTGGTGACCTAAGATGCGGAGCCAAGAAATTGGCCAAAGAAGAAGGTACTTCTTTTTCTCTTTCCTTCCTTCCATTTAATCTTGAGTTCAAAGTGAAGTAGCCTTGACCTTTTTTTTTTTTTGGGAATCTTTCATCTATATTTCAGTTAGTCTTTTGTCAAAATCATCGCTAATAAAATCGTTTTTAAGTTGAAACAAGAAGTGACATCAGACCACAGCTCATAATCCTAATTTCAAGCAGTAGTCGTTAGTCTCCGTTGGTCATCCGCATCCTGCTTTCTGTAAATAAAATAAATAAAATACATAAATAAATCTATTTTATTCTATCAACTTTTGAAATAAGTAGTGATTTTAACGTGATGCTGAGTTCATTTAAAACAAGCAGTGATTTTAACACTTTTACTCTTGATTTCTTATAAGTCCTGAAAGCTAGAGATGAATTGGAGATTAAAGTGCCTACAAGCTGCTATTTTCATCTCTTTTTCTCTTTTTTTTTCTTTCACTCTCATCTAACCCTTGTTAGGCTCGTTTAACTTGATCATGATCCCAATTAGTGGGTTGCATATCTTTTCAGAGAAAAAATTATTATATATATATTTTTAGAAAATGCTTGGGTACTCCAATAATCTTACAATTTTTATTTATTTATTTCTCTTTTTATAATTTTTTTTTCAACTTTTTCCTCTGGGGAAAGAGATCGGTCTTTTTCTTCTTCTTTTTTTTGGTGGGTAGAGATCGGTCTCGATAGCCACTAAAATTAAATGTCGATGTGGAATATCTGGGTCCAGTCCATATTGGACGGCTGTAATGGTGGGACCAAGCTGACAACTGACCACTATGGCAAGAATGGCCGTCTTGTTCGCCAAATTGACTCCCTAGCTATCTATCCAAAGTCTCCAAAGTATTTCCTATAAAATAAAAAAAATTGGCTCACCACTTTCTAATCTTATCCTGACATCTCCAATAATCTCCTTCGTCTTTGATTGGTTTTTTATTCCTCCTTCTCTGTCTCTTTCCTTTGTGGATCAGACAGCTGGGTACGATCACCAATGCAAACGAATATCCCTCCCCTATCAGGGGCCAATGGGCCATTGCATGTATAACACGTTGCAATTAATCCGTAAAGTGCACTCTCACAAGTCTTGTAAACTTATGTCATGGATAAATTACGTTGAACTTTTAATTTTTATTAAGTTGATGTCATTAGCAAAGGGCATGACCCCCTCTATATATAAAAGATCTAGGTAAATATTAATACGTCTGTCTTCAACACACTATCCTTCTTTCGAAAACCATTTTCCTGCATTCACATCATTTCATTGGAATACTCCTAGAATAACACACATCACTTGCAAGACGGTGACACTGCTGATGTTTTTTTTTTTTTTTTTTTTTTTTTTTTTTTTATTTATTTTAAACAGCAGCTCACATAATAGGTGAAAATATGGTCAAAAAATATCAAAAAATATAGCCTGTGTAAAGTATCCGCCTTGCAAAAGAGACACTCTCTCAGGCTGCTGGAAGCCACGTACAAGTTGGCAAACAGAGGGATAAATATGATAGCAAACTTTGGACACATCTGATCAGTAACCTTTTTTATGGGATGTTTTTGTTTTCCCAAAACATCTTTCTATTTTTCTGACTTTAGGCTTGTGGAATTCTAGAAATTAGTATAATATGTTAACCAGTATACTCTGAGATAGGACAGAGCACTCTAATCCAAACGTCCAACTTGATGAACATCACACTACAGTAGTGCACACGAATTCTAGCAAGCTTCACTTGATCTGCCCTTGGTGGGCCCAGTGCAATAGATACAAATAAAATAATGACTTCCAGATGAGCTAAATGCTAAACTCCATGGCAAGCCTACCCACCTGCACTTCAGCGGGATATTGTTTTACTATTAGATTTATTGCTGAGCATTCCGCCATTGTTGATACTTGCTGTGAAAGTTGTCAAAATAAAGAGAGATGATGCATGAAATGGTACGATGGATCGCAGTTGAAGCGCTGAAGGTGATCGCCTCCAAGCTGAGAAAGGATTGGAACTTCTCGGTGGACCCCTGCAGCGGGGATGCAGCGTGGCAGGATCCTACAAGCAACAAAGACGTCGCCAGCAACCTCACCTGTGACTGCAACGCCACCTCGGGTGTCTGTCACGTAACCAGCATGTATGTCTCATTGCATACATCCCAACTTATGGAACATGGCATCTCTCTCTCTCTCTCTCTATAGCATTAACTCTATTTTATTGCTCACAAGCTTATATTATTGTGGACTGTAGCCTTCTCAAGAGTCAGAACCTGACAGGATATCTTCCGGAGGAGTTTGCCAACCTCAGTTTCCTAAGCGTATTGTAAGTCTCACCATAATAGTAAAACTGGAACGCTGCATCAAATTTATGCTGTCATTTTGCTTGTGTAACAGAGATCTTTCAAGGAACTATCTAAATGGATCCATTCCCAAAACATGGGCTTCTCTTCCGCTCGCACACTTGTAGTGTCTCTCTCCTCTGTTTTTCCTCCTGAAAATGGTCTTTGCAAAGCAAATGAAGAATATAAAAAAAATCAGTGGAGTAACTGCAAATGAATTTGTTTTCAGGGCTGTTTTGGGAAACAGGGTCTCTGGGAGGATCCCTAAGGAGCTTGGAGGCATCAGAACCCTCCAAAACCTGTACTTTCCACCATCAATCTCAATTTCCTCCTTCTTCACCCTTTTCATCTTTTTCTGAAAAAATCTTGTATAATTTTTGGCGTGACGTAGGACTTTGGAAGATAACCAGTTGCAAGGTCCGATCCCTGCAGCCCTTGGTAACCTGGCCAGCTTAAGTCGCTTGTAAGACCCTCTTTCTCATCTGCTAACAGTCTTAAAAACTTAATATATATAATTTTTTCGTTAATAAAATTCAATCTACTATTTATTTATGATCATTCTTTGGTTGTTCCCTTGCAGGCATCTCTCTGCTAATAACTTAAGTGGGGACTTGCAGGACTCGCTTGGCAAGCTCAAGAACCTGGAGGATTTGTATGTCTAAATTATTTTTTCGACGTGTTAACTATAAAACCAGCACTGATGGTTCCATTCATACTTACTTTAACGGCTATAATTACCATTATGTCAAAAGATGACCGTTACGTACAACTTTTTTTTAAAAATATGTTACTCTACAACCATAAATTGATATAGATGAATTTTTTTGGCTCCTATTCGCAGTAGGATCGATGGAAATCCAATCACAGGGAAAATACCTAGCTTCATTGGGAATTGGACGAATCTCCAACGGCTGTGAGTACCGTTACCAACACTACTACTTGTGTATGCTTCCTTAGCTTGCAGTCTAAACATCATGAATTAGTAATTTGAACCTTTGAGCAATTTGTTCCACAGAGACATGCAAGGAACATCAATGGAGGGGCCATTCCCTTCCATTTTTAGCACACTGAAATCTATAACTGAGCTGTAAGACCTATATTAATTGTTCGGTTGTTTGTATATATTCGTTTAAAGGTTTCCAGTGTGAATTAATTAGCTTGGCTGCGATTGCAGGAGGGTGTCTGACCTTAAAGGAGGAGATGGGAAGTTCCCTCCATTGCAAAACATGAAAAACATGAAGGAATTGTAAGCTTCAAAGAAATCAAACGACTCACACCTCCATACACCCATCCATCCATCAGTGCGGTCTGTTTCCTTACTGAGTGCATATTGGTTGGTGGAATGATGCAGGGTATTGAGAAACCTGTCAATTTCTGGTCAACTTCCCGTTTTTATTGGAGATATGTCCAAGCTTAAAGTCTTGTAAGTTTGTTCAGAGGACTCTGTTGATGGCTTTTTAGCTTCATTAAATGCTTGCAGTGAATTTCATTTTTTATTTTTTTTTCCATTCACAGAATCTTCTACTTAGAAATTAACCATATAAGCAGATTACCTAAAAGAGAGACTAACCATACAAGTACTTAGCACGAAGGCAAAGTTTGCCTACTTATTGGTTATACTTGTATTCTCTTGCAGAGATTTAAGCTTTAACAGCTTGACAGGTCCAATTCCAGGAAGCTTTGATGGATTAGCAAAGTCAATAGATTACATGTAAGAAAACTAGATGTACATGGACATGTTCTCACGATCAATTATTGCTTTATCTGCTAAGTTTTTGCCAAGCTTCCTATCCCTTATTTTTTATGTTCTCAATCTTGTGCCTCTTACAGGTACCTTACTAGTAACAAGCTAGATGGAGCAATACCTGTTTGGATCTTGAACAGCCGAAAAAACTTGTATGTTTGTTCACTTAAAACTTCTTCAGCTGTCTGTCATGCTGTTGTGAGGAGCTATTATTTTTTCACCATAAATTCAGCTCCACCATTTTAAGACTTTCAATATTGCAGGGATGTTTCTTACAACTCTTTTACAGAATCTCCACCAGCTAATTGTTGGCTAGGGAATGTGTAAGAATTTTCACATTTGATACTCTCTCTCTCTCTCTCTCTCTCTGTGTGTGATGATGATGATGATGATGATCTATTAGTTTTTGTTGATGATTTGTTTGATTTTATTATGATTGTTTTTTGAACTTGCAGGAACCTGGTTTCTAGTTTTTCATCAACGAATATTAACTCGTAAGCTTCTCATAGCTTTGTCGCTTCTTTCTTAAATTACTGCCAATTCTTATCAATTCAATTTTAGCTTCAAAACTTGCTGTTTTTTTAATTTTGTCTTATAGGATAGCATCATGTTTAAGGAGGAACCTCCCTTGTTCTGGAAAAGCTAAAAGTAAGTAATCTGAAAAAGAGTTTCCGCTTTGTGGATGTTTTGAAGCTTATATCTCATATCATGAGGATATGCTATTTATAGTTTAAAAAAATCATATTGTTGATTGACTATATTTTGCAGACTACAACTTGTTTATAAATTGTGGTGGTAGTCATGTGACTGTTGATGGCAATGAATATGAAGATGATACCTCTCCACAAGGTGCATCGAGATCCGTGGAGTCTGAAAGCCGAAAATGGGCTTACAGCAGTACGGGAGACTTCGTAGGAAATGGGGATGCACAATACATTGCTAGAAATGCATCAATGTTGAACATGACAGATCCAGAGTTGTACATGACTGCCCGGCTTAACCCTCTGTCCCTTAAATATTATGGTCTCTGCTTACAAAAGGGGCAATATACAGTGAAACTTCACTTTGCTGAGATTATGTTCACAGATGACCAAACATACTTTAGTGTTGGAGAGCGCTTCTTTGATGTATCAATTCAGGCGAGTGTTTTCAGCATCGCAAACGTTACATCAATTCATCACATTTCTCATGTTTTATCTGTGCCATTGACTGCTTTCAATGTTACATTTCTTAAGTTTTATTTATGTCCTATTATGACAAGATTAAGATTTATTTATTTTAATTTCTAATATTTTTTCTGTAAGCTTTAAATATATGCTAATTTGTTGCTAGTAGGTGGAGTATGAAATAGCTAAGTCTGTCTTTTTTTTTTTGTTTTTGGGAGGCAGCGACTGCTTTTAATCTTGCATCGTTGAATTGTACATGCATGTGCACATAAATGTGTACCTATGTATACATACTTTATTTCGCTCGACTTTTTGTATGGAGCTCTTTTATGTATCTATGGCTATTAATAAACAGTGCATAAAAATAATACTTCTTTCATGAAAAAAACTATAAATTTATGCAGGGTCAGAAGGTTTTGCAAGACTTTAATATTGCAAAAGAAGCAAGGGGGACTGGAAAGAAAATAATCAAGGTTTTTAATGCCTCTGTAGATGGAACTTTGGAAATTCACTTTCAGTGGCTTGGCAAAGGCACAAATGCCATTCCACAGAGAGGTGTATATGGACCTCTTATTTCAGCCATTTCAGTAACACCAAGTAAATCTTCAAAGCATCGTTCTTCTTTCCTTGATGAATTATTCATATAATGATGATGTCTAAGAATGTTGACTTTGTAGATTTCAAGCCTGATACCGGTGAAAGCAAGTTATCTGTAGGAGCTATCTTCGGCATTGTCGCTGCTTCTTGCGTTGTAATCATGCTGATCATAACATTACTATGGATTTGCATCAGAAGGAAAAAAACTGAAAACAGTGGTACGAGTGATTGTTTCACTGAACTCTGTTTAGGAAAAATGGAGGTTGATTTTTTCAAAGATGACCTATCTTTTTGAAAATACCATGTACCATTTACTGAAAAATTTAATGCTTGAATACACCAAAAAGTCAGGAACAGTTTCAAAGATTCCATGGACAATTGGCTGAATGTCTTTGTGACATTACCAACTTGCACTACCACTATTAAATGGCATATGCACCACAGAGATGATTATGATATCTTATTATCTGCTAGGGCTGATGAATATGTTTGCCCCAAATTTCATGTAAAACATATGTAATGCTAATATGGTAAATTTTATCCATTTTTTCAGGACTTTTCATGGAATATTTTTGAAAGTTATTCATCATTCATTCATGTATTATATAATAATTTTTATGCACGCAGAACTCCGAGGATTAGAGTTGCAGACCGGTTACTTCACTTTAAAACAGATTAAAACAGCAACCAAAAATTTCGATCCTGAAAATAAGATAGGTGAAGGCGGCTTCGGTTCAGTTTACAGGGTACACAATAATACAGTTTTTTTTTGAACCTTTTATTGTTTGCTCTTGGTTCAACTGGTTATATTTTTTCTCAGTTTCAGTAGCATTTCTATGTATAAAGTCCTAGATTTATCCTTAGGTAGATCTTTGATCCTTGTACAATTTGCATGTGTCAGGGGGTGCTGCCAGATGGTTCTGAAATTGCTGTGAAGCAGCTTTCTTCCAAGTCTAAACAAGGGAACCGTGAATTCATTAATGAGATAGGCATGATATCTGCCTTGCAGCACCCAAATCTTGTTAAGCTTTATGGGTGTTGTATGGAAGGAAATCAATTATTGCTAATATATGAATACATGGAAAATAATAGTCTTGCTCGTGCTCTATTTGGTCAGTATTTCCTTGTACCAAATATCTGTTTCAAAATTACACACTCAATGACATTCTTCATTCTCCATTTGTCCTTGCTCTGAACAATTGTTTGTTCCTTAAAGGATGAAAAAATGTGCTGTTTACAGGTCCTCAAGAACACCGGCTGAAATTGGACTGGCGAACAAGGCGTAAGATTTGTCTAGGAATAGCAAGAGGTTTGGCATTCCTGCATGAGGAGTCAAGGATAAAGATTGTTCACCGAGACATCAAGGGTACAAATATTCTGCTTGACAAAGACCTCGATGCCAAAATATCCGACTTTGGTTTGGCTAGACTTGATGAAGAAGAGAACACCCACATCAGCACCAGGATAGCTGGAACTATGTAAGTAGAAATTATTGCTTCGACGAAGTAAAATTTTTCTTTAGATATGTATCGCTCGAATTTATTGAACATGCGATGAAAAATAAGGAAGTCCATCAAGATTCTGGAACAACACATTAAATTAGAGTGTTGAAAATAATCTAAGATGCTATAAGATTCAGAAAGAAGAGTGTGAACTTGTAGTGTTAGGATATTTATGCAGCAGTTGATGACTGAACAAATATGCAACGCCAAAAAAAAATTAGTACAAATTCTCTTACCCACCATGCAGACTATTAATCTTGTGTTTTTCTCATGCATGCTAACAACGTTCCAGGCTAATCTTCTTGTCTATCTAGAAAGATAATTTATTTATTTTTTCCTAACTAACTTTGCCTGATGATAGCTCTTAAACAATACATTAGGAAATCCTCTGATAATTTATTATTGAAAGATGATCTTGATAACAATATCATACCCATTCATCCCTAGAGATCTTCATATCTTTTGGCTGGTTTTAGCACATATGTACTGCTTTGTATATTTACGAAAATGATACTTACTCGTGCAGAGGATATATGGCTCCCGAATATGCAATGAGGGGTTACTTGACAGATAAAGCTGATGTCTACAGCTTTGGAGTTGTCACATTGGAGATTGTCAGTGGAATGAGCAACACTAATTATAGACCTAAGGAGGACTTTGTTTATCTTCTCGATTGGGTAAGTGAGAATTAATGGATCTCATATAATCATGAATTTTAATTGACATACTCTTTTAGTGAAGCATTCTGCCATTATCTATGATAGTAACCAACTAAAAGGTGGCAAAAACATATGCCTATATGTGTGTGTGTGAAATGCATACATAAATGCATGTATGAACATATATAGATGTGTGTGCATATGTATGCAAGTGTGTAATATACTAACTCTGTGTGTGCATTTATTCGTTTACATGTGTGCTTGCACGTCTACATGTGCGTACAATTATATGTGCGCTTATAAAACATGCGTGCACACACGCAGAGTTCCCTTATGTCTTGAACAAGCATGTGGCATATTATATGCCAGAATTTTCTTGCTAGAGCCAATTACTTATTTTCATAACTTTGCTAATCCTCAGGAAAAGTTAATTAAATAGGAACTAGACTTATGAAAATCAAGTTTGATTTACATGAGTTTTCCTTCTTGAATCATCTACTTCATATTCTGGTTTCCATTATTACATCTGCATCTGCATCTACATGGTCTGCAGGCCTATGTTTTACAAGAGCAGGGAAGTCTGCTCGAACTGGTCGACACAAACCTTGGCTCAAACTACTCCAAGGAAGAGGCATTGCAGATGCTGAATCTCGCTCTTGTATGCACCAATCCATCTCCCACTCTCAGGCCCACAATGTCCACTGTGGTGAGCATGCTAGATGGGAAAACTCCTGTGAGGGTCCCTGAAGTGATGCGCTCGATCTCCAAAACTGAGGATTTGAGGTTTAAGTCCTTTGAGAAAATGTCCAATGCGAGCCAATCACACAGCATCTCAGCGGATGGACCATGGATTGATTCCTCAATATCTGCCCAAAGTAGTAAAGGAAGCCCTTCACATTCCTCAACAAGCAAGCTTCTTTCAGATCATACAGAGTAGCTTATGGTTGAAAGGTTGGGGATTAGATAACATCTCCATTTCTTAGTTCGAATGTTCTGATAAAAATTACAGGCAGCCACCTTCCTGACATGAGCAAACAGATGTATATGCGAAGTAACTCATTTTGTAGTCAGTTTTGAGAATAGATCATGCAGACATGCACCACGCTTTTCATCTATTTCTATTGTATTTAAGAACCAAGTGAATGCTTGGTCTTGTTTGGCTCTCTCTCTCTATCTCTGTGTGTGTGTGTTCTCTTAGGTACATCACTACTGAAGTAGTAAGATAATCTTACAAAAATAAAAAGTTTCATACTATTTTCCTGGAAATAAATATATAAACTATTATTGTGTATATTTTTAAAAATCTTTAGGATGGACAGAACCACCAAGAGGCTCAGAACTCAATTTAACATCGGTTAGGATTCAAGGTTCGATGGATTTTGTAGGTAGATGCGTCTCGGGGAAGTGAGATTCAACAACTGCCAAAGGACCGGCGGTGGGTGTGGCAGAAAACGATGAATTGAGTGTGAACGGCATAGTGGAAAAATGAAGAGAATGATTAAAGTGAAAGGGAATTAAGAGAGAGATTTATTGATCATTAATAGCAACCAGCAAGGTTTTCTCCTTGATGCGTATTGGATCTGGCTTTGATACCATTTGTTGAGGCTCATAAACCTACATGCCATTTTTTTTTTATCAATGGATTATGACATCCGGCTAACAGATATGCAGCAGCTTGCCCAATTGGAGTCTACAGGTCCAAAGTATGCTTTCTAAATAAAATATGCTTTTGGTGTGGGGGTTTGATTAGGTTATATGACCAAACCACCTTAGAATGAAAGTTGCAACGCAGAACCACACCGTAAAGCAGACAAAAGGAAAAATTTGCAAAAATTCAGGATCAGTCGTGTGTATCTGGATGTGCCTCAACGACAGAGGAAGGAACGTCTGATGAAGTCTTTTTTATCAACTACACTGGATTCAAAACTCACAATTCAAGAATCAAGAGGTAATATAGACAACAAATTTACAAACTCTTTTTTTTTTTTTTTGATGAAACATCCTTAACCTTGTTGGCCTCTAATTTAATACTACGACTTTTATTAGATGAAGTAATGTCAGTAGAGGGTTTATAGCTGCGGCAACGGGTAAATAGAAATTAGACTGGTAGTGACATATACAGCATCATACTTTATAAAACCAGTAGATGTGGCATATAGAAATCACAAAAGATCGAGCAAATGTCGAAATTTAGAAATCAAAGTACAAACATAACCGAGGGAAAAGCAAGGTAGATCGGAGACACGAATACGATGACAAGAAGTACAAGGGAATCAGGAGGCATGGAAGCACCTACCTGTCATCAAGGAATATGAGTCAGCTTGGAGATTATCTATTTTTTCTTTACCATCCAAAACCGATCGGTCACTGAGGTGGTAGCACAATGGGAGCGTGGCCTTACTTCCAACCAAGTGGTTTCGAAGGATGTATCGCTCTGCTAGTAGCCTCGGTGGTGCTAGGTGTGACGTGCTCACACGTGGTATTTGTGCCGAAGCCCAGAGGGGTAACCGAGCCGGGCCCATGAATGGGAAGGGTATGAGTAAAACCGGCCGAGGTGTCTAATACACGGTTATTTCTGCCCGCATCGAACATTCCTCCCCCCTTCCCCTTTTTCAAAGCAAAAAAAAACGCGGTCGGACCGTGTGGACGAGCAGCTCGATTGTTTCCTTTATTTTTATGATTTTCTTGTAAGCAAAACTTTGCACATCCATGGGAGTGATTTTTAAAAAAATATTTTATAAAGTTTTGCCACTATGTTGGCTGTTATTTTGTATTATTAACTGAACTTCTTATAATTTCTATATTTAACCTCTAATCTGCATGGTATGATCAAATATATATATATATATATATTTGCACAAGGGAGTAAACATAGAATGTTAGCTGTACGAAAATTAAATGTAAAAAACAAAGCACTATAAAATTTAAAAGCAGAAAAGGAGGGGTTAACTCCTTTGAGGCTTTCTTTGTGGGGGTTTAATGCATTTTTTCCCTTTTTTTTTATGGGAATGAATTTTTTCCTTTCTCTTGTAGTATCAAAGGGTTGGGGAGTCATGCCTTCACCTCAATAGGGCTATATACTTCTTACCTTGTTTTGATTCATCCAGCATGAATTAACCTGGCATGAAAATACCAAAATACGTAGCAGTGGTGGCCGACACTCAAGGACCTTTCAACCCACCTATGGGCGCATGATCTCCAACTTTGATCGCTTTGAAACTGAGCAGTTGAGGTCTGGTCCTTCTAACACAGCAGAGAATCAAAGGCTTCCTGAAACTGGCTATAAACATGAGTCATCCCATGTTATCATCCATGACAAAATGAAATACATTAAGGTAGCTTTGAAAGTGCACAAAATGAATCCGAAAATACATGAACCTAAACTGCCCCTGGCGTATATCTCAATGTATTCTGATCAGGAAAAACTTTGCCACTTCTCCCCCCCCATGTCCATACCGGCTAGCAGCACTTTGCTGATGATTAGTTTGTTTGCCCCTCACAGAATACAGGGTTTAGATAAAAATTAGATGGAAAGAACATCATATACATATTTGGTGCAACATATCCTATCCCAGCTTCCTCGAAGCTCATGACTCTCCCTCCCAACTCATGGTTGGCCAGCATATCATAATGAGCAGCACGGGATCGGCTTGCTAAAAGCTCGTTTAAGCACGGTCCACCTAGGAAGCCGACAACTTAAACTGTTTCTAAAGCTAAGCCCATAAAAATGCTAAGTTTTAACACCGATAACTTTCAAGATTAAATCAAGAAATACCTGAAAGACCTGATCTTCTTTCACTAAGTATATAAACATTCACAAACATATGTTATTCAATGTCTAAGCACTCCATCAAGCAGGGGACCTGGGCGTAAAAAAGTCACAATTTATTATAGGAATAAGTGTGTGTAGTCGCCTTACGTGAGATTTGCTCAAGAAATAACAGAGATGTGGGCACATGGAAACAAAGTTCACAGCCAAGTAACCACTTGGAACTATTAAACAACTCTGGAAAACATGCCTGGTCAGGTCATCTTCAAATCCTTCAAAAACAATTTAGCCAATTCAGTAGAACCGGAAACAGATATTCAGGAGCAGATGGTTCCCTGCTTAAGTGATTTCTTCAGTAAATTAACTCTGATTGCTACTTTATACAAACTAACAAATAGTTTAGTACACAAGAATTAAATCAGTCCAGTCTAAACATCATCAGCTGAGTTGTGTTTACAACTTTCCAGGGAAACAAATTTGCTTGAGCTTGAATCTGTTGCATTGTAGTTACGAATAATCTAAGCATCAATCCTTCCCACTTTTGGCGCGCTATATACTAGAAACGATCTGTTTGGAAGAATAATCCATCATAGAACTGACTGACAGAGGCAACTGATACAGGGATTGGAAAGGAGAAAACAATTGTGACCAAACCGAGTAACCATACTGGGAAATATAGATGTTCTGTTACATTCTGAGTTCTCAGAGTTCCAATTGCATCATGATTTTCCTGTCGACTATGTATTCAAACTTTCTTCTGAGGTTAATTTGGGTGTTCTCGACCTTTAAACTGGATGACTTCTCAGATCTGGATGATGCCTCAGCAACCAAGATGACCTGGAAGAGATGTCTGAACACTTTGGAATCTTCAACAGGTAAATTTCGCAGCAAAGTGATTATGTGGCAAGAAGAAAAAAAGTATTTGATTTCCTGATCAAACATTTGGGTGTATCAGTATATTCACAGATATGGATGTCAATGCTTGATGATATGTCCACTAATATGTACATTTGTCTGAAGAATCAAAACTCGAATCCACTGTTTAACTGAACCAACAAAGATGGCCTGCCAATATTGCTGAGAGGAGTCTCCACTCTGACAACTATTCCCGAGCTCCCGACATGCCCATTCCACTTGGATCTCCCCAGCTGCCACACAAAGACATGCGTCAATATCTACGAAACTTCAAACATCTTCCAACCATGATTGAAAAAAGAACTGTATTATAATACAAAGAGCTCAACAAGGACAGCACCATGCTGCCAGTCCAGGAACAATTAACTTACAGATAAGGAGGCAAAAGCAGAAGGATGCTCTGTGCAAGAACATCCATAAATCAGATTGAGTTCCTCCTTGATTGAATGGATGAGCTCTGCACGAATCCCAGGATTGCTTCCACCAAAAGTGGGGCATATGCTAATTGAAAAGGGGAAAAGAAAAGAAAACAAGCTTCAACAGCTGGAAGTCAGGGTAGTAAATTAGCGACCAATCAAATAAAGAGTCAGCCACATGATTTATGTAAACCAGGACCTACAATATATAATTTACCATTAAATGCCTCAGTTTTCCTCCAGCAAATTACAATGATATAAAATGTCATCAAACAATCCATCCTCACAAGCTCTGGACCATGATCAATCTATGTCAGAATAAGTTTATCAGATTTGTTCAGCATTTTATGAAAAGCAAATTTGTCCAGAACTCAGATGCCCCCCCCCCTCCCCCTGGCCCCCCAACTTCTCTCTGCTCTATACAGAAAAGAAAGAAACTTTGAAGTTCATTTATAGAATATACTCATTTGGCAAGGCGTTGCTAAGGCATTACTCTTCACAAGAAGATTATAGAAAGCAGTAATATCATTTTTTTTGTCAATAAGCGTATCATAAAAACAAAAGAGATCTTAGCATTGAAATTATAAGTTACAGAGACAGATGGAGAAATTATTAAGTCCTGAAAACCAGAAAAATGAATCAGCATCTCAACAAAAGGTAGCATCATCAAATCGATAAGCTGCTTAAAATGCATCAAACTTGTACATTTGACTGGACATGAAATGTGGGACAATACTTGGTGTATAATAAACCCAACCAAACTGGAAGCACATTTTTATCCTTCCAGAGCATATCTAAAAGCTATCTCAACAATATATCCTTCATTTCATTCTTTTCATTCCAAACAACTTAGACAAACTACCCTTATCCCAAGGGGCTGAATGATGATGGGATTAGGGGAAAAAGAAATAATGAAGCATCAATATTACATCATATGCTCTAATTAGCAGAACATGGGATTGAGGAAAGAAACCAACTATCATTTACCTGAATTGGATGCTTGGTCGTAGCATGAGACCAGATCTTTTCCATGCAATGGCTTGTGCAACCCCTACTGAAAAAGACTTATCAGGCAACTGCACCATTGGGGTAATCCGTGTTCCTTTTTTATTCTAAAAGGAAGATATTAACAAAGTTGTCAGGTATATGTATCACTATAAGGAGATATAACAAGGACATAATAAAAGTGAAGACACTACAGCAGCATGATACAAAAAAACCAGTGAAGGAAACTATCACCCAAAACACGGAAAATACAACTATAACAAAGACCATTGAAAAATTACATAGAATCTACTTAATATCTAGTTCGTTTGCATGCTTTGTCGAAATTAACAGCTAAGATATGGAAGCAGTCAGGTATGATAACATAAAACAATTTCCTGTCCGTTTATGCCGCATGTCCAATTTATGGTGTCTCGCCACTGTCAAGTCTGTCTTCATTGATTTGGCTACACTCTTCCTAAATCTAATGGCTAACCTTGAAAGAGAAGCTAATTCTTGTTTCTCCTGGATATCGACCTTGAGCTTGAAGCAAGCCGCCAAATATAGGCAAGAAAGCAGTAGAAGTCAACCCTTCACCAGCCACGTAAGTAAGCTGCCCATTTGGGAATTGCAAGTCCATGAATGACTGGAGGGGGGAAAACACCGGTCAACAACTTCATGATTAGAGAAAATTCAGCTTTTGCAAAAGAAATTATAACCGTTGATCCAAAAGACTGAACATATGAAAAGCTAACAAATATATACTCCACTGTCCCAGAGAAAGGGGCAGTATGTCTGGTACTTCTGGCATCTTAAAAGAACTATGATAACACATTCAGAAAATGAGCATTTAAAAAATAAGTATACAGAAAAAAAATGTAACCAGAATGCTCAATTGAAAGGATTTGTACTGATTATGCATAGAATATAGTTGTCCAGGTAATGTGATTATTTCACAGAAAGAATAGCCAAAGATAAGTTTTGTCAAATATCATGTGGCATAATAAGTTTACTACTTCATATTGCATTGTACTTTTTGATTTAGCATGGTTGTGTGAGTAAGCATCTCCCCAAAAACAAGAGGCATTGCATCATCAGCAATGCCATTTGCCAAAGTTACTTGACAGGGCTTTAAGACTAAGGAAAGAAAAATATAATTAATGATTAAAGTAGCCAAGAAACATCTGCCCATATTTTTTGGGCCAGCTAGAAAAACAATTCATTTATGAAATTTTATTCATATCCCTAGGAGGAGCACCATGATACAGATTATAAACAAAAATAGATTGGGGAAAAACTTATGTAGACTTACGCAAGCAGGAGGGTTGAGACAGATCATTGACATCAGCAACCATCTTCTATGTTTTGACCATAATGCTGGACAGAGGGAATGCATTCCATTCTAAAGACAAAACCATTGCGTCAGCAAGTAAAAACAATGGTACCCATGGAATAGCTGTCATCAAAACTTACGAGCCTTCAATTTGATTGGTGAATAAAAGAGACGCATACTTAAGAAAGAGAAACTGTTCTTGTAGATTAAAATGAGAATGCAACTATGAGATATAAAAACATAAATAGATAAAACGCATACTGGACTAGGTCATAGTTAAACAAGAAAATAAGCAGTGAACAAAATCTGTAGCCCTGCAAGAATTTGATAAAGTAGGGGAAGAAACCTGCAAGGAATGCAGGAACGATCAAATTATGGACAGATTATCATAATGGATTAATTATGAAAAAGATTCTGCAATATCAGGATGATAAAGGGAAGAAGAAGACCCGAAAATTTATGCCAATGTAGTGACTATAGCCCATTGAATGTGTCTGATTGTTTCTATTAATCTCTGCTACTGTTTCTGATAGTGTAGAGCTTTAGTTAGTGCTGAATTGTTGATTGTATCAATCTCAGCTGCAACTTGAAAAGATATGGCGATGTTTGGAAACACTGCATGGTCGGGAAGTTTGGTAAGACTGCTAATATACACGTGGACAGGTTAGGTCTATATCTATCTCCATTTCAAATTCGGTGAATGCATGGAAAGATGCCAGGGCTGGTCAAAAGCTTGCTAAGCAAATCTACACCAATTTGTCTTCTCAGCATAGTGGTGCATCGTCTATTAATTTGGCAGGGAACAAATCAAATTTGGAAACTTCAAGTCTCTCGAGGGTAAAGTATTTTATTTGGAAGCTTGGGACAAGCTTCTTACCAATTCTTAGCCCGATACCTTGTATTTAAATTCCTCTCCTTTATGCCTTATGTGTCAACCATTTGGTTTTTCCAATGCAAGAAGACTAAACAAACTTGGCAACCGCTCTACGAATGACTGAAGTGGGAGCTCGCAGACCTTTTGTCAGATTATGATGGTAACTGGCTTGAGCCTAGCCTTCCTTTTGGAATGGCTTCCCTATCCTAAATTGGGCATGGCCTTGTTTGCTAATAACATTTGGCAATTCTGGAAAATTAGAAAACCTGTTGTGTTTGTAATATTAAGCAAAAGCCGTCTCTCCATGCCTGAAGAGCTCGAGCTCTGGCTTCTAATTATTAGAATCCAATTCCCTAGTTGCCCTAGATAACTATGGAATTTGGTTCGATGGCAAGCCCCAATTAAGTACTACATCAAACTGAATATTGACAGATCAATCTTGTCTTTTGATAGGGTTGCTGGCATTGATGTTGTGGCTCATGATGCTTTAGGGAGGACACTCGTTGTCAAAGCTATTCCTGTATGCCCCTCCTCTATTATGACAGAAGCTTGAGCCCTCCTCTATTATGACAGAAGCTTGAGCCCATGGTATGTCGTACTGCTCAGTATGGAGTGTATCATACCGTACCGAAAGGAAACTGTTGCTGGTGGTCCAAACCGAGAACGATTGGCACAGCGGTGTGAACGGGGTTCCCTTGGAGTTGGGTTGATTGCGCTCCACCTTCCACCGGAAAACCTGCAGGCAAGCCTCGCACCACCACTGGGGTAGTGGGGGCCCTCCGACGATCAAGTCAGAGGAGATTGAAGGAGAAGGAGAGATAGTAGTAGCGGATAAGAGAATACTCTGGAAAACCTTTGCTTACCCCCCCTTCTCCCCCCCCCCAGCCGCATATATACCAGGCTGGGGGGTCTTTCTGGGGGGCTGGTCATCGTGTGGCACGATGGAGTTGCCACTGGCATGGCCGTTACAGGGCGTCGTGGGGCAGCGCTGGGTACGGCCATGACAGGGCGTAGTGGGGCTCCGCTTTGTACGGCTGTTGCAGGGGATCGTGGAGCAGCGCCGGATGCGACCGTTGCAGGGAGTAGTGGAGCAGGGGGCCGCGGTGTGCCTCAGGGGAACAGCCTGTCGTTGTCGGGAGATTGCCGACTCGGGGTCGGATGACTGGATCAGGGGGCAGCCGACTCGGGGTCGGGCTGCGGAGCCGAAGATATCCGACTCGGGGTCGGATTGCTGGATCAAGGGGCAGCCGACTCGGGGTCGGGCTGCGGAGCCGAAGATATCCGACTCGGGGTCGGATTGCTGGATCAAGGGGCAGCCGACTCGGGGTCGGGCTGCGGAGCCGAAGATATCCGACTCGGGTCGGATTGCTGGATCAAGGGACTGCCGTAGTCTTCCTGGGCGCGCGTGCCGGTCACGTGGGGCATGGTGGCTAAATTCCCCCGTAACAGTAGCCCCCCACTTCCGAGCCTGGAACCAGGAGGGGAACGGGTGAAGGGAGTGATGCTTCGAGATTGCCGCCATCCCTCGGAAAGGCGCGCGCGCTTCGAGCTCCCCGCCTCCTTTATGGCGTATAGCGGTTGTCGCTGATCTGGCAGTCTGCGGATTTCGGCGGACATCCTTCCTTAATGGCGTCGATTCGCCTTTGGGGCGCGAGCGATCCTTCGGCAGCCAGGCGTCCTCTGGCGTCATCGAGGCGTCACCCGCCTTTCCGCCTATTTAACCGGGAGCCCTCCCCCGTCCGCTTTTCTCTTCACAGGCATCTTCGAGTTTCTCCCTTGCGCTGCTGTCGTTGCCGTCGGACTGTTCGCTCGCTCCTCCTTTGACGCTCTCATTTTTCCTATCTTTTAGCTCGCCCAGTACATGATTCGTCTGGAGGAGAGCCACGAGGAACAGGCGAGGCTCCTGGCGAGGGCCGAGAGCCGACTGAAAGCAGTAGAGGAGGGAGGCCAGGCCGCGGCGGGGAGAACGACCAGGGACCTCGAGACGAGGCTCCAGGTGGCCGAAGAGCGGGCACTCGGCTTCGCCGCCCTCGAGAGGCAACTGTTGGAGGCTCAGGAGCAACTCAAGGTTGCCTCGGGTCTCGAAAGCGAGATCAGGAAGGCGGAGGAGCGAGCCGAAAAGCAGTCCCGGAAGGCCGCCGACTTCCGGGAGAGGTGGGAGAAGGCCCGGCAGTCAGCCGACAACGCCCGCAACCGAACCCGGTCTCTTGAAGCCAAGCTGGGCGAATTGGAGTCGGTCTTGGAGGAGTCCCGCGCGAGCGACCAGGAGCTTCGTTCGCGCTTGGAGGAGGCCGAGGCTGCTCGCATTGCTGCCGAGGCGAAGCACAAGGAGGCTCGGGCTGATCTGCTGAGGATCTCCTCCGAGGCGGACGACCGGATTGTGGCGAAGGTCATGGAGGCAAAAGCTCAGATTACGGAGCGAGCAGAGGCGGCGCTGGCCGAGAAGAGCGCGGAAATCGGGCGTCTGGCGGTACAGGCCTATCGTCAGTCCGCCGAGTTCATCCGTGACATGTCGGAGGCGGTACAGGCCTATCGTCGGTCCGATGAGTTCGTCCGTGACATGTCGGACGCGGGGTCCGACTCCTTTGTCTTAGGCTTCGATGAAGGCTTGGCAAGGGTGTCGGCCAAATACCCCGGGATTGACCTGAGTGGGGTCTCCCTCCTCGACTCCCCTCCGGCGCCATTGCCTGCTGATTCTCCAACTGCCTCCCTACCCCTTGCGGACGTGCCCGGCGTTCCCGACCCAGGGGTTCCTCCAAGCTGACCCTCTGTACCTTTCTTTGCCCTTTTCTTTGTATGTTGGCGTTTTGCCAAGTTGTATGGGTCTCGGCCCTGAAACAATGAAAGTTAATGCAAATAGAGTGTTTCTTCATTTCACTTTCGTCCTTTCTCTTTTTAACTTTTGGTAGCGTCTCGCCGACTCCTAACTCTTGAAGTTCTTCCGGCGCTAGGCCAGGCATCCGAGGGTTAGGCCTCAGGAAATTCTTCCGGCACTAGGCCAGGCATCCGAGGGTTAGGCCTCAGGAAATTCTTCCGGCGCTAGGCCAGGCATCCGAGGGTTAGGCCTCAGGAAATTCTTCCGGCGCTAGGCCAGGCATCCGAGGGTTAGGCCTCAGAAAATTCTTCCGGCACTAGGCCAGGCATCCGAGGGTTAGGCCTCAGGAAATTCTTCCGGCACTAGGCCAGGCATCCGAGGGTTAGGCCTCAGGAAATTCTTCCGGCGCTAGGCCAGGCATCCGAGGGTTAGGCCTCAGAAAATTCTTCCGGCGCTAGGCCAGGCATCCGAGGGTTAGGCCCCAGGAAATTCTTCCGGCGCTAGGCCAGGCATCCGAGGGTTAGGCCTCAGAAAATTCCGCTCGTTGGTCGGCCAAGGCTGGCGCAAGCCGAGGCGACCGGTCGGGGCTTCAGGCTAGTCGGCTCCCGGGATGATCATCGGGTTAGCCTGGCATCCGAGGGCCGAGCCTCGGAAAATTCCGCTCGTTGGTCGGCCAAGGCTGGCGCAAGCCGAGGCGACCGGTCGGGGCTTCAGGCTAGTCGGCTCCCGGGATGATCATCGGGTTAGCCTGGCATCCGAGGGCCGAGCCTCGGAAAATTCCGCTCGTTGGCCGGCCAAGGCTGGCGCAAGCCGAGGCGACCGGTCGGGGCTTCAGGCTAGTCTGCTCCCGGGATGATCATCGGGTTAGCCTGGCATCCGAGGGCCGAGCCTCGGAAAATTCCGCTCGTTGGCCGGCCAAGGCTGGCGCAAGCCGAGGCGACCGGTCGGGGCTTCAGGCTAGTCTGCTCCCGAGATGATCATCGGGTTAGCCTGGCATCCGAGGGCCGAGCCTCGGGAAATTCCGCTCGTTGGTCGGCCAAGGCTGGCGCAAGCCGAGGCGACCGGTCGGGGCTTCAGGCTAGTCTGCTCCCGGGATGATCATCGGGTTAGCCTGGCATCCGAGGGCCGAGCCTCGGAAAATTCCGCTCGTTGGTCGGCCAAGGCTGGCGCAAGCCGAGGCGACCGGTCGGGGCTTCAGGCTAGTCTGCTCCCGGGATGATCATCGGGTTAGCCTGGCATCCGAGAGCCGAGCCTCGGAAAATTCCGCTCGTTGGTCGGCCAAGGCTGGCGCAAGCCGAGGCGACCGGTCGGGGCTTCAGGCTAGTCTGCTCCCGGGATGATCATCGGGTTAGCCTGGCATCCGAGGGCCGAGCCTCGGAAAATTCCGCTCGTTGGTCGGCCAAGGCTGGCGCAAGCCGAGGCGACCGGTCGGGGCTTCAGGCTAGTCTGCTCCCGGGATGATCATCGGGTTAGCCTGGCATCCGAGGGCCGAGCCTCGGAAAATTCCGCTCGTTGGTCACGCGCCTGTCGCTTGCCGCTCGACGAGATTTCTCCGTGGCCAGCTACGATCGTGTTTCTCCTCTTCTCCAAGCGTCGCCTGGAGAACACCAGAAGGGTATTAAATGCTAATTGAAGCGTTACCTGGAAAATCGGATCGCCAGTTGCTGCTTGCAAGGAGTGTCAGTTAAGCGGCCGCGATACGCGCGCTCTTCGAGGCAAATGCGGCCTGGGCGCGAGCGGAGATACGTGGGCCGCGGGATACATGCTGCCCGGAGTGTCCTGCATGAAGAATGCAATTAAGGAGAACGACTCTTAGGAGATCGTGGGAGGATACGCCTCGAGAGCCGGAACGGCTCCGGATTCGGTGCGCCCGCCTTTATTGGAGCCACCCGCATCGGAACGACCGGGGGGCCTCAGTTTGGCTATAAATATAAGTGCAGGCGCGGTGGAGCCTGCCAAGCCGGAGCTATTCAGGTTGCCATGGTTCGTGGACCTCCTCTCCGACGTGTGGCTGGGAAACCCCCGCCGGAGGAACGGGAGGCGCGCCCCTCGCGACTTCCGCCAACTAGCCGTTTCATCTGGGATCAACAGGGAGGTTCTCCCCGGCGGAACTCCGCTCTAGGCGTTTCATCCGGGATCACATCCCCCCTCCTTTCAGCCCTGCCTCCCGATTGAGCTCTGCGCCAGACGCTTCATCCGGGTTCGCGCCTCCTCGCGCTCTTCTCCCTTGTGTTCCTTCCCTCCCCTTCTCCTGGGGAGGACCGGAATATCCCTTGGAGGTGGCGTTCCTCTGGAGGCAGCGGGAACTCCTTCGTCCACTTCTTCTTCGTCCGCGCCGGCTCTTCGTCTTTTGCGTGAGGCGTCGATGGCGCCTCCGGGGAGAAGCACCCACGCCCGGTGGGATTGCAGCTGCTTCGGATGGAGGGTTCGGGATCCCAGATCTTCAGCTCCACGGAGTCTCCACCTCTTCCTTGTTTTCTTTACTCCCCAATTCCCCTCTGGGAATTCTTTGTAATCACACGAACACACCGTTGTAACCAGGAGTTATTGAAATGAAAAGAATTGTACATTTTTCGAACTGTCTTCCTGGCTTTGTCGTTCTACTGGTAATACACCCGCAGGTTAGCGGAATTCCAGCTCCTCGGAATTTCTCGACCATCTAGGGCCTCCAACTGGTAGGAGCCAGGTCGGTTTACCCAGCGAACCCTATACGGGCCTTCCCAATTTGGCGCCAGCTTCCCACCTTCCGCGGGCTGAGATGCTTTGGCTCGCCTTAGCACCAGATCTCCGATTCTGAAAAGTTTCGGTCGGACCTTGGAGTTATAATATCGGGCCACCCTCCGCTGATACATCGCCATCCGAACCTGCGCCATTTCTCTTGCTTCTTCCAAGAGGTCCAGGTTTCCTCGGAGTTGCTCCGAATTGGCCTTGGGTCGGTGCGCGGCCACCCGGGGCGAGGGGAGTCCGAGCTCCACGGGAACAACCGCTTCCGTGCCATAGGTTAGGCTGAAAGGCGTCTCCCCGGTAGGGGTCCGATGCGTGGTCCGATACGCCCAAAGGACATTCTCGAGTTCTTCGACCCAAGCTTGCCCCGTCCGACCGATTCGCGCCTTAATTCCTTGGAGGATTGTCCGATTTGTGACCTCGGCCTCACCGTTGGTTTGGGGATGCGACACAGATGTGAACCGATGCTCGATCCCGAACTCCTCGCAGAAGTCACGGAAATGCTTGTTGTCGAACTGTCGACCATTATCCGAGATGAGGACCCGAGGTACCCCAAATCGGACAATGATGTTTTTCTTCACGAACTTCCGGACTTGCGCCTCCGTGATAGTGGCCAGCGGCTCTGCCTCCACCCACTTGGTGAAGTAGTCGATTGCAACAATCAAAAATTTCCGCTGAGCTGAAGCGACGGGGAATGGTCCGAGGATATCCATTCCCCACTGTGCGAAGGGCCAGGGCGCGGTGATTGGTGCCAAAGGGACAGAAGGGACTCTCTGGACGTTGGCGTGGCGCTGGCAGGCGTCGCATTTCCGTACGTGATCCTTCGAGTCCTCCAACAAGGTAGGCCAATAATAGCCTTGCCTCATGATCTTGTGCGCTAAGGACCTAGCCCCCAAGTGCGATCCGCAGACGCCCTCATGGACTTCGCCGAGGACGTAGGCCGCCTCCGAGGGGCGGAGGCACCTTAAGAGGGGGCGGTGAACGAGGTCCGGTACAGCCTCCCTTCATAGAGTACGTAGTGGGCGGACTTCTTGACAAGTCGCCGAGCTTGATCTTCGTCTTCAGGGAGGATCCCTTCGGCGAGGTAGGCGACGAGCGGGTCCATCCAAGACGGCTCCGGATCAATCGCCATCACCGCTCCAGCCTCGCCGATGCTCGGGGCATCCAGGGTCTTCAGGTAGATTGCCCTCGACAAGTTGTGCGCCTCTGTGCCCACCAAGCGGGACAACCTGTCGGCCCTGGCATTTTCGCTTCTGGGGACCTGCTGGATGTCGACACTGCCGAGGTTGGGAATGAGTGCTTGCACCTTCCGGACGTAGTTCTGCATGATCGGGCTCCGGGCCTCGAACTCCCCACGAACCTGCCCGACCACCAGCTGGGAGTCGGTGAAGACCTTCAAACGCCGAATGCCGAGCTCCCTGGTGAGTTTGAGTCCCGTGACTAGGGCCTCGTACTCCGCCTCGTTGTTGGTCACTGGAAATCCAAACCTCAAGGCATACTCGGCTATCACTCCATCAGGACTGGTAAGGACCAGCCCGGCCCCTCCACCCTCGGGGTTGGACGACCCATCGATGTGAAGCGTCCAAATCGGGAGGTCGAGGCTGGGTGTGTCCGGCGGTTTAGGTTCCGCCTCCTGCACCGTGCACTCAGCGAGGAAGTCCGCGAGCACCTGGGCCTTGATGGCGGGTCGAGGCTGGTAGCGGATGTCGAACTCACCGAGTTCTACTGCCCACTTCACCAGTCGTCCCGCATTCTCGGGGTTGCTGAGGATCTGCCGTAGTGGTTGATCGGTTAAGAGGGTGACCGAATGAGCCTGGAAGTAGGGGCGAAGCCTCCTGGTCGCGGTCAGCAGCGCGAAGGCGATCTTTTCAGCCTTCGTGTACCGCGTCTCGGCATCCCGTAGGACCCGGCTGATGTAGTACACAGGCTTCTGGAGCTTTGCCTCTTCCCGAACCAGCACCGCACTGACCGCGGTTGGGGAGACCGCCAGATAGAGGTAGAGCATCTCCCCTTCTTGCGGCTTGGACAGTTGGGGAGGAGACGCCAGGTATTCCTTGAGCTGGTCGAATGCTGCTTGACATTCGGCCGTCCAGAGAAAGTCTTTCGGGCGTTTTAACACCTTGAAGAATGGTTGGCAGCGTTCGGCCGATTTTGCCACAAATCGTCCAAGCGCGGCGACCCTTCCAGCGAGCTCCTGAACCTCCTTTACTTTGGTCGGAGGGGACATACCTTGGATGGTCTTGATTTTGTCTGGGTTGGCTTCGATACCCCGCTGGTTGACAATGAAACCGAGGAACCTTCCGGCCGAAGCGCCGAAGGCGCACTTCGCTGGGTTCAGCTTCATGCGAAACTTCCGCAAGGTGGTGAAAGTCTCCTCCAAATCCGCGATGTGCTGGTCTGCATGGCGGCTCTTCACCAGCATATCGTCCACGTACACCTCCATGTTCCGGCCGATTTGCTCTTTGAAGATTTTGTTGACGAGGCGCTGGTAAGTGGCGCCAGCATTCTTCAGACCGAAGGGCATTACCTTGTAGCAGTACAGCCCCCGGTCTGTTATAAAGGCAGTTTTCTCCTCGTCCTGTGGGGCCATCATTATCTGGTTGTAACCGGAGAAGGCGTCCATGAAAGACAGCAGCTGATATCCGGAAGTTGCGTCGACCAGTTGGTCTATTCGCGGAAGCGGAAAGCTATCCTTAGGGCACGCCTTGTTCAGGTCGGTATAGTCGATGCACATCCTCCACTTCCCGCTCGCCTTCCGGACAAGTACAACATTTGCCAGCCACTCGGGGTAGCTTACCTCCCTTATGAATCCTGCCTCCAAGAGCTTGTCTACCTCCTGGTCGACCACCCGGATCCGATCCGGGGCACAGTGTCTCTTCTTCTGCTTTATTGGTCGGTGGGTCGGGTCGACGTTGAGGGCGTGAGAAATGACCTCCGAGTCGATCCCAGGTACATCGGCCGCCGACCAGGCAAATACATCGGCATTGGCTCGGAGGAATTCCACCAACCGGGCCCGAGCCCCCGGGTCGAGATTGGCGCCGACCCGGACCGCCCGGTCGGGGCGGCCTTCCTCAAGGGGGACTTCGACCACACCCTCGGCCGGCTCCCCGTGCCGCAAGGCCACCTCGTCTCTGGCATCAAGGGACTCGACGCTTAGGGCTTCCACGGGCTTCTTCCCTTTGAGAGTCGCTAGGAAACATTGCCGTGCGTTCGGTTGGTCACCTCGGACCTCTCCGATCCCAGCCGTCGTGGGGAACCGCATGAGCAAGTGGTACGTAGAGACCACCGCACGAAGGGCGTTCAGTCCGGGTCGTCCGAGGATAGCGTTGTAGGCCGAGGGAACACGGACGACCAAGAACCCGAGTCGCACCGTGGCTTCTGCGGGTGCGACGCCCGCAGTCACAGGCAGCTCGACGACTCCTTCGGCCGGGACAGCGTCACCAGTGAATCCGATGAGGGGGGTGGATGTTTTGTGCAACAATTGTCTGGACAAGCTCATCTTTTGGAAGGCCTCGTAAAACAAAATATCAGCTGAGCTTCCACTATCAACAAGAACACGCCTTACATCATAGTTTGCCATAGTGAGGGAGATCACCATGGCGTCATCGTGGGGAGTCTGAACCCTCTTTACATCCTCATCAGAGAAGGTGATTACATTCCCGACCCTCTGCCTCTTTACGACGGCCATCCCTGATGCTTCCGCCGAGCCCCCTGCGTTCCTCACAGGCCGAGAGCAGCCCCCAGTGATAGTATGGATCACGCCCGCAACGGGTCGATTCTGCTCCCAAGGCTCCGGAGGAGCCGGGTCGGCCGGACGCGGGTCCGCGGGGGACGTCGGTCGCTCACATATCGACCGAGACGCCCCCGACGGATGAGAGCCTCGATCTCGTCCCGAAGCTGGAAGCAGTCCTCCGTGTCGTGGCCGTGGTCTCGGTGGTACTCACAGTACGCCCGAGAGGGCCTCTTTCCAGGGATCTTCTGCATCTGTCTCAGAGCCGGGAGATCCTCCCGCCCCTTGATCTCCATAAGGATCTGGGCCCGGGGAGTCAGGAGGGGTGTACCGGTTGAAACGTCGAGGCGGAGAACGAGGGCGCGGGGCGCCGTGGTTCCTCGCCGGCGACGGGCTTCTGCGCCGACGCTGGGGCGTCGGGCTCCTCCTCTGGCGTGCCTCTTTTCGCCTTTTCTTCCCAAGCTTTGGAGGGATCTCGGCGGCCTCCTTGCTCCGGTGGGCGGCCGCCTCCTCGGCGTCCGCATACTGGTTCGCCCGGGACAACAGCTCCGGGAAGCTCCGTGGCAGGCATTTATCCAGGGAGAAGGTGAGTCTGCCCTTCCGGAAGCCACGCTTCAGGGCTGAAAGGGCCACCTCCTGACTCAGGTTCCGGACCTCCAGCGTAGCCTTGTTGAAGCGGGTAAGATAATCCCGCAGGCTCTCTCCCTCATTTTGCCGGACATCAAAGAGGGAGTCGGAGACCAGTCGCCGCCGGCAACTGACGGCGAAGTGAGTGATGAAGAGGCGAGTGAACTGGTTGAAGGACCGGATCGAGTCAGCCTCTAGCCCGGCGAACCACGCCCTCGCCGGGCCACGGAGGGTTGCCGGGAAAGCTTTGCAGAGAAGGGGATCTGATGCTCCGTGGAGGAGCATGAGGGTCCTGAAACTCTCGACGTGATCTCGAGGGTCCGCCGCCCCGTCATAGGGCTCGATCGCTGGCATTTTGAAACCCGGCGGATTCGGGGTCCGCAGGATCCTCGAGGCAAGCGCCGGCTGGGAGGAGATCTCCAAGTCGGCGAAGGGATCTTTGGAATGGCCCTTCAGGACCTGGAGTTGTCGGTGGAGATCGTCCACCCGCCGATCCAGGGAGCGCGACCGGTGGGTGGGA
Source organism: Phoenix dactylifera (assembly GCF_009389715.1). NCBI lineage: Eukaryota > Viridiplantae > Streptophyta > Magnoliopsida > Arecales > Arecaceae > Phoenix > Phoenix dactylifera. The sequence goes on from NC_052402.1 coordinate 361,886, forward strand.
GACAAGGAGCGGCGAGAGGGGGACCGACTGGAGCGCGGGTTCCTCGAGGACTGGGGGGTCTGGGAACGCGCCCGGGCCCGCCTCTCGTACCCCGCGCAGCTCCGGTGGGAAGGTCCCGGCAGAATGGAGCGTGCTTGAGAATCCTCCTCGCGTCGGCGCTCCTCCCCATGGGAGAGGAAGGAACGTGGGTTGAGGAGGACAGGCGAACGCTCAGGCAGCGGCGGCTCCTGAGCCTGCTGCGGCGCCCGGGACATCGCACCCTGCAGATTCTGCACCGCCTCCGCGAGGGTGCGAACCTGCTGGGTTAGCTGGTCGAATTGGGCGGCCTCGACCATCTGAATGGGCGGTGGGGCGGTGGAGTATTGCTGAGAGCGTGTTGGGGATGCAGCGGCCTCCCGGCCAGTGGCGCGAGAGGCCCCGCGACCGGAAGCATTGGAAGCTCCACGACCACCTCGCCGTGCCATTACGATCGCTCTGAGATCCGGCCCTCCTTCTAGCGCCAACTGTTGCTGGTGGTCCAAACCGAGAACGATTGGCACAGCGGTGTGAACGGGGTTCCCTTGGAGTTGGGTTGATTGCGCTCCACCTTCCACCGGGAAACCTGCAGGCAAGCCTCGCACCACCACTGGGGTAGTGGGGGCCCTCCGACGATCAAGTCAGAGGAGATTGAAGGAGAAGGAGAGATAGTAGTAGCGGATAAGAGAATACCCTGGAAAACCTTTGCTTACCCCCCCTTCTCCCCCCCCAGCCGCATATATACCAGGCTGGGGGGTCTTTCTGGGGGGCTGGTCATCGTGTGGCACGATGGAGTTGCCACTGGCATGGCCGTTACAGGGCGTCGTGGGGCAGCGCTGGGTACGGCCATGACAGGGCGTAGTGGGGCTCCGCTTTGTACGGCTGTTGCAGGGGATCGTGGAGCAGCGCCGGATGCGACCGTTACAGGGAGTAGTGGAGCAGGGGGCCGCGGTGTGCCTCAGGAGAACAGCCTGTCGTTGTCGGAAGATTGCCGACTCGGGGTCGGATGACTGGATCAGGGGCAGCCGACTCGGGGTCGGGCTGCGGAGCCGAAGATATCCGACTCGGGGTCGGATTGCTGGATCAAGGGGCAGCCGACTCGGGGTCGGGCTGCGGAGCCGAAGATATCCGACTCGGGGTCGGATTGCTGGATCAAGGGGCAGCCGACTCGAGGTCGGGCTGCGGAGCCGAAGATATCCGACTCGGGGTCGGATTGCTGGATCAAGGGACTGCCGTAGTCTTCCTGGGCGCGCGTGCCGGTCACGTGGGGCATGGTGGCTAAATTCCCCCGTAACAGAAACTAATATAAAACTCAACTTCGAGTCAGCACAAGCCCCATACTGCCTCATACTAAGCCATACCTCCCAAATGTTTCATCTGTCTTTCCTGTACGTCTATGTTCATCTAAAATCAATGTTTCAATGCATAATCCCTCTTTATTGCCAAATACTATAACACATGTAGCATATATTAAAATAAAGATTATGAATAAAAAAATGATTCAATTGATGAAATAAGACAAGAGTTATGAGGCTATAGATATTGCAATGCAGTCATTAGTCAGTCAATTAAAATTCATCAAACAAGTCAGAAGCAGAATTTTATGTACAGTCAATAGAAACTCTTGCTATTTACTTGCTTATAAGCCACTTCTCTTGAAGGTAAACTAAAAATAAAGAGGTTCACACCCAATTATGTCATTATTTACATAACTATTTAAGTAGGAAGTAAAGAAATGGATTTACCTTCCGATCATAACCATACCAAAGCAAGTGTTGCTTTGATAAATGAACTGGTAAAAGAAGTGTTGTATCCCGAACAAACAGTACAGGTCCCAGCTGAATGAGGAAAAGAGGTGAACTCTCATTTCCTGAGGTTGAACCACCATGCGATGCCTCTACTCTCCACAGGTCTCCCCTTGCAACCAAGGAACTTTCCACGTCATGAGTTCTAGTGTCATAAGTTGATGTGATATTAATGATCCCCTGCATTTGACAATATTATACATCAAAACTAAAGCTGGTAATAGGTTCTATATCATGAAGTATCTATGAATAATTCTATGCTAAACAAGCATTAATGAAAACATTATTCACCTTCAGATGCAAGCTGCAAACTGCAAAAGAGATATTTATATTCAAATAATTTGTAAATATATCATTGGTAACACATAAGCAGTACAACAAGTTCATAGCATAGTAACTAATGCATAGAATTAATGCATATGAACAACAGCAAGAACAATCAAATCAGCTAACGAGCAGTATCCTAAAAACACATACTGCATTTTGACATGGTTTTCATTCTGGATGAACAATAGGACAAGTTATATTATACGTGACACAGACAACAGTTGACGACGCTGCAGCTTGCCCAAATATGAAAAAAAATAGTGCTTGCCACATCCGTTGAAATATAGAAGAGCTTGAACTTTGGAGGTGAGAGGAATTCCACAGGAAATGTGATAAAAAAATAAAATAAAATTCTGCATCTCAAAAATAATGCTAAGAACGAAGCACAAGATTGACCTCCTTCTTATCCACACTTTCCTTTGCTTCTACAAATCCAAAAATGAGGCTTCCTTATCCCAAACTTGCTCTCCAAGCAAACGTATGGAACAATCTGTGGCATCATTTACACAGAGAGACCGAGAATATAGTTTTCACAGCCTTTGGCTCATGAATACTGATTAGAGGAATCTAAAGCAATCGCCTTGGACATTTTATCATGCTCTTGGATCTTTAGTAGGTACTTAATCCTAAATTGTTGCAATTTAGTCTTCTGAGACACCTGGGAAATCCAATCTGAATGTCATACAAATGCACCGCCATGTGTTACAATTCTTTTACAATAAAAAGGATTGCGTTTAGATACTCGCTTTTTCATCATGCCTTTGGGGAATGGTATCTGTTGCTGGTGGTCCAAACCGAGAACGATTGGCACAGCGGTGTGAACGGGGTTCCCTTGGAGTTGGGTTGATTGCGCTCCACCTTCCACCGGAAAACCTGCAGGCAAGCCTCGCACCACCACTGGGGTAGTGGGGGCCCTCCGACGATCAAGTCAGAGGAGATTGAAGGAGAAGGAGAGATAGTAGTAGCGGATAAGAGAATACTCTGGAAAACCTTTGCTTACCCCCCCTTCTCCCCCCCAGCCGCATATATACCAAGCTGGGGGGTCTTTCTGGGGGGCTGGTCATCGTGTGGCACGATGGAGTTGCCACTGGCATGGCCGTTACAGGGCGTCGTGGGGCAGCGCTGGGTACGGCCATGACAGGGCGTAGTGGGGCTCCGCTTTGTACGGCTGTTGCAGGGGATCGTGGAGCAGCGCCGGATGCGACCGTTGCAGGGAGTAGTGGAGCAGGGGGCCGCGGTGTGCCTCAGGGGAACAGCCTGTCGTTGTCGGGAGATTGCCGACTCGGGGTCGGATGACTGGATCAGGGGGCAGCCGACTCGGGGTCAGGCTGCGGAGCCGAAGATATCCGACTCGGGGTCGGATTGCTGGATCAAGGGGCAGCCGACTCGGGGTCGGGCTGCGGAGCCGAAGATATCCGACTCGGGGTCGGATTGCTGGATCAAGGGGCAGCCGACTCGGGGTCGGGCTGCGGAGCCGAAGATATCCGACTCGGGGTCGGATTGCTGGATCAAGGGACTGTCGTAGTCTTCCTGGGCGCGCGTGCCGGTCACGTGGGGTATGGTGGCTAAATTCCCCCGTAACAGTAGCCCCCCACTTCCGAGCCTGGAACCAGGAGGGGAACGGGTGAAGGGAGTGATGCTTCGAGATTGCCGCCATCCCTCGGAAAGGCGCGCGCGCTTCGAGCTCCCCGCCTCCTTTATGGCGTATAGCGGTTGTCGCTGATCTGGCAGTTTGCGGATTTCGGCGGACATCCTTCCTTAATGGCGTCGATTCGCCTTTGGGGCGCGAGCGATCCTTCGGCAGCCAGACGTCCTCTGGCGTCACCGAGGCGTCACTCGCCTTTCCGCCTATTTAACCGGGGGCCCTCCCCCGTCCGCTTTTCTCTTCGCAGGCATCTTCGAGTTTCTCCCTTGCGCTGCTGTCGTTGCCGTCGGACTGTTCGCTCGCTCCTCCTTTGACGCTCTCATTTTTCCTATCCTTTAGCTCGCCCAGTACATGATTCGTCTGGAGGAGAGCCACGAGGAACAGGCGAGGCTCCTGGCGAGGGCCGAGAGCCGACTGAAAGCAGTAGAGGAGGGAGGCCAGGCCGCGGCGGGGAGGACGACCAGGGACCTCGAGACGAGGCTCCAGGCGGCCGAAGAGCGGGCACTCGGCTTCGCCGCCCTCGAGAGGCAACTGTTGGAGGCTCAGGAGCAACTCAAGGTTGCCTCGGGTCTCGAAAGCGAGATCAGGAAGGCGGAGGAGCGGGCCGAAAAGCAGTCCCGGAAGGCCGCCGACTTCCGGGAGAGGTGGGAGAAGGCCCGGCAGTCAGCCGACAACGCCCGCAACCGAACCCGGTCTCTTGAAGCCAAGCTGGGCGAATTGGAGTCGGTCTTGGAGGAGTCCCGCGCGAGCGACCAGGAGCTTCGTTCGCGCTTGGAGGAGGCCGAGGCTGCTCGCATTGCTGCCGAGGCGAAGCACAAGGAGGCTCGGGCTGATCTGCTGAGGGTCTCCTCCGAGGCGGACGACCGGATTGTGGCGAAGGTCATGGAGGCAAAAGCTCAGATTACGGAGCGAGCAGAGGCGGCGCTGGCCGAGAAGAGCGCGGAAATCGGGCGTCTGGCGGTACAGGCCTATCGTCAGTCCGCCGAGTTCATCCGTGACATGTCGGAGGCGGTACAGGCCTATCGTCGGTCCGATGAGTTCGTCCGTGACATGTCGGACGCGGGGTCCGACTCCTTTGTCTTAGGCTTCGATGAAGGCTTGGCAAGGGTGTCGGCCAAATACCCCAGGATTGACCTGAGTGGGGTCTCCCTCCTCGACTCCCCTCTGGCGCCATTGCCTGCTGATTCTCCAACTGCCTCCCTACCCCTTGCGGACGTGCCCGGCGTTCCCGACCCAGGGGTTCCTCCAAGCTGACCCTCTGTACCTTTCTTTGCCCTTTTCTTTGTATGTTGGCGTTTTGCCAAGTTGTATGGGTCTCGGCCCTGAAACAATGAAAGTTAATGCAAATAGAGTGTTTCTTCATTTCACTTTCGTCCTTCCTCTTTTTAACTTTTGGTAGCGTCTCGCCGACTCCTAACTCTTGAAGTTCTTCCGGCGCTAGGCCAGGCATCCGAGGGTTAGGCCTCAGGAAATTCTTCCGGCACTAGGCCAGGCATCCGAGGGTTAGGCCTCAGGAAATTCTTCCGGCGCTAGGCCAGGCATCCGAGGGTTAGGCCTCAGGAAATTCTTCCGGCGCTAGGCCAGGCATCCGAGGGTTAGGCCTCAGGAAATTCTTCCGGCGCTAGGCCAGGCATCCGAGGGTTAGGCCTCAGGAAATTCTTCCGGCGCTAGGCCAGGCATCCGAGGGTTAGGCTTCAGAAAATTCTTCCGGCGCTAGGCCAGGCATCCGAGGCGACCGGTCGGGGCTTCAGGGTAGTCGGCTCTCGGGATGATCATCGGGTTAGCCTGGCATCCGAGGGCCGAGCCTCAGGAAATTCCGCTCGTTGGTCGGCCAAGGCGGGCGCAAGCCGAGGCGACCGGTCGGGGCTTCAGGCTAGTCGGCTCCCGGGATGATCATCGGGTTAGCCTGGCATCCGAGGGCCGAGCCTCGGGAAATTCCGCTCGTTGGTCGGCCAAGGCTGGCGCAAGCCGAGGCGACCGGTCGGGGCTTCAGGCTAGTCTGCTCCCGGGATGATCATCGGGTTAGCCTGGCATCCGAGGGCCGAGCCTCGGGAAATTCCGCTCGTTGGTCGGCCAAGGCTGGCGCAAGCCGAGGCGACCGGTCGGGGCTTCAGGCTAGTCTGCTCCCGGGATGATCATCGGGTTAGCCTGGCATCCGAGGGCCGAGCCTCGGGAAATTCCGCTCGTTGGTCGGCCAAGGCTGGCGCAAGCCGAGGCGACCGGTCGGAGCTTCAGGCTAGTCTGCTCCCGGGATGATCATCGGGTTAGCCTGGCATCCGAGGGCCGAGCCTCGGAAAATTCCGCTCGTTGGTCGGCCAAGGCTGGCGCAAGCCGAGGCGACCGGTCGGGGCTTCAGGCTAGTCTGCTCCCGGGATGATCATCGGGTTAGCCTGGCATCCGAGGGCCGAGCCTCGGAAAATTCTGCTCGTTGGTCGGCCAAGGCTGGCGCAAGCCGAGGCGACCGGTCGGGGCTTCAGGCTAGTCTGCTCCCGGGATGATCATCGGGTTAGCCTGGCATCCGAGGGCCGAGCCTCGAAAAATTCCGCTCGTTGGTCGGCCAAGGCTGGCGCAAGCCGAGGCGACCTGTCGGGGCTTCAGGCTAGTCTGCTCCCGGGATGATCATCGGGTTAGCCTGGCATCCGAGGGCCGAGCCTCAGAAAATTCCGCTCGTTGGTCACGCGCCTGTCGCTTGCCGCTCGACGAGATTTCTCCGTGGCCAGCTACGATCGTGTTTCTCCTCTTCTCCAAGCATCGCCTGGGGAACACCAGAAGGGTATTAAATGCTAATTGAAGCGTTACCTGGAAAATCGGATCGCCAGTTGCTGCTTGCAAGGAGTGTCAGTTAAGCGGCCGCGATACGCGCGCTCTTCGAGGCAGATGCGGCCTGGGTGCGAGCGGAGATACGTGGGCCGCGGGATACATGCTGCCCGGAGTGTCCTGCATGAAGAATGCAATTAAGGAGAACGACTCTTAGGAGATCGTGGGAGGATACGCCTCGAGAGCCGGAACGGCTCCGGATTCGGTGCGCCCGCCTTTATTGGAGCCACCCGCATCGGAACGACCGGGGGGCCTCAGTTTGGCTATAAATATAAGTGCAGGCGCGGTGGAGCCTGCCAAGCCGGAGCTATTCAGGTTGCCATGGTTCGTGGACCTCCTCTCCGACGTGTGGCTGGGAAACCCCCGCCGGAGGAACGGGAGGCGCGCCCCTCGCGACTTCCGCCAACTAGCCGTTTCATCTGGGATCAACAGGGAGGTTCTCCCCGGCAGAACTCCGCTCTAGGCGTTTCATCCGGGATCACATCCCCCCTCCTTTCAGCCCTGCCTCCCGATTGAGCTCTGCGCCAGACGCTTCATCCGGGTTCGCGCCTCCTCGCGCTCTTCTCCCTTGTGTTCCTTCCCTCCCCTTCTCCTGGGGAGGACCGGAATATCCCATGGAGGTGGCGTTCCTCTGGAGGCAGCGGGAACTCCTTCGTCCACTTCTTCTTCGTCCGCGCCGGCTCTTCGTCTTTTGCGTGAGGCGTCGATGGCGCCTCCGGGGAGAAGCACCCACGCCCGGTGGGATTGCAGCTGCTTCGGATGGAGGGTTCGGGATCCCAGATCTTCAGCTCCACGGAGTCTCCACCTCTTCCTTGTTTTCTTTACTCCCCAATTCCCCTCTGGGAATTCTTTGTAATCACACGAACACACCGTTGTAACCAGGAGTTATTGAAATGAAAAGAATTGTACATTTTTCGAACTGTCTTCCTGGCTTTGTCGTTCTACTGGTAATACACCCGCAGGTTAGCGGAATTCCAGCTCCTCGGAATTTCTCGACCATCTAGGGCCTCCAACTGGTAGGAGCCAGGTCGGTTTACCCAGCGAACCCTATACGGGCCTTCCCAATTTGGCGCCAGCTTCCCACCTTCCGCGGGCTGAGATGCTTTGGCTCGCCTTAGCACCAGATCTCCGATTCTGAAAAGTTTCGGTCGGACCTTGGAGTTATAATATCGGACCACCCTCCGCTGATACATCGCCATCCGAACCTGCGCCATTTCTCTTGCTTCTTCCAAGAGGTCCAGGTTTCCTCGGAGTTGCTCCGAATTGGCCTTGGGTCGGTGCGCGGCCACCCGGGGCGAGGGGAGTCCGAGCTCCACGGGAACAACCGCTTCCGTGCCATAGGTTAGGCTGAAAGGCGTCTCCCCGGTAGGGGTCCGATGCGTGGTCCGATACGCCCAAAGGACATTCTCGAGTTCTTCGACCCAAGCTTGCCCCGTCCGACCGATTCGCGCCTTAATTCCTTGGAGGATTGTCCGATTTGTGACCTCGGCCTCACCGTTGGTTTGGGGATGCGACACAGATGTGAACCGATGCTCGATCCCGAACTCCTCGCAGAAGTCACGGAAATGCTTGTTGTCGAACTGTCGACCATTATCCGAGATGAGGACCCGAGGTACCCCAAATCGGACAATGAAGTTTTTCTTCACGAACTTCCGGATTTGCGCCTCCGTGATAGTGGCCAGCGGCTCTGCCTCCACCCACTTGGTGAAGTAGTCGATTGCAACAATCAAAAATTTCCGCTGAGCTGAAATTTCCGTCGCATTTCCGTATGTGATCCTTCGAGTCCTCCAACAAGGTAGGCCAATAATAGCCTTGCCTCATGATCTTGTGCGCTAAGGACCTAGCCCCCAAGTGCGATCCGCAGACGCCCTCATGGACTTCGCCGAGGACGTAGGCCGCCTCCGAGGGGCGGAGGCACCTTAAGAGGGGGGCGGTGAACGAGGTCCGGTACAGCCTCCCTTCATAGAGTACGTAGTGGGCGGACTTCTTGACAAGTCGCCGAGCTTGATCTTCGTCTTCAGGGAGGATCCCTTCGGCGAGGTAGGCGACGAGCGGGTCCATCCAAGACGTCTCCGGATCAATCGCCATCACCGCTCCAGCCTCGCCGATGCTCGGGGCATCCAGGGTCTCCAGGTAGATTGCCCTCGACAAGTTGTGCGCCTCTGTGCCCACCAAGCGGGGCAACCTGTCGGCCCTGGCATTTTCGCTTCTGGGGACCTGCTGGATGTCGACACTGCCGAGGTTGGGAATGAGTGCTTGCACCTTCCGGACGTAGTTCTGCATGGTCGGGCTCCGGGCCTCGAACTCCCCACGAACCTGCCCGACCACCAGCTGGGAGTCGGTGAAGACCTTCAAACGCCGAATGCCGAGCTCCCTGGTGAGTTTGAGTCCCGTGACTAGGGCCTCGTACTCCGCCTCGTTGTTGGTCACTGGAAATCCAAACCTCAAGGCATACTCGGCTATCACTCCATCAGGACTGGTAAGGACCAGCCCGGCCCCTCCACCCTCGGGGTTGGACGACCCATCGATGTGAAGCGTCCAAATCGGGAGGTCGAGGCTGGGTGTGTCCGGCGGTTTAGGTTCCGCCTCCTGCACCGTGCACTCAGCGAGGAAGTCCGCGAGCACCTGGGCCTTGATGGCGGGTCGAGGCTGGTAGCGGATGTCGAACTCACCGAGTTCTACTGCCCACTTCACCAGTCGTCCCGCATTCTCGGGGTTGCTGAGGATCTGCCGTAGTGGTTGATCGGTTAAGAGGGTGACCGAATGAGCCTGGAAGTAGGGGCGAAGCCTCCTGGTCGCGGTCAGCAGCGCGAAGGCGATCTTTTCAGCCTTCGTGTACCGCGTCTCGGCATCCCGTAGGACCCGGCTGATGTAGTACACAGGCTTCTGGAGCTTTGCCTCTTCCCGAACCAGCACCGCACTGACCGCGGTTGGGGAGACCGCCAGATAGAGGTAGAGCATCTCCCCTTCTTGCGGCTTGGACAGTTGGGGAGGAGACGCCAGGTATTCCTTGAGCTGGTCGAATGCTGCTTGACATTCGGCCGTCCAGAGAAAGTCTTTCGGGCGTTTTAACACCTTGAAGAATGGTTGGCAGCGTTCGGCCGATTTTGCCACAAATCGTCCAAGCGCGGCGACCCTTCCAGCGAGCTCTTGAACCTCCTTTACTTTGGTCGGAGGGGACATACCTTGGATGGCCTTGATTTTGTCTGGGTTGGCTTCGATACCCCGCTGGTTGACAATGAAACCGAGGAACCTTCCGGCCGAAGCGCCGAAGGCGCACTTCGCTGGGTTCAGCTTCATGCGAAACTTCCGCAAGGTGGTGAAAGTCTCCTCCAAATCCGCGATGTGCTGGTCTGCATGGCGGCTCTTCACCAGCATATCGTCCACGTACACCTCCATGTTCCGGCCGATTTGCTCTTTGAAGATTTTGTTGACGAGGCGCTGGTAAGTGGCGCCAGCATTCTTCAGACCGAAGGGCATTACCTTGTAGCAGTACAGCCCCCGGTCTGTTATAAAGGCAGTTTTCTCCTCGTCCTGTGGGGCCATCATTATCTGGTTGTAACCGGAGAAGGCGTCCATGAAAGACAGCAGCTGATATCCGGAAGTTGCGTCGACCAGTTGGTCTATTCGCGGAAGCGGAAAGCTATCCTTAGGGCACGCCTTGTTCAGGTCGGTATAGTCGATGCACATCCTCCACTTCCCGCTCGCCTTCCGGACAAGTACAACATTTGCCAGCCACTCGGGGTAGCTTACCTCCCTTATGAATCCTGCCTCCAAGAGCTTGTCTACCTCCTGGTCGACCACCCGGATCCGATCCGGGGCACAGTGTCTCTTCTTCTGCTTTATTGGTCGGTGGGTCGGGTCGACGTTGAGGGCGTGAGAAATGACCTCCGAGTCGATCCCAGGTACATCGGCCGCCGACCAGGCAAATACATCGGCATTGGCTCGGAGGAATTCCACCAACCGGGCCCGAGCCCCCGGGTCGAGATTGGCGCCGACCCGGACCGCCCGGTCGGGGCGGCCTTCCTCAAGGGGGACTTCGACCACACCCTCGGCCGGCTCCCCGTGCCGCAAGGCCACCTCGTCTCTGGCATCAAGGGACTCGACGCTTAGGGCTTCCACGGGCTTCTTCCCTTTGAGAGTCGCTAGGAAACATTGCCGTGCGGTCGGTTGGTCACCTCGGACCTCTCCGATCCCAGCCGTCGTGGGGAACCGCATGAGCAAGTGGTACGTAGAGACCACCGCACGAAGGGCGTTCAGTCCGGGTCGTCCGAGGATAGCGTTGTAGGCCGAGGGAACACGGACGACCAAGAACCCGAGTCGCACCGTGGCTTCTGCGGGTGCGACGCCCGCAGTCACAGGCAGCTCGACGACTCCTTCGGCCGGGACAGCGTCACCAGTGAATCCGATGAGGGGGGTGGATGTTTTGTGCAACAATTGTCTGGACAAGCTCATCTTTTGGAAGGCCTCGTAAAACAAAATATCAGCTGAGCTTCCACTATCAACAAGAACACGCCTTACATCATAGTTTGCCATAGTGAGGGAGATCACCATGGCGTCATCGTGGGGAGTCTGAACCCCCTTTACATCCTCATCAGAGAAGGTGATTACATTGCCGACCCTCTGCCTCTTTACGACGGCCATCCCTGATGCTTCCGCCGAGCCCCCTGCGTTCCTCACAGGCCGAGAGCAGCCCCCAGTGATAGTATGGATCACGCCCACAACGGGTCGATTCTGCTCCCGAGGCTCCGGAGGAGCCGGGTCGGCCGGACGCGGGTCCGCGGGGGGACGTCGGTCGCTCACATATCGACCGAGACGCCCCCGACGGATGAGAGCCTCGATCTCGTCCCGAAGCTGGAAGCAGTCCTCCGTGTCGTGGCCGTGGTCTCGGTGGTACTCACAGTACGCCCGAGAGGGCCTCTTCCCAGGGATCTTCCGCATCTGTCTCGGAGCCGGGAGATCCTCCCGCCCCTTGATCTCCATAAGGATCTGGGCCCGGGGAGTCAGGAGAGGGGTGTACCGGTTGAAACGTCGAGACGGAGAACGAGGGCGCGGGGCGCCGTGGTTCCTCGCCGGCGACGGGCTTCTGCGCCGACGCTGGGGCGTCGGGCTCCTCCTCTGGCGTGCCTCTTTTCGCCTTTTCTTCCCAAGCTTTGGAGGGATCTCGGCGGCCTCCTTGCTCCGATGGGCGGCCGCCTCCTCGGCGTCCGCATACTGGTTCGCCCGGGACAACAGCTCCGGGAAGCTCCGTGGCAGGCGTTTATCCAGGGAGAAGGTGAGTCTGCCCTTCCGGAAGCCACGCTTCAGGGCTGAAAGGGCCACCTCCTGACTCAGGTTCCGGACCTCCAGCGTAGCCTTGTTGAAGCGGGTAAGATAATCCCGCAGGCTCTCTCCCTCGTTTTGCCGGACATCAAAGAGGGAGTCGGAGACCAGTCGCCGCCGGCTACTGACGGCGAAGTGAGTGATGAAGAGGCGAGTGAACTGGTCGAAGGACCGGATCGAGTTAGCCTCCAGCCCGGCGAACCACGCCCTCGCCGGGCCACGGAGGGTTGCCGGGAAAGCTTTGCAGAGAAGGGGATCTGATGCTCCGTGGAGGAGCATGAGGGTCCTGAAACTCTCGACGTGATCCCGAGGGTCCGCCGCCCCGTCATAGGGCTCGATCGCTGGCATTTTGAAACCCGGCGGATTCGGGGTCCGCAGGATCCTCGAGGCAAGCGCCGGCTGGGAGGAGATCTCCAAGTCGGCGAAGGGATCTTTGGAATGGCCCTTCAGGACCTGGAGTTGTCGGTGGAGATCGTCCACCCGCCGATCCAGGGAGCGCGACCGGTGGGTGGGAGACAAGGAGCGGCGAGAGGGGGACCGACTGGAGCGCGGGTTCCTCGAGGACTGGGGGGTCTGGGAACGCGCCCGGGCCCGCCTCTCGTACCCCGCGCAGCTCCGGTGGGAAGGTCCCGGCAGAATGGAGCGTGCTTAAGAATCCTCCTCGCGTCGGCGCTCCTCCCCATGGGAGAGGAAGGAACGCGGGTTGAGGAGGACAGGCGAACGCTCAGGCAGCGGCGGCTCCTGAGCCTGCTGCGGCGCCCGGGACATCGCACCCTGCAGATTCTGCACCGCCTCCGCGAGGGTGCGAACCTACTGGGTTAGCTGGTCGAATTGGGCGGCCTCGACCATCTGAATAGGCGGTGGGGCGGTGGAGTGTTGCTGAGAGCGTGTTGGGGATGCAGCGGCCTCCCGGCCAGTAGCGCGAGAGGCCCCGCGACCGGAAGCATTGGAAGCTCCACGACCACCTCGCCGTGCCATTACGATCGCTCTGAGATCCGACCCTTCCTCTAGCGCCAACTGTTGCTGGTGGTCCAAACCGAGAACGATTGGCACAGCGGTGTGAACGGGGTTCCCTTGGAGTTGGGTTGATTGCGCTCCACCTTCCACCGGGAAACCTGCAGGCAAGCCTCGCACCACCACTGGGGTAGTGGGGGCCCTCCGACGATCAAGTCAGAGGAGATTGAAGGAGAAGGAGAGATAGTAGTAGCGGATAAGAGAATACTCTGGAAAACCTTTGCTTACCCCCCCTTCTCCCCCCCCAGCCGCATATATACCAGGCTGGGGGGTCTTTCTGGGGGGCTGGTCATCGTGTGGCACGATGGAGTTGCCACTGGCATGGCCGTTACAGGGCGTCGTGGGGCAGCGCTGGGTACGGCCATGACAGGGCGTAGTGGGGCTCCGCTTTGTACGGCTGTTGCAGGGGATCGTGGAGCAGCGCCGGATGCGACCGTTGCAGGGAGTAGTGAAGCAGGGGGCCGCGGTGTGCCTCAGGAGAACAGCCTGTCGTTGTCGGGAGATTGCCGACTCGGGGTCGGATGACTGGATCAGGGGGCAGCCGACTCGGGGTCGGGCGGATTGCTGGATCAAGGGACTGCCGTAGTCTTCCTGGGCGCGCGTGCCGGTCACGTGGGGCATGGTGGCTAAATTCCCCCGTAACAGTATCAAAGAGCAATCACCCACCACATATGAAGTCATTATAGGTTCCTTTAATATACTTGAGAAGACATGGTGTTTCATTGAGAGAAAAAAGATTCATCGGAGAAAAAAACAGTAAACAAAAATAGCTTATGAATACTGCGAGATTGAGAATAATTATTTAAATAGACGACAATTTTACCCGCGGCCTTTTCAGATGCCCCGATGCTTTAACATCAAATCCCAACCCCTCTTCATCACCCCATTCATCCGAGCTACCAGCGGCCGCCGCCTCTGAGAAACCCCGATCGCCAAACTGCTCCACCGCCAGTCCCAGCACGTTCCCACCACCAGCGCGCCTCTCAGCTGCCGGCAGAACGGCCGCAACCGCCCCGCCCTCGTCCTGACGGAATGGCACCGGCAGCTGGCGGAAGAACTGCTGCACGACACCGTTCAGGCAGGCGCCGAACTCCGCCCCAGCCTGGCCGAGACGACTTCCGATGTCGAGGAAGGCGGAGACGCCGCCGGCGGCGAGATCGGGCTGGCCGGAGACGTGGAACGCGGGGAGGTCGAGGTCGAACGGCTTCTTCAGGGGGGAGGGCCAGGAGAAGCCGGGGGGGCTCATGTGGGATTGGATCAGGCCGGTAAGGCCCTGGGCGAGGCGGTCCGCGAGGTCCTGGCCATGGCGCTGGACCTCCTCCCACGCTTCCAGGGATCTCTCCACGGACATCGATGGCGGCCGCCGGGGCTAGGGTTTCTCAGTCGATCGACGGGGATGCTAGGGTTTTGGTGGGGAAGATGGAACGAAAGAGAGGAGAGAAGAAGTGGAGAGAGGAAGGGGAGCAGACAAGAGGGGTCGGAGATCGGCCGGAAGTCTAAGGCTAGAGAGTGATCTCGCCAATAAGACTGGGGGCGTGACGGTGGAACCGGTTGCTCCGTTATTCTCAGCTGCCGCTTGCCGCAACTCCTAATTTATATGGAGTGTGGACTGACGAGGGATGAACGAGAGAAAGATTGGCGTTTGTTTATCGAAATGTGATAAGGAATACGACTTTAGCCCGCTGATTATTTTTATTTCAAAGTAATATAATTCTGATAATTTAAAATCATCTATCTTATATTTCAGTAAGTAAAAAATTTAAATATTCATAACTAATCTATTTGTTATTTTATAAAAAATTCAAGTTCACTCAAACTATTTCTAATATATTGCATAAAAATATATTTATTAATTATATAAAATATATTATAATAACATATTAATATATTTTATAAAAATATATTTATTAGTCTTACAAATTATTAATTCTAAAAGTTATATTAATTATTATTATGGAACTAATATTTTTATTTATAGTTATAATATATTATTTTTCATACTAATAATTATTTGGATTAAAAAATAAGATAAATAGAAGTAATATATTAGATATTTTGATTATATAAATATAAAGTGCAATAATATATTTCTACTATAATTAAAATTATCATTGAATAATAATATAACAATAATATAATTAATAATATATTATAATAAATATATATACATAATAAATATAATATATAATATTAATATGATATATAATATTGATATATAATAATATCAATATGCGAAACATTAGAAGGTCACCTAATGATTGCAACATGTCGCATTTCATAAGAGCGCCATATATTGTTAATGTGACATCGTTTTTTTTAATCAACCGGTTTCGTCGCGATCCTTTTTCGATATCCAAAGCCACCGCTTTCCCGTTGGAAGGAGAGCCGGATAGCGGCTGGAGGTCTGCCGAACTCGTTCTCTCCCTCAAATCTCGCTTTCTTCCTTCCTTCTTGGCCGATTCTCCTTGACCTAATCAATGGTGGAGGCGAGCAAGCTATACCCAGAGATCGAAGCCCAATAATCCCAGACGTCGGAACCCGCGGCGGATTCCGAGCTCTCGGTTTCCTCACCATCGATGGCTGAAGCTAGGGTTTCTGCTCCTCTCGCCCAGGAGGATTCCCCTTGTTGTCCCCAGGTGGAGGTGATTCCCTTCCGTATATGTCTCTCCGTCCCTGCGCTTTCCTTTGATTTCGTTTCCCCTTCGGTTTTAACGTGGAAGCTTAGGATCTCGGGTTGACCTTTTTGATTTTTTCCCTAACCGTGGAAATTAGGCTTTGATCGTAAAAAGGATCCCCTTTTCCCGGAAATTAGGCTTATTTCATTAAAAAAGATCAATATTTGCTTGAAATTGGGATTGAATAAAATGATAAGGTTCACTTGATCTTTCTTTCGAATTTTTCTCTGTAGTCTGTGGATATCACCCCTTAAAATTTGTGATTTTTTTCGATATATATCTTCAGCATCACATTGATTGTGCGGATGATTTTTCTGTAGCTGAATTCAATGCTTTCTTAATCTAAGTTCCTTACTGGTATCTCCAGTCCTTTGAATCCTGACTAGGTCACAAAGACTTGATTGTTATCATAACCATTGGAACTTGGTATTAGGTCTCTGATTTGGATGAGGAGAACAGCAACAGCTTTGCTCAATGGATCAATGACTCCTCAAGTCAAAAAAAGGCTCAGGCCCCCCAATGCAATACAGACTCAGCTCCTCAAGTTTCTGGAGATCGGAAGTTGGGAAAATACTTTTACTATGACTCACCTCTCTATGAAGAGACTGGCATTTGGATACCTGTTTCGGTCCCCCCCATGTCAGTGATTGATCATGAGGAGTGGAATAGGGGGTTCTGTTCCAATGGGGCATACTTCCCTGAGGGTGATATTAGTTGGGACCACTTTGCTGTAGAAGAGAAGGAGATGACCATGTGGGATGTGGTCTCGGAGATTGTACTTGCTGCCAGAGGCAAAATGAAGGCCCTTCGTTCAGGTGAGATTCAGTATTGCAGGACGTCTTGGATTTCGACCGACATCCTTGGGCAAGCTTGGAAGGAGATGGCACATATCCTCACAGAGGCTAATTATGGGAATGCAAAGAAAATTCTTGGTGCAGAGCCACCCAAATGGTTGCCTGATAGTGCAGCATCTGCTTGCATGCTTTGCAATGTCCGTTTTCATCCAATCATGTGCTCTCGGCACCACTGCCGGTTTTGTGGTGGAATATTCTGTAATGAGTGTTCAAAAGGCAGGAGCTTGTTGCCTTCAAAATTTCGAGCTGTGGACCCACAGAGGGTCTGCGATGTGTGCTGTGTGCGGCTTGAGTCTGTTCGGCCTTATTTGATGGATCAAGTTAGTCGTGCCTCTCAGTTGCCAACACACGATCTGACAGATCTTAGCACATTAAGGTCATGGTTGAACTTCCCATGGGGACAGACAATGGAGTATGAGATTTATAAAACAGCAAACATTATTCGTAGTTACAACAAGGTAACTGCATTTTCTTGAATTGTTATATCTGATTGATGTCATATGTGCTTAGAAGTTGTTTTTTTATAAATTCCACATTAATCTTGCCTTTGCTGCAATTGAGCTGAATTTACGTTGATAGATCCATAAATTTTTTTAGTAAAACTGCTCAACTTGTAAATTTGGAAAGCTTCAGGAAAAAATTTACAGTGTCTGCCTGTGCTTAACAAAGGTGGTCAAGCTCCATGATGGGTCTGAAATCTCCTTATGTTGTTTATTGTTGTATGATAATTATTGTTTAGAAGGATATCTTTTTACTCCCACAGAAATTCTCAGGTACCTGTTTACTCCCACAGAATTTCTCAGTTACCTGCTTAGTTGCTACACACCATTAGCTGCAAAACATAATATAATCATTGAGATGGGTTTTTTTTTTTTTTAATCTTTTTGACACTTTTGGGTTCAGTGACCAAGGCACCATCTTTCTAATGGGGCCATTGTGGTATAGTCTTAATATTTCCTTTGTTTTTCTATGTGCAAATGAATTTGTTGACTTGTCTTTGATCATAGTATTGACTTTGAATGAAAATAATGTATTGCTTCTGCATCCACTATTTTCTACCATAACATGATCTTCTTACCTCTTCTAGCTCTTTTAGAAGTTTTTTGAAGGGTAGAATTTGTGTAACCTTTCTATGCAATATGATGAAGATTAGTGCCTTGTCTGGATGTTGATTTTCCTCATCAGAGTAATAGCATGCAAATGGTTTGAAAGGAGCATGAAGAGGTGGTCAGAAAAGGAAAATTTTATTAGATCAAGGGAAGCTGTCTAGCTGAAAATAGTAGATTTTAGGAGTACCATAGATCAATATTTTACGTGGATTTGAATATCCCCAAAAGTTGGAGATTGTAGGATCAGCGGCTTTTCCCAACCTCTAGAACTTCTTCCTCTCATCAATCCTTCCTATCACATGAGAGAACTCCTATGCATAAGGGCAATGGGACCCAAAGAGAGCCTAACAGTTATTGATGTTATCTGGCTTTTAGGGCTTAAAATGCATCTAATATAGATCATATATCAGAATATTCATATCCATATATATTTATATTTAGCGAATATGGATGTAGATATGGGTGTTAATCGGATGCAAAAAGTCATATCCATATTTTGAAAGTATGGATATAAATATGAATTATTAGTTGGATAGTTAAACTTTGTGACTATAAAATCAAAAATATCATCGAACATAAGGTAAATTAACTTAGTAACATGTTAATATGGTCAATTATTTGCCTTAAATGTTCATGAGTACTATCTAAAAGATTAAATAGCATTACAAACAAAACCGAGTATTTGGATATGGATCGGATAATTATCTATCTATATCTATATTTGTTTTTCTTTGATGAATATAAATATGGATATCAGTTGGATATCCAAGTTTGTGTCTAGATAGATTCGCGTATGAAAATAGATCTGGATGGATATTATCTACTGCACTTTCATCCCTACTGGCTTTGTCGTGGTTCACAGAATGTTGAATATTATTCCTCAGGTGGGTTCGTTGAGACCCGAGAAGTCCATTCCCAAAGCTATTATGAGAGGAGCAAAAGGTCTTGCAATACTTACGGTTGTAAGGGTTGGAGTAATGGTAACTTACAATATTGGGACTGGATTGGTCATTGCTCGTAGGGAAGATGATTCATGGTCTCCTCCATGTGCCATTTCTTCATTAGGTGTTGGATGGGGAGCTCAGGTATTTTAATCTTTGTTCTTATGTGAAACCCACTTGTGACACATTATATGGGGCAGAAATCATATTTAAACCATGCTTGTTCTTTTAAATTGTTTCTACAGGTTGGTGGGGAGTTAACTGACTTTATAATTGTGCTGAGGACGGAAGATGCTGTTAAGACCTTTAGTGGGAGTGCACATGTATCAGTTGGTGCTGCTCTTAGTGCAGCTGCTGGCATTGTTGGACGAGCAGTTGAGGCCAATTTACATGCTGGTGATGGTGGTTGTGCTGCTTGTTACACATACAGTTGCAGCAAAGGTAATTTTATTCTCAACACTATATCTTCTTGTCATAATTGAAGAAAAAATTTACTACCATTAATTCATTAGTGTGCATTTCAGAAGAATACTCTATGAAAGGGCACAACAGCTCAGGTTTATGTCTATTGCTCTTTGTTATTGGTTGCACATAGCTGCACTTTGGGTATTGCAGATTAGCCATGGGGTGATATCTTAGAAATATGCATAATTTCTAATCAGAAATGGAAAATAATTTTAGTTAATGTTATAGTGGTATCTTAGAAATTGGTGAATAATTTTTCGGAGCACACTAAAAAAAGGGTGCCGAATATATAGAAATTAAGATGAAGTTCTGACAGTTGAAGTTGTTGGGAGAATTTAGGCAAGAAATATGGGATTGCAATGGTGATAACACCTGAGTGATGCATATTTGTTCTGCCTATCCGATGTGAGATGTGAAGTAATGGTGAGGATGGCAAGTAGCACGACAAGAAAAACAAAAGTCGGTTGACACCAGAAATGCATTTCACTGGACATTATTGGTCACTTTTTACTATATTTGGATATCTGAACTTCATCTATCTATGTACACTAAGCCAAAAGAGAGAAAGACCCTGGCCAGGGAAGAAAAGTCTCTCCTTTTTTTTTCTCCTTCTTGGAAAAGAGAAAAGGAGGAAAAATTCCTCTTTCCAATCCCACTTCCAAAAGGCCGTGTCACCACCCCTCCCTTCCCTTTCTCTGGCACTTTCCCTGAAAGTTTCTCTCTCCTTCTCTTCCACTCCCTCCCTGGTTTAATTACTGCCCACCCTGATTTCCCCTTGATTTCCTTTCCCATTAAGGTTGCTTCATCAGTAAGCCATAGTATTAATGTTACGAATAACCAGTGTCAAAGCAAAAAATTGACAGACTTCAATGACAAAACAATAGTCCCATGTAGGAGTTTTGCCCATATTGCCTTATAGCAGTTTAATATAAAAACAAAAATCAAAGAGTAAGCCATAATAGTCCTTAAGTATCACATGTATTGTCTGAAGGGCTTCGCTGTCCCTGTTTATAAAAGGAAAATGGTTATGTGATGAGCAAAAGCTTTGTGGTCATTTAGGCGATATAAGATGTACTCAAAGATCCTTCATATTGAAAAACCATCTCATCTACACCCCAAAATTTCACCTAATCTCATCTCTGTTCTCTAGTTGCCTCACACTATGGTCCTTCACTTTTCATTGCTGCTCCCATCTTCCACCCCTTTCCCTCATTATGCACGTACTCTCAACCTGTTATCAGCTGGCACCATCATCGCCGCTAGCTACTGATATAACTTGCTATATCCCTAGATCCTTCTGTTTGAAACCGTCTCTGAATGGACATAGCGGTTGGTTCTGGAGTAACAGTAGTTACAGTACATGCAAAAGCATATTTCATGGGCATCCATTCATTGCTCATGCATGAACATGTTCTTATGTGACTCGACTCAAGCTCATCAATGATATCTGATCCTGTCCAAATTTGTGTTATTGAGATGTCGTGCCATGGAAAGCAATTGGCATGGTACATGACAAATGGGGAATGATAATCCTGTTCATTTTTTGTTGTCTCACTAAACCAGCCTTTTTTTCCAAGAAAATAAATTTAATGTTTGTATCCACTAAGGGCTCATGAATTAGCATGATATCAACTGCTTTATCGTTTGCGTGACCACTCTTTTTGTAAGCCACCAAAATGTCTTGAAGAACCTCTCGATCTTTGAGGAAGTCTTCTTTCTTGGGTCAACATTCAATGCATACGCCTGCTTCTCCTCATACTGAAGTATGTAGCAATTATATTTCCTTTTTCTGGCAAACTATATGATCTCAGGCAAGATGTTTCCATCTTCCACTGGCTGTGGAATCTTGTCTAAAGCAACTTTGGGATCGAGATTGGCTCGCCGTGAGATCAGAAGCTAGATAGGGAGTCCTGAAACTGCAATATTGTCTTTGCTGTTTAAAATTTTGCAATCAGGGATCCTCCAGCTCTCTCCAGCATGTAGGAAAAGTCAAACATAAAAAGGAAGACATAGTATAAAATTAGAAATTGCAACAATCTTTGAGATGCAACTTGTAAACCACTGACTCAAAAAGTGTTGTGCAGTACCATATGCAAGAAATTGGCTTTGTAGCTTTCGATCAATTGTATTAAATTAGTATGTTTTGCAGGTGCATTTGTAGGATGCTCACTCGAAGGAAGTATGGTGACAACCCGCACCGCAGAAAATTGCCGATTCTATGGTTCGTCAATCAAGGCAGCTGATATTCTTCTAGGTTCATTGCCTAAGCCGCCTGCTGCTTCTGTTCTTTATCATGCCTTATCCGATCTATTCCAGAAACTAGATAAATAACCAGTTTGGGTTATTTCTACAGAGTTGGGTCATTTGTACACTTACACAAAAAAAAAAGAAGAAAAAAAAAACTGTTGCCTTTAAGATCGGTCCATCTGAGCCCAGATTCTCTTGGTCCCGTCTACAGTTTCTAGTGTGTAAATTATTGTACAGCTAATAATTTTAAAAGAAGTAATTCATTTGTAGAAGGACACGTTTGGGAATCGGCAGAACGCTTCCGATGGATCGACTTGCATATTTTGTATACTGCACTGTTGCTTTGCATTTCAATTTATGCTACGCTTGTTTTCAATCTGCTTCTTTTATGTTAAATCTCCTCCCTGTTTGCTATTTGAATGATGTATCCACATCAAGGATAATGGCGGAAACTCCTCAATCTGAAAGTAGCTGAGATGATCTTTGGGGAAATTCCTCAATCACTTGGCGTACGGATCTGAGACATGGTTGAACATCAGGTTTTTCGTATGATTTTTGAAAGGAGAACTATATGTAGTCGTAGCTGAGCCAGACGCGGAAACATTTCGTACCTCTGAACTCTGAATAAGTGATTCTCTTTCAACTGGAGGTTGTGTCGGAGTTATTTTAGCTGATGGAGTGTAATAACCGGCCACAAAAACGAGGATGCTAAAATGCAAAATGGTTGCGATTGAAGATCACACGTATAAGTTGCTTGGCTAGGCTTTATAAGGCATCTTATTTAGGCTTCGACCCCATCTTCTCTATTAAAGCTTACTCTGGGACCGGATGCCTGGTGGTAAGGGGGCGATAATTCCGCCCAAGTTGTCCGGGTTCGAAACGCACGGGCGTCGATTAAATTAGGAGACCGGATGCCCCACGCCCGGCTGGCTTGTTGGCGGTTATGCTTTTCTTCCACTTGTACCAAGGTGGCACTGGGGTGACGTACCCACACGTGAGGCGGTGAACCCAGTGGGGTGAGCCCACGGGTCGGGGAAGGCACGCGAAACCTGCGACCTGTATCGAACATTCCCTAGTGGAAGGGGGGCTCAGTAATGGGGTTGCTACGCGGGTGGGCTGGTCCCTCCCCCTCCCCTCCTATTTTTTCACCAAAAAAAAAAGCTTACTCTGGGAGCAGAGAAACATAGAATTCATTAAAGGGATACCATCAATAAAAAAAAAAGAAACATTATAACATTTGTTATAATCGACGTCTGAAGATTTAAATTGCCCATCTGTCAGAATTTATTTATACTTGTCTGAAAAACAACATTCCCGTGAATCAGAAAATAAAATAGCAGTAAAAGAAGAGAAAAAAGATATCAAAAGATGAAGTCCTGTATGACTAGCTATATATGGCGCCATCCAATCAGTAACACCATCAGCATTACCTCATTAAAAAAGAAGAGCAAAAACTATTCCCCGGCAATCCCCCATCTATCCTTCATAAGCAGCACAGAAAAAAGAAAAAAAAAAGCCATCCTAAGGAGCAACTTTGGAAAGAAATTAACTCAATGTTGGGGGATGATCCTTGCCACAGAGAACAAATTGTTTGTAACTGACAATTCAACAAGATGACACCACCACAGCTCGGTACAACTTTGTAGGGGATGAAGCGCAAAGCAACTAAAGCTCTGCATGAAATGATATATGGCAACTAGTGCAAAAAAAAAAGGATAAAAATAAATCCATGTAATCTAAAATATAATGGCAAAACATCCAAAAAAAAAAATTAACAGGAACACACAACACCTTGTTCCTAATCCCCTCAATTTTCTCAGATATTTCTCATTTTGCCTTTCCTTCTACCATCCACTCTCCAGGACATAACTCAGTCTTAATGTTTCAAAGCAGAATGAGCCTACATCAATCTCCTGAAAGCGGATGGAGGCTGGAGACAGAAGACCACTGATGGTATCTTGAACCCTCTCCATCTCTCAACTAACGACACATCAACAGAAACAGGAGAAAGAGAAGTTAATACTCATGAATGCTCGTCAAGCTTCAGACCTGGTCCTGGAGCTTCCAAGGGTAAGTTCCAGCTCGTCTGATCCGCATTCCTCATGGATCCTTTCTCCCTCCCATGGCTTCACCAACCCATTTGATTGAAGATTGCCATTGCTGCTGCTCCCGAATGCAAACTCATCCGAAATGCCATCGGACACCCGAACACCTGCATGTCCACCAGGCACAGGAGAGCACGTCCCACTCTGTCCCGGAGTCCACATTCTGGAAGATCCTGCACCAGCCGATGCCTCCTTACAGAAGAAGCCAAATGGGTTCGATGAAACAAGGGTGTAGGTGGGCGAGGAGGGGCCCCCAGAAGGGAGGCGGAGCCCTGCGAGCCACGCAGGATCCGGGATAACCTGACGGCCAGGGCTCGGTGGGGTGGAGGATGGTAGGAAAGTGTACTGGGAACCAGCCCAACGAGGCTGGGATGCAGGGTCATCCCAATCGGTCTTAACGCGAGGTGATCGAGCAGTTGGAGAACTTAGCGGAGGAGTCACAGGGGCACTGATGGAGCCTGCATGCATGTAGAAATGGTGGTGGCTGGGGGGATTCAAGGAGGATGTGGAGGAGGCTGAGGAGAGGTTCTTGAGCCAAGGGATGAGGGAAGTGCCATCCGCTCCTTGGTTAGCGTTATGGGCATGGGTGACGTAAGAGGAGGATGGGCTTGGGAAGGACGACGAGGGTGGGCTAGGGTTATAGGATGCGCGTGGGCTTGGCTGATAAGATGTGCACGGGCTTGGTGAAGCTGAGCCCCCTGCAGCAGCATCCACGCGTGCAGCCGGCTTGGATCCCTGAAATATCAAAAGAACATACAAGGCAGGTATGACGAGTTAGCTCTTTCAACGGCTATTTGGCACCGCCCAGTAATACAATCCCAAAGCCCAACCACTGGGATATATAACCATGCCATGAATGGGAGGAATGGTCGAGAAATTATGAGGAAAAAAATGGGTAAAAAACGGGTTATGCGAGTTTTTGTTGTTGACGAAAAATAGTTTTGTCTTTCACAAATCAGCTCTTTTTAGGGTCACAATTTTGATATTCTCGTTATATCCACTACCAAGCTAGAAAAAATGAATGAAGAAAAGCAAACAACTGACATGGATGCCTCCCGGAGGCACCAATAAGAGGCTAAGGGATCAGAGTTTCATTAATTGGGTTTGGCAAGTGCGCAAATCATAAAACTATAACTTTGAGTTAGAATCTATGTCTAAGCAGGCATGAAGCATGGAGTTGGCTGGGAAATTTTAAGTTACTTAGAATCCCAAGTTTTCCCCAAAAACATATTTCTTCCAGCGAAGTGTTTTATGACATCAACAGGTTACTAGAGTTTATAGCTTCATGATTCCACATCAATCCCAACTATTAGTTGAACAAAAGCCATAATGCGCTAGTATGTAAACTAGCAGACACACATTAAATTACAAATACATCGAACTGTCTATGTTCACTCCACCAAACATGCATTTGATGATGCCTTTTCGCATTCCTTCTATATGTCCTAAAAGAAATTGCAGAGTTTCAAAGGTTGTTGCCGATATACCTAACCCTCAGCAAAAACCTTTCTCTGCCTCAGCAATTGGATTCTCCAATCATTGTCATATAACCCACTTGATGCCTCAATTGGGTTAAATTCCACAGAAGGCAGAAAAGTAAAGGAAGACAGGCCCTAGAGATGTTAATTTTCATAAATGGACCGGAAGACCCACCACCCCAGCTCAGTAACAGCAACATCACTCTGGTCCCAAAATCCCATCTTTTCCCCACCATGTTACACTTCCATACATAGTGTGTGCCATATGCCACTCCCCATCCACGTTCCAAGTTACGTTACCTAACGCAACCTTTAAAGATGACGGTCAAATTATAAAGGAAAGTGGTGCGAGAGAGCTTGAAGTCCTAATTAAAGACCAACCATCTGTCTTTCGCGCGCGCGCGCGCGCGAGGCGTGGATTTTGCGGGGAGGTGATGGAATGGAGGGTCATTTTCCTCAGATCAAACAATGGGAACCGGACACGGCGTCGTGAATGCTGCCTATCGGGACGCGTGGGTTGCGGGACGCTGAGACAGGAGGAGGTATCTTTCGTTATTACGGTTATCTGACAATTCCGCCTATGGTGTGAAATGGACGAACGAGATTTCATGATGGGATTTCTAGCCCATCGCAAAGGCAAGATCGTCCGCCCAAACGACGCTCCAGAATTATTCAATATATTCCGGAAGAAGGGCAAATTTTCTAGGATAAAAATAGTCTAACGTGCACCGACCGTCTTCGCAGCGGAATCGAGCAATCCTAGCCGTCCATATCAGACGAAAGAAAAAGATAAAAAAAATTAAGTAACTTCCCACGAGAGCAGCGCATTTTAGAATAGCCACAGGCATGGCGCATGTTAGCAACATGGCCGACAAGCACGCCGGCGGGCCGGAAGCGCGCACGGCGCCTCTCAGCCGTCACCTCGCCGGCACACAATAGCATCCGCTAATTGGTGCAGCTATCCTGTGCCTTTTTTTAATATTTACTTAATTTTTTTTCCATCGGGGAAGTAGCGAGAATGCGGAGAGGGGGAAAATGAAAGAAGAGGAGGGTAGAGGAGTGTGGTCACCGTCCGGTAAGTAGTGCCGTCTTCTTCGACGGTCCAGCCAGCCTCGTTGCAGAGGGCCTTGAGGACCTCGTTGTTGTCGCAGTGCTTCGGGAGCTTGAAGTCGCCGTACGCCCGGAGCCCCGTATAGATCTTCGCTGCGATCGCCCGCCGCCGTCGCTCCCTCCTCTTGTTGTTCTCCCTCTCCCTCCACGTCGGTAGCCTTGCTCCAGAAGGCATCTCTCTCTCTCCCTCCCTCCCTCTTAATCAAGCCAAAGGGACCAAAGCAGATCAAACGAAACCCTTCTCCGGTGATCCAGAAACCGCTATTGCCCGGAAAATCGCATCAGGGCCTGGAATACCACCCGATTATTGCAGAGAAACAGGATCAGACTCAAATGGAGGAAAAATCCGCCGAGGAGACGCCCGATCTGGAGCTAAACATCCAGTTTCACGGCGATCACCTGCAGAAAACCGCCGGAAAGCTGGTGGATCTAAAGCGACAGAGAATAGAGAAAGGAGAAACGGAGGAGATCTGGTGGAATAGATCGGAAGCCGAGAAAGGTTTCGATTTCCGGCCTGTTGACGTCGCCGGCGATGGCCGACTGCCCGGCCGATTTTGCTGAAAACTAGGGAAATCCGAGAAGGACCGCGGCTGGGGTTCTATCGAGGGGAGTGGGCCATTTAAGGCATGAGTATTCGATAGATACCCATAACCTTTAACAAAAATACGAGAACGCCACTGGTGGCGTGATTCGTGTGAACGGGAGACCAGAGGAGAGGGATAAAATAGGAAACGATTTAACAAGGCTTGGAGCCGTCTGGCACGAGCCGATGCCATCATTGAAGGCTCGTTATTAGAAACCGAGGCGATAGCGACAATTTCCATCTCTGATCGCATCTCAGTCTCTGAGAGCCTTTGGCTCAGACAGAGAGAGAGAGAGAGAGAGGGAACGGAGACTGGGTTGAAACTCGAAGCGGAGACTGGTCAAATCAGCTGCAGATGATGGCAAGTAGAGCCCAGAGAAAGAAAGGGATGACTCAGAAACAATGAGTGTTGAAAACCTTAGCCTCGGCTCAGTCAGCCCGAATGGATTAGCCGTTAGATCAGGCTTACCTCCATCATCAGACGGTGAGAATGACGCCAACTTTAGTCGAGCCGAGTGGAGCCGTGCGCGCAGAAAGAGGAAAAAGAGAGGAGAAATGGATCTGACGATACAGGCCCGGGAAGGACGCCGTTCCACGTGTCGCGCTGCCGCGAGAAACGGCTCCCGAACACAGCCAGTGGGTCTTTGCACACGGAAAAAAAAAGAACCCGAGCAGTGGGGCCCGCAGACAGCGGACCACCCAAGCAGGCGCACGTGTACGGCTGATCGGTACAAATACCCCGCGACGCGCGACCCCAACAGTAAAATTCTCGCAGACGGTACGGTGGATCTGAATTACCGCTTAAGAATCTCTATGAGGGCGCTCGTATAGCCAGCAAGAACAGAGACATTGTAGGGGACGCAGCGGTGGGAACGGAACGGTCCCCATCTAAGACCTCGTTCAAGCTCCACGTGATGGTGGGTCACGTTGAAGGCCAGTGGCCGCACGTGCGGGCGCCGGTCAGCAGTAAACTGGATTGAAGGGGAGGCGTTCGGGTCCGCCCGGTCGCGATCACGCGGCAGGGGTTCGCTGGTGGTGGGGACCACACCCACGCGCGAGCCGCGGAGTCAAATGCCGCTCGATCTGCCCGCCACCCACGAGGCACAAGATATTATAATAATAATATTTTTATATAAGAATAACAACAAGTAATGATAACAACAGTAGTCAATAAATTAGATATGCTATAATTAAGGGATTGCCACGATTGGACGATCAGGAGAGCTGGGAGAATACGAGCCGTCAGATCGGAAGCGGGCGTCCGCATTTTGAACGGATCGCCTGACTCGCTTCCGAAAACGTGGGCTCCCACGCCGCTCGTCGTTTTCCTGCGGTAGTCTTCCGCTTCCGCGTGCGCTCGTCACGTGGCGCGCAGCTGGTACAGGTTTTTGGGCGCATGCTACCAGAAGGTTTATCAACGAAAAAAAAAAACTTATATTTAAATATAATATTCAAAAAAAGAAAAATATTTTTTATGAAAATAATTTTTTTATATTTTATTTAAAAATCTAAAATATAAAAGATATTTTTTTAAATTATTTTTAAGTTTTTAGGTAGAATAGAGTAATTTTTTTCTCTATTAAGAACATAATAACTATTTTATCCATTTTTATAAAAATATATATTTTATTTCAAAATATATGATTTTTTAATCAACTAAATATGTAAAATAATTATTTTAATATTATATATTGAGATATCAACTTTTTTAAAAAAATTATTTTAAAAAAAATCGAATCAAATGGTCTTAGCGCATAGGCATCCAAAGGGTTGGGAGAAAATAGCACCGTATCTTAATTTTATATATTTCATTATCTAATAACAATATAATAATAAGAAATAAAAAAAATGAATGTTTATAATAAAAATAAAATTCATTCACATAATAAACTTTGCCGAAGATGATGACGTCAGCGGCCATAGCAACCATATTCACAGTTAAAAGGCACGAGTAGAGGGAAAGGCCGAGCCCGTCTTTGGCGTTTCTCGGTACATGCCTCCATGACCCGCGACCAGTATTAGCATGCGACAGTTTGTTAAACCTTTGGTTTTTTTTTTCCTCCTCCTCGGAGTCCATTAACGTTGCAGGTCTCTTGACTAGAACTGATCGTAGGCCGAACTCTGGGCCTAAATTTTAATTATTTTTAATTAGGCTTCGAGCCGAGTCATCGAAGAGACGGACAAAGATTGAGTCATCACGTATGAGAAATTATTGGAAGTAGGATCTTAAATAATTTGAATAAAGTAATGTGGCAAGTGACTATTGGATAAATCCACCAAATCTGATCTATTTAATAGTTTCTCCATCAAATATAGTCTCCAATAAAATAATTGTTGCTTCAAACTATTTAAGTAGCAGATATTTCTTAGATATCGCAGTTTAGGAAAACGGTGTTGTTTATTTTCATATGTATAAAATTATTTTCTTCAAATTTATAAACCCTATTTTTAAATTTTCTAACACAAAAATTCTAAATCCCATATCTACGAAGATGTGAATTCAATAATCGAATTATATGCCGTAAAAGATGTGCACTCACTAGCAAAAAACCTTTACGGCTCGTTTGGTTCGCGGGAAAAGAAGGGGGGAAAGTGTGGTCAACGGGAAAGTAATGAGATGCCTCTTGTTTGGTTGGAGTTTTCAAAGGAGAGAAAAGGGAAAGTTGTATTCCCATGGGAATGTGATTCCCACATTTCATGGGAAAGTCTTTCCCATAAGAAACATGGGAAAGTTACTTTCCCATGAGGCGGGAATCACTCCATTTTTACTTTTTCCCAAAAGGTCCCTTCAGCATTAAAGAAGCATTAAAGAGGCATTAAAAACCTAATTTTTATTAAGGGCATAATAGGAATTATATATAACTTTCCTAGGAAAGTGGATGGCCAACCAAACATAAGCACCTTGGAAATTTGTCACTTTTCCATGGTCAACCAAACATGCCAAAAGTACTTTCCTAGGCATTCTCTTCCTAGGAATTTGTTTCCCAGGAATCATATTCTTAGAAAGGAAAATGCTTCCCGCGAACCAAACGAGCCCCAGTTGCTATGCTTTTCAAAAGATATATATATCCCCAGTTGCCACCAGTCTGGAGTCGGAATTTCTGAATCACGAATTTCGTTATGATCTTATGTCCGTTGTTAGACACGCTTCCGCCGAAATTGATCTTGAGAAAGCTCGGAAATGAGGATTCTCAGAAAACGAGGATCGTCTGAGTCACTGAAGAAGGGTTTTGTCCACCACATGTCTTGGATGCTGCTTTCTATTCTCGAACTCTCGGGTGTTCCTATTAAGCTAAAAATGGTAGGAAATGTAGGCTGCCCTAACACCTAGAGGGACCATGGTTGTCCTCCTTGTAATGCTCTTTAAGAAGGCTAAGAAGGCTTCAATTGGGGTCGTCTGCTGCAGAAATCTCAAGTTGATCCCAGAGCACCTCCACACATGAGCCATCCTTGAGCAATGGAACAACACATGAGCCATAGACTCCTCGCCTGAACAGCCTACATAGGAGAGAGGGAGCCTCAGTCCTCTGCTACACAAAATACTTCTGATCGAAAGATAGCCTCATGCCACCTTCCAAAGAAAGAGAACAATATGAGGGTGAACGCAAAGCTTTCAGATCTAGCCTCCATTAATCAACCCAGTAGGCTCAGCTCTGTAAAAATCACAAAGATCGCTAGCTTTAACCTTTGTTCTGGTGGTCAACCTCCACATCTTCTTATCTGGGATACCCTGCCTAGGGATCAACACGGCCAAGATCCTTTCCACCGGTTGATCTCTAAAGGAGCGCCAAAATTTGTCCTTTACTTTCTCGTTATTATTTCTAAATAACAACATATAAAAACAAATTGATTTAACCCTAAACTTGGGTTTTGTTTCAGATTTTGCTCGGGCTCGAGCTCGGACCAGGCTCGGGTTAGGCTAGTGACATACCCGAGCTTAGCTCAAAAAATAAATGGGCTCTAAATTTAAGTTCAAACCCAGTTTAAACTCTTTTGGGCCTAGCCTGAAGTTGAATCGAGTCTATTTTCAGCTCTATCCGCAGTCAAGCTCAGGCGGCGTTAATTTTTTAACCATCTCTTCCACTAAACAAGTGGAATCTAATCCCAGGGACAGCCGGCCCTAAGTTCAGCTTAAGGAGAAAGAGATTTCGCGAGTATTATTAGATAGACAAGTAGCACCTCAGGTAGCCTCTCTCCTCTTCAATGGCTAATTGGTCAACTTTCTTTCTTTTCCACGCATGCATGCTCTTCCAACTAGTACATCGAGATTATCCCACAGAATTTCTTCTTGTGAAAAACGCATCCGTTCTCTCCTTTCTCGATGAACAAAAAACAATGGAAAAGACGACAAAATATCAAGATGATGACATCAAATTCTAAACATGAATCTGCTGCTTAGGCTCAAGTTTTAGTGCAGTTACTTTACTTTACTGCAAATCATAGATGCCAGGAATGTTTGATTGGAGGTTTAACTGAGCCAAAGTTCAATGAACGGAGTGCAGTTTCGAGGAATCACCTCGCCATTTTTAATGGCCAGAATATGGCAGAGAAAGGGGGGACAGCAAGTCTACTGGCAGAAAACCATGTCCTCACCAACCCAGTGGGCACCACTGGCCGGATGTCTACACTACTGTTGCCACCATGATCTCCAAATCTTATACTCTCACGGTTCCTTCCATGAAAAAAAAAATCACAAGCTCCAAACTGCTCCAGATCCCCTCTGCACCACCTTTCTCAGCATTCCATTTGATCTCCCTTGCCAATTGGCTCATTAGGATAAAAAAAAGGAGCAATGCATCAGCATCTTTTCTTATAATAATACCTGCGCTAGAAAAATAAAGCATCCATGTTCCTTGGCATGTTCTTCGAAAAAAAAATGTGCGTGTTACGTAGCCAAAAGCAAAGTCAAGAGCCGAGAACATAATAATTAGTAGTTTAAGCCAACACCACGCTGATATTGTATCCTTGCTCCAACGCCTGGAAGCAAGAATTCAGTAACTTTATGCATTGTTACAAGAAAGGCAGGCTAAGGGATTATGAGCTGACATCAGTGGGACTGAAACCAAGGAGAATGAGCAAACAAGGACAGTTTAAAAGATGCGTCAATACCTTCAAGAGAACCATAGTTTAACTTCCAACTATGGTTCGAGGCCGAGTTGGGCGAAGCCTGGGATTGCGGGAGGGAGCACCTGACCTGACCTGACCTGACCCAATTGTACTTCTGTTCTTTAATATTTTGTTTGGCAATTTTACAGTTTATATCCTCTACACTTTATGTGAGAACTGGAGCCAGCTCTGTATGTAGTTGAAAGCCCATAATCTTCTACATTTTCACAAGAAGAGGACGAGCTCTGCTATGATGGAACCTGGTCTGACCATCCAACTGACCATAATATGAGTCGCTTCTCTCAGCTCCACTGGTAGAATGGTAATGTTATAAAGGTGAGTACCGCCCTTCAGCTGCTAGGGTGAAATTGAAACTATGAGTCATAAAACCTGCACCAATATATGCACCAACATTCATCGCATTGCCATCAAAATTGATTTTCAGATAGTTTAGAGATAAAAGTACCCAAGTGAGATAAATCACATGAGATAGCGTCGAATTCATGGAGATAGAAATCAAGCTATCATAGCCCCTCTAATAGCCTTGTAGGCATTAAGGTAAAAATAGGGCTTTGGCCTGCGCTCTCAAATGCTCATCCATTCCTAGCCTACCAAATATGATATTGAAATATAGCTATAGAGGATAATATTATTCTCACACCTTCTGTGATTCTATCCATCTTTACAAACTGGCTTCAGGCATAGCTTGAATTTCATGCAAATTGTAAGTTCATTAACTCTCCTATGGATCGAAGTCTGAACATTCTAGAGACTTCAGAAAAATTGAAGAGGAATTTAACTCCCAAGGACCTAAGAGAAGGTTTTATTGTCCAGTTTATATTGTCCAGACAATGATGATAATGATGATTAACCAAGATCTTGCTAGCCCGATCAATATGTGCAAAGATAGTCAATCGCTTCGTTAATTTGAATGCTTGAATTAGCATAATTGTTACATATATACATATTTCCAGACAATCCAACACATATTAACCAAGATCTTGCTAGCCCGATCAATATGTGCAAAGATAGTCAATCGCTTCGTTAATTTGAATGCTTGAATTAGCATAATTGTTACATATATGCATATTTCCAGACAATCCAACATATATACGACAAAGTAGGATTACATTGGCCTAGTCACAATTTATGGACAAATTTAAATCACCATTCCCAGCTGTAACTAACAATGTTTAGCTAAATGACATGACGCAATCACAACACGTGTTTCTACAATCTCAACATCTAGCTACTTCTTTTCTATCTACTAACAAAGAAAAATCTGTTCAAAATAAATAAACTCCTTGTTTTTCATGAATAATTCTACTCTCTCTCTCTCTCCCCCTCTCTCTCATGTCATGGCTGTCTCATGGAATTCTATTCAAGGGTTTTTGTGCACGCTCGAAGAATGAAGTGATCATTTGCCTTGAAAAATGGTGCCCTCCTTTTGCAGCCTTCAAGCGCTCAAAATCGATGGAAATACCATACATTGTATGCACCACGTGATCGTGCCCTATGCCAATTATCATGTCTTTTTTATGAGCCAATCACTGAGATGAGCGCTTGATGAATGAAACCTATAGAAAGAAGATGCAGTGCTTGACATGGTGCATACAGTATAAGATATAATTTCTCCTTAAAACCGCTGTAAAGGTTAAATGAAGAAGAAACAAAAAAAGGGTGTAAAATTGATCTCTTTTATTTCACAAACTGAGGGACCTTGCAAGTTGCAAGAAATAGCCGGCCACAATCGATTATTTGAAAAACACAACACTAGCATGCAAAAGTCGTAATTCTAGATGGATGGAGCAATAGTCTAAACGTTCTTGAACAGCATGAGGAGTCAGCTGACGAAATCTAAAGGATGTCTAGAACCAAAGTCTACGGAGTGTTGGAGAGGAAGAAACATTAGACCGTTATAAAATTGATGACCTCGAAGAAGGTTCTCCGTAAATATCATTGTCTTCAACTTGCTGAATAAAGTTAAATTAGATGAGCTACATTTGGAGCCCAACTTCGAGGAAGCCGTAGGGGTTCCCTTCTTGGACCCGTCTTTGCAATGGCTGGGCCCCGTAGTAACGCCGTGGTCTACTTGGAAAGCTACTTTCCTTGAGATTCTGGGTTTTGCTGCAGAACTTTCGTAGTTCCTCAATCTTTGGGAAAGAAAAAAAAAAAGAGGGATTTTTATTTTTTTCTGATATAAAAAATGGCAGGGCAAATTGTGCATATGGTTATCATATGATTTGCACACTTGCACTTGGGTTCCCATTTGGGCTACATACCTAGTTTAAACCAAAAATTGATCATCTTTTCAGTTATTCTTTTTTGATTTGGCCACACAAAAATTACCTTTTTGAGTCCAGATACAATATTTGATTTGCAGTTGTCGCGCCTTTTATTCGTTCCTTTAATTTCCACTTCCTCCACCGGTACGAAAGAAAGATGATTCATGTAAAAAGTCATCTATTCTTATCCTGAATTAAAATATTGTTAGGGCTCGTTTGGATATTTTTGTAGAATTAGATTGAAAAGTATGCACGATTTTCGAATTGATTTTTTGCATTGATACCCTTTTAAATATTAGATTTTGCATAAATACCCTTCTAAAATCAATATATACCTTCGTAAAACTCTGTTATTGTACAAATACTCGTAATATAACGATTGTTCTAACGGTATTAACAAAAATTATATTTATCTTAATTAAAACTAAAATATAATTTTAAAATTACACTATTGTTCCTGTCTTATGTTCTTGCTATCGGAATCGCGATCTATTTGCATATCTACTCATTAAGGGTATTTTAGTTATTTTAGTTTGAAACCGTTAATTTTTTAATATCGTTAGATAAAATGGGTACATATGCAAAAATAAAAATAAAAAAATAGTAAAATGGCAAAACAAGTGTTTTACGAGGGTATACATGCAAATATCAATTTTGGAAGGATATTCATGCAAAATCCGATATTTACGAAGGTACTCATGCAAAAAAATTCTTTCCAAATTGAGCCATCTATTTAAGCATGCAGCTAAAAGCTAAGATCCGAGCTGTGTTTGGATATGTTCTTAAAAAAATGTAAAATAGATGGACCAATAGGTTCTATTTTTCTAAGATGTTCAGTCTGATCCTATAGAAATATTAAAGAGACTCTTAAAATAATTATTAGCATGTTGGAAAGTATGTAATGCTAAAAAGAAGCCAAAGCTTTTTTTTTTTTTTTTTGGTAAAAACCGGCTACTCATTCATATAGATCTAACATGAGTATAACCCGCCACGTCTGTAGAAAGAAAAGACAACAAAAGGGAAGGAGCGTCATGAGCAGACGTCCACAAAACATCCCCGAAATGCCGGGCCACAAAAGAGGCGATCCAGTCAGCGGCCCTGTTCGCCTCTCTAAATACATGACCAACCTGGAATCCGATCATCAGCTGAGCCATCCTCCGCGTCTCCCGAATAAGGGGGTGACCGTCACCGTACCTGTCCACCCCTCGAATCCAATCGATCACCACCGCAGAATCTCCCTCAAGATACACTCGCTCGGCGTCAAGGACCTGCCTGGTATAGGATAAATCCTCCCAAGCAGCCCGCAGCTCCGCTCCAACAACTGTAAGCCCAAGCGTACGACGTCCTCCTGTGGCCAACAACCTACCACAGTGATCCCTGATCACAAAGCCGACCCCTCCAGTCAAACCATCTAGTGACCTGCTGTCGTCGAAGTTTACTTTAAGATAGCCAAGGGGTGGGGGTACCCAAGAGACAAGAACGAAACGGGGCGCTGAAGCAGCGCGAGAAGTACTCCAGGTATCCCTAGCCATCCCAGAAGAAAACTTAGTGACAGCCGCCATAATCTCCCTCGCATGTCGCGCCGCTCTGTCCACCACCATCCTCGGAAGCGCCCGCCTCCCCTCAAATATGCCTGCATTCCTATCCAACCAAATGTGATAGGATAGGTACGCCCTCAATATCCCCTCCGCTACCAACCTGGGCCTACACATGGAGTCTCTCAACACCCGCAACAGATCCTGCGCCGAGACCACCGCATCAAGCAAGGGAACCGAAGAACTCTGCCATATCTCTCGAGCCCTAGGGCACTGCAGAAGAACATGCTCGGTGGTCTCCACGATATCACCGCACGTCTTACAAAACTGAGATACCCGCATGCCATGCCGAACGAGCAGACTCCTGGTCGGGAGACATCCCCAAGCCACCTTCCAGATGAAAAGTGCCACTCGGGGATGAATCCGTAATCTCCATATCCAGCCTCCTATGATCTGTCGAGCTGGCGCCCTGCTAAACAGTGCGAGAAGGTCCCTGGCCCGCGACCGCCTCGTCGGAGTCCAAAGTAACCTATCCGACTCCCCTCCAGAGGGGGCTGGCAAGGCCAATATCAACTCCACCAGTTGCTCACCAAACGCCTCCCTGATTATCCCCACCCTCCAATGGCTCCCCTCTGAATCCAGCAGGTCGCTGAAGCCTTTCGTTGGGGTGCATTCCACCGCATCAACAACCCACTCAAGCCAGGATGACTTTGTTATCAAGGATGCTATAAGACATGACGTTTGGGAATAATTCCATGATAACAAGCCAAAGTTTTCAAATAAAGGTTAGATTATTTGGATCCCATCTTTGGTTCCCTTGGGCACCCACAACCGCTGCCGCTTTCAGTGACACCACGTCAATGGCGATTCATTATGTCAAACAAGGGGAAACCAAAATCCAGCACTTTCAAGCACTGTGTGACTACGAGAGGTTCCATTGAACATAGGGACATAAAAAGGTTACGGCATTAGAAATAAGATATGCCGCACCCGTGGAGGCACAAAGGGGACCAGGATGATGGTCCAGTGCAACGGTTAATCAGTTCAAGGGAAATAGTATGATTGTCATGACTCATAATCTATTACTTGAGTCGGCCACACGGCCACATGAGCTCTAAAAATAATGGGTCCGCCACATAATAAGGCAGCATAAGCTCTAGAGCGATGCCTTAGAAAGCAATATAGAGTTTGATAAAAAAGAAAACTCACCATCCAAAGGAATCCATCTTAGAAATACAAAATTCTAGTAATCATCACTCAAGTTAATTTTTCTAAGATATAAAGCAAAAACACACTCACCACCCAAAGAAACCCCTAGAAATACAGAGCACTCAAAAGCAGAAACTCATCAAGCCAAAGGCTTAATACTTAATTTATTCAAACTTGAAATTAAATTATCTGAAAACATAATATTTTGGAATGCTTTTCAAGCAATTACAATCAATAATCCTAAATATGAGGAGAAACAAAAACACCATTAAAAAAAAAAAAAGACCACAACCAAAAACATGAGGAAAAGCATCTTAAACTTTGAAAAAAAAGGAAAGGGATTTTAAAATTTACCTTTGCTTAGGAATATACTAAAAATAAATTATCAAAAAAAAAATTTAGCTTTTTCGGTTGAAAATGACTCTTCTTAGGCATCTGTGTCAAAATCATCATAAATAAAATTTCTTTTTGCCCCTTCAAGTCTTCAACTCCTTTACGCATTTGTATCATAAGTATAATCAAAATAATTATAAAACTACAAACAGAATTAGACCTGTATTCAAATCACTTTTACATATTTATGAATATGGATACACCTAACCCACCTTATGTCGGTCGTGCAAGTTCAATCCATAAATTTTATAAAAGAGCTCCATCGTCCAATGAAATCCTAAGAAAGTTGGAATTCTCAAGCCCGGCTGCATCTATTTCAGTGTAGTGGTCCCGTTAATGTTTTGAAGTAGTCAAAGCACAGAAAAAAAAATCCATCGTGTCTTTGGTTAAACAAAAAGCAAAAAAAGGTCAGTGGTTACATATAAAGATAAAATATTCTTTAATGGGAATTTATACCTCGCCTCTGCAAAGTCCAGACGCGTGGTGGATACGACTGAATCAAAGAAATCGACCAATGAACTCTTGCCTTTTGTCCAGGTATTTATCAACAAAGAATGTGAACAGAGACTAGCCTTACGACTACATACAGTCCGTTTATTGTTATTTTTCTTCCTCCATGCTCATCTCTTTCTAATATATGGCACAAGGTAAGGAGTGGAATTGAAACGAGGGGTTGGTCATTAGTTTATAATATCTTCACCATTAAATTTACACTAAAAAGTCTTGGTTTCCACTTGGTGGAGGTGGCATGGTGGATTCAAGTGAATTCCACTAAGATGGTTGCATTAGGATAAGAAAAAGGATGCACAAGAGGGAATGAGAAGGTTTCTTTTATTCATTGCAACCAAAGTGGGTAAGCGTCGCTTGCTATTGTAGCTGCAATTCTCTATTATTTATTTTCAAAATACTCTTATACATAAAAATATCGTATAAAACTAAACATAAATAATAATACTTCTATTTTTCACTCTATTATTCACCTGGTCGTGAGAAACGAGAACCGAAGGAAGTAAACTTTGTCTATGTTTGTTTAATTTTGAGTGCAAAACATGAAAGCTATATATCTTCATGACATCTGGCAAGTGTTAAATACTAGGATGATTGGAGCATCTTTCTAAACAAACACTCATCAGCTGCCTCGGTTGCTTTGGAAAGAATTTTACTGCAAAATGATTGGAAGGTTCTCTCCTACCATAAAGATCTCTCTAGAGTTGCAAAAATTTAGGCAAAAATCAAGATGGTACATCAACTAATTGAAGACATTAAGGATACATATTTTTTTTTTTCCGGCTAAATCGGATGGTTCATATAATTCTAGACGCATAAAAAAAAGTCAAAAAACATCAAATTATGAAGTGTTCTTGGCAATTCTCTCTTCCCAACTCATAAAGCACCTTTGGAGTGATTAGCCACATATGAAGCACCCAGTCCACGCCTTTGTTAGCCTCTTTGAACATGTGTGTTGGCCTGGAATGCTATGACGCTACTAATCATGACCCGGATGTCCGAAGCAAAGGATGGCAACCTCCTATGCTGCCTGTGCTACCCTGGATCCAGCCAACTACCGTAGTCGAATCGTTCTTAAGCATAACTGCTCTAGTCTGCAACACGCACCAATCATGGCTCAGACCGGCCCATGCCACTCTCAGCTCAGCCTTCGAAATCGAGGTGTCAAAGATCTGACAATCATTAGCAACCACCACTCTAGAATTCGGGCCTCTAATAATGAAGCTAACATAGCCCAGACCGGCACAGATACATTCACAAACTGATTTGATCAGACTGCTTAAGAGGATGCATTCCACTCCTTAAACCATCATCCAGGTTTGATCTTCTCCTCCTCATTTCACTTAATGCTTGGTGCTTCTATCTATTCTTTCACTAGCTGTTATACTCCTTTCTGTCTTTCCCATTCTGCATTCCAACTTCGTTTCCTCCGACTCTCGGGTTACATATTTCACTTATAGACTCTCGTACGGTTACTTATAGTCTCGATAAACAAACTGAGCAAATTAGTAGGACCTAGCTTCCTATGTAACTATTTATATAACACGTGTTGATTTCTTTGTAACAAAAATAGTGTTCTAAGTTGGATCCCTTCGATTTTTATCGTAGTAAAGAAATAGCATGTACAAAGTAACAAAACCATAGTAAGCTGGAGGTAAAAAAAAAAAACACCAAGTATGATTCCCCAGGAATTCCACCTCTCCTAACTACCCAAGCACCCTGTAAAAATAAGAAATAATAAAATAACAAAAAACCCAACTAGCAATTAAGGGTGACACTTTGGTTGGATTGGGTGGGGTCAAAAATTCATTAATTCGAATTTGTCTGTTTATTAGACTTATCAAAATTTCAGATCTTAATCCATCATATTTATTGAACAGGTAATCTGATCCAATCCACATAATCCATTTATTGAATAGATCAAGTCGGATTAAACAAATTTTTAACGGATTAAATGAATTTAAGTAAATTAAACAGATTAAATGGATCAGATTAAACATATCAAAAACTGGTTAAATAAGTTCTAAACATATTAAACAAAATTTAAATAGATTTTAAGCACGTTAAATAGATCTGATTACGACCTGATTTAATTACTAAATAAATCAAAATAGATTAAATAGATCAAATGTCTAAATATGAACCAATTCATTTAATAAACAATTTTAAAAAATTAATCTATTTATTATCTTAATTTATTTATATTAAATCTAAATTTATTTAAAATAGATAGTTCACAAATTAGCTTAACGGATCTGATCATAGCCACTCTCAGCAAATAACATCACATCCATAGACACTAAGACACGGCACTGATAGGGAAATATCAACGATGGATAGGTAAGGACGTGACTCGATGTTTCCACGTGGAAGCAGGTGATTTCCCAATTCCCGTCATATGCCTCCTTCTCCCTTCTTCTAGAAAATTCTGCAAAGTCTAGCAATACCGTATGCTCTCCGCGCATCAAATTTACCGAAAAAGTCCATAGCTTCCGCTTCCGGCCCGCGCCTCCGATACGTACGTAAAATATCGCCTTTTACCCCTATTCTCCAATTTTTCTTTTTCCCCAAATTCTCCCCGCTTCTCCGTACTGTGCGCGCCTCGTGCGTAATTCCAGATTGAATCCACGAGAAATCTAGGATTTTTTAGGGTTTTGATCTTGATATCACGCGGTCAGCTCAAATCCCATCCCAATTCTACGTGTAAATTCTACGAGTGCGGCGCTCACCGATCTGGGTTTCTCTTTGGGATCAATCGAGGTCGCAGATGGAGAGGCTGTTTTGAGGAAGGTGGGATGAGCGGAGGGAATTGAGTCCGTGCGTGAGAGAGTTGTTGGATTGGATTGGATTGGATTGATTGATAGGATGGAGGGGTCGCAGGGTGGATCGGGATCGAATTCCCCGGCGCCTTTCCTCACGAAGACGTATGACATGGTGGATGACCCGTCGACGAATTCCATTGTGTCGTGGAGCCCCGGCAATACCAGCTTCATCGTGTGGAACCCGCCGGAGTTCGCAAGGGATTTACTGCCCAAGTACTTCAAGCACAACAACTTCTCCAGCTTCGTCAGGCAGCTTAATACTTATGTAAGTGAAAGTGATCGGAAAAAAGAAAGACCTCATCTTTTCGATGGTATTTATTAATTTATCTCGAGTCTTTTTCTTTTTCCTTGCTTGTTGTAGATTGTCTGTTTATCTAATTACTTAAATGGTTTTTGCTGTCTCTCTAAGGAAACCCTTTTTATTGGTGATATTTGAACTGGATGTCATTTCAGGGTAGACGTCTACTAATATGTGGGTGTCCTACTCAAATATGAGTTACCCATTGGTAATCCTATCCAAGAATATGAGTTAATTTGCTTTTTTAAGGAGATATTGTACTCTTCCCACCTCTCCGATGGGGGGAGAAGGAACTTTGAATTGTTTATAAGTAATGGTTTTATTCAGCTTATATGGCAGAATGTTTTCCAAAATTTCATTGAAATTTGGTTCTTAGTATTTAGTGTATAAGTATAATATGGCATATGCAATGCATGCAAGTGATTTAGGAGGAGGCTGTATTTGATCGATAGCTACGTGACATCAACCAACTTTATATCTCTCGATTTACTCACATACAA
The DNA here is from genome assembly GCF_009389715.1 of Phoenix dactylifera. Lineage (NCBI taxonomy): Eukaryota > Viridiplantae > Streptophyta > Magnoliopsida > Arecales > Arecaceae > Phoenix > Phoenix dactylifera. Next base: position 403,053 of record NC_052402.1, read on the forward strand.
TGAGATCAAAATTTTTTCCACTGATGGCCTATTAATTTACTCACATACAATGCATAATAATGGAAGCAGAATGGAAGCGTTTGATGACATCTATCAATTTTCCCCGTTTATGTAAATTAGTAATGTGCTGACTCACACTGGTCCAAGGAGGCAAGATGTCAGTCAAAACTTTGGTTTTTATTGGTGCTGGGAACCCATAGATAGGGCATATTCATGATATCTCAACCAAAAGAAACTGATGTAATTCAAGATATTGGGTATTGATATGATGGCTGAGTTTTTTCAACCTTAAATATGTTTTTTTTGAATTATTAAATATTAAAAGAAAATCCTGGAACATTAGTTAATCAATATTTTGAATTGCTATATTGGCCAATATATTGATAATATGCTTCTGATATATGGCTGAATTCTCAAAACATCTTGGTTCTTGCCATCATTCTGGTGGAGGCAAATCTAAATCTCGCTCATCATGGTGTCGTCCATCTATCTAGGTGGCTGAGATCTCATGTTTTGAAAACCTTGGATGAAGGAAACTCACCCATTGGGAGTTTATCTTGATAGGAATTATTTTAGCCCTTGTTCTGCCCTTTGAACTTGTTAAATGTGCAAATAAGAACGAGTAACAAAGACTAGGACTCCATAAGTAGAAAAGATGGCATTTAATAGAGTTATATTTCTGGCATGAATATGTGAATAACATCATGAAAAGCTGAGAAAAGAACTGGAAGAACATGTTAATGAACTGAAGCATAAACCAGAAACATTTTTTAACTATTATGACAAAGTGAGGGCAAAAATAAAGTGTAAGAATTAAGAAGTTCTTTTGAGCAAATATGGTATAAGAAGTTAAAAAAGAATAACAAAAGGGAAATAGACAAGTTCATTAGCCATTCAAAATCTGTTCGAACACATAAGTTTGTCATATCTGAGCTACCGAATGGTCTTGACAACTAGTATATACACTGATATATGCAAATGGTGCTAATAATGACTTTTAATTTCCGATACAATATCAGCAAACCTGAACAAGACCTGTGTAAATGCCCTTTATGCCTTCAGTTTATATTTTGGCTTGCATGTCAGCATTGTATGGTTGCTGCTATATACTTCTTGGCATGAATACATATTTATTCTGTCCCTTTCCAGGGTTTTAGAAAAATAGATCCCGACCAGTGGGAATTTGCAAATGAGGATTTTGCAAGGGGACAGAGACATCTCTTGAGAAATATTCATAGACGCAAGCCAATACACAGCCATTCTCTGCACCACCAAGGCAGCTCAGGGCCATTAGCAGAAACAGAAAGACATGAGCTTGAGGAGGAAATTGAGAGGCTCAAGCATGATAAGCTAATGCTTATATCAGAGCTTCAGAAGCACACTCAGCTACAGCATGGAATGGAGCAGAAAATGCAAACTTTAGAGGAGAGATTACATGATATGGAGCACCGCCAAAGAAATTTGCTGGCCTTCTTGACCCAAATCGTACAGAGACATGGATTCCTCTCTGACTTTGTACAGCAATCTGAATTTCTCAGCAAGAAGAGGAGACTGCCGAAAACCAGTTACTTCTACGAGGATGCTAATATGGAAGAGAATTGTGTTATATCTCAGAGTAAGAGCAGAGAGGAATCAAACATGGGATCTATGCATGCGGTGGACATAGAGCCATTTGAGAAGATGGAATCATCCTTGAATTCGTTGGAGAATTTTTTCAGAGGTGTAAGTCAAGCTTCTGGTGAAGATGTGTATTATGACTGTGCTTTACATTCTCTGCCATCTGGTGCGGTTCTTACAGAGATGAATGCATCATCAGAGGACACTGAGGTGAACTTGCGCTCACCATCACCTAAATTGCACCCTTCTTCACCTTGTTTGGGAGACATGCATTCGTCTCCAGAGCTGACAGAATCTACGAGTTATGCAGAAAGCCCAGCTCTACCCTTAACAGAGATTCAAACAGATACAAGGATTAAAGTTTCTGAGATAGATGTGAATTCAGAGCCTGCTGCTCCTGAGGTTGATTCATCAAGGGAGAGAGCTGCTGGGGCTGCAGCTTCTACTGTACCTACTGGTGTAAATGATGTATTCTGGGAACAATTTCTTACAGAGACTCCCGGTTCCTCTGACACCCAGGAGGTCCAATCAGAAAGACGGAATACAGATGACAGGAGATCTGAAGGAAAGATGGGAGAGAGGGGAAATATTTGGTGGAGCAGGAAGAATGTCGACCACCTTGCAGAAAAGATGGGGCATCTCACTTCAGCTGAGACAACCTGATGATAGTTCTTTTGTTTAAGATTTGAAAGTTTTGGTGGTAGCTTTTGCAACTTGGCATTGAGGTATGACTGGTTATATTTATGTAAGATAAAGATGTTCCATGTTCAGTTTGTATCTCTCTTGCTTGCATCACTAGTACCAAGCTAATTTGTTGATTTACTGTTATGCTATTTCATGAATTTGTAGATTCATTGTGGTGTTAGTGACAGTAAGCATTAAGCTAGATTTTAGTTTACCTCCTGTAGCTTATCACCCAAAAAGAAGGGGAAAACATTCTAGTTATTTTCTTGCATGTTTCATGTTAATTCAAACTCCTACAATATTCGTGTACTGAAGATGAAATATATGTTAACAACCGAAAGTGTCATTAATAGGCACCCAAAGCATTGTGGTGAATGTATTTTGAACCTCTGAAGGCTCTAACTGACATATTAGCGGAAGCTCATATGTTGCACAAATATTAGGTAAAATGATAAAGAAACTAATAGAAATTCAATATTCATGCATAATTAATGCCAAAGATCTCAATATAGGAACTTGGATATGCATGGAGAAATTAGGAAAATATTTGCAACTTGGGCAAGCTCGGTGGGGCCAAATATAATTTCAGGCTCAACTTAATGTTACTTTTTTATGTTCCGTGATCAACATGCCCATTTAGTTCAAGATCTGTAATCTGGCCTTTCCTAACTTGGACTGTGTGTTGGTTTGCACATAAGAAGCCTGAATTCAACTCAAATGCCACTGATTTGATGACCATCTTTATTTTCACTTTCACAGCAGAAAAAAATGGATTTTTTCTTCCTGTCCCAAGGGTGTACTTTTGTCAAGTAAAGCTGTTACTTTGTATTGTCATAATTTCAGAAATGTGTAGAGTATAAAGTCTATCCAAGTCATTGGCATATAAAGCCGTGAATATCAAGATTTTCATGGATCAGTAATTGAAATGGAACATTTTTGTTTATCGGTATCTATTCTTAGTAGCTACTATAGTTCCATTACAATTTTTATTCAAAAATCATCTATTATGTTGCCCATGTGATGCACTAATTGAATTGAACTGTTTTGTGCTGTAATTATACTAAACTTTGATGGAAAACATACATTAATTGTAAGATAATAATTGTGCTACTATATTTTGTGAAACTGCATTAGTGGTCGGATATTTGCAATCTGCACGTATGATAACTGCAATAGTTAGTCCATACAAATTCACTAATGCTCGATGCTATTGGACTAGTAGAATCTGATGTTTTGATCATTCTGTTTGCTGTTTAAAGATTTCTTCACAGCCCATGATGTGTAATCCTTTGTAGAAAGGATAAGGATATTTCTTGTTCCTCTGGCCGTGTCTCTGATTCAAACTGAAGTGAAGGACTGCATCTGGCTTCCTTTGCTCCATTTGCATGCAATCCCTCATGATAAAATCTAGAAAATTTTCTTTAGGCGCATGTTTGGACCATTGGCCCTTCTCCGGTACATGTTTTATGAGTTCTAAAGAGCAATGGAGCCTTCTTCTTTGTGATTTTGAGTACGTAACAATAAAATTCGACCAAATTTTGATCAACTCCCCTTGAAGTTTAATGAAGATTTTGGATTGATTGGATTCTTTCTTGGTTAATGAGACCACCACCACAAGTAACAACAGTATTTTCTATTGTCTTGCAACTCCGTAAAGATTTAGTTTCTTTTAAAGGTGTCCAATGCTTTATGCTAAATAAATAATTACTCTCTTTTTTTTCCTTCTAGGGACGTAGATAAGGTTTAAGATGGGGCGATTCAAAGGGGCTCATATAGCTTGTTATCGTGTTATAATAATTCTTCAAATTTGATCAAGAGTTTAGATATTAACTTTAGGTATGGAGATTTATGGGTCGGTGGATGACTTATATAACTAAGATTATGACATTGTCTGATTGCAGTAATTGATGAAAGGTCTATGATGATCTATGTTGGTCCTTCATGAAGCCACTAAGTAGTTTGGATGGGAGTTTTAAGAAAATGACAGGGAAAAGTAAATATGCTATGGATGTTTCAAAGCCTATTTAGATGTCAATGAAAATGACACTTCATCACAAATGAAGATTGGGAGTTGTTTTTTCTTTCCCCTTTTTTTTCTTGAAGTTGTTAGTTATTTGATGGTAAGATGGGGTGCTCTTTCTCTAGTCGATAAGTATAGGATTGTTTAATTAGCTGGTTCAAAGTCTCAGGAAACTTAAGAACCAGAATGGGCTACAATAATCATAAAATAAGGTTGACGGTTGGTTTGTTTTAGAGATGTGTTTTGAGGCCTTTGGAGATGGGACGCTAATAGGTGTCTACATTGGGAAATAGCCGTGGAGGAGTCATGTAATAGTTAATGTCCAACAAGGAATATTTTTGGTGGATTAAAGGGATTTCATTTATTGAAGTTTTTGCACCATCTCCTGTGATCCATATGTTGATGATGTCTACTCTATTACGAACAACGTGGAGAGTCAGATGAGATGCTATGGACATGTATAATGAAGATTTTGAGACTCCAATGTTGGCTAATATTTAATAAATGATGTAGGAAGAAAAAGAGAACACCTAAGGTGGCATGGATGGAACTTTCAGTAAAGGATTTGGAACAAACTTGCAATAATATCAGAGGTGGCCTTTAACTAGAATGGTTGGTGAATGAGAATTCATAATGACCGCCCCAATAGTTGGAACAAGTTTCGATGTTTATATATGATGAAACATTTTTTTGGGCTTATTATGTTGTGTATACATGTTTCAAGTTAGGTTTGGGTATCAAGTGGATCTTGCTGAGAGTAGGATTGTGGGCTCAAATATAATTCTGCGAAAAGTTCCCGTATGACTAGCTTGATAAAGTGTGCTTAATAGACTCTCACCCTTTTTCTTTTTCCTTATTAGGTATTCACTAGTTGATGCTTCCCTTCGATTAGAACCCAATAAAATGTCACAATAGAGGGTTGCATTATTAGCTCTTTATAACAGTTTCTTTGTAATGCTCGATAGGCATGAGTGCCAAGTAAAAAAAGGTGCCATGTTATAGGACATCACATCCTAAAACACCTGAAACAAAGACACTTCCTTTGAATATATGAAGATGTACAGAAGTTATTTAGTATACGAATTTATTGTTCTATTATATTAAAGATGTTATGATCCTCTGTTTCTGATTTTTTTTTACTTGCAATGTCTGGCATTGATGGTGTCAACTGAACCAAAATTTTCCTTTGGATACTCATGAAGTTCTAATGTTTTCCCCCGAAAAGATGAACTCCTCATTGATGACTGTACATAAGATGACACTACATGCAGTAGCCCTTAAATTGGTGTGTCACACGAGACATGCATCAAAGTGAAACATATAAGAGGACATGTCTATCCTTTGTCCATTACTTACTCTTATTTAAGTCCAGCCTCGGGAATCTTTTTTTATATATTTTTAATTTCAAGTTGCCTATTGTGATGTATTCCTTAAAAAAATGCCTAAGATGATGGTAGAAAAATTTAGAAAATCAAAAAAAAAAAAGATTGAGGGATAATGCTGATGGGGCTGCATAATAACAGTTCGGTGAAACTATGTCTTGAATAGAAGACCAGAACCAGTCACCTCAAATGATCTTGATTGCATTATGAGAAAAAGTAGAGTTCCAAAAGATGTCGATGGGTGGTTATGCAAGGCCTATAGAGGGAGATTCACTATTTTATCAGAAGCAGCATTTCAAGTTGGGAGAGAAGTTTGGAAAGGTTGCAGATTTGAACTTTGAGCAGAGATATAGGCGACCATAAAACTTCATTGGGTTTTACTGGAGAGGAATTTGAGGGGGTCTTTGGAAAGAAAAATTTTCTGGAAACTAAGGTTACCATAAAACTTCCTTGGGTTGAGGTGCGAATTTCTTCAATCACATATAGGTAAAGCTACATGTATTTATTTTGGCCAATTCACATCTTTATTTTTCTTTTTTTTGGTGAGGTAGGATTTTGCAAATGTTGCAGACTGCAATGTTTATTTTTTTGACAATGGCCTGCAAAGGAAGTGGTCAGTGGAAAGTCCCGTTCCGAGAACGTTTTCTGTTTCTATTTACACATCACTCTTCTTTGGTTTCCCTGTTGATCCTTGTTATAGATGCTACCCAGTTGTTGAAGTCCTCTTTATAGTTAGGAAACCTAAAGGGAACCATAGATGCTTTAATTGAAAGCTCTCTCTTCATCTGTCCCACCCTCAGAGCCAAGGTAGGGGAATTCCCAGAGGACTACTAGCTCTCAATTTCGAAAGTTAGGCCATCATCGTCAGAAAATCTAGTCATCGGGTAGCCAAGAAAAAGTAGTGTCGAAAGGGTTGGTGACTTCGATGGTTGCACTTCCTTCCACTCCCTTAAGTGATCGGGTTTGGGTATGATGATAGATGTTATTTAGTCCGTACCATCCAATGGTACCTTGACTAGTATGATAGGACCATTCACCAAAATGCCTTATTTCTGCCGTCTTCTCATGATCTTTATGTTGCAATTATTTGTGTGGGGTTCTTCGGGGCAATATGTGCTGTACTGAAATAATGAAACAATGAACTTGATCCCTCTCCAGTACTTGTGAGAAGGTTGGAATTTATTGACATTGTGGAGAAATCTTGAATTCCATTTCCTTTTTTTTCCCTTATTTTATTTTTTATACATATAAATATAATTTTTTTAACGATGTTAGAACAATTGTTAGATTAGGATATTTTATATAATAACAGTGTTTTATAAGGGTATACATGTAAATATCAATTTTGAAAGAATATTCATACGAAATTCGATATTTAGAAAGATATTCATGCAAAAAAAAAAATTATTTATTTATCTTTTAGCGTAGCTGACTATTTATATATGACACGGGCATGAGAACCATGCATTCGTGAGCTGGATCAAACTATGCAGGGCATCTACCTGCACCATATTACCGGCCTTAAAATCCTAAAATGATGGAATTAACTGATCTCTATCTATTTGAAATAAATTTAATGATGTCGCAGACCTCCAAATTGATTCTGGCTGACTTCATATAAACATTGCATGCAATATGGTGTCGTAATAAAAGAATTCCCCTGAAATGTGACAAACTGACACAGGGCTTCCATCTTAAAGAATTCCAATTGCGTAGACAAAAGCCACAAATGCTTTAATACATTGATCAAGTAAGGCTCAAACCGACGCATGGAAGCCACAACAGTAACTCCCCAAATCGTCAGACAAATAAACAAGAAGAAGGAGCATGCAATTTTCCTGACGTTTTTTATCAGTATATCTCCCCGCAACAATTCCAAATATTACTCTCTTTTTTTTTTTTGTAAATCCAAAAGAACGTATGACCCGATTACAAACTAATAATTTGGGTTTAATTCTCTGGCAGGAAAGGAATGGTGCCAAGTATCAAGTTACCTTAGCCATTGCCTGGTCCCGTGGGTCTCGCATCAATCCAACATCCAGAATCCTGTGCCGCATTTGAAATCCGGCGCGTATCACCTAGGCAATGGATTAAAGCCATGTGTGGCTGTGAAGCGGAATACTTTGATAGCCGTTCGATATCAACCTACTCAGCAGTTGGACCTTTAGGGCCACTTAAGCTCTGGCTTGGGTCTGCTTTATATCCAGCCCAATTGCTAAAATTACTTTTATGATAGCATTCTAATATGGATACATTTAGAAGATCCAAGATTAGTAAGTCTCGGAGTGCGGGCTACATACGAACTCACTCAATCTACGCCACATTAGTTTTTCTATGAATATTTTTGGCCTAAAAAGAGGCATTAACACTATCTATAGTTCGGATGTCTCGAGGCGGCACCCACCCAGCCGCGAGTAAAATTACTTGTACTCTCCATAAAAACAAAGTATAATATAAAAAAAAATTTGCCCATACAATCATTATTAGTGGGTAAATTAGTGGATCAATTATTTTATCGTGAGGCGGTCCTTACAACTAAGGTAAGGTGCACCGGAGTGGCTAAGATTCGAAACACGCGGGCGTCAATTAAATATAGGGATTGAATGCCCTCCGTTTGATTTGTCTGGTGGAGTCGCTATTTGATCTGTCGTTATTTAGATAGTGCTGGTGCGACGTACTTACACGGAGATAAGGGCTGCTACGCTGGTAGGGCTCTGCCATGGATGGAAAGAATATGAGTAAAAAATATTCTACCCTCATTAAACACTTTCCAGCGAGGGAGGGGGCCCAGTAGGGGTTGCTACGCGGGTAAAGAAAAAAAAAAGAAAGAAAAGAAAAGAAAAGAAGAAGGTAAGGTGCATCACCTACTTATGTTCCCACTTATTTGCATACATTTTCTCAATGACTAAAGTCGGTAAATTGGTAATTCTCCTCGGCGAGGGCGAGGGCGAGGGTGTTGGGGAAGTCGCCGATGGCGATTGGGGATGGCGAGGCTGACGACGAAGGCATGGAGGTGGATAGAAAGAATCGAACGAAAAAGAGAACAGGGTGTTGGGGAAGACGAGAGAGAGGGCGAAGAAAAGGGGTAAAAAACTCTTTTCTAAATTAAAATATATATTTATTATTTAAATAAAGTTGCAAGACGGGTGGTCGAGAATCACCCCTTTTTTTTTAAGATTAGAGGACTAAAATATTTTTTTTACAATTTTATTATTTTCAGTATGAGTGAAAATCTTTTATATATATCGAATCAGTTCCGCCCTCTGTGGGTTCCAAGACTCCCGGACTGCTCTCGGCTTCCAGATGGTCTGTCGCAGGGCTATTTGGAAGCTCTGGTGGATCCCTTTCTTGATCTCTTTCTCGGGGGTTTTGGGCCAGGAAATCCTTCTTCCGAGAGGAGGGAACGGGGTCTTTGGGGCGACGGCGGCGGAGTCCAGCTGCCCGTCGCCGGATCCCTCGCTCTACTACCGGCCTGTGATCGGAATCGTCACCCACCCCGGTGACGGTGCATCCGGAAGGCTCAGCAACGCGACCAACGCCTCCAACATCCCCGCCTCCTATGTCAAGTTCGTCGAGTCCGCCGGCGCTCGGATCATCCCCCTTATCTACAACGAACCCTGGGAGGTCATCTTGGATGTAAGCCTTCTTCCTCCTTTTCGATTCCTTTTTTTGAAAAAAATTACCTTCTTTTTTTTTTTTTTGTAAGTTGGGAATTTCTTGATTTCCTGCCAAATTCTTCTTTCGATGTTATTGATGCACACACTAATGCTTGCTGGTTTATTAGTTTATCTAGGGTTTGAACATAGTCTAATGAGCTTGGTTTTCGGGTGCTTCTTGGATTCTTCCCTTTCTTTAATGATTCCTTTCTCAAATAAGCATCCAGTGGGTGTCGTTTTTTACTTTACTTTTCTTTTCTTTTATACGTGGGATATTTCTTAGTTTCTTGCTTTACTGCTCTGCGATGTTCTCATTGCAAGTATTATTGACTTATATAAGGGTTAATTGTATTCATGTGTCCATATGTATGGTAGCATCTTGCTTTGAGGACTGTTGGTCTATCGGTTTGCATTGCTGGTGAAAACCGACTGTCGTGAGAATTTAGCAGTGTGACTAATGGTTTGGGATCTCTGGTCACTCAGCTGGAAAATAAAGATTCAATGGATGCTTTTCTCAGCTGGTGACTTGTAACCAGAGGACATTTTCTTGTGTTTCTTCCTTTTCTAGCTACTACAAGACCTAAGATCATCATTGGATTTTGTTGACTGCGGATATTTTTTCTTTTATCTCTTTTTCTGTTATCCCTTTTACTTGCCATTTCTTGCAATCAACGGCCGTCTCTACCATCCTCAGAAGAAAGGATATTTATGATCTGCATCTTACATGACAAGTTCACACATCTTAGCATGCTTTTGAACTTATGTCATGCCGTGCTGATAGTTTTGCTGCTTCGATGTGCTCATGCCCCAAACCCAAGTCAATATCATGCATTATCTGGCATAACATCAGTCTATCAACTCATTCCACATGCTCTGCACCTCAGCTTTTTCATTAGATATGCTGTCTTTTTTGTGGATCTACTTTGACGGTATTGGTTTGCTTTTTTTTCTTCTGATGAACTCTTGAAGTGTGATTAACTTGAGTTTGAGGGGGTGTTGAAGAAGGATAATATAGTAGTTTATTGTATTGTATATGGAGTTCATCAGATACATTTTGAACATACGACCCTGTTGCATATATAACGATACATATTCTTTATATAGATATTTTAATGGATTGTGTATATTGATTTTTCAATCTCTGCACCCCTGAGATTATGGCAATATTGACGAAAAGAAGTATTAAATGATTGCAAGAGAGTTGCGATATCCATTGGTAAGAAATTAAGATGGTGTTAGATTGAATAATATCTGAAACACTAAACATTTTGACATTATTGGACAGAGTGATAGAACAAAGTTTAAGAAAATCACAGCAATTTTAAAGAATCAGACTAGGTTTATCCCGGCATGTAGGTCAACTATGGAGGCTAGTTTTTGGCATATGCAATTCGTGAAACGAGGACATTCATGAGAAAACAAGGAAAACATTATTAGTTGCAGAGAAACAAGTTAATATACACTTCCAACAAACTGCACCAAGAGTCGGCACTTATACTACATTGCTGTATACTTGTTACAAATGAATCATGACATTCTGATATACTATTTTTATTTGTTGCAGAAGCTGAGCTTGGTAAATGGTGTGCTGTTTACAGGTGGATGGTGTAAAAGAGGTTTATATTTTGAGACTGTGAAGAAAATTTTTCAGGTGCATTAGCTAAATTTATAACATTTTGGTTTAATAGATACCCTTCCCATATAACTTTGCTATTACATGTGGATGCATAATTGTGCACGTTTATAATCTCTGATATTTGATTATATTCTTGCACTTGGTAAAACATGTGTACCAAGAAGCTAAGTTACTGGATACTGACCCGACTAAATATTTGAGTAATGGGCCCATAACATTTTTCATTCTTGAAAAAATATTCAACTTTCCCTAGCAGTTCTGTTTATTTTGTTTTGTATGTCTTTCTTCATGAATATAATTTTATTCGTAACAATATATAGAAAATATAGTAGTAATTGATATAATTGAGGTGAGATGGGTGTCCATATCGTACCTGCTAACCTTTTACGTATCCTTTGTACTGTACATTGCCATCATCTTCTCTCTTTTGTTCCTCTGCTTTTCCAGATAACTTTGGACAGAAATGATGCAGGGGATCATTTTCCCTTGTTTGGGATTTGTTTAGGCTTTGAGCTTATAAGCATGATCATCACCAAGGTAATATCTCACTTTCCTTTGAGCTTTCAAACATAACTCTCACAAACCTATGTACTATGGTTTAGAGTTTAGCTTCTTTTTTTTTTTGTATCATCTGGAATAGGCGATATTCCTTTATTATGAATCAAGATGTTCCTTTGCAACGTTTCCCTTCTGCAATTTAATAGTTTTCTTAGTAACGTAATTGCAGTTTAATTCAAGCACTGTATTTTTTCTCGCCATTTGCACTCAAAACTTTTCTGATAATCCAGTTTGTAGTCCTGCATTAATCACTGTTATGGTTTAGAAGATACGATATGAAAGCACCTATGCTCATTAAATATTGGTTATCAAGCGATATCTGTATAATTTGGTTCTTTCAAAAGGCAGGCTATGAAATTTTAGTGGACTAATGTTTTTATAACTTCTATTTATAGTGATCTCACCTCAGTTTTTGCTGTGCTGCTCTATAAAGCAATCTACTTGAATCACTGAGTTTTCTTTTCTTTTACCACTGGTCTTTGAGCCCTTAATGTTGAAAGTTGGCTGCAACGGACAATTGATATAGTTTCTGTGTGCAACCTAATTGGTTCATCCCTGCATAATTATTCTGTTTGTCTATTTGTTGAAGATCTGTTACAGTTGGGTCATTGTAAAACGGTAATGCAAGATCAATTTCAGATCTGTGGCCATAATCTCTATATCTTATATATGAATTACCATGCAAGTTTTCTAGCAGTTTTTGGGGCCTTGATGAAGATAGCTTATTTAGTTACATTATTATTATTCTAGTCATTTACCTTGATGATACATAATATGGAAACCTCATATGGAAGTGACTGCTGGTTGTGTTGTTTTATCACTAGCCCACTACATGATATATGCAAGTACATTCATTTCCATCACTTTTTCTTTCCTCTCAGAAATCTTACTGGTTTCCCTGAATTTAAGTTTATATAGACGGACCAATTGGTCAAAAATGGGTTAAGAAAGTCTATGTTTTAAGGTAAATCTGGCCATGCTCTTTAATTTAATACCTGTTCATATTATCAGAATAGCTAGATTATATCTATTCCCTCCTTTTTCTATAAACACTTTAATTCCATTTATAAATACTTAGTAAGCCTTCTCTGCATTTCCTTTTTCTTAAATTCATTCTTTTCTTTAATAAGTGTATGCTAGCATACAACTAAACTGACTTGTGTAATTACAATAATTGTAGTTAGGTTTGCTGTAGTATCCTTATTTAGAGTCAAAGAACTTATCTGCATTCAAAAGCTGTGGCTCCTCTCATTTTTCCCAATAGTTTAAGCCTTTCTCCATTTATTGATCTTCCCATATTTTCTGAAATAAAATTCTTCCTTAAAAACCTTTTATGTAATTCTTCACTGTTTTGTTTTTATCATGTATATAAATTATAAACTTTATGCTCGACTTACATGAAAATCTGAGTAGTCTCCACAAAAATTGATAATGCTCAAGGCGTTAGGTGAGGTATTAAGATGTAACCTTCGTTCTGTTTGTTTTATATAAATTGCGTATCTGCAAAAGCTAGAAAAAAAATCATGTGGTGAAAACCAGATTTAAATGTGAATTTGTTGTTGGAAATTTGGCATTTAAGGATCAGCTGTTGAATTTGTAAAATGAGCACAAATTTTGAAGCAAATAAATGAATGAGAGTCTATGTTAATGTAGTATTTTTGTGTCTTTATATCCTTATAGTGCTTTAGGTGTGAAATAGATGGTCCTCCCGTTACCAAAGTTCAGCTTTTGAATCTCCAAAACATAAATGTGTTGTTTGAAAATTTGGTATATAAGGACCTGTTACTGGGTATCTTCAATCAGCACAAATTTTGAAGCAAATAAATCAATGCGTGTCTATGTAATGTAGTATCTTTGTGAACTAGATGGTCTCCCCATTATCAAAGTTCAGCTTTTGAATCTCCAAAACAGCACTGTGCAAAGACAGATACAATATGCGCATGCCATCATAGTCTTTTCATGAGCCTTATACGTTCTTTTAGTGCCTTGCCTTAAAATAACCTTTTCAAAAGATGCCCTAAAGTCAGGACATGATTAATTTAATCAATGAATTTTGCAATCATAATTATGATTCTTATTGATGGGATCTATGGTATGTGAATGATACACATTAATATCTGCAGGAATTGGAGAGTGCTGTATTTAAGCATTAGATAGTGTTTCTAAGTTTCAGGAAATCTCATGTGTGTACCTGTGAAAATTTTTAATATATTTGTGTATCCGTTATATCATGATTTTAATTGCAAACTAAAATTTGAACAAAATTCCGTAAAATATCAAATTAATTCGAACTTACTAATTTGGGTAGTTAGGAATATTTGAAGCTTTGACTGTTGTTCTCTAATATTATTGGATTTTTACAATTTATAGGAGCAATTTATTAGTTTTTAATATTTAGAAAATTTCTTAGCATTATTTTGATAATAGAGGCCAAAAGTATTTGTTTGCAATTTTGAAAGAAGTTCTTTTCAAATAACATCTTGATGTTTTATAATTCATATAAGCCTAGACACCAGAAACACATTATACTATCATGACATCCTGATGCCTTATGTGATGCTAACAGCTTATGTGCATCATTGACCTAGTGAATTTGTTTGTATTCATCCTTTCCCCTTCTGACATTTTTGCTCTTGGATTAATGTTGCTCTGCTGTTAATGATTATAGGACAATAATTTTTGTGAGAGGTTTAGTGGAGAAGATCAAGCATCTACTCTCGAGTTCCCCGATCATGTAAATATGCAAGGATCTGTTTTTGAAAGGTAACTGCTACATTTTATGCTTCTGTTTTTGGAGTATTTTAGTGCTTTGAATAAGTAAAAAGTTCATAATTTCGTAATGCCAAAGCATCATAGTTTAAATTAGATGCTACATTCTGTCATGCACATAAACAAAGTTCAGCAACTCATAGTTACATTTGTATATATGCACATAGAACTTTCTACAGTTTAGTTAAAAACAAATGTCTTCACATGCACAAACATGCAAACTATTTTCGACGCCAGTGACATTTTTAAAGAAAAACCAGTCTACCATTATAGCAAGTATGCAATAAAACAAAATCTCTATTACATAAAGAAATCTACTTATCTGTGAGCTCGGTTTTCATGTTGGCAAACTGATGGTTTTCCATATTCTTCAACAAATACAGGAATCAATAACTGAAGAAATAATGAATCATTATATAACCATAACCACTTCCATAACCATAACCGTAACCATCTGATCTCATCCCAGGTATTTGAATTTGGCTTTGTAAATCCTCATTCACCAAGTGTTACTATTCAGAGCTGTCTTTAATGTCACTTCCATCAACTAACCACACAGTACATACACAGTGTTCTGAATATGCTTGGACTAATCGATACTTAACATGTACAGAATATGGTTGCACTAATTGATACTCAACTAAAGATGGGGTTGCAGACATTGGGAAGCTGGTGAGATGGCAAGGATTTGGTGTTAGAAGGATTTAGCTACTAAAATCTATAAATAATCTACTGTTCTGGAATCTTTGATGTCCCATTTGTATTTGTTCGTGTCACATGTACTATTAACTGCTACACAGTTTGATCATGGTTGTACTGTTGGTACCATTGACTAACTTGGATTGCAGACCTCATTTTAAATCACCATCGCCTAAATCTACTGTTAGATCGTGTAAATTTACAAACCAGAAATACAGAGATAGATTTAATGCATCTAAGGACTAATTCTAATGTTTGAATGAAATCATGCTATGACATAATAAGTTACTGGTGTTGGACTATGTTTTGCCATATTGTCCAAAATTTCACCTCAAGATTTTTACATTATATAGACAACTGAATCAAGAATGACTTTTTTCAACATTTTATGTTCCAAATCTTGAACTTGCTCTATACCTGTTTATGCATGTCAAAACATTTATTGACACTTTCTTTGAAGCAATTTCATGTTTTTTATTAACACTGTTTTAGTCACAACCCTTAGCTATTAGAAGACAATGTATAGATAACACTTAGTTTCCTGGGAAGGTAAATGATTATTGGAAGCTTAGTGCAACAACAGTGACAAAAGTAAATACCAAAAAATGAATTTGATTAATTTTGGGGGCACATATGATAATTAAGCAGATAAATCAGGAAATTCTGCTCTTAATATGTCTTATACAGTCCTTAGTTCAATAAATTAATGTATTGACCATTTGACCACCATTATCGGCATGATAATGTATCTCTGATTGTGCAGATTTCCTTCTGAATTACTGAAGAAATTAAGTACAGATTGTCTTGCCATGCAAAATCATATGGTAAGTTAAATAAAACCATGTCCTTTGTTTTGCTCTTTATGTTTTTGGAATAAAACTATGTCTCTTCATAACTTATTCATTTTTCGTCTGTTAGTTTATATACGGTGAAGGTGTTATACTTGGTTTTTGCTTTTATTATTTTGTCTAAATAACTTTGCTTCTTAGTAATGAAGCTTCCTGTCCATTTTTCTTTCTTATCTGTGGACATCTTATGTCTTTTGATTTTGATATATCCAGTCTCATCAGAAATACAGTGGGAAAACTCTATGCTAAGCAAATTATACTCTTCTTTATTCTTCATTTTACTGATGCTTTAAAAAATCACTGCCTCATTTATGTTTTGACTATTTTGTCTTAGAGACAATGTTAAAATCTTGCAGCTTGGCTGAAATTTACTGTGGTTGTTTTGTATTTCTTTGTTTTCTTATACATTCTATTTGACCTTTGGAGTAATTTGTGTAAATGATATGGCTTACCATAACAATGAGCCTACTGATTACGATGCGAGACTGATGTATGTTGGTAAGTTCATCAGCTTTTCTCTAATCCAGTATTATCTACTGTTATTCTACTTTGCTGGTATGGTAATGATTGTATGCTAAAAACTTTCATGCAGTAATTCAAAATATTTGCTGACAATTGAAATAGTTCTATGTCATAGTCTGTCCTGTGAATACTTTGATCTTTGAGTCTGGGTATACATAAAATGGATTGCTATGTTAGTACTTAGGACCATCTCTCAAGTTTAGAAGAAAAGGGAAGGTAATAGAAACTTAGAAAGTACTGAAATTAGACTGTGTATAATAAAATAAATTTCTTGGAGGATGGGTTATGGGATTCTTTAGTATATGCTGTTATCTACAGATAAATTAAAATATTTTAACTAATTTGTGTTACTTTTATTCAAAATGTTTGCAAAATAAGCATGGAGGGTGGTTGTTTGGTGGATGATTAAGAAAATAGAAATTAATTCTGTCATTACCTAGCCTGCTTTTTGTAGGCTCTTTTTGATTTGTGAATGTGGGTCAAGTGTCAATCTTTTTTCCCTTTAACAAGAAAAAGGTTGTATGGAATCAAGGAATTTAGAAAAGTTTAAGGTTATATTAGAGGTTGGCCTTAACAGGAAGTATTAGTGAACAATAATTCATAAAGCCGACCTCAATTTTAGTGTTGATGGTTATACTTATGTATTGGTATGGAGTTGCGAGTAAAATTGTTGTTGGATAATGTTGAAATTGATGTAGCTCCTTTTCTTTACTTCTGGTTTATCAAATTCTTATTAATAATTTTGTTTACTTAATTTGCTAGGATATTGAGATTTTCATGCATATAGGATGACTTCTCGATCTTGATGATAAGCTTATTACAAATTGTTTCTAATCTGCAAAGGATATATGATAACATATGTATGAACATTGTACAAAAATTCCTCCTGCTTGTGAAACCTTGCAGATTATTATTTATAATGATGATTTTTTAGCATGGAGATGATATTGCTAACTAGTTCAACATAATAGCATACTGTTTGCTACTTCTTGTAGGATGAATACATCATATTACTTTTTGTAGCATATTAGTCCTTGAAATGGTTTTATTGAAATACTATAATTTCCTTGCATCTTGTAGATGAACATAGAATGTTGTTTCAAGCTCTGTATAACTTCTGACAGTTTGTTGGAGACTGGCAGAAGTATATATGTTTTAAGAACCACACTCATATTGTGACTAATTAGACAAAATCTTGATTCCTTTATTAGTATTAGAAGTTTTTTTTTATAACTGCAGCCTAATCTTTATTTATCAAACTATTGACACTATGGATAGTTTGGTATATCTCCCAAAAGTTTGCAAGAGAATGATGCACTATCAAGTTTTTTCAGGATATTGACCACAAGTACTGATGCAAATGGTGAGGTACAAGAATAATGACAGTCTCTTTCTTGTTTTTTCATATTCAATTTTCAACTTAGAAGTTAGCTATTGCTTCTAAAATTACCTTTTTTAGGCTGACCTCTTTTTTTTTGCTTTACGTCAGGTCTACGTCTCAACTGCTCAAGCATACAACTATCCTGTAACCGGCTTCCAGTGGCATCCGGAGGTATGCTTCAATCACCACAATTATACTTCATATTAACAAGCAGCTTACATAGAGTCGATATTGTTGAAGTTAATTCTTTTCATATTTCTTGTAGTTTGTTATGGATTTCACTGTAGATTAGTGATCAGCCATTGGTTCACTCAGAGTGTTTTGAAGTTTGAACCATTTTGTCGAAGGAAAGGTTTATAGTCCAGCACTGGCCTTGATCTTGATAATTGGGGTTATAAAACATTTCTTTATAATGTTAAGGACTCAAGTGTATATATCGTCTATAACATCTGCAACAAGCCCTGATAGTAACATGCATCTGAGTTGATTTTCAGATCTCATATTTGCTAGTATTCTAGCATCTTGAAGAAGATTGATGCTCTCAATTCTTGACTCATAGCTCCTTTACCATTAATGTCTAGCATCTATTTGAGAAAATAGATATGGGCTATCAGATAAGAGCAGGGCTCAGAAGTAATTTACTTTGCATAAATCCATCATCCCCCATTAGAATTTAGAAGAAAATAATTGCCTGGCTGTCTATCCAGCATTCTTTCACAATTGCCTTACTAGGGTGCTTATCTGACCCTGTTTTGTACTGTCAGCTAAATCTCCATGATTCATTTTGTGGGTTATTTGGAGAGGATTCAAACTCTAGAACTCCATGTGGAAGCTGGGATGGAGGTGCCTTCTTCCACATGCCTATCTGCATTACTGTCTTCCTTCATGGGAAAGGGTATCACTTTTACTATGATGATGCTAGGGCAAATCTAGAGCATCTAAAAGATTCTTCCGTTAACATCAGAATTTTTCGTTCTAGCAAGGTCTTCCATCTTTAATTGGAAACCAGATCGAGTTTCTTAGAAGTAATGTCCTTGAGGTTTCTATTCTTAAAATGCATCTGTGATTCTTACCTCTTATACAACTAAAAGCATTTTGGAAAAAATGTCAACAACAAATTCATCTTGCAAACTCATCAGTGTTTTCTGGTCAAGTCCTGGTCACAGCAATTTGTTGGCCAATCCTATTGAAGGATGAAACCGCAGGTTGTGGATGGGCTCAATTTTCAGCACTGCAATCCAAAATGCTACATTTTGAAGACAGGTTCTTCGTTACATCCTCAATTGCCACTGCTGTGATGATAGTAGCATGGTTGAGTATGTATGAATTATTTGACTGAAAACATGGATTGTAGGTTTCTTTTTCTTTGGCAGATCTTGCAAGTTTGCCAATTTATGACCACTTTCCATGCTTCTCTGCAGCATGCCGACTGAACTAGGCTTGGGACCCTAGTAAATGTAACTGTCAACTGAGACATCTCAAGACATGTTTTGTATATATATTATTTTTAGCTGTATTTAACTGCATAACATGAATCCATTCTAGTTGTATACTTGTATTTAACCAAACCTAAACACCGAGAGGTAGAGATGGATCAAAAGTGGTATCGCAAATAACAGATGCACAAAAATGATGGGCTTGAATATATAGAATTGATGTATCTGCAAAAGATAGTTTATCAGACCTTTCTGTGAGATTGATCTGGTCAGCACTTTTGTTTGCTCTGAGGTTTTCATAATTTTTCCAAATAACTTCTTTTTACATATATAAGATGGACTTTCCTCTTCCAAGAGGAGAGTATATCAACTCTTCTGGATTCCAAAATCAATAATGGAGCATCCAAATTGAAAATCCATACTATTAATCATGATTTATATCACTGCAAATATCTAGAAATCAAAAATCATATGCATCATATGGACACAAAATAAATAATTTTTATCATGCTAGTATGCTAAAATATATGATAAAGCATTTAAGTTAAGAATCTACCTTATTTATCATGATTTATACATGTTAAAATATGTTAGATTGAAAATCAATAGATTTAAATGCTTAGATCATAGCAAAACATGGTCTCAATTCATTTTAACTATTCATTTTTTGCGCCTTCTTGATGCATAGGCTAAAAAAAGCCACACTATTAATCATGATTTATATCGTTAAAAATGTCTAGAAATAAAAAATTACATGTTTTTCGTGATATCTAATATATGCATCATGTGGACATAAAAATGGATGATTCTTATTATGCTAGTATGCTAAAATATATGATAAAGCATTTAAATTAAGAAACTACCTTATTAATCATGATTTACGCATGTTAAAACACATTAGATTGAAAATCAATAGACATAGAAAAATATGGTCTTATATTATTTTAACCATTCATTTTTGCACCCACTTGATGCATAGGTTAAAGACCACCAAAACATATGATTTTTTGGTGTTTTGATATTTTTGGTGGTATAGCTCATGATTAACTGCGTGAATATTTAATTTGGATGCCCTACTATTGATGGACTTGAGGGGAGTCTATATCCTCTTCCCTCAAGAGGAGCATAGTCCATCTTTCTCTCTTCTCTCTCTCTATGTATATGTGTAGATACATACATTTTTTTTTGTTTTGGGTCAGAAAATATAGTATAAAACCAGCATTTAATAATTTGAGGAATCAAAAAAGATATGAGTTACAAGAGACCTGATCATCTTATTTAACTAACTCAGAAGCTTTATAGAGTTTTAGCTTGAGACCCTTACAAAGACAGTTCAGTTGCATCTTCTAAATTTATCTATTAGTTCTGCTGTTCTTTGATTTTTTTGTCCTGTCAGTTGCTTAATAATATTCAGAACAGAGCTCAATTTAAAAAGTTTACTTTGTTTACTGCAGAAAAATGCTTTTGAGTGGGGATTGCCAATGATTCCGCACAGTGAAGATGCAATTCGAGTAACTCAACACATAGCCAACTATTTCATCAGGTTATGATGGACCTGATCTATTTTCATGTCAATTTTGATTTTTGGTGCTTTCCAGTGTTATGCAGTATGCCGATACTTCACATTTTAATTTCACCGGCTTAGTACTATGTGCCCTTTATAATAGTGGTTGTTAGGATAAAGAAAAAGGATGACACATGAATGGCTGACACTGCTCTATTTCTTTTGCTCTTTGGCATATTAATGCTTTGGAGACAAAATAGTTATCATCTTCCCCCTTTGCTCAGACTCTAAGTCTAGGGGAACTTTGGATTTCGTGAGCCTAAGCCATGAGTAATAACTTAGATCTCTGCAATTTCCTTGGATAGGAATTTGGAATCAATTTCTAGAGGGTTGACATCATCTTGATATCTGGTCATAGAATGGACTTATCTTTCCATGGAGTCTTCTCAACCCAGAGTTCTGTTCTTTAGCTTACCCTATATTTGATAGGAAAAATACTTGGACAATAACAATGATAGGATTCTTAAATAAATTTTCCTTCCAAACTAAGCAGTACTTATTCTTTTGTAAAAGGGATCTTATACAAAACAAAATGATAAAATATGGTTAAAAAAATCTCCACTCTCCAGTGATTGGTAGCTACAAATTTGTTAGTAATGTATCTTATCCTCAAGGCATCAAGATCTTGGCACTTACAATTAGAGTCTATGTCAATTGAAACAAGCACTAGGAGTGCTTTTCTGAAGTCAGGATGTGGCCTGCTTTACTAATTTCAAGTTTACCATGAAACCTGACTTCCCAAGATATGATAGTGTCCATTAGTATGTTACCATGTCTAACTATATTACTACCACAGTTTTTTTTTTTTGTTGACAGAAAAGGAGGATTGGGACGCCCCCCTTAAGTTATTTTTAACAAAGAGTTACAGAGGCTTTACTGAAGTTTTATAAGAGAGCCTTTAAGCTTGTTATTGGTAAGTGTACTTAGGTACAGAAAGGAGCAATGGGAAACACGTGCGTGATTACTACCACAGTTTAAAATGAACGTAGTCCTATATGCTGTTTTCCATTGCTAAATTTCTCTCCGTAAGAAATTTTTAGTCAGCATTAACTTCAGCACAGAGAGAGAGAGAGAGAGAGAGAGAGAGAGAGAGAGAGAGAGAGAGAGAGAGAGATGATGATGATGCCATATCATTTATTGTTAAAACAGAACTAGATGAATTATAATTAAAAGCTTTTCTCCAACTTTTTTCTTCAATTTTTTTACTAAAACAATGATCGAATATGTTGCTAGAGTCCGTCAATTATTACAGTTCTTCGAAAATCTTGATATAAGTAGAAATGTGGTGAAATTAGTCTGTGATTGCCGATAGGATACGATTCCACTGGCTGGCATCCCTCTCTTTAGTGCGTGCACTGGGAGAGGTCCCAGGTTTGAACCCTTGGAGGTGGCATTCCCACCATATTTCTCAAGCAGAGAGAGAAAAAGAAATTAGTCTGGGATCTTCATGTCTTTCATTCTATTCATAACATCTGAATTTCACTCCATGACCACATAGAACTACCAAATCAATCTGGATTATATATTGCAACCAATTCCATGGTAGTTACTTTTTAAGGAAATAAAAAGGAAAGCATACTTCTAAACTACATGTTTTCTTATGGCGCAGTGAGGCTCGCAAATCCTCAAATAGACCTTCTGCTAGAAAGGTGCTGGACAATCTCATTTACAATTACAGCCCCACTTATGGCGGGAAAGCTGGGTAAGATTGTAATTTACTTTCATCAGTTTCTCAATTTTCAGGCTGATGTAGTTTCTCTTGTTATTACAGAAAAGGGTATGATGAAGTTTACATCTTCACATAATCATCTCAGGGATGGGTCTCTCGATGATAACGTCCATTCCAATGCTCATGTCCTGATTGGTGGCACCACATTGCTATAAGCACATATATATATATATATTTCAACTGTGTTATATGATGCAACCAAATCATTGTTGTAAGTATCAAGTACATAATGGTCCAACGGACATTAATATGCAGACTTTATGTTGAAGATGGAAAGAATGTGCAACTTTTTAAGATCAGTTGATTTGTCAAGTCCATTCTGTAATTCTACTTTCTTCATGTCTCTATTTCAATTCAATCCGAGAATTCATAAAAGTAATCTATTATTGTATTAAACTGTGGGATGCAACTATTGGCTAAAGAAGATCCAAGTTTTATTGGTATTGGAGGCTGCATAATGGTCATTGATGAGATGGTGTTAGATAATCACTCAGATTAACTTGAAGATGGGAAAATGATGTGTGTGCCTGCTTAGCCCTGTTAATGTATCATGATCATTTCATGAAAAGAAGGTTGGATGCTGTCCTCAAAAATCTGTGATAAACCTGAACACTTGGCCTATGGTATTAGATTTGCAGGTGAAGACGGATTCCTTTTCAATTTGCCCACGGAGATCTTTTTGGCTGTCGGAAAATCCTGCTACGCTTAGTTTTCATATTTCCTTGCTGATGTCTTAGTAGACTTAAAATGAAAACTGAGATGACCTCCTCCTGAAGATTTGAATATATATCTTTATCATTTTATGTTATATATTTATTTAATTTTTATTATTTTCCTTTACGATTTTTCGGATTATTTTATTTCTAAATGTTATTTAATAAAACTATTATTTATATCTCTGTTTTGTTGTTTATTAACTGTATTGTACTTGTCTAGTGGCTACTATATTGGAACATATAATTAATTCAACAATGACCAGAATCAGTATTTTGTTAGTTAATCAAATTCATGCTTGACAAAGGGAATGCAATGCGCATATCTAGCGTCGCTAATATAAATTCAAGTTATGCTTATCTCAAGTTTTAAACTGAGAGGGAAAGCCATATCGTACTGCAAATGACCCTTGGATGGCGGACCAGTGCATTACAGCATTAGCAGGCTTTGTGGCAATCCGAGACTTTATGCTGTCACCACCATTTTCTATACTAACATTTTTATAAGGGGGTCCACCCAACCATCTTTTCTTTTCACGGTGCCTGATTAAGTCCACTCTCCTACTGAAAACTGGACCCCTTCATCTTTCTTATGTTATCGCAAACAGAGAGAAGCTAAAGTAGATCAAGAAACTGAACGAGCCAGTGATACATATTAAATTAGCCTAACCAAGAACCAGCGGTTAGTCGTCGAACCGGTGCGAGCTGAACCGCTCCGGGTTGAGGTCGAACCAGACTTGCCGGAAAACTTTTACTATAACGTCATGGTGCTCGTCCGAGTTGAGCGACAGGTAGCACGCCAGCAGGCTCTCGAGCTCCTCCGGCCGTCCGATCCCCTTCTCCCATATCATCTCCACCATCGATTCCCTAAAATCCTTCTGCGGATCGCACGAGCACTTCACGACCGCGAAGCCCTCCAACCCCGTTTTCTCCTCCGCCTCCACCCTCCTCCGCGCCGTTGCCGCTTTGATCCTTCCCACCTCCACCCTCGATGCCGCCGACGGCCGCGGGGAACAAACCCTAACCTTGGGCCGGATCCTTCCGCTGAACGACTTTCGCGCCTCTCCGTCGCCACGATTCCCCGCCATCCGATAAGGATCACTGGCCAGAGAAGGCTTCGTCCTCAGCGCCGGAAGCCCCTCCGTTTCCCCCGAAGCTCCGTCACCTTCTCTTACCGCCTTGCTCCTCCTCCGCCGCCGGCGCCGCCGCCGGCGCCGGCGCACCCGCGCTGGATCGCTCTCGGACTTCTCGCCCTCTGAGGCGGGCTCGAGCTTCCGGGACCATCGCTGGGACGACCTCCTCGAGAAGGGGATCAGGTGGCCTAGCGGCTGCGATTCGGTGACGTGGAATTCCGATCGGGGGTCGGAGAACGAAGGCGGCGGCCTAGACTGGCGCTGGCCCACCGAGTTATGCCGGGCGGATCTGGCGATTCCTCGCCGGTAAATCGTCCTGCCTTGGGCGAGAAGGCCGTCATCCTCCCCAATGAATCGCCGGCGGGGGGCGTTGTCGGCGTCATGGAAGGAGGCAGGGAATCGGGCGATAAGGAGGTCGAGGACGGCGGGGGAGAAGGAGAGGTGGTCGGAGTCGGAGGAGTGGCGAGGAGAAGGCGGCGGCGGCGGAAAGGAGAGAGGTCCGGTGCTTCGCTTGGACTCGGATGGCGGGGTTTTGGGCTTGGAAGTCAAATTCCTTAGCTTCGAAAACCAGGATAGCGGAAGGACGTTGGAAATGGAAAAGCTGAAGCTGGAGTTGATCTTCTCTTCTCGCTGCTGCTTGACTTGCTTCCTTCCCCATTTCATCTCTCCCTCGGAAGAGCCTAAAGACTCATAGAATTTGAAAGGAGAACGATGGTGGGAGAAGCAGGGGAAGCGGCGGTTCGGAGGAAGTGAGATTCGACGAGCAAGCGAGAACTGACTGGCCTTATGCCATCCTTTTGTGCTTGGATTTTCGAAAAAAACCGGCGTGTTCGATGCCGACTAGAGTACCGAACTTTTACTTTTTTATGCATGCTCCGGCTTCTACCGTACAGACAAGGTCGTACATCTCGCGAGCATCGAAGAAGAAGAAAAAAAAAGGGAGAAAGAAAAAGAAGAGCGGAGGAAAAGGGTAGCGTGTTTGCTTTTGCTCATCTGCTCGTTTGAATTAAATTCCCCGCCATCCACTTCTGTCTTTTAGGATTTTCTTGTACATTGCCTTTAGCAACCAAATTTTTTGGGCTCCGGAATGTTTTGTTCTGGGCAGGCAGCAGGCTCAGATCAGGTAGTGGTTGATTGAATTTGGAGTTTGCATTTTATAAAGTTTAAATGCAAGGCTTAGCATATCTATTTTTGAGAAAAGAAAAAAAAAAAGGCCAAAGACGGGCGGGCAACTTGTTTCAAAAGTTTGGACATTCATCCAACAAATTTAAAATGATGGTAAGTATTTTTGAGAAGGTGACTTATTGTGCAAAATGCATTTTGAGGAGCTAATTATTTATCCTTCCATTACCTTTCATTCCATTTATCAGGAGATAGCCAAATAGTTGTACATGTAAACCACTTGTTATCGCCTGACCAAGTAATCTATTATTGCTAGAATGTGGATTGAGGTTGGTCTCCGCTTGAAGTGTGTCGAGGTCGGCCGGAACTGAAGTGCGCTGTAGTCGGATAGAATTGAGGTAGAAGATAGGATTGACCTGCAAAGAAGTCTACTTATTGAAAGTTTTTCGGCGGAAGACTTTCCGGTATTTAAGTCAGAGATCTAGAGCAATAGTGGAAGAGAGAAAAAAATATAGAGGAGTGTAAGATTTCTTACCTAAGGGTCTCTGAGTCATCCCTATATATAAGATGCGTGTAGGGTCCGTTACCTGATTTATCAGACAGTAACATACCACAATTGTATGATAACGGCTAATCGTAGATTAACCGCATAATAACGGCTCCCCACGATTAATACTTAGCGATGACCACGCGGATCGTGTATTAGCTATTATACTGGTGCAACCGTCGCTAATGCCATTCATGCAATGACCTTGGGTATTATTTTTGCATCAAACCGACCAGAGTAGCACGTCGGTCCATACCAAAGTCATTTGCCTTAGATAAGACCAAAATCAAGGGGGTCGGATTACCCTGATGTTAGGATAACCAATATGCTCTCCATCGTAATCAACATTTTATCCTGCGATGATAGTAGAAAATCTAAACGTCATATACTCTTTTCGTTTATCTTTACGTTGCCGCGCCGGTGATGGGCCTCGATGTGTGAAGTTTAGTAGCGGCTAGTAAAATAAAATTCATTGGGCTTTGTCCCCATCCCTCTCCATATTTCAAGGACTTGAAATTGTTAGGAAAGTTCTCAGATTTGATAAACTTTAGAAAGATCAAGGCTTTCTCGAACTGTTTTCTTACTATTTTTATCTCAACCTTATAAAACTTGAGGTTTTCACATCAGAGATACTTGATTTTAACCCTTAAGATTGTAGATTTGCTTTCATAATATGTCCAGATATCTGGTATTAACTTGTTCATCAAAGAAACTCCCAAGCCACTAAGCTTCTTTTGAGGCTTTCCTTAGAGCTATTAGCTCTACCTTCCATAGGTGAATCCTGATATCAAGGTTTGTTTGAATGGTCTCCAAAGTGCCATCCATTGCACCTATAGTGAAAATATATCCACTTGTGGTCATTGTTTTATCACTGTCAGATACCTAGTTCCGTCGCTATACCCTTCTAGCAACACTGACAATCCAATGAAAAGTAAATCATATTGGCATTGATTAGGTTGACTAGTATATCTACTAAGTCATCTTCTTGCATGATACATGTCGGGTTCGGTGCAATTAGCTAGATGTCTCAATTTTTTTCCAATTATTTAGAGATATTCCAATACGGGACATTCTCTTTGTCACTCCTTTTTGAGTCTTATACTGGGGTCATAGCATGTGCTTTCAATTTAATTGTCTTGTTTGAATATTATTTCAATGAAATCAATGGATCGATTATTGAGTTATCATATCATCCAATAATTTTACATCCAAGAGGTAATTCGATGAACATCTAAGAGTTGTTTAATTTTGAGAAGTAACTCCATTCACTATCAATGGCTTCTATCATTGTTTTGCATCCATTGATGATAGGTATCTCTACAGGTTAATGGACCAATCTTTCATTAGGAAGGCTCCAAACTCGGCACCTATGCTTTGATCAAATCCACCGCTTTCACTTCTCCCAGGTTCGAGTGCAATTGACTCGGAATCATCTGTAATCTTGCTGCTACAGGGTGTGGAAGTTTTTTCCCAGCAAGCAATTTTCCAAATTTTTATCTCATGGAAAAAGCTTTCTCAAATAATTTTGCAATGTATAGATTCTTTTAACCATATTAGGATCCAAGCTACCGACATCTATTTTGATTATTAGACGTTTATGCTATTTTAAGCATAGCGCAAAAACACAATCTAAGATTTTTAAAGTCCAACTTCCTCTTTTTGGTGGGTAGAGCCTCCATTTTTATGAGGCACCTCCAAACTCCAAGATGGCAAAGTTTCCAGTGATCCTCAAGAGAGAAAACTATATATTAAGTGGTGCTGTCACAAGTAGGGGCTATTCAAGTAGGGTTAGCAGGGTCCATGTTGCTGGATTCTTCCAAATCATTTTAGATTTGGCATCCAATCCTGACCCACAGCTCCACATTTTCAAATCTGAGTTCAGATACGAAGTTCCTCCGGGATAAATCTCCACCCAATCCACTTGCAGCACAATAATGCTGCAGCAGTCCAAGTCAAAGTTGATTCCTTGCTATCCACAAATTTAGATCCTAATGTCCCCCCAAGATATCCTGAAACCTAGCAGATTGGTCCGCTCAAGACATCCACGGTTCCACATATCTCTATCTACAATCTCTCCATCTCTATCTTCTTTGTCTTAATTTGAGGGGCTTATTTTGCGTGGTCTGTAGCTTTCTTGTTTCTAATATCCACATTCCACTTGAATGGAAGGCCACATCTCTCTTTTTCATCTAATATCCGAATGATGCCATCCTTTCTCCTTCCAACCTTTTAGAAGATGGGAACAGAGAGAGACCTTGGCTAACATCTGAAAACAACGGATTAAACCCTTTTATTGATTGGAAAATAGGTGCAGCATGTCATGTTTCTTGGCTCTTTCCTCGGGCATTTTTGGTTGTGTTGCTTCAAAGAAGTATTTGGCCTATTTTATCTTTTAGAAAATAACTTGAAATTGGTTAGGTTTTCTAAGTGGCTCCACGCCGAGATTAACGGATATTAGATCTGCTTAATAGAGTGATCCATGTCCGATACTAGGGTAAACACAAATCCTGAAATTTGAACCTAAAACATCCTTCTTTTGGACCGAGGGTGCAAATATTAGATCATAGCTTGCTTCGCTGTCAGTTACCTATAATTTGATCCTTGTAACGTTTCCTTATCAAATTTTTATTTTCTCTCCATGCCGGTAGGACTCATAAGGTCCTTGACGAACTATAAATTATAGGTCCTGGAGACTAACAAACCTTACTTCTTGTCAACATGATCAAGACTCAATTTAGATATGTATAATTTAGGAAGCTAAGCGAGTGTACAAATAATCATGAATGAAGAAGCATATGACAAAAGTAGTTCATGCATGTGATTACGGGTGTGCAAAAAACTGACTAATCCATGAACTCAATATGAATTAGTTATTTTGGTTTGGTTTAAATTAATTCTTTTTCATAATCTGTTGAATTCTGGTTTCAAAATTTTTCAAACCGAATAGTCGGTGCAATTTCTATTTGAATTTGTAAAAAACCGACTCAATTGACCTAACTCGACTTATATATACTTTATTCAGCAGATCAACCTAATCCCTAACTCTTTTTTGTAGTTCTACTTTCGCCTTCGCTCCTCCTTCCTTGATCATAGCGAATCCTAATCCTTTCATATTGCACTTTTCTTGGCCTACCAAAACTGAGGCTCAACGTCATTGCTCTTCCTCTTCCTCTGGCCCTTTAATAGCATCTTTGCTGAAGTGAACCTAAAATTCTTTTCTGCCCTTCATCCCTTCCTTCTCTCACTAGACCCGAGGCTTGCCAATTCCACACTAGCATTCTCACCCCTTATCTCACTCCTCCTCCAACCCTCTTCGATATCCCTAATAAAGCGAATCTTGAAACCCCTTTTCTGCCCTTCGCCCCTTCTCTTATTGAAGCCAAGGCTCATCAAATCCTCACTATCATCTTCACCCCTCGGCTCCCTCCTACTCTAGCCTCTCACCAACATCTTCACCAGAGTGAACCCTACCTTTTTTGCCCATCGCCCCATCCTACTCTCACCAAAGCTAAGACTCGTCAAATATTTTTTCAATCTTCTTCTTCCAATGCTGACTATAGAATATATCCTTATGCCTTTGTTGCAAGAGATAATCTCTTCAACTTTTTAATAATTTCCTTGCCTATCTCCTCAAAATTTGGATGTGCACTAGAGTCTCCATCCAAAAATACATAGTTTTTGAATAATTTCTAGCCCATGGTCTCAACCATATAAACCGAACCGAAGTCCCAATTTGGTTTCATTTAGCTTTTGCAAATTATCAGATTGGTTTTGGTTTTAAGAGATTGATTCAATTTAGTTTGGTTTCAATTCTACCCATAGATCGACTCGACCAGACCATGGATACCTCTACATGTGATTCATGCATCATGCTTAAATGATTTGAGTATTTTTTTGCTCTTATCATGTAGAATTTTACTTTCCATTACTTAATGTGAGAGAAACCAAGCTCCATGTTACATGCATGTAGACCTGCTCATTGGGCAGGTCGGGTCGAATTCGGGCTGGGCTTAGCCCAAGGTATAACAAAAATATCAAGGCCAATCCCGGTACTTACTCGTGCTTCCAAGTTTCGAGTCTAGCCTTGGGCTCTCTCGACCAACTAGTGGAATGGTGAAGAAGAGGGCTTCTTTGTTTTGAGAGATCATCTCAGTGGTGCCTTGCTAGATGGAGCCGCCAAAGCCGATGATGGCATGACCGATAGACTCAAGGGACTTTTAGTCTTGGGTGATGGAGGCACTAGTTTTCAGTGGTCCCCTGACGGCCTCCGAATCTTTCAATGCATGAGGACGAGAACGACGATCAAGGGGCACGGCGGTGCCGGTAGCCGGAGACTCCAAGGCAAGCGATCCACCCCCCCTTCGTTTCTTCTTGCTTCTTCTTTGTATTCTTGATATATAATCCTTCATTTCATGCCCAATTTTGGTGTTTCTTTAGGGTAACTTCCCCATTCTTATGGTTCTTGATTTCTAGTTTGATTCTGGTGCTCGATGGTGATTTATTTGATTCTTTTTTCATCTGGTTTCGAGAGAAGATTTTCTAGTGCGGTTGTGCTGGTTTCTTGATTTCTTATCTAGTGTCTTTTTTTTTGAACTTTTGTGTCCAATAGCGATCTTGGTGTCTAGTTTTATTATCATTTAGATGTGAACCTCATTCTATCGGATTAATTAAAACTCTAGGAGGTTTTGATCATCTATTTTCGTCTTTAGAATTGGTTTTATGTTAATTTCGGTAGATTCAACTAAGATGGCTTTCGAATTATGTCTTTATAGGCTAAACAAGTTAAACAGGTCGGATCGAGTTGGGCAAACCAGTTACCTGTTTATTAAACAGGTTAAACGGGTCGGTTCGGCTTACCTGTTTATTAAATATGACAGGTTCAGGTTGTAATTCTGTTTAATAAATAGGTCGGGTTCAGGTTTATGATTTTTTGACCCGACCTGCATATAACCCGATCCGTTTATGTCCGACCTAATCCGATTGCCATCCCTAACTCAAACTTTAAGATAGTGCCCATTCATTTCTACATCCAATGCCACAAGATCAAATTTTAATTTTAGATAGGGGCAACTACCACAAGATTAGGAAATTAATCTTCTTTGTCCCAGATGCCGGTGTTCTCCCTGCACGAGACAAGCTCTAGGGTTGGTTGTAGAACAGGAAATTCTTCAATAAGTTGGGAGAGAGACAGGCAAAGAGAGAGGTTATCTTCCCAATAGATGAAGAGTGGTAGAAAAATGGGAGGACAAGGGAGAAAGAGGTGGTGCATTGGGAGAAAAGAGAGAAGTAAGGAGAAGGGGCCGTCGAGGAATAGAGCAAGAAGAGAGCGAGAGAGATATGAAGAGGAGGGAGGAGGAGGACAGCGGGATGGCCACCGGATGGCGGCGGAACGGAGGCGGCGGCGGCAGCGGCGGCGTCTGGGAAGGTGAAGAAGAGTGCGAAGGAGGGGGACGCACGCGAAGAAACACTCGGGATGGGCTGCGGGGCCGGCGGTCTCGTGGAGGAAGTGCAGAGGAGAGAAGGTTGGCTTGGGTGCTGGACTCGGCTGGGTCCAAGCCCAATCCGGGTTGGGCCCACGTTAGGACTTTAGGTGGGCCAGGTAGGTCCAGGCCATTAGAACTAATGAATCACATATTCGGATTTGTTCTGTGGCAGTTAATCATCTATGGGTTGGCTTATGTAATCATCCTTCATCTTCCTTATTTGCATTCAATCATTGATGGATTGTGATCAAGCTGAAGTTTTCGTTGGTTGTTGATTAAATCCACGACAACTATAACAGTTGCCCCCAGAGTAATTAGGTTCACCAACACCAATGTTCTTCATGACTTTGGTCCATTGCTACAGTAACCTGTGTGTTGAATTGTAACCCACAATACCGTAGGAATCCGTGCGTTACATCCAATCACGTGTTCCACACCGCCGTGCCGCTGCGGAGACCAAGTTTGATAAAGACCCGGATGATAACGGGTGCCTCTTCTCCCACCGCCCCGTCCCGTTCCGTCCTCCACCTCATTGACCGGTCGTAGTTAGGTGGACTCCTGCACTCCGTTCCGTTCCTTTCGCCCAGCTGTACCAGCGCCGGTCCGCGTAATTCCACGTGGGCCTTGTACGGCAAGAATATCCTACGCGGCCGACGTTATCCTGTCCCTCCCCCTACCGTCCTCACCTGCATCCTTCCCATTTTACCCCTTGATCCATCAATCCCACCCGTCCATTCGATGGACCACATACCGCCAGGGGTAATTGACCCCCGCGGGGCCGGCGCGAGGAAAGTCTCCTCCACGCCTCGAGATTTGTATCCGTATACGTTTACAGCTGGCCGCTGACCGTCCCTCCCCACCTCCCCAGTTATTCGCTCCGTTGGACATGCTTGTACCCTCCCATCTTTCCCACCTAGAATCTTCCACGTGGGTATACTCACGCGAAATGCTTACGTGGCGAGCAACTATTGGCTAACCTCTGGCTCGGAGTCGCGAAGAAGGCGCTCCTTTTAGACGGATCCGGTTAATACGTTTTCCGGTACGGACTCGCTGCGTCGGTATGGGACTTCCGATGGAACTTCGTCCGGTTTGTGAAACTTCGACCACTTCCCACCGGGGGGCCACCGCCCCACCCAACTCTGGGGGCATATATTCCACACGTGCGTAAACTTCCGGAAGTGCACACATCCATACAAACTTTATCCGAATATTTTTTTTCTCTAAAAAGAAAAAAAAATCTGGCGGCCCTTGCCTTCATCAGGTCAACTGTCTCCTATGGAGGGAAAGCGAGGGCCCCTGCCCTCGCCTTCGTTTTGTTTATGTATCGCCAAGAAATTTCTATTTCAGTCCGGGTTTCCACGTCCCGACCTCACAAAATCCAAGCCGTCCATCCCCATCACCAGCAAACTCCTCGAGTTGTATAGAAAACAGAAAGGAGCGAAAAGGTGTAATTAGTTACTGTGCTACGCCCTCTGGACGCAAAGGTGCAGACAAATAGACGGTGTGTCAATCCGCGTCTCCAGGGCACGACAGTAAGGCGACGCTCATTTTTCCCGCTAGGTCGGTAGGTACGCCTATATGACAACGGCATCTCATGGGGAGTTGGGAGGCATAGCAAATGGGGATAAACAAGTAATTTTGGTGTCGCCGTTTTGAACGGTATTCAATTAGGAATTTAGGACCGGCCAAAGTATGAAAAAGGACACAAGTAGCGCACCCCCGATGACACCCACAAAGGCACCCAGTCCTACGGGGTTTTTCAATTAAAACAGGGACGGAGCCATGACAAGCACGTCACTCGTGACGCCACCACCTCGCATGTCGCCGGCGTCATGCGTGGCCCCACACACACGCCAGCAGGCTCCGCTGGTACAGCATCCAGCTGGTCTCGGGGTTCATCTGGGACCGTCGATTCGGAAATGAATGGGCGAGATACGATATAAAACAGAAAAGAGTCGCGTGATTCCAGCTGGGATCAGAGGGGGAGTCGGCTGGCCGACCTTATCCGGTTTCTCCGCTACCCTCCGCTCCAACTACACTAGCTCGCATATCCCATTTCTCTCCTTTTTTTCTCTTTTTCTTTTTTTTATCCTTTTCTGGCCCTTCTAATAATAAAATAGAAAATAATGAAATTTTGAGGGAAAATAAATCCATCCCATTCATCGCCCTATTTATAGATCTTTATTTATTTTTCTTCTTTCTTATTTACAGCTAGCCAGAAGTGGAGGCCGCCAAACCTATAGATTTTCTCTCATTTATTTCGCTTCCCTCGTTCTCGCTCGCTCGCGCGCTCTCTCTCTCTCTCTCTATCTCTCTCTATCTCTCTATGGCTGCAAAGAAAAAGAATTGAAGAAAAGAATCAAGAAAAGAGTTAAAAGAAATTCCCTTTCAATTCGGCATAAATCCACTACCATTTCGATCGAGGTATGATTCTTTCTTTAAATCTCTGTTCCTTCAATCATTTTTTTCGCCTTGGAATCTTTATGTAATCCGATTCGCGGATCTATATGAGTATCGTAGCATTTGATGCGATGAGATCAAGGGGGTAAGGTTTGATGGGGATCGATTCTTGGGGTTTGGGTGGTGTTCTTGGGTTTTGATCTGGTGTTCTTGGGGAGCGCAGGCGCTGTTTGATCGAGACGGCGAGGAATGATGTCAGGGTCGTACACGAATCTCCTGGATCTGGCGTCCGGGAACTTCCCGGCGCTGAGCGTCGGCAGTAGGCGGAAGCAGATGCCCAGGATGATCAGGACGGCGCCGTGGCCCCGCTCCGAGCTGGATGACGAGGAGTCCGCCGGCAGCGGCTCCTCCGACGCGGCCTCCTCTCTTGCCCAGGACCGTATCATCATCGTGGCGAACCAGTTGCCCGTCCGGGCCTATCGGCGGCCGGACGGGTGCGGGTGGAGCTTCTCGTTGGACGAGGACTCGCTCCTCCTCCAGCTCAAGGACGGGTTTCCGGAGGATATGGAGGTTTACTACGTCGGCTCCCTCCGCGTCGACGTGGAGGGCGACGAGCAGGACGACGTCGCCCAGGCCCTCCTCGAGCGCTTCAAGTGCGTCCCCACCTTCCTTCCTCCCGACCTGCTCGAGAAGTTCTACCACGGCTTCTGCAAGCGGCAGCTGTGGCCGCTCTTCCATTACATGCTCCCCTTGTCTGCGGACCACGGCGGCCGCTTCGACCGATCCCTCTGGAAGTCCTATGTTGCTGCCAACAAGCTATTCTCAGAGAAGGTGATGGAGGTTTTGAACCCGGAGGATGATTATATATGGATTCATGACTATCATCTGATGGTGGTGCCGACTTTCCTCCGGCGAAAGTTTAATCGGCTGAGAATGGGGTTCTTCTTGCACAGCCCATTCCCATCGTCGGAGATCTACCGGATGCTCCCCGTCCGGGAGGAAATTCTCAGGTCGCTGCTCAACTGCGACCTCATCGGCTTCCACACCTT
The DNA here is from genome assembly GCF_009389715.1 of Phoenix dactylifera. Lineage (NCBI taxonomy): Eukaryota > Viridiplantae > Streptophyta > Magnoliopsida > Arecales > Arecaceae > Phoenix > Phoenix dactylifera. The sequence goes on from NC_052402.1 coordinate 438,001, forward strand.
CGACTACGCCCGCCACTTCCTCTCCTGCTGCGGCCGAATGCTGGGTCTCGAGTACCAGTCGAAGCGCGGGTATCTCGCGCTTGATTACTTCGGCCGCACTGTTGGGATCAAGATCATGCCGGTCGGTGTTCACATGGGCCAGCTACAGTCCGTGCTCCAGCTTCCCGATAAGGATTGGAGGGTAAACGGGCTCCGCCAGCAATTTGAGGGAAAGACGGTGCTGCTCGGCGTCGATGACATGGACATTTTCAAGGGGATCAACCTCAAGCTGCTTGCATTCGAGAACATGCTCCGGCTGCATCCCAAATGGCAGGGAAGGGCGGTTCTGGTCCAGATTGCTAACCCCGCCAGGGGAAGAGGACGGGACCTTGAGGAGATCCGGGCTGAGATACAGGAGAGCTGCTCGCGGATCAATGAGGAGTTTGGGGATGCCGAGTACAGACCGGTCGTGTTCGTTGACCGCCTTGTGCCCCTTGTCGAGAGGGTCGCCTTCTACACTATCGCGGAGTGTGTTGTGGTCACTGCAGTGAGAGATGGGATGAATCTAACTCCCTACGAGTACATTGTCTGCAGGCAGGGGATTGCTGGCTCTGAACCCGGTTCGGAAGCCGACGGCCCTAGAACGAGCATGCTGGTAGTCTCGGAGTTCATTGGATGCTCCCCATCATTGAGCGGCGCGATCCGGGTCAACCCATGGGACATAGATTCGACAGCAGAGGCGATGGTTGAGGCAATCTCTCTTTCTGGTGCAGACAAGCGGCTGCGGCATGAGAAGCACTACAGGTATGTTAGGACTCATGATGTGGCCTATTGGTCGAGGAGCTTCTTGCAGGACATGGAGAGGACCTGCAAGGACCATTCCAATAAGAGATATTGGGGGATGGGCTTCGGATTTGGATTCAGAGTGATGGCCGTGGATCCTAATTTCAGGAAGCTTGATGTGGATGCCATTGTTATGGCCTATGTGGTGGCGAAGAATAGGGTTATATTGCTGGACTACGATGGGACGGTGGTGCCTCAGACATCAATTAACAAAACCCCAAGTGCCGAAGTTATCAGGATCATAAATTCTCTCTGCGCTGATAAGAAGAACAAAGTTTTCATTGTCAGCGGGAGGGAGAGGGATAGTCTAGGGAAGTGGTTCTCACCATGTGAGAAGCTTGGGATTGCTGCAGAACATGGCTACTTCATGAGGTATATATGCTGCTCCTCCTTGACTGCTTGAATTTTGGTTTTTATTTCACTCTTTCATATGATTTACCAGCAGGGAAAATAGATGGCTGAATCTTGCTCCTACTGAAAAATGGCTGCCTTGTGTAGCATTGTATTATTAGTTGAATAGATCTTGGCGTTCTCCTAAATTAGGATTCATGGTAGGATACCTCTAAATATTGGAAAATCAGTTTTATTTTGTTTGTTTTTTAGATTCTTCCATTTGCACTGCTATGCATTAAGATGTCAAGTTAGAAAAACTCAAGGTGATTGTGAGGTGATAACAAGAGAAAAGCCTGTTGCAAGATGCCATGATGTCAAAATCTGTAAATTTTGATAAAATAAAGAAAATAATTTTAAAAAAATATTGAAGGGAGATCATGGAGGCATTCTCTTGCATTTGTAAATGATGTTAGGATATCTTTTAGAAATAGGCTGTGGAGAGTAATTTTGTTACTTGCTGCTTTTTGGTCACTTAGCTTCGGCCGAAATGCTCTGGATCGATAGGACAAAAAAAAAAAAGAAAAGAAAAAAGAAGAAGGAAGGAAACTTGAGTAATGAGGAAAAATGATATAATAACCCCTGCTTTGCATCAACGTTTGCAGGTGGACTCCAGATCAGGAATGGGAAATCTGTTGTCAGATTTCCGACTTTGGATGGATGCACGTAGCGCGGCCAGTGATGGAGCTCTATACTGAATCCACTGATGGATCCAGCATCGAAGCGAAAGAAAGTGCTTTGGTTTGGCACCACCAAGATGCTGATCTGGGCTTCGGATCGGCTCAGGCAAAGGAAATGCTCGGCCATCTCGAGAGTGTGCTTGCAAATGAGCCAGTCTCGGTGAAAAGCGGCCAATTCATTGTTGAAGTGAAACCTCAGGTGCGTCTTCCTATATCATTGTTCGAAGAAACCCCCCCCTATGCACAACTCCAGAACACACATTCCGGTTCTAGTCAATCTACCGACCATTAAGAGTGATCTCATGACTAGTGGTTGAATTCTCGTTCCTTGCACCGTATGATAATCCCAAGCTAGTCATATGGTCCATATGTATAAGTCCTGTAATTGCTGTCAAACTCAACCTGGTTAGTATCATCTCTTGTTATGTTGGTGTTGTTTTGTAGGGAGTTAGCAAGGGCTCGGTGGCAGAGAAGGTCCTGTCATCAATGGTCGAGAATGGGAGGCGGGCAGACTTTGTGTTGTGCGTTGGCGATGACAGGTCGGATGAGGACATGTTTGAAGGCATTGATGGTGCAATGACAAGGAACCTGGTTTCCCCAAGCACATCACTGTTTGCTTGCACGGTCGGGCAGAAGCCAAGCAGAGCCAAATATTATGTGGACGACACTGTTGACGTCATAAACATGCTCGGGGCACTCGCAGAAGCCTCTCAGTCCTCCTCCCCCTCCACCGAGTGGAGAACCAAGCAGCCCTCCCCATCATCTACAGATACGACAGATGATACATCCAATTGAGGACACGTTCCCGCTCCGCTTCCTCGATTTTTTTTTTTCTTCCTCCTCAACCAAATTCCAGGTACAAGTAAAATTTTTTTGATGGTTCTCGGAGCTGGAGGTATGAAGCAATCGTTGCTCGGAGCAATTGAGATGCAGCAGATTGCATTTGGTCAGGCTTCTTAGGAGGTAGCTTATGCAAGTAACCATGTTCATAAACCGACTCATAGTTTTTTTTTTTTTCCCCGAACGGTGAGGCGCCTGGAGCAATTTTCAGGCTTGAGTCAGCTACTACTAGGAGCTTCCAAGGTCAGTTCTGACGCTTGCTCCACTGGGAACCAATCTAAGAAGTAGGTGCTACCAAATCTCGTTTCTTCTGCCATGGAGGAAGATCCGGAGTGTCATCAGATTAACCGGTTGAATGCTAACTCCTAACATACAATTCAATCCATTTTCTTCATGTACATATCTCGCTGTTCTTGGACTGCTGTTAGAAACTGTCAACTTGAGAGGAAAGGAGGGGAGGGAAAGAAAATATTTTCCAAGTTAGATTTACAGTTTCAATAATGACAAATTAGAAAGCTGCTCTGTGCCCTTGTGTTAAAGAACCGTTGATATACGTCCAGAGGCTCTCTCCAAGCCACGTCGGTTCCTTGATAGGATGATGATTGGATGTTGATCATAACCCGGAAGTCTTAGCTATCTTATTAAAGTTTACGTATGTTAAGTATTGGCTCGCTCATGTTTAATCTATTTTCTTCAAATTTGCGATATCCTACCGAGTATCTGTCCTATCAACCTAAGCTTAATCCAAAAGATGAGGCACTCTCGGCACCTCATTTTCACCATTGACAGGATGTTTTGGAGAAAACAACCTTTGTGCACCTCGCCATCTACATCCAAGATATTTTAAAAAGAGATGTGGTTTGAACGCTAATGAAGTAAAAGAACAGGAACATCATTATACTCTTCTTTGTCGCCTTCTAGATGCTGCAAAACAAATGCTGTGGGGACTCCCATTAACAAAGTCTCCCAGAAAAGAAAAAACTAATAATTAACCCAAAAAAAAAGAATAATTAATTGAATCTTGACCCTATCAGACGTAACATTCAACTAATTAAAGAAACATGTGTGTGCACAATTTCATATTTATTAGTTATCTTGATTAAGAAATTTAAGATCAGCCTCGGACAATCAATGATGTCACTCTTTTAACTCCTTGAAATACATGATAGATTCAGATAGAGCAACCTGATTCCTCTATAAGTCATATAAAAAATATTGGACCAACGGCAAGAATATGCTCCACATTGCTATGAGTCGAAACCAGAATATAAAAATCCAACTTAATTGGCCTTTCTGCGATTTATAACCACCAACATTGATCATAATTACTCAATGATGCAACGCGTGCGTGGCATTTGAGAAATCATGAAAGACAACAATTTGATAATTAATTAATGGCAGAAAACCGCACATATATTATGAAATATGGTTGCGTTATTCTCATTTCAAAATAATATTATGTGTTAAAATTCATTATAAATAGTTTGCTTAAAAGCCTTTTTACAATCACACTTCAATATGCTGGAATCATATCATGCAGAGCTAATAATGTTTTTCTATGATCTATATATACTTTTCTACTCAGCAATGTGCTCAAATTTCAAGTATAAGCAGATCTTTTCAAACATGTGGACTTCACTGATCTCGCCCTCATCACCTCTTTTAGGTCACCCACCCAATGGCTGATCTATGCTTGCTGTAAGCAAAGCAGGTAAGACTGTGGATTAGATGCAAATATAATTCAACTTTTGCGTGCAAGATTCAAAGGCAAGCTTGGAATGCTGTTTGAGATCCCTAACAACTGTTTCTTTGATATGCCATCATAATTCCCGTCATGGAACACGTTTTTAGCCTTCATGGCAACATCATTGCTTTCTTCTTGTCAACGAGGCCTTAAGTAGTAGTTGATATATTCGTTCGTCTGCCAGATTCATGACGGGCAAACCTACTGGTTCCTAAGGACGACCTTTCCAGATGTTAAGAATGATCTGCTATAACTTGAGCCTGCTATAGCTTACAAAAATAATGGCTGAGAACTTTCACCCAGTCTCTATATAAGCTACCTGAAGTATTGCTGCATCGCATGCATGCAGGGGGCTATTTGCAATTAAGGTTGGCGTCGAGTTTTTGGAGCAGGCTATGACGCACAGCTTGGCTGAAACCAGAAGCAAGCGTTGATCACACTCCAGGTAATTGAACCAATGTAAATGAAGAAGAAATCGACCTAGAAACCATCTGTACACAGATAATCTACCTGGCTAAATAAAAAAACCAGGATTTTACCATAAATTTAGGTGCATGTGAAGTTAAGGTGATCCGAGTCTCTCCAATCATGATTCAGCCAGAAACTCTTGATAATTATTTTGTACAAAGTTTGATGACAGACGAATAATGCTCTGAATGCGGCATTTTGATCAGAGTCTAAGGTGCATAATTAATGCTACCAAATGAACTTTCAACATCTAGCTCAAAGCAGAAGGTAGTGGGTCGTAAACATTGAATTTATTAGTGGTTTGCCCGTTGCTGTTTAGTTTATTTATTCATTGCATAGTCCTTGGTGTAGGAAATGAACTCAGGAAACAGTGTTAAGAATCTTAGCGGGATCACTTTTTCAACTTCGATTGAACTTGGAATAGTAATCTGATAAATCGAAGCAGGAAAAGAACTGCATGAGCTTTATTTGAGGATAAGGCTTGCCACCAACAACGGATGACAGGATGTTTGTCAGAGATTGCATCATATTTTCCCAAAAAAAAAACGCAAAAACAAAAACGAAAAGAGCAAGGCTGCAGTTTGGTTAATTGGGTGGCCATGAAGTATATTAAAACAAATAATTTCTGGTTAAATAGGTGTTATGAAAATGAGGAGGATTGATCGATTCTCATAAAACTCGATTTTCAGATTTTATGACCTGCCAAATTCTATATGATCAGTTTAATAAAAAAAAAAAAAAACTAAACAAGAAGTTTCCAAGATTCTTTTGTTTTGGGTTTCTTAGCTAACCTATTTTACCAAAACTCCGAAACCAAAAACGTTTCAAGCATGTCAAGGCTTGCGCTTTCTTTCATAGGACGGAAAAAATATACTAGAATGTCCTTTAGCTGTCCATCCATTTCGTACACTCTTCAGTTATATGTCATTTGTTCCCGAGCCCTTGGTTTTTTCCTTGATGGAGTGAACAGAAAGTTAACAGGCAAAGTATCATTAGCTTTTTTCAATAAAAAAAAATAAGAAAAACTAACATTTGCTTTGGACGCACGAATCATGTGATGCATGTGCTTAGTATCAGGACTCCAGTATTTTATTTCAGTTTTTTTTTTTCTTGTAAAGAAAGCAAAACAACATACAAGAAGAAGATGATTCGATTCTGAAGTCACGAATGAACTCATTCCACCAATTCTATGGCACTGTTTGAAAACACAGTAATTCAACTGGCCGGATCGATAATTTTCTTTAATCCAGCGCTTAGCAATTTAATTCCGTAATTCAGTTTTCAGGTGGATAGATTATCCATCTATATTTTATTTGTTGGTAGTATTATGCGTTTTGCTACTACAGTCACATTTATTAAATATGACCTGCATTTATTCTTACAAACTTTGTTCTAATTCTTTTATGTCTTCTATACTAATAGTATTTAATTTTTTTTGCACTGAAAAATTTTACTTGCTCGAGTTGCCAAAGTACCGGGGAAAATTGAAAATCCAGTACATTAAATTGGCAGTCAAGAGAAAGCAGGCCTCTGGCCGATGAGGCTAATCTTGTACCACGGCTTTGCCCGATGGTGGAAACATAGCATCTCGCCACAACTGGAGAGAAGAGACGAGAAAATGGGATAGAGAGAGTGGATTGTTTTTCTTTTAACTCTTCTCGGGGTTTGGAGGAAATAAGGCACGATCCTCCGGAGAGAGATGACAAGAGTCAGAGAGCAACTTCAAAGAGGAGAGGAGAAAGAGAGCCACTTCCCACTAATATTTTGAGTTAACGATCATAACATGGACTCCATTAGATGGTCTTTAGGATTCATTGATGAAAGGGAGAATTTTTGCTCTTTCATAAACTATAACATTTCTATGTAATATGCTTATAAATTAAACCATGTATCCTTAATGATTACACACATACTAAAGCACTACAAAAATATATATATATTGGACCTTGCTTCACCACCACAGACGGCAACAAGCGTTCCATGCTGACATGTCATGCTGCTATTGGTAAACCACCTAACGGACCTTTCGCTTTAACCCATCTTATTTTGGCAGCCGCTAACCACTTGTCAATATCATTTCGCCCAAAAAATTGACATAAACCCACTCAATTTACTGGAAACAAGAGATTATGCTTTAATTTAATTCTGAGCGACAACCATGCTCATACGTAATGCTTCCCGATAGCTTCACCTTGATGCCTTCGCCTTCGCCTACCACTTGCACAGTTTTAGCATTCAGTGCACAATATATAGACCGTTCATTACACTTCCTGAGGCCGTCACCACCCATTACCCAAAAATATCTGAGCAAGAGATAAAAGAGTCTTTTTGGTCAGGCACGTATTTTAAAAGCTAAAGCTAATGAGACTGCAAACTAAATAGCGGGCACTCCGAAATATTTTGTTTCTGATTTTATTGGGTGCATCCGTACTTCTTAAACATGAATCATCCGCTTTAGTAAAAAAAAAAAAAAAAAAAGTTTAAGCAGAAAAAACAAGGATTGAGAAGAACTCTTTGAAATACTAGTCAAATTGCTACCCCTCTTCCTTTTTTTTCTGCTTTTTACCGCATCAATTTTTTTCCATTCAAATAATGCATAAGTTTTCTTCTAATATGAAGGCTCCGAGATGAATTCCAAAAACGTACTGGCTTCTGAATAATCATTATATATTTGCACAAGGGGAGAAATTGCTGAAAATGATAAATAGCAATCCCAGTGCCATGCATTCCCGAGGATTCCTCCCGACTAGAACAAAAGCTTTGTTACTTGTAAATGACCACATTTATATTCTGATTACATACAGATTGGCACTCTCTCCCTGAAATTAGTAAATCGTTAGCTTTCACATATAAGAACAAAGAGCAAGAAAAAAAAGCTATCGTAACTAAAACGCCTATAATCCCCAATGGCATTGAGTATTCGTGCAGTAATGGGGAACGGGGTCATAACTTCTTCCCACAAATTTCTCTTCCATATTTGACCACATCATTCAGCTTAGAACTCACTTAGTAGTCCAACAGATTTAGGATTACCGAGCGTGCAGCAGCATGCAGAATATGATATGCACAGGAAGTAGCTCAAGCAGGGAGCTGAAGCTTTGCATTATTTTTCCAACTGTAAGCATCAACCAACACAAATTAATGACTGTTTGATGAGACCTACATCCAAAGCACTGCATATTGGTGTTTGTCGGGTTCTTACCTTACAAAGTAGTAGTAGAAGAAATCAGCATAGAGAGCTGTCTGAACAAGACCGGCGATCCAAGCTGGAAAATAACAAAAAGTTCAGGGAAAATTTGTTATATTAAAGTTTACATCAAATCTCTCTTATCTTAGTAACTTACGTATCCAATGACTGTAATGATCCTCTCTGAAATAACGATATATCCAGTTGAGGAGGTAAAATGCACGGTAAGCCCTGATGAACAAAGAAACGTGATTAGCCAATCTAACAAACAGATGAATGAGTCTGCAAGATGTATAAAATTGAGTGGATAAGGATGAATTTCTGTAATATTATGCTGACATCCAGCTGCTCAGAGAGGAGAAATCTATAAGTGCAAACAGAACAACTATTCCTAAGTATAACTAATGTACAGGGTATGTCTGCTAAACCATCTTAATTATGTGTGAGACATATGGAGAGGATAGAAAAGTTGTGATCACCTGCAGGTGCAGCATAAAATTATAACCATAACCATCAAGCAGTTTCCCAGGTTCCTAGCTACGCTACGAATCCTTCTTTGGGAATCCAAATGCTATTCTAACAAAGGAGATGTTTACAAAGCATATGGTGCATTCCAGCCCATTTTCATCAAAATGGGGTTGGATATTTTAGCACAATGCATATTAAACCAAATTTCAAAAGTCCAATTCAAGCACGGAAAAAGACCAGCCTATAAATCATAAAAAGCCTAGGAAAGGTAAAGAGCCAATGGTTGTAAATTAAAATGCACATAGAAATGAAAAAAAAAAAGCTTCATACCAGAAAGAAACTCTTTACAATGCCAAGATCGATAAAGCCATTTTCCAAATGGATGGAAAGCATAAATGAGTCTACAAAATATATTGGACGTCGTATATGAAGCTAATGTATACACTCAAAAGTGCTGTAACAATACAATGACTACAAAGCCATTATTCTGCCAAGTATTAAAATTGGGAATATCAGTGATTCTAGACTCACAAGTATCGCCGACCAGTATAAGCTTAAACTGTATAGACTTGTTGAGGAAAAAATTCCTCCATTTCAATCTGCACCTGGTTGTGGCTTCTTACATGATCACATCAATTTTCAGAAAATAAAGTTTGTGCAACTTCATGGTCATGAAAAAATCTGTATCATATAGATTGTATGCTAATTTGCAAGGAAGCTATTAGTGCTGACATGATCTTGTACTAATAACCATTGAAATGAGCATCAACCAATTGTTCAATTGAAATGATGGATGTATCAACCCCACATGAACAGCTGAGGAACTTAAAATGAGATACTTGTACTGATCAATATATGCTGTCATCATCACCAATATCGGCAATTTTTTATGTACTTCTTGCAGCTGTTGAGAAAAGTTATTAAGACTATTGTGGCTCATTACGCTGTTCAAGGTAGGTGAGGCTTTGAAGGTTAATTTCCATGGCGGTTATTTTTCATGGTTGACTTTGCAATCCCTGTAGTGAGGACGAATCAGGCCAATCATTTTGTCTATAAAGGGATGAAGCTACAGAACCCAGATTTCACAGTCATTTTGTCTTGCAAAAGCTTAGGTTGATTTGATGGTTCCCATCTTAAACAGGAAGTGCATTCGGTACTAGAATCCTAATAGATATTTCCAGTGGGTTGCTTCATCTAATTGAAGTATTGTTTTGATTTCTCCATAAATAGCATAGCATGATATAAGAGAGGAGATCTAGAAGCTAAATTCAAGAGTACTGCTTAAGATTGAAAAGATTTATAGTTCTGGTCGAGGATTGAAATGCTGATCTTATATCATACCATGTTGTACAATTAGAGCTGCAAATAACCAAGCTGCTCATGAGCAGCCGGAGCTCAGCCCTCTAATTACTCATTTGAGCTCAGCTCAGCTGAAAAATGAGTCAGCTAATTACTCATTTGAGCTCAGCTCAACTAAAAAATGAGCCGGCTCTCTAATTACTCGTTTAGAGCTCAGCTCCATAAACAAGCTGAGCATGAACACCAGATCTTTCGAAAACAATGTAAAAGCTCGGCTTGGCTCGCTAAAGCTCAGCTCAGAGCTTAGCCAAGCCAAACTTGAGCGCTTTATGTGAAGCTTGGCTCAAGCTCAAGCCAAGCTCAAGTGGCTGTTATGATATCACGGGCCAAGAAGAGAAGCCTGATACTCGACTCTGCTCGGCTCATTTCCACCCCTATGTACAATACATAGCATGCACCATGCTGAACAGGAGCCATATTCCATGTCAGCTTATAGCATCATACATCATAGTAGTACACAACTACAAATGATCATGTTATCACATGACTGTGGTATAAATTTAAGATTATTTATCTCATTTAGGTAGGTCTATTTCAAAATATTCTCTCCCCAAAACCCCAAATTATATCATAACCCAAGAAAAGCTTGGAAATAGAGAAAGGGTAGAAGAGGCAGGTTGATTTTTATTTTCCACTAAAATGATTGTGGATATTTACATCAATCAATGAATTTTTCAAGACATCCCAAGATCTAGTCATAGCAAAGAATGTTGAACCGGCCCACATCAATGTTACCTGGACACAGGACATGGGTGTCAAGTGTCCAACTGTCCTAAGTCAATCTCAAAAAAATTGGACATGAGGACACAGCTAATAATTATATGCATGCATGTGAATTTATTTGGAATATCTTAATCATTTAGTTTTTTATTGGGCTTCACAATGTTTGGGCTATAGATAAATTACCAGGTTTGGGCTTTAACTTCATTTAAGCCCATGCCAGTATAACACTTATTTAATCTGTTCAACCATGTGACTTGGTGGCAGAGACCCCACCATGGAGATAAGGTCTGGGGTGCCTCTACCCATTCAATCACAATATCTCACCTGTCTAAAACCGTCGCCTTTTTCCCTCATTCTCTCTCTCGCTATCTAATTCCCAAACCGTAGTGCAATCCTCCCTTACCCCAAAACTCCTAGAAACGATAGCTTACCCCAAACCCCATGAAACCTAGCTTCACTGATTGCTCGATGGTTGGCCCAACCGCCCCAAAAAATTTTAAGATTGAGACTATCATAAATCATGGAAGAAGCCTTGGAGGAGGAAGATAAAATAGGTAATGGAGCCGTAGCCTCACCTCCACTCTCCCCCTCCCTCCCACTCCTTCATGCTCTCTCTCAGTTATCTTTTATTTTTTCGCCCCATGCAGTAGAGCAAAATAGAGAGTCATGTCCATGGCATCTCCCCAAGTGTCATGCATGTCATGTCAACATGGGGACACAGCAAAAATCTTTATTTTCGCCATGTCCAGTTGACACTTGGCCACATTCACTGACACAGTCATCCAAGTTAAACCATTTCCCTTGATTTTTAACATGTTATGTGAGATCCAGCCCTCCGTACTATGACACAAAAGCCAAGCCCCTTTTCATTACCAAGGCCTCCTCGCATCATAGATACATATGTTTAATCCATATTGCTTTGTGAGATCATCAATTGAAACAACATAATGTGAAAATTAATTATCTATAACATCTAATCCAAAATATCAGCAATAATTTTACAATTGCTCCTTTTACATTGGAAACAAATGCAGGTTAGAGGGTGCTACCATATAACCTTATTTGTTTTCTAAAGTAATGATGGCATACAGGCACGCCTTCATATTTTAACCATTAAAAGTTAATGCAAAAATAAGATATTCTTTAAATGCAATTGCAGGCTATTTGCACCAACAAGCTTGCCTTGGAGAGAGAGACAGAAAAAAGTGATAGCTTCTATTTCTAATATGAAAATTGGATAAACAGTTACATTTTCTTTCCATTTTACTGGTTAGACTTGTCAATGGTCACAGTAAGATGTTTTTCATTTGGAACTTGTTGCATTTAGAAAACTAATTCTTGATTTCATTTTTGTGTTAGAAATAAGCATGCACAGGTAGAGCATGGCACTAGAAAGCAAAAGATGATGACTTAAAGAAATAAGCGACCAGTATATTCAGTTCAGCATGAAATATAATGAAATTGGTTGAGAAGCTTGTCTTAAGGAAAGAAGCCAAGAACTAGTAAGTGTAATTTAAAAGGATGTAAGACGGGAGCTTGTGAAAAAATAGAAGAAAACTTGCAAAGCTAGGGTTTAGAATATATAAATTAGGAAATATAATACAGCGGAGAAATAAGTTGTATTTCATGTTTTGGAGTTCTTACAACAGTTTATGATAAAGAGGTGGGAGTAATTGCAGGCTAGAAATTGAGATTATAGACACACTGAAATAGATGCTTAAGTAAATATAATATAAGGTTGCTTCAATGCCAAACACACCCCTGTAATATACATATATTATATATATAAGGTCATGCATGACTAAACAAAAGAATGTAAAGTAGAATAATTTCAAAACTGACTTAGATCCAGTTGCTTCGGAATGTAACTTTGTTGGGCCCATGTACCAGAAATAAATTGGGGAACCCTTACATCCATTTACCAGCAATCTCGCCTACACCCAGGTGGGCTGGGTGGGGTAATCCCCTACTGCTGTAATATATATATATATATATATATATATATATATATATATATATATATATATATATATATATATATATATATATATATATATATAAGGAAAAATAATAGAATTTTTGAAGATCTTTAAAAAAATCAGTTACATTCGGATGCTGTGCGACTTCATTTCAACATATCGTAAGTACAACAGACGCCAAGGACCATTATGAGTTAGACAGGCAATTATAAAGCATGCATTTTTAAATGAAAGTATTATATCATAAGCCCATTACAAAACCATGCACTTCAGGCACCCAACTATGATGATAGAAAAGTTATAATTGACATTGATCTTCAACTTTTGCTTGCAGACAATTCATTCATAAAAAAATGTTGACATTAACCTTTTTGCAGATTCCCAAACAGAATGATACCATATTAATGTGCACGTCACCAATGTATCATTATTTTCAGGATTTTATAAGCTGTTACATTTACATCAATATCATTTTGAAGTTTCTTTTTTTTTAATTAAAAAAAAAAAGTACAAACAAGAGGCTTACAAGAAAACAGGAACAAGTTATTAATCAAAGAAAGAAAGCATGCATGTTAGAAACATACCCAAGAAAGAAAACATATTGTCCAGTCAAATTATCCACATTTCTGCTTCTCTGCAGCAAAACTAACTGAGGAAGGATTGCCACTGCCTCTAAGTATATGGAGAATGCCCAGAACACCTGCAAATTGAAAAATACATGCACCATGGAACTGACAATTTTCCAAGTTAAAGAACCACAAAACTGCAGAAGCTTTTATGGCATCAAAAAATAAGTAGCTTTTCATTCTAGGGCCTAAACTTTTATAGAGTTTAAATGATATTACAAATACAAAACATTCAATTATTAAGAAAACCAGCAAATTATGATAGGCATAGGCTTTTAAAATCTGGTTACAAGTTCCTAAAACATAACCAAAAAAAGCAAACTGTTGACTTATGAAAACAAATTTTGAACCAAAGAGATAGGTCATTGCTCTTCTGGCCTTACCCGAACCCAAGGCCTCAAAAAAAGAAACAGTGAAGCATTCTTTCCAGCAACGAGCAAGGTAATGTTTAATGGTGAAGCATTATCAGCAATGAGAAAAGGAGATTCTAACGGCTAGAAGCAGATTGTGCTGTCTACAGATATTTTTAATAATGACCATTACCTGAAGCCCATGATTTTTAGGCACCTAAAGCATGATAATGTGAGAGCCAATTAGCTAACTCTTATGCAACCAAGTCAAAAACAACCCTGCACTGCTAATTTGTCATCCTCCTTTCCTTAACTCCATAAAGTTTGTGCTGTTGACTGAATGGAAGCTAAACTATGAACATATCTTGTACAATTTATAGCTTTGCATTCCAATTTTTCCCTTTATATTGTTGCTCTTTTTTTCTTTTTTGTCATCCATACATGCTGCACATTTTTATGGCTGCCATGGTCCAGTTGACACTATTTTTCAAAACATGTAACTAATCTGCACAACAGCATGCTGAACAGATATGGGTTACAATCTAATGACTATTACAGAATAACAGAAATCCATTTGTGCAGATCACAGCCAGACAACTAGCTGATTTTCTTGTAATGCTGACAAAGTGGGTTCTGTTTAATGTGAAATCCATGCAATGAATTAGGTTCATCTGCAGCATTGTCGAGCAGATAACCACAATCACGATCATATCAGGAGGGGCTTATAATTGCATCTCTCTTTTTGATGCAATCATTCGATTATTGATTATCATATAGCGTAGCCTATTGATTGTGACCAAGGGATCACAATTCTGGAAGCAGGTCCACCCCAAGCATTAAAATCCATACCATTAGATTTACCAATTGCAATATGAAAGTACAAAACACTGACATGTACATACAGTAAACAACCACACATTGTAGGACAAGGATCCAAACAAGCAAGTAGGTGAGACATGATGATAAATGGAATTTTATATATTCTTTCTCCCAGCACATTATGAAAGCTTATGAGGAAGAAGATATATTGAAACCCACCCCTCTCGAAAAAATTTAAAAAAAAAAACTAGCATGAAGGAAAAGTGACACCGCAAGGTCAGAACAAGGGGCAATGAAGGAAAGCTGGATTCACCTCACATTCTTTGTTAAATCATATACATGTAACATTTTTCATGCCATTTCGCATGCATGTTATCAGCTCTTACCAGTGTTTTTCGTGTTGGAATACTAACCTACACTTGATTCCTATTCCTCTCAATATTCACAGTGATGAAAGGAAAAAAATAAAGGGTTATTTATCTCCTTCTGAGAACCTCCATCACATTACCACCTCTAAGAATTTGCTTACTTAACCAATCCAAATTCCTAAAAATTGAGCTCTCAATATATTTTCTTCTTGACTGCTATCTTCCCATATTAGTGAACCCACTTTTCCAGAACCTTTGACAGATTTCTCTTCAAAAATATGAGATACTCAAAAAGCTGATTCACATTGAATTTCTTCAAAAATAGATATGCCTACATTTCCACTCAATCAACATTGTCATCATCAGTAAGCTTTACTGGCTCAGGCTAGACGATCGTAAGATAAAATCAAAATAAAACTATTCTAGTCCTAATAACCCAGGATAAAATCATATAATCCAGAGAAATGACAATCCCAATGACCAAGAAGACAGAAAACTAGCCAAGAAAATCAGGGTGACTAATTTGTTATTATTATTGAAAGAATATCTAGCTTTTCAACACTAAGAAATATGATAAAGTAACAATATCTATACAATAGAAAACCCTAATCAGGCAATTATTGCAATAAATAAGTATTCCGCATAGTTCATTGGAAACAGAATCCGCGGAGAAAAGAAGAAATAGAACTACCTCTCGAAATGTGAATCGATCATGGAAGAACAGCGCCACGATAAAGCTCCCGCCGACAAGAATGTAGTGCCGGAAGGTGTCCTGATCCTTGTCATAAGTCCGCCGCATCAGGGGATGGTACTTCATGCACCACACGATGGCAATCGAGGTCGAGATGAACACAACCTTCATCACAGAGTTGTACACCGAGATGAAATCCGTGAGCAGATCCAAGTACCGAGTCAAGAACACCAAAGCGTACAGCTCCTGCGTCTTAAGCGAGATCCCTACCTCCAGATTAAAAAAAAAAACCGCAAAAAATCAGAGAAAAAATAGGAAAAATCGGCAGATTTCGAGTTCGGAAAGGAAAACCCTAGAACCTGAGCAAGATTTGGTGGCGTAGATCTTGAGGAGGAGGACGAGGACGCTGAAGAGATGGGTCATGTCGCCGGCCAGCCGGAAAATATTCATGGTGGCGAATAACTAGGGAAACTCTAGATTCTTCGCTGTGAACCGGGTGGGGTTTAGCAGGGAAATGGGAGAGACGGTAGCAGATTAAGGCGGGAGAAAGGGGGGAGAAGAGGGTTAAGGGTTTGGATTTGGGTAATGGAGAGCAGGGAAGAAACGTGACGCGGAGCGGGGGCCAAGGACAGATGACGTGGCGTGGCGAATGTTCTCGCCGCCCACGGCAGCGGCAGCTATTGTAACTGAAAATTGCTTTGAGGCCCAACCCTTACCACCATCTGTTCATATCTACGTGTCGTAGCATAATTGGTTAACTGTACCCCAACCCCACATGCCGATGACGTGTCTTCACCAGCTCTCTCGTGCCACATGGGATTAACCCCTGGGTGGGCCCTTAATATTTTTTTCTTCTTTTTTTAATTTTTTGGTAGGGGAAAGAGCAGCCGCGTGGAAGTGCCGAAAATTAGTTCAACTGAAGGGCCATCAGCAGACCTATCGCCGGAGCCAGGAGCGCCTATATTATTTACCATATTTGGCTAATAAAAATACTAGAACTTTTGAAAGATGAAAACAGAGCTTGAAAGCTCCCACTAATAGTGCACTTCTTCATATAGATAAGTTCGTTCAGGCTCCAACTGTTGAAGGGTCTAAAATTGCTAGAGACATTTGGAGCCTTCACTTAGCTCTTTAAGTAACTCGGAAGATTTTCATCTCTTAAGAACCTCATTTTTGAGCTTTTTCAAAGTGAACATCGGTGGTAGCGTGCATGAAGATAGGGGACGAGGAGGTGTTGATTTGTGAATAGAGACGCTAATTCCAAACTGATTGCAGTGAGGGATGTCGACTTTATGACACTAATATTTCTAGAGCCGAGCTCAGACACGCTTGAGAAAAGATCACCCATGCACGAGTTAACTTAGGGGCGGACCGTATTCACTTGGAAGGAAACTAGGTGATTGTGATTGGGTGAATCTAAGACCATGCCAGGGTAGGTGATAAGCACCCACTGTCCCAAGACAACGTTCAATTTTTCGAAGGACTATGTGGCCTTCCAAATCATTCATACTTACCGAGAGACGTACAAGGCAGTTAATTGCGTCACTTTATTTGCTGTGCAGTACTCTGACGGATGACTTTGTGATAGCTACTTGTCTATTCCACTCTCTCTTCGTGCTTTTTTTTTTTTTTTCTGATTTTTTTGAACGTAGAGATATTAGGCATATCCCAAAAAGAAAAAAAAAAGAGTGACCGATTGCCGGAGGCAAAAGCGTGGGTCGTGCAAAGAGCCAGTGGTGGGAACTTCAATTCCTTCTGTTACAGACATTTTGTCTATTTATCTATATAATTGACATTGTGTCTATGATTATCATAGCTATGGTTCGGTCGGTTATATAGGTAATTTTGATAAAGTAGCTTCATTGGCAGTTCAGCAAAATGTATATGATGTAATTCAACTATTGTTTCTTTTAAGCGTTCCGTCTAACCAAAGTTATTAAAGTCACTTGATGTTCATATAAGAGATTGAGTTCAGATTCTGTGTTCATTGGATTTCATGATCTCAATGAAATTTTGATGAGTTTTGCTTACTTTCCTTCTCAAATACAAGCATCAAGCATTGTTATTGTTTGTCGCTATGATAACAATAACTATTTGTTGTTGTTACATATACGACAAAATGTTTAGGTTGGTATAATGTAAGTGCCATTAATGACTCGTCCTATGGCTATTTTGGTCATACTACAAGTCACTATAATCAGCCAACTTAGAGTATCTCTAGTTACATAATCTCACATTTTTAGGAAACAGTTAGACTACAAACATAACCTCTTACGTGATTTTAGTTATACAATCTAGCAAACTTACAAGAAATGAAATTGCTTATTTAGTACTGTTGATGTGACTGCATGGCCAATTGTGTGTCACTGGACACAACGGAAATCATGGCCTTTGGCAGCAATTTGTTTAATGGCCCATGATTTAAACACTAAAGAGGTGGTCGGATGCAGAATACAATATGTGTCCAAGAATAATGTGTTTGAAATAGTCCTTCTCAAAGAATTTCAAGGTATGGGGCTGGGCAGGTCTTCATCACGTCCCATGTGTTTTACGGACCAACTTCATCATTCTAGAGGGAGACTCAACCACTGTCATCAGTTGGATCCGAAGGATCTCAAGGGGTAATGGTCTCCGAGATGTCTGGGCAATGGTGGAAGACGGAGGAGCCTTTCAGGCTAAGCATATTTTCCGTAAAGCTAATGGGGCTGCGGATTGTGTGACTGCTTATGTGGCCAATCACTCCGCTAGTACCCTGTGAGCTGGTGATGGAAAATTGTCCAGGGCACTCCGAGGTATTCTGTTTTTTGATTTTATTGGATATATCCGTACTCATCAAGTATGATCTATCCATCTTAGCAGCAAAAAAAAAAAAAAGAAAAAAAAAAGAATTTCGAGGTGGATATAAAGCCGGCATCGCTATTAGAGCAGGATAGTGTCAATTTTCATGCCCCTTCTCAGATTGGTATTCAGGACAAATGCCCATTTGAATAAAAGATGGCTAAAATCTCTCTCTTTGATGACTGTGATTACATAGAGGCGGAAAAACAACAGAAGGAAGAACAAAACTATACAGTATGCAAAAAATAAAAAGATCAAGAGCCCTACATGGTACCCAGGGCATCCCATCTCTCTGCTGCAACATAGCAAATTTAGTAGGCAAAGAATTTAAGTAGTGTAAATCGAAATTTTGAATGCAGCTGCAAGCCAATCTGCTGCAAAATTGCCTTCTTGATAATTATGTTCCACCACGATCCAGTTCATCGACGAGGCTAACAGGCATATTCTTTAAGAGAGGGTTGACTACTGATCTAAAATACCGGCTTGTTATCCAATCAATCACTGTGCACGAGTCTCCTTCCAAAATAGCCTTACTATAATTCAACTTCATCACAACGATAGAAAGGCCCTTCCAAGCAGCCCTAAGTTTGGCCATTAGAATAGAATTGCAGTAAAACTAAAATGAATCTATCTTAATGGTCCCGAATAATATATCTGGCAGCTCTTTGATTGTTCAAGAAGGATCCATCGAAAATACTTTTTAATAATGCTAGGGGAGAAGGCACCCAACATACTTGAAGCTAAGGATTGAAGGTGCAGCTGATCTACGGCCTCCAAAATTTGACCCTTTTTGGACTTCCATGCTAATTAAAAGCTTCAAGCCATCTTCCCCTTCTATATTTGAAATTTTATACAATGTAAAGTAATCAAATGACCTCTTGCACTGTTTGTCATTCTAATTTTAATAGATATTTAATATCTCGAATCACTACTTGATCTTAGAATCCGATTTGGAGGTTATTCTGTTTCGATAAGGCTCGCCAACTAAAGTTTAATAGTATACTTGATGAATGAGATGGCCATGCACCAAAAAAATAGATATATTGAAAAAAAATTTAGAAGTAGGTGGTGCGGTTAGCTGGTTGCTCCTTTACAAGAAGAATAAGTATTTATAAAATATAAATGTAATTAATTTAAATAGAGTTTGTTTATTGGATCTCTTACAACATCTTTGACATTTTTTTCATATTATTTTAACTTAATGTTATTTTGATGGGGTTATTCTCTTTGTACCAAACAAATTGGAGTATGAGATGCCAAAAAGTCGAGCTGGTTGCCCCAAAGAGCTTCATAATTGGATCTCATTAACGCTCTTTTATACTTCAATACGAGCATACAAGTGATCTTCAAACCACAGACATAAGATGCTTAAAGTATTTATTAGATAAAGAGAGAACTCGAAATGCCGCATAATTTTTTTTACATTCCTTAAGATCTCAACAAAAATCCAAAAAAATTACAAATGACATAAAATTTGAATATTAAAATATAATTAAAAAAGTATTTAAAGATTCCCTGCAGAAATAATACCTTGCTGCCATTAATTTATATAAATATATTGAAAAAATATATATATTTTTTATACCGGCAGCTCACGCTAATTTTGCATGAGGATTGTGTACCAAATTAAAGGTCAAAATGCCCCATAATAATGGAGGAATAAGGATTGTGTACCAAATTAAAGGTCAAAATGCCCCATAATAATGGAGGAATAGGTACATCTGGAGTCTAAAAATTTGTTTGAGAGCGGTGAGAAGTAAAGGAGACGATCTAGTTTTTGTGAACAGCTTACTGAGAATGTAAGAATAAGGTGGTACCCGCTACTGGTACCGAGAGGAAGCGGGGAGTGGGAAAAGGCCAAAATTTTGCCCTAGCCCAAGAAAGGAAGCATCCAGGAGAACCCCAAAGAAATAATTAATACATAAGCCAACAGAACCCGAAACCGCACCTCAGACAGTCCAACGAGTACCACTTTGGACCTTCCCACCGGAGAGCTCCCGGAATTGCGCTCCCTCCGCCACCCGCATCCATCCAAACCCCACCGAATTCCGAGCCCTCTCTTCGAGATCCCTGACCGGACATCGGAGCCCTCGAGCTCGCTCTTCCTCCTCCTCCCTTCGCCGGGGCCGGCGAGAAGGCGATGGTCTGATCCCCCTCCCTCACGATCCGGAGGACAGACGACACAAGGGAAGCGATTGCGATGGGCTGCGCTGGATCCACCCAGAGCAAAGACGAAGGTGAACTCTTTCTTCTCCCCATCTCCCCCTAGGTTTCGATTTCTCCAGGTATTTCCCTCATCTGGGATGGGTTTTTTGGCGCACGCCCGTCGCGTGTACTCAAATTGTATAATTTTCTTGAGATGTCGTGTTATATTCATTATCCAAAACCTTTCTGTTTTGGTCTTGCTCTTGTTTCTTGATGATCATAACTGGATTTCTTAATTCCAGGTTATAGATTGGTGGATAGTAGTCGCTGTGCTCTCTTTATTGCTACTATAGCCCTTGTTTAAATGGTTCATATGGATCCAGGTGTTTTGAAAACTGGATCAGTTCAGATCGATGTATCAAAAGTCGAGTTTGTTCAACAATTGTCGGTTATGATATGCCTGTGGTGTATAGATTGTGAAGGAACAGCTTGGAACTTGCACCATGTAAACATTTATCATCTTGTAGCATTTTTTCCTGAAAAAAACTGGGTTCTAATATGTTAAAAAAATTTGGGGGTTTGGTATCGTGACTTGGGCCTTGATACCAACAACGAATGATGTAAGTCCGATTTTGAGCATTTAACGTGGCACAAAAGTGTGTTATATGCTTACCGGCATCCCTGAATCATCTGCCAGCTGGTGGATGGGATTACTGTTTTTGTGATCCAGTTGATGATTCACGAAGTCAATGGTGAAAATTTTCAGCTAATTAACATTTACAGCATTTAGTATCTTGTAAACATATCTTATCTTGTTAGTTTTTTTATTCAAAAATAACTGGGTTCTAATATGTAAAGAATTAATTTGGGGGTTTGGTAACATAAATTGGCTTTGATACCGACAATGGATGATGTAAGTTCAACATAAAGAATTTGATGTGGCATGAAAGTGCGTACATGCTTGCCAGCATTCAGAATCATCTGCCAGCTGGTGGATGATATTACTATTTTTTCTTATTTGGTTGGTGATTTATTGCATCAACAGTCAAATTTTGAGCTAATTCACATTTATGTTTTTTTTGGTTGCTGGTGTTTTTTTTTCTCTATTATGTAAAGAACTAATTTGGGGGTTTGGTAGTGTAAGCTGGGCCTTGGTACTGTCAATCAGTAATGTAAGTTTAACATAAGGAATTTGACATGACATAAAAGTGCATTTAGCTTACTGGCATTCCCGAATCATCTGCTAGCTGGTGGATGAGATTACTATTTTTTTATTTGGTTGAGGATTTATTGCATCAATAGTTAGTATTTCATCTAATTCACATGTATGGTTTTTATTATCTTTTTAGCATTTTTCATTAAAACAATTGGGCTCTAATATGTAAAGAATTAATTTGGGGGTTTGGTAGCATAAGGTGGGCCTCAGTACTGACAAATGATGACGTAAGTTCAACATAAAGTATTTGAGATGACATAAAAGTGCATATATGCTTACCAGCATCCTTGAATCATCTGCCACTTGGTGGATGAGATTATTATTTTTGCTATTTAGTTGATGACTCACAACAGTCATAAAGGAGCTTTTTTAGCTAATTTATATGGTATTCAGTGGCTACTTAAATGGCTATGCAGTTATTGTGGCTAGTTAAATGGCTTTGTGGTGTGTAAGTTTTTATTTTGCCTATTTAAATTTTAAGTGACCATTTGTTTAGACATTTAAACATCCACATAGAGGTCTTAGATTATAAATGGCTATTTACTCTACTCAATTGATGATATAGAACTAGATCCAAAATTTTATGCATTTAATGTTTAGTATAGACAATGTTATTTCATAGTTAAGCATAGTATCTAAAAGGTAAATGGTATGGTGTGTTTGACCTTTCATACAGGTACATGATCCTATCCATTCATTTGAAAATGGATAGATTAAGACGCGTGACTGGGTAACTAGTGACACATGTCAGTTTATCTGCTTTCATTGTGATTAAGCTTAAAGCCGTGCCTTCTTTTGACTTGTTCCCTCTCTCTCTCTCTCTCTCTCTCTCTCTCTCTCGTTTTACCTTCTTCTTCTTACTCTTGCAATGCAATGACTGATATGGAGAGCACTTATTGATGTCATCTGTGGTGGAGTGAGGGTGCCGATAGTGGGGAAGGAGGTGTTATGGATGGGAGAGGGCTCCCTGGAGATGGTTGGGGTTCAAGGGCGAAGAAGAGGCTGGGGAGGAGGTGAGGGCCCCTGTATATCACAAGGCAGTGAGCAATGTCTTGCTGGAAGTCTGCATTGGATGACGTGGAGTGGGCGGAGGTGGAGGTGTTAAGGGGATCCTTGAGCAGGAATGTTGCTTGAATTAGAGATAAAAAAATAAAGGCAAGGAAAAACTGGTTGGCAGTTGGTACATTTGTAAGTTTTCTATAATACCTCGCATTAACCAATGGTTGGGATCTACTCTTCTATGATTGTATCTATTAAAAAATATAAAAATGGACTGTAACAAAACCGTATCTAAAATGATTTTGTGCAGCAATTTGGTTAGGAAAGTCTTGATCATGAAATTACTGAAAGACTTCAAATTACTCAAGAGAATGATGGAAAAAAAAACCTAGAAGTAGAGACAACCGTATTTAGTGTTATGCCCCTGTTACTTATAATACAACTTTCAACTGAATAAGTCATCATTTAATAATTTATTATTTGTATCTTGTACTTTATACAAAGTAGCTTCCCTCTGAACTTTCATATATGTGTATATATATATATATATATAGAGAGAGAGAGAGAGATGTATGTATGTATGTATGTATGTATATAATTTTTCAAACTGCTTGAATTTATTACTCCATTTAAATTAAGGATTAAAAAAATCATGTCCCTAGAAGAAATAAGCAGATCCAAATTTTACATCCAACAGGGATTGTCAGGTTCTCTTGAATTGGAAGGGTTGAAGTTAAGGTGTTTAGTATATATTCTGTATTAGAGTCTTGTACCAGTGTTCATTTTCTCTAAAATGAAAAAAACTAGCTTATTTTTGGTCATAGCAAATGAAAGTTTTCAATTTGTCGAAGCCTTATTGATATTTAGGTTTGCTGTAGCATGTATAAAACTGTTTAATGGAACAATTTGACGTAATTTGAAACTTTTGAATGGTGCATATAACTCTGAACTACACCTCATGAAAGTCTTGTAAGCCTTGAGTGGTTATATGACTTTTGATTACACTGATGGCTTGACTTTTTAGTGCAAGTCATATGAAAGGAGATGTATCTTTTCTTTAACATCCTACTTCAATTAGCCACATTTCGTGTTAGACAATGAAGGTCAGTTTCTATTGTTCCACATTCTTTTGTTAATTGGTAGAATGAGCTATACAATGCATCCATTTTATCTTGCTTCATAATTTTGAAATCTTGTTCTCGTATGCAATCTTTTTTTTTTTTGGTACATTTTATATGAGTTCATTTGCAGTTGCAATTTACTCCTACATTTGTACCTTGTACTTCCTAGTTTAGTATCATTATTTTCAGTTTATGTTCAAGTAACATACAGCTTGACTCGTTATTACCCCTGCAACTTTGCCTTTTATACTAAGAGTTGGTTCAAGTTTTTGATCTGGTGAGCTTTAATGCTTGCAGAGAATACTACCAGAAAACTCCAAAAGCCAAAACCGTGGAAGCATACTCAACCAATAACCAGGACTCAGCTTATACAGATGCGTGATGAATTTTGGGATACAGCCCCTCATTACGGTGGCCAGAAAGGTGCTCATTCCGTTGAAGTTGACTTATCTTTGTTATTTGTTATTACCACCTGAGTTTTCTGAGAATTTAGCACCACCTATATTGTTGATGACTAAAGCAAAACTGTACTCACATGCATTGAAAACTTTTGCTCTAGTATCCAGTTTCCCATTGTTGGCCTTAGAATCATAAAAGAGCAAAAGAGTTTGAGATTGGGTTCTGTCATTAAATCATTGAAAATGAGGGTTTCAAATCATCATATATTCTGAAAAGTCACATATTCAAAAAGGTAATTTAACAAGAGCTTTGTCGTCTGTTCATTTTCCTTTCACTATTAAAGGTAATTTTTTTATTAAATGAGAAGAATGCATGCTAAGTGCAAATGATATTTAAAAATGTCATTATTTCCATATTCATTGCATCTTTTTGACATTTTTAAGTTGGCATGCCTGTTCACTTCTTCTTTGTTATGGTGAAACATCAAGCTGTGTGACTTGTCCAGGACTTTCATTGGTGCACTTGCTGAGCAGTTAAATTCTTTTCTGTCTATCAGATTTTATCATCACAGTGAATGTGGATGCATGTATAGTCAGAAATATGAATTTCATATCCATTTAACTGGACCTTGTTATAGTTTTATGCCATAGCTTGTTTAGTTGTAAGGTGAACTGATTAGAGGCAACCAAGTATTACAATGGGGATTCTGTGCTCCATAAAGATGAAAAATGTTTTGAGGAAAAATAAAAACTAAGGGTCAAATCACCATACAAGTTGAATCTAGTCCATATAGTCTCTCCCCAGATTCAATGTAAGCTGCTTTGTGCAGCCAGACAACCTACTGGTCGGAATGTCTGTTTTGTTATCAGAAACTCTCTTAAGTACATGAAAGGTCATTGGATAACTATATTTTCAACTGGTGCTTAATATAACAAGGGGAATAAATTCCAAATTTAAGTTGTTCTCTTAATGAGAGAAACTATGTCCATCTTCTAATGTTTTTTTTTGCTAGGAATCTTCTAATGTTTTAAATCCATAAACCTATTCCATGCTCTTACTTTAGCTTGACCAACAATTACAGAGGGCATATGGAAAATGGACCACATCCAGTTTTTTTCTTCTTGACGTGGAAATTGACACATCTGTATGGAACAACATAACCATTTAAGTTGCATAGTGAAAGAACATATTGCTTCTTTAAGACAGATGAGGATTCCATCTCACGTTCTTTGTAAATTACTTTCTTATATTCAACCTTCAGAAGGTTTTCATTTGTTTTCTTACCTTAAAATAGTGGTCCTTTTTCTTTCTAAGCAATTCAGCATTAATCTTGAAATTCCTCTACTTGCACATGCACTTCTATGCAACAAAATCAAACTTGTAATGCAGGCAAGTAATTTCTGTCTTTGTCCTAAAACCTTTGTTGTTCTATCAACATTAATTTAAAAATAAATTGCCAGAAGCCCATAGGAGTCTGAGTATTACAGAAGGTGCAATTAATCTGATAGGGAAATGACCATCGAGAATTATTGCCCCCCCCCCCCCCCCCCCCCCCCCCCCCCCCCCCAACCAACAAAAACAAAAGAAAAAAAGAAAAAAAAAAGATAAGTAAATTGAGTCTAGTTAAATGACCACCATGTAAATCTTCCTGATCCATTCTTGATCCCAAAACATAAACTGGTGAATGAACCATATTCTTCAATACATCCATTTGACATTTGGATTGCAAATTTTACAGAATAACACTTCTTTTATTAAAAAGAGAACTTGTCAAACTAACACATTGGCACTTCTAACAGTTTCTAGTAATTACAAGTGGGAGTGTCATGTGTATCTTGTCAGACTGAAAGTCTAAAGTGTACTTAATCTGCTTTAAAAAAATCTAATTGAAAGAATATTGTCAACATGCCCTTTTTGCTATGATCACACAGTCATGAACTTGGATTTCCATCCAGTTTGACTTATTTCCTATTGAAATTGAGGTGAGCTGTTGGGGGTCAACTGTCTACGTGTTTTTAGTGCCCGACATAGCCACCTACAAGAAACCAGATAAAGGAGACAAAAAATTTTCTTCACTGTACCTCAGTTGTCTTGCTGATGCACCAAGCTTCCGTGCTCATTTGTATCCTGTCTCTACTTTTCCTCTTATTACCTTCATTTGACTTTTTTAAGATAAGGGCTACATCCCTTTCAATTTAATGACCCCTAAACTTTTCTTATGGAAAGATTTATAGCAACTTAGGTACTTCCTTCCTAATGCTGATCTTTTTAAGAAAAACAGAGATCAAATTGATTAAGAAAAAGGAACCCTTACAGTGTGCAAGTTCCCTTTCAGCAAAGTGCTAAGATGTATGAGGGATAGTGTTACTATTTCTTTTCCCAGTTAGTGTTTCATTTTCCTAATAATAGTGTGGTATTGTCTACATAGAAGACATTCTCAATAATAAAATGCTTATTGAGAGAGAGAGAGAGAGAGAGAGAGAGAGAGAGAGAGAGTTGTAGCCACATCGAAACCTACTTCGCCAATGGTTGCTTCTGAAATATCTAGAACATTAAGGATTGTATGTTATTTATATAAATTATTTGGCTATGTCAGAGATTTGGGATGCACTCCGAGCTGCAGCAGAAGCTGATTTAACCCTTGCACAAGCAATAGTGGACAGTGCTGGTATAATTGTTTCAAATGCTGACATGACTCTTTGTTATGATGAAAGAGGTAAAAATGTGTTAGGTCTCTGTTTTTCTCTTTACATATCGGATCATATTTGTGGAACTGTCTTTTAACAATAGCCTTATTGCAGGTGCTAAATATGAATTGCCCAAGTATGTTTTAAGCGAGCCGACAAATTTGATTCGGGATAGTTGACCGAAGTGGGGATCTCAAGCATGAATAAGTCATCATTGTAAATCATGTAAATGACTCACCCTCCTCGTATCTTTACTGAAAGTCCAGTTTGAGCTTCTGCTCAGAACTTCAAACTTGAACCATTTTCATCTCAAGCTTCTATCTGTAGCTGGAGCTCACTTGATAATCAACAGAATACAAGCGTACCTCGTGTAGTGGTCCATTCATCTATTTTTGAAAAGATGTGCTTTCTGGCTTATGTGTACATGCTAAAAGGATGCAGTTGTTGAAAAATTATTCTTTCTGCCCATGGAAGACAGAGCTCAGAATGGATGGAGCGATTTGATAGATAGAACTCAAGCGCAATATATTCTTTATATAAATCGGCATTTCTGCAAGTATATCCTTCAAAGATGCCAAGCGTTAATGGGATCTGAAGTTTCTAAATGAATTGCATTGTTGTTCTGGCCTTTTGAAGGCATTCCTGGAGTATGATCAAGGCAAGTATGGATCAATTACCAAAAGAACTGCCAGAAATAGTTTTTGTCGATTAAACTTTTTGCATGACCTTTGGACTTGTGGTTACATTCCCAAGAGACACCATGGTAGCAATGGCTTCAGTTTTCTAAATAGTGACAATTTTGAGCTGAGTCTTATGATTGCTCTTCCACCATGATCTGATGATTCTCTGAATCATGGAAACCCAGTATCCAGGTAAGTAATGTTCCCCATTCTTCAGATTGTTGATGGAATAATACATGCCCTGTGAAGAAAAAGGGTTTTTAGTAATTAGTGATTTTGTTACTGCAAAACTATAACTTCGAATTCTGATTTATTCTCTAGTGTATCCACCAGCATAACATATTTGACTTGATGCATTTTTCAAGGTCAAGCTACGTGATCACTGATCACTGGACTTTAACATTGAGTCAGGAGACGGTGTGCAGGAGTCGGTCTGCACTTACCCTGTTCATTCATAACCCATTGCCTAGAGGCCTTAGTAGAATTAGGGCTTCCTTTTTTCTGGGTACAAGAGCTTGTTGATTAAGCAATAAAGATATAAAATTGGGGCAGAATATTCTGCCTATGGCACATACATCCAGATAGGACGTGTGAAATAGGCCAGCCATTCATATTTCTTTGCACATCTTCCCCATGGATTTCTTTCCATAATCTGTGTATAATTAGCAGTAGTTGGTGTCGCAGCATCTACCTTTGCCGTCTTCAGTCCTTTTTTTTTTTTTTTGCTTAAACCGTCTTCAGTCCTTTAAAATGCGAACAAAATCTAAGCCCCCATCATTCCCAAATCCGACAAAAAAGAAAGAGATAATGTAAGTACATACACCTCTCCTTAGCTGCTTCCTATCTTTTACGCTTTGTGGAATTTGCTAGCCTGGTCTCCCCTCAAGATATGACTACAAGAAAGTTAAAAGGGAATGCTATAACCCAGTTTAACACTTCCATAGTTGATCATTTTATATTTATTAATCTTTTACACATAGTTTGGCCTTGTTCTTACACACAATTAAGCCGGTTTCCTTACACCATTATGCTTGTTTTACATGCATGTCAAGAATTAAAATATAAAATGGTCCTCCAAATTAAAAGCCGAGAGTAAAAATGCTCTATCAGTAGAGTCTAAATCTTAAAGTACCATCAAGAATGCTTGAGACGACATTAAAATAGTTTAAAACAGCAATGATTTAATAAGCCCACGCCATTCCTCTTGCTTGAGAAGAGTGTAGCTAATGGAAGATCCTAGCTCGGGGAACCTTTCACAACGTAAAGGGGGAAAGGGAAGTGACCGGGTTTCAATTCACCAGGCCAAGTTCCTGAGGCGATGAGTTTGGACAGTGGCGATTAAAGAACAATTCACTGGTTGTGGCAGTGATGAGCAGAAAAGAAGGAACAGCCATGATTAAAGAATGGATTCGAAACTTGAAGCATTTGACTCGGCCTTCCATCGAATTTGGAGCCGAAGAGGACGGCGGGCACCCGTTCCCTTGATTTCGCAGCCACACCGTGGAACCAGCCCGGAAGTACTTGATTCCGTTGCTTTTAATGCGTTTTACGAGACTAAGCACGCACCCGACCACACAAATCCCTGCCATCAAAGCGTTAAATAATGGAAGAAAGCATGTAGCGGGCGGGGGACGTGAGGTGCCAAAGGATGAGTTTAGGTCCCCACATGCTAAAAGCCTTGAAATTAGGGCTGCTTAATGATCGAGTTAGATCACTTATTTGATAAAATAATTCAATTTAAATATATACTTTTTTATTTAATAAATATATTATATTTTTAAATTGATAGATTTTGATCCGATCCGACTCAATTGCCACTTCTACTTAAAATAACTTAACTTTGTTGTTTCGAATTTGCCATTAGAAGTTATCCTAATGGTAATTTATTTTTTAGTTTATGAAAAATGTAGAAAATATACTAGTTCGAGTGTGAAACACGTACAAGTGCTTATAAAATTGTACAAGTGTCTATAAAATTGAACTAGTAATGCAGTAATTTTATTGGCGGGTTTACTTTGAGTTTTCAAAAAATATCCAAACAAAATAACTGCAAATTAAGGATACACATTTTCTTCATGCTTTTCTATTGTCTCTATGGGAAGTCTCTTCTCTTTTCATAAATACTTTATTCTTATCATAAGCATATTTTTGCATCTTTCGCAAAATAATCGAGCTATTTTTTTTTTATATTTGAATACTTTCTAATAAGAAAAAAAATAATTCTTAGACAAGTTGATAT
The DNA here is from genome assembly GCF_009389715.1 of Phoenix dactylifera. NCBI lineage: Eukaryota > Viridiplantae > Streptophyta > Magnoliopsida > Arecales > Arecaceae > Phoenix > Phoenix dactylifera. The sequence continues at coordinate 467,839 of NC_052402.1, forward strand.
TGTAATCCATTATGTGCCACACAATTGTTGTTAGTGTTACATATTTGATATATACTTTTTTTTATTTTTTCTCTACAGGAACAATATTTTTTAAAAAATAAAATTTTAAAAATTAATTGTTTAATCCTTCATGCGTATATTTTTTTTTCAAAAAATAATTGCTCCAGCTTGGTAACTGAAAATTAAAACTCATCTTCCAAAGCATCAAACCCTAAGATATATCCAAGCTTCTTATTTTCAGTACGGATATTTACAATATCCCCATGAAATCCATCCATTCCATTATTGATACGTGTGGTCCCGTCGTGTCGACATCTTCAGGGCCCGTCACATCCTTTTCCAACTCATCGTTTTTGACCGTTATAGGTCGGATGTGTGGGTCCCTTCTTCCCTAACACCCACCACGAATTAACCGTATGACAATAACGTATAAAATTTTTGTTCCCCTTCTCACACTCTCCCCTCCCCTCCCTCCCATCCAACGGTCAATCATTGATCCGACGGCTCCTAATCAATCTTCTTGACATAAATTACCAAAAGTACCCTTCCTACCAGCCACGTGTTCCCCCCATACCGGCAGCCTCCGGACCGAAGCACGTGCGTCGCGCCACCCTCGTTGTCGTTATCCCTCGTGGCGATGCTGCTTCCAATGATTGCGACAGCAACCCCTCCCCCCTTAATTACTCCTAATCTTGCCTAGAATTAATATATTCTCCAAATCCCAAAAGATCCCCTTCAATCAGGACCGTCCAAAGCACACAAAAGTCTCCAGTACGGCGCAAGGACATCAAATCAAACAGAAGGCCGCATCGATCGGACGGCCAGATTGCTCCTTAAAACCTCGGAGATGTATATGTATTTCATAAGGAAATGATTAACGGAGAAATATATTAGTGAAACCTACTAAAAACCCTATTCTGGGGCAATGGTACGCCCCCCGGGCGAAAGGGCCGCCTGCAAGTACACCGGGCACGGGAACCCCAGTTACCCCACCTCCCGTTCTCTCTCTAGATATCCATCTATCAATGGAGGAAATCGTCCAGCGACATCATATGGAGCTTCGAAAGAGAGAAGGATAGAGCGGCCGAGGGATCGAGATCCGCTCGGTGGGCGGAGGGTGCGAAGCATGCGATTTATCTTTTCTGGTGAGTGGCTCTGCTCTTGTTCTTGCATGAGTCTCTTCCTCTCTCGGTTTTGATGCTTCTTGGCTTTCGAGTTATCCGAAACGATGGAGGTTTTAGGTTTCAATTCTTGGAACAGGAAGCGGATGCAGAGTTGCGATTTTGAGATCTTTTCCGGGGTTTATTTTGCAGGATAATCGGATTTTGGATCCGATACTTCTGGTTTAGTGGTATTTTGAGTAGCTCTTGAGGGTGCCCTCGATTTCGTCTTCAAGCGAGTTTGTTTCTTGTTTTTTTTTTCTTTGTTGAATCTTTTGGCCATATGGAAAAAAAGAAGTTTTCTTTTTTCTTTTTTCTCGTTGGCTTTTCTTTTGATGGAGCTTGAGTTCTTCCAGAGTCTTTATGATGATATCTGGTTTTTATTGAACTTTTTGAGTTTAAATTGTTTTTTGGTGCCTGTTTCAAGTTTAAGATGTCAGGGATTGAATTAATGCCGTGTCATATCGTGTCTTTTCTGAAAGGGGGTAAGGCATGTGGGATTTGATTTCGTGGGCATTGGTGGAATAGAATGAGATGAAATGCATGCCTTGGTTTGGCATTGTCTTTATCGAGGCAAAAGATGGCAATTTGGAGGCTTGAAACAGCAATTTATGCCTTTCTTCGGGTGATTTGTTTCTGTTATTGCTGCTTGAAGACCCGATTAGGTTTTGGTCATGACCAGGGCGGTACGCGGCAATTTTCTTAAAGATGACAGCAGTGCTATCAGTAATCATCTCAAGGATGAGTATGGCGCCATTAGTGATCATCTCCGCTACCACGTTCATCTGACCAATTGCATCCACTTGAAGAACCACATGCACCACCACAGCCCCAACCCAGCCGAGAGATCCCTTATGAGGGATCTCATTGTTCTTCAGAAGTCAAGATCGCTTAGAGATCCCTCCACCAGTCCTCCGTCATGGTTTTCCCCTTCCACTTTTGGCAGCTACCCTAAGAGACCGGCAAAGGATGGTGCAGTGCAGAGTGGAAGAAGATCTATAGGTGCTGATGGGCGAAGGGAGGCTGGACGGTTGTCTGCAAGCTCACCGCTGGCTGCAGGTGTTGCAACATCAAAAGTTGCTGCTGCAGATTCAAGCAGCGGCCACAACATTGCAGGAGGAGATATGGATGCTGAAATAAGTAAAGGGGAAGAGCACAGCAGAAAGAGTCGGAAGAGCGATATTTCACATGGAAGCGAGAATCCTCCTCTGGACTTGCCACAGAAGGTGGAGGCAAAGGACAAGAGGATTTCCCAGAGGGTTGCCCATGGGCGTGCTGCTCGTCTCATGACTCTTTCGGAACAGTTGGAGGAGGTTGCAGGTCATACAGACAATGAGAGGAGGAATCCTCCTCACTTAAGCCGAAATAGGATCCACACGGGTGAAGAGATAATCCATGAGGAGCCAGAAGCAAGCAGTTATGGCCACTGTAATGGGTTGAAAAGCGGGAAGAGGCGTAGGTTCAGAGGCATGAGAAAAGCTCGTGGTTCTACTAATTCGAGAAGCATGGGAACTCAAAATAATATGTCTTCCGGCGCTCAATCGCTAGCTCAAGTATCCATGCACCAGAAGGGCTACACAGGGGAAGGACCAGAAGAGGATGCTGAGCTAGAATTTGCTCGGGCGCCAAGACATGTATGTGGGATTCCATGGAATTGGTCAAGGATTCATCATAGAGGTAGAACGTTTCTAGATATGGCAGGAAGGAGTTTGTCCTGTGGGCTATCTGATTCAAGGCTGAGAAAAGCTGAAGGCCCTGTTGGACAAAGACGAGGGAATACTTCAAATATGCCTCAAATTGCACCTGATCATTTAAGTTCATCAACAAGCTCTGATTCAGAGGCGCAACTATTACTAGTTGAGGCATCAGGATCTCAGGATAGTGATGTCAATCCTTATTTGACGCAGGATTATTCAGGAGAACTTGGAATTTTTTCTAATCACAGCCTAAGACATGAAGACTCTGACCTTGCATCTGAAGCACGGTCAGGTAATCAGCAAAAATTTAGAGGGTGCCGCCATGGCAGGCATCGAAGCCTGACCCAGAAATACATGCCAAGAACCTTCAAAGATCTCGTGGGTCAAAACTTGGTTGTGCAGGCTCTTTCTAATGCTGTTTTAAGAAAAAAAGTTGGGTTAATTTATGTCTTCTATGGACCTCATGGGACAGGGAAGACATCTTGCGCTCGTGTATTTGCAAAAGCTTTGAATTGCCAATCCATGGAGCATCCAAAACCTTGTGATGCCTGTGCTTCCTGCATCTCACATAATTTGGGTAAGAGTCGAAATGTGCTGGAAGTGGGGCCAGTTGGTAACTTCAACTTTGAGAGCATTGTGGATGTCCTTGACAATGTGATGCTATCACCATTGTCATCTCAGTATAGAGTGTTCATTGTTGATGACTGTGATACCTTGCCCCCTAATTCATGGAATGTCATCTCAAGGATCATTGACCGAGCACCCAGGCACGTGGTTTTTATCCTTGTCAGATCGAATCTTGACCATTTGCCTCATATAATCATATCCAGATGCCAGAAGTTCTTTTTTCCAAAACTGAAAGACTCCGATATCATCTCTACCTTGCAGTGGATTTCAACCAGCGAAGGCTTAGAAATTGACAAGGATGCCTTGAAACTCATAGCATCGCGATCAGATGGATCCTTAAGAGATGCTGAGATGACCCTTGATCAGCTGAGTTTGCTTGGACAAAGAATTTCTCTTTCTCTTGTTCAGGAGCTTGTAAGTTATTCACTATTCCTATTTTCTCAATTTTCTTGATTGAATTTCACAATTTAAATGTTTAATTAGTATATTTCTGGAACTGGTCTGGAATTTTTCATCATCTGCATTTCTAAACTCAAAATAGATTTCATTGAACTTGAACATGCCTCTCACTAAAATTTCAAGAGACTTAAATAAATCAATATTTAAATTTTCAAAAGTTTCAAAGAGAATCATATTTGGCTGATTTTGAATGATGAGGAAACAAAGATTTGGAACTAAGGACAGATTTGCAATTGCATTTTGAATTCCAGCTGCAAATGCGGTTATTGTGAAAATAAGACACCATCTATAGCTTAGCAATCATATGTTGTGTCATATGCAGTTCTAAAGATTAATTTTCAATCCTACTGTTTTTAAGGATGCATAATTCATGTATATAGTGGTGACACACCCACATGGGAATTTTGGGTACTCAATCTTCATAATTTTAACTGCTGCTGGAGTTAGGGGAGTGATGAAGTAACCACTGGCTCTTTGTGGCACATTTGGACACTAGGATTCTGTAGTTCAGGCATCAGAGCTGTGTATAGATCACTTTAATTGGTAATGAAGGAATTTAATGCATTAGTCTGCTGTAGTAAAATCTTAACTTCTAGAAGTCAGTTCAGATTTGCACTATCTGACATAAACAATTCTCATTGTTATTTGCTCATTTCCCAGGTTGGTTTGGTGTCTGATGAAAAATTGGTGGATCTGCTTGATTTGGCATTATCTGCAGACACCGTGAACACTGTGAAGACCTTAAGAGAGATAATGGAAACTGGAGTGGAGCCGCTGGCATTAATGTCACAACTTGCTACAGTTATTACTGATATCCTTGCCGGTAGTTACATATTTACACGAGAAAGACTACGCAGAAAGTTTTTTCGCCGACTCACCTGTGAGTTAAAATTCTTTTTGCTTCAACCTTTATATTTCAAAATCATTACAAATACTAGGTTATTTTTTTTATCTATTATTGAGTTTCATCTTCTGCTTAACTTTGTTGGAAGTAAATCTCGATATACGAGAGTACAGCATATTTCTGAAATATGCTACTATGCTACTACAATTGTCTCGTAATTTTCTAGGCTTTGCCCAACTTATTTATATCTCACATTTTGATTGTTTTAGTATCCAAGGAAGATATGGAAAAATTGCGTCAGGCTTTGAAAACGCTATCTGAAGCTGAAAAACAGCTGAGGGTGTCAAATGACAAATTGACTTGGCTGACAGCTGCTCTGCTTCAACTTGCTCCAGATCAACAATATATGCTGCCAAGTTCTTCTGCAGACACTAGTCTCAACCACAGCCCATTGGTCCTAAACAACTACCGTGACAGAGGTAAACCTAGGAATTTTACTAATGAGCAGGATGAGATGCATATTTGTGACAGGGACTTGTCAAGAGGAAATGGAACAGGAAATCATGGCTACAGAGTTGTTAGCGTTGCAGTGCATGGTAATAATAAGGTGATTCGTAATCACCTCAGTGGAACAGGACATGGTGAGCAAACTTCACGCAGTCTTATGCTGTCCAGTGGAGCTACTAAAGCAGGTGAAGAATATAATTATGGCAAAACCAACAAGGATAATGATAAGATCTGGCGAGCAGTACTTGAGAATGTTCAATCAAACATGCTTAGGCAATTTTTGTATCAAGATGGAAGGCTAATTTCAGTCAGCCTAGGTACTGGTAAGTTCTTAAATTCATGCAAGTTCATATATTCTGTATTTAACCTTAGTATGTTCTACAGCAGGAAACATCACAGTCTGATATAAGTCAATATGTTCTTTGGATATAGTTAGAACAAAATTTTGGAAAATAACGTGAAAATATTGAAACAGATATGCCGAGGCAATTTTTTCTATCCAGAAGGAAGGCTGAAGTCAGTCAGCCTAGATGCTGTTAAGATTTTAAATCCACGTTGCTTCTGTAGCCTGCCTTTGTCCTTATCATGTCCAATTTCCATGAAAAGAAATAATACGTGCAGTTAAATTGTCTAAATGCTCTTTGAATATTGTATGCTAGCTGTTTTTTAAAATTGTGAAAATAATTGAGAAGGCTGCTGGCAGGAGAGATAGCCTGTAAAAAGAAATGAACAACAAAGAAGAATTTGTAAATTTGACGTGAAATAATTGGTATGAGGCTTGATATTTCAATAGTTTATGAAAAGTTTCTTGCATGCTAAGGTTATTTGATCTGTTCAGTCCCCATTTCCTTTCTTATCCTCCACGGAAGTTGTGTCTTTGTTCTTAGTAAATCGTAAAACTTGCTTGAAATTGCCAACTTATTGAGCTGGAAAAGTCTCCTGATGGTTGTATCGTAGACCTGGGTTCAAATCCCACCTTCACCATGTTTTTTGGGGGGGATAATGGTATTTGTGGGAGGGTTTTTCCCCCGGTTGTGTAGTCCATTTCCTATTGGGCCTTTCTGCCAAAAGGAGAAAAAAATAGAACTTGTTTATGATATTATAATTTGAAAGAAGAGAATTGCAGCTAGTCTACACATCCTGAAATATTTTCCATTATTGTTGTTATTTAAAAGGTCTGCCAGCTGTAGAAATATTTTAAAATGGGTTTTATTAGCTTGAAATTTTCCTTGCTTTATGTTATCTTTTCTCGCATAATGCTTGTGGTCCTTCCTGCCTCTCCATGAGCATTCTTGAATATATCTTGCAATGGCAACCTTGGTTCCAAATGAAGAATGTTGAGTTACTGTGAAAAAAAAATCCACTCTTAATGGCTTAAAATTGAATTATTGATGTTACTGCTTTCCCAGTGGCAGCCCCTACTGTGCAATTGTTGTTCAGCTCAGACGGAAGCAAATCCAAAGCTGAGAAGTTCAGAGGACAGATTTTACAAGCATTTGAATCTGTACTTTCTTCTGCCGTAATACTTGAAATCAGATGTGAATCTAGGAAAGATGGGAACTCAGACGTCCAAAATCAACATATTTTGCCTGCTCCTGAGAATGGTTCTTCTCAGATGATGAAGAGGCAGTCAATCACCAATCAGAGGTCACTTGATTCAGGGTCTGAAAAACTTACAAGAAGGCTTCCAAAAGAAAATGGTATTAAAGGGATAGGCTCTAGACAAGGTAGATGGTTGCACACCGATCCCCACGTAATGGCTGAAGGTGAAATAATTGAAACAGGAGCTTCTCCTCTAGAGCATGGGAACATTGAATTAACCAATAACACTATAGGACCTACAGAAAAGGCACTTGAAGGTGTATGGGTTCAAGAACCTTCGTCTTCTCAGCACCAAGCTAACTTGAATCCTCTATCAAAAAGTAGGCAAAGTGAAGAACAATATCGGAGACAAAGCTTGGTTAGAGGAAAAGTATCCCTTGCACATGTCATTCAACAGGCCGAAGGTTGTTCCCAGCGAGGTGGGTGGTCTAGACGCAAAGCAATATCAATTGCTGAAAAGCTTGAACAAGAGAACCTGTAAGTATTGGAATTGCAGTTCTTATTTATGGTATCTTATGATTGCTCCGTTTGTTGTTTTGTTATTTGTAGGAAAAAATTAAGAACAATTACCATATGCATCTGTTTTTGGATTGGAAACCAAATTTGCTTTAAAAGCTTCTGTATTAATATTTCATGGTTGGATAAGAAAGCATTAAGGAAATCAAAAATATCTACTTTGTGCTGAAAATGTTATCAGACTTTCACTATGTTTGGAGTTAAGATATGATAAGGATCTTGCTCATTAAGAAACTTGGAAATTGTTGCATGGAAATGCAGATATCCTCTCAAACAAATTGTTGTATTCGGGGAAAAAAAGAACTACTGATAATGTTGTCCTGAATTTGATATTAATATTATTAGACATGAATGGGTCCTTTTAATTCCTGTTTATTTATTTTAAATTTCTTAAAGAACATTGCATTTGAGAGACTGCTTAGCTGTCAGAAATCTACCTTTGACTTGTATTGAATTTGGTAAAAACATTATTTGGATTCCCGAACCTCATTCCCGCTTGATGGTCTTGTTTCATGTTTTAACATATATAACCGACAAGTAAAACAGTAATTGGGCTGGCAGGTTTCGTACAGTCCATATAAATCAAATGGGTTGGGCATGGATATTTTTCTCTTCAACTGATTATAAATATGTGAGTTCCAGGTTAAGGGTTTTTTGAGTTAAGTCAAATCTGACCTGGCCTGACCCATTACCACCACACAGCCGAAAGGCTAATTGTAAGTGAGTATTTAGTTATAGTTAATTTTACATTATTTGGACTCATTAAATAAACCAAGACATACATAATTGGAAGTTATATAGTAAAAAAAGATCAAAAGTTTTAATTTCAAAAATCACATATCATTTTCATTTGTCATTCTTTGAAAAGATTGATTATTTAGTATTATTGAGGCGTCATAATGAATACTCACATAGCATTCACTTAAACTATAGCTCCAACTTTTTAAAACTACATAAAGTTTAGTACAACCCATCAAATCCAGCTTAGATTACAAAATTCTATCTTATACCTAGAAAAAGCCACTTATGAGGCTGCATATTTCTCACTCCTGGGCCTCGAGTCCTCGACTTTGATTGAAGCACATGTTTGAGAGGCACTAAAACTTAACACCTTCCTCCACATTGTCACATACTCAGATCCGATCTTTAATCAAATCTTACCTAATCTGCTTGAGGTTCAGCATTGTTCTTTTCTGTTCTTTTGCCTTAGTATCATTCAGTCTGATTGTCACATCAAGCATCCCATAATCCTTATACAATTCATTACTTCGGATCCGTGGTGTTTTTCCAGTCTGCCTGTGTCTTTTCCTCTTGTTTTTTACCAGAACTTCTCCCTATACTTAGAACATAGGAGAGGAATGACTCATTATGTGCATTTAAATATTGGTGTTTGATAGCTTCTAATGGGTGGGTTGAAGGTGAGGGAAGCTGAAATAGAATATATTGAGCTGTGTCCAAACTGTTCATGAACAGCTTGATTGCTTTGCATCCCTAACTGACCAGGGTCCTTTTCAGTTTGATGTTCAGTGTGATCTTGAACGCCACCCAGTCTGCAAGTACTAAAACATTATAAATATTAGGTATCTTGCCTGGTAAAGATAAAATCCAGTACTGGGCCAATAATTTGAGCAATATGCCCTAAACTTTTTCTTCAAGTGTGGAAACCACTGGACTAGGAGTAGGATTGGCTCTCATAATTATAATAAAGTGAAAGATGTTGATTTTTTTTTGGAATACTGCCATGCTAAATCGAAATTAAATGTCCAATAGCAAGTTGATGACATAAGGAGTTCGTACATGCTCACTCTTATGTGAATAATACATGCATAGAATCAAACATTCTATAAAATAGTAAATAGTAGACAACATTTAATCATGTTTGTAAATATTCATTCCATAACAAATAGTGGAAGAATTTAAATTGTAACATGAGTTTGATCCTTCTATGTGAAAATTTTTGGTGCGCTTTTATATTATACTTGGAACTATGCTAGTATGTCATGCACTTGAAGGAATGCAGCCCACACGTTTACTGAACAATATATTATAGATTTCCATTATGAGTGTGAAGCGTTATGTGAATTTATTACCTCAACTATGCTTTAAGAAATAAGCTTGTTTGGTTGTACTGATAGCTACCCTAATTATACAGGAGACTGGAGCCCAGATCACGAAGCTTACTCTGCTGGAAAGCTTCCAGGATAACTCAAGCAAAGGTATTGCACTGAAATATCATTTATTGCATTTTTGTGTGCATAGTAATAGCCTTCCCTAGAATTTAATTTTTTTAATAATCAACACAGGCTGATTAGCTTATTATAAACAACAACAACAACTTACTTTCTTGTTACTGTTAATGTTTTAAACAACATCGGATCACACCTGCTATTATAAGCTGCAGTCTAGCTTTCCTGACCAAGAAGTCGATATTTTCATTAAATTGCTGGATGCCTGGTTTAAATTGGGCTTGATGTTTTGTCATTATCTAAGATCATGAGAAACTCTTGTTCTTTTTCTTTTGTTAATTTATAGGCATCGATGTTTCTGCATCTTTCCACGCCTAATAAAGAAGGAAACTAGCTAATTATATAATTAAGGCTTTTCCAACTTATTTTGACAGATACTGAAATGTGAGTGTAGATTCTCTAGCAAAGGTGATGTTGTATGCGCCTTTTTCTTTCGGATAACACCACCCTGGTAACAGAGAATCCACTGTCCTGGAATATCAGTGCTTCACATGAATATTTGGTGTCTGATATGGTTACCATGGTCCATGGTTTGTCGTACCGGTCCGTACCGGCCGTTACGGGCTGGTACGCACCGGTCCGGCCTGGGATCGGTACCAGATCAGCGTGGAATGCGGTACTGGTAATTTATTGTTGGAGAACCGGTTCGGACCGGTACGGGACCGGTTGGACTGGTATGGGACCGGTTCGTATCGGTCCGGGCCACCACCGGTACGCCGACCGATACCGGTACAGCGGACCTTGCCATGGTCCTTGACATAAATTAATATCTTTGAGCAAGTAAGTAATGTAGAAAGAATAATTATCCATTTATATTTTTGATCTTTAGGCAAATTAATTCTAAAAGATTCTTTTTTGCGCGGAAAATAAGAGGTTGCGTAGTTTTCATTATGTAGTTTAGTTGTAATATATGTGTGTATGTGTTTTTACCATGGTTGACAAATTGATATCTTTGTGCAAGTAACTAATATAGAAAGAATAATTATTCATTTGTATTATTGATCATTAGGCAAGTTAATTCTAAAAGATTCCTTTTGTGAGGGATGCAAAAAAAAAGTTGCAGTTTTCGTTATGTGATCTAGTTGTAATATGTGTGTGCATGTGCACGTCTATGTGTGTATTCCCCTTTTCATGATGAGCCTGCTATTCACTTTATAAGTTGTCTCCTCAGCTCTCAAATCTAAGAGTCAGGACACGGAGACCACGCTCTTTGTTAAAGCTTGTTACATGTGGAAGATGCCTTCGTGCCAGATCTCCAAGGTAAATTCCCCATTCATATCCAATTAGTGTCAATGATGTATAAGACATATCTGCATTGCTGCAGTTGTCTTACATGTATTACTTAGTTCTCTTTTTTGACTTTGTTATGTCAGTCATTTTAGGAAATTTTGTACATTCGTCAAAAAGTGAAAGAATGAAAAATGCAATCCATATTCTTTTATGTTAAAGTTTGCAAATATATCTCTTATTTTTATCATTTTGGGAAGAAATTGGCGAAGGAAAGTCTGTATCTGATGTTTTCTGCTTGAGCTCAACCTGAATCGAGACTATATAAAATAACTCGCTGATGCATACCTCTTAATTTTTTTCATGCTTTATAAGAAGGTGTCACAATATATTCTGAGCTGAACACCTCAAGCTCATGTAAGTTCTTTCAGGTTAGAGCTTTGGCAAAGTCTTCCATTTTGGTGTAGGAATCCCTAGGCCAAGTTCTGTTAAGAACTCCAAACCTATTCAAATTTTTACATGCATGTGATCTATAGTGTTTTGGCCCTCACAATATTTATGTTCCTATAGTTCTGTCTCCACATGTTAAGGTATCCCTATTGGAATGTATTTAATATGAGAAATGAACTGATGCAGCCCTCGTGTAAGCTGTATATATATCTGTTTAACACCAAATTGCCAGGTTCATCATGAAATTCTTATTTCAGAGTATGTTTCCCTGGGTTTTCAGCCCCTTGGTTGCCATCGAATCTGCAGGGAATTTCCTTGCCTATGTATGATTGCTAGTATCTGTTTGGCTGCTTCCCTCAGCATCAAATTGATAGCTGAGCAATGTGAATCAACTCATTACTGAGCCTTCCCCCATTATCTCAATCTACGTATTATGGGGAAAATTTTCCATCAAACTTGATGCTTACTGAACCCAAGGTCATCCTTACCCCCTTCAACATGAGCTTCTCTGAGTTCTTTACCTGCAACATACTCAACATGAGCTTCTCTTAGTTCTCTACCTGCAATATACTCAACATACAAGTTACAGTGTCAGGCATGGATCTGCCTACCTCGAAGTGCTTAATGACAAACTCTTGCTTCTATGCTGTTTACGGTAGTCAGTCTAGATTTCCATCAAAATTAATTTCAATCTGAATCTCCATCGAGGGAGCATCCAGACAGGATTAGATCCAATGATTGTTTAAACTATGGCATATTTTGATCCTTTTACGGCCGAGCATGATTCAAGCTTAATGTCATCTGAGCTCAAGCTTGTCAGATCAATTGACAGCCCACCTTCCAACACTGTTGATCTTCGAAGCTTTATCAAAATGAGAATCAGCAGGCCATAAATTTATGTTCCGGTTCGAGTATCTCAAAATGAGAGAATATTTGGAGTGGTGCTTGTAGTACACGAGTCATGCTTCATTTTGGAGTTTATGTTTCGGACGGAGAATCCAAATAGGAGGAAGTTAGGATAAAGCAGTGGTGATTCAGATCCTCATAAGCCTGCATGGTGTTGATGACAGGTGCAAAATACATGAATAATGTTTCAGTTTGGTGGTTCATTAATATTTTGTTTTCTTCGTATGCTTTATCTAAACGATGTAAATATATCATTGTTATGAGCTAGTTACCTTATGTTGGCCTTTTGGTAATTTGGTGTTTCATGTTTATCTGTCATATGCATATAGTTTGTCATCCATTTGCAATCTACAATGAGATGAGCCAAGGAAGATATCATAACTCGAGCATCTCATCGACCTTCTATTAAAGCCTCATCCTTCGATATTAGTTTCCATGAAACAATTTTGATGTGCTCTCTCAGGTTCTACTGGTTTTAAAACTCCTTATTGTTCTTTTTTTTTCAATAGATTTCCATTAAATTTTGATTATTCTAGATTGAGGAACAAAGTCTATTCCTAAAATGAAATGGGGAATCCTATGGAATACCAATGACGAGTTGTCCAACAGCGGGATTAGAGAGGCGAGGCATAAGCTGATCCTCGGTCCACAGGCCTAATCAATTCAACACACATCAGTCTTTTTACTTAATAGTTGTATAGCTTCATGTTATTATTATTTTTTAGTATTTGCACCGACCGCGCCCTTTAGCAAGATAATAGTTGTGATTGTTCTCTTCCTAGTGTATATCAAATCGTTTATCCTATAAGATTTTTTAGTTCTTGATCCTTTTTTTTCTCTCTCTCTCTCTCTCTCCTTTCCACTATCTTCTAGATTCCACTATGTTTTGTCCTAAAGTCTCATATATGTGCTAGTTAAACCAGAAGTCCCACCTGGTGTCGTCCCTGTGCCTTTTCATTCTTCAACACTGCATGCAAGTGTGCTATCCTTTTCCGTTTTCATTGTAATTTCTTTTTAAAAAATATCAACAGAAGCCAATGAAGAGATAACACGAATTGCTTTCGTCTGTTGTAGAGGATAGCGGGTCAGGTGCAGCAGGGGTTGGTAATCTCTGTGAAAGCTTTCTTTGGTAACGTTTGCACTCTTTTGCTCCATTACAAGAGATAATGTGCTTTTTTGTGAAGCACACAGATTTCTCTAAGGTAGTGTTTGTATTATTTTTATTTTTTTTTCTCTCTACCTTTTTTCATTGTGAGGCTCAGGATGATACATGCCCATACATGAAATTAACCACCATAAGGGGCGGCCACCACTACTTTATTGTATGCCCAAGTAGGATTTAGGCTACAAAGTAGAGAAAGATCGATGTTTACAAACGAAAGCCACGTCTCATCTAACGATATGAATCGGGGACCGAGTAGGTTATCCAATTGAGAGCCTCCTCCATCGCCCTCAACAGCCAGATGAAGTCCGCAGCCAAATCGTCGTCGCCACCCGAGCGGCCTACGTTGCTGTATCCATGATTTACGCCGCCGTAGTAATTGTTATTGGTGCCGCCGCTGCGTACTAACGCCGTCTCCCTCCTCTCACAGAAAACGTGCCTGCAGACCGGACACTTGCCGTGGCCCTTCACCCATGGAACCAAGCAGTCATTATGGAACATATGGTTGCATGGAGTCATCATGACTTGCTCCTTGGGTACGAAGGTCTCCAAGCAAATGGTGCAATGCTTCCCTTCATCCTTGTCCTCATCCTCTGCGTTCGCAGCTAAATTGCTATTTCTGCTGCTGAAAAGGCCTCGCCTCCATGCCCTCCGCCTTGGGTAGGGAGGGTTATATATATGCCTCCTCATCTTTTTCATGGCTTTCTTGAACTCCTCCTCGCTCAGGCCGGGGTCCTCCGGCTCCGAGGCCGGCCCCAGATGCCACTCCCCACGGATCCGCGGCGGGGAGTCTTGTATGAATTGTCGGAGCCTCGGGTTCACCCTATCCTCGTCGTCGCCACGAATAATAAGGATCCGTCTCGGCGAATGAGGTTGTAATGGAAAGCTGATGGAAATTGCTTGCGGGTCAGATGGATATTTAAATCATCATATTTCATTAACTGTATGTATATAACTTTTACTTGGTCGTAGACTCGTAGCTATATATGAGGTATCATAGATTAATTAAGGAGATCCTTCTTATAAACTCTCTTTATTGCTATCAACTTTTAGTGTGTGTTTTTCCTGTTTTTCAAATTTAAAACCTTGAAACAGAGCTTAAAGGTGAAAAGCACCATAACTGCGGTCATGGGGTGTGTATATATATAAATATGGTGCATACCGCGTTAAGGCATAGGGACCAGTCCTCACTCTTTCCTCGAACAATCTCCAAGGAGCATACAAACTCCCATCTTCATCCTGGAATCAATGTTCATCAAAGAAGGCAGAGGGATGTTAGAAATCTTTGGTGCTAATGATAGATTATGGAGAGTAAACCTACCCGCCGAGGGTATAGAGGCCAGGAGACGGTGCAGTTCCTGTTCCAGCGTCGATCGCGATCAGGAGAGGAGGTTTCGTCATCATTTCCAGCTCTCCAATTTCTTGAGGTGGTCATCCTTCAGCTGCGGTTTCCCTGGCAATATGGAAGTGAGTGCTTTAGTTCTACGCTCTCGTTTTTATCTTTTGTGGGACGACAAGAATATGCTTTTCTTTTCCACTTTCCAATGACCACTAATTGAGGCACGTAAAAAGGAGTATTCTCCTTCAACCGGTGGATGCTCCATATCTTTATTAAAAATTCTGCGAATATGAAATCAAGTTCTGGGAAGAAGCTTCAAAATGTGACAATGAAAGGTATTCCATGAGATGTCATATATTCGAAAGTTGTGTTGCTATGAACAGTTTGACTCGATCATATCAACTTCTATAAGATCGTTTTCTTCTGTACAATACTAAATTGACAGAGCTTCATAAGTGCTACAACATGTTGTGCATTAGAATTCATGGTTATGAACCTGAATATCTTAGGGTTTTTTCCTCTCTCTTTTTTTTTTGATAAAAAGAGCTCATAAACAACAGGCTATACAATTGGGGCAACCTTCTTCTAAATACCCCTAATCTCTAGAATTCTGGTGAATTAAGTCCTAGTTCATTTGATATGGCTATCAAAGACTTCGCCAATTTATTTTTTTTTCCAACAAAAAAGAAAGGAAAAAAAAAAGACCACGAATTTGGCAAGGTAGCACCTTTGTTATGTTAATTTAAATCACATTGTACATAACGTCATATACAAAAAAGAGGGTGCTTTGCTCGCATTTTTTGTCATAGCAACTGAAGTCACACATCACATGTTCCTGATCGATCCAATCAAATTCTTCTTTCTTTCTCTTCCTCACCAAAAAAAGGTGATCCTTAGGCACTAAAATTTTGGCTAAATATGAGGCAGACGCAATTAAGTTGAGCTTGCTCTGGCCTGACGAATGCCGGCAGTCTTGGACCAACTTAGCAAGTTCCCAGACTGATGCCTAAATTGGTCCTGGCTTGACTCGGACATAATTCCAGCCACCCAATTGAACGGCATACACAAGTGCTATGGTAAGGGAGCAGTTGCAACGAATAGCAAATAGTAGTGCTAGCCATATAGCCTTCTGCGTTCAGTCCGTGGCTAAGCACACGTTGACTAATGTCACATTAGAACTATTATAAGATTAATTTAAATAAATTATTGATTAAATAAATTTTTAAATTTTATTATTATTTTGATATGATATGTAGTTTTGCATGCTTGTATGGTTTACCATACAAATGTGCGACACTTATTACGCTCTTGATTTAGAGCGCGGCAATATAGTCTTCTTAGTTCAGTCTGGCTAACAAGGGAGTCTTAAGCTTCTGCACATCAATAAGCTTGTGCATACTTAGCTTTGGGGGGTACTCCCACCGAGGCACAAGATTTTTCACCAATTGATGGGGTTCGCACCATATGCTACTATAGTCATAATTCTCAGGCACTTCTGGCCATCCAAGATGGGATTCGAGTTCTTGTTTGGAAGCACAACACCATAATAATTATCACCGTCGCGACAATACATTAAATTAATTAAGTTCATAGGATGAGGAGCATCGCCACTTTATTTGATGCCTGCATAGGATTTAGACAACGAAAAACACCAATAGATGTGCATATATGTATCAATGACACGAATCATCATCTCGCGAGCGGCCAACCCAGTTGAAAGCCTCTTCCATGGCCCTTATTAGCAAGCTCAGTTCCCCAGCCAAGTTGTTCCCATGGTGGTTGTTGCTGCTGCTGCTGCTGCGGGACGATGACCCAGTAGTCTCCTCTCTCTCGGAGAGCGCATGCCTGCAGACCGGACAGTTGCCGTGGCCCTTCACCCATGGAACCAAGCACTCAGGATGGAACATATGGTTGCATGGAGTCATCATTACGTGCTCGTTGGGCACGAAGGCGTCCAAGCAAATCGTGCACCTCTCACCTTCATCCTTCCGATCGCCTTCCCGTGCCCTTCGCGTGGGATGGTACACGTGCTTCCCCAGCTTCTTCTTCGGAGCTTTCTTCGACGACTCCTTGGTGCTTAGGCCGCGCTCCTCCGGCCCCAGATGCCACTCACGCCGGATCTGCGGCGGGGCATCCCGAACGAACTGCCGGAGCCTGGGGTTCACCCTGTCCTCGACGTCGCCGGCGAGGACGCGTGCCGGGGAGTAGGGTTGTGATGGGAAGCTGATCAAGATTGCTCGAGTGTAAAGGTTTTGATGTGCAGCTAAATTAATTATGATAATTTTCATGGTTCCATATATATCTGTTTTGATGCTGTAAATTAATCATATTTTTGTAATACTGGCTGGTGCATTGAAGAATATGTATATCATTACAAAACCAAAAAAAGTCGTGAAAGAAGATTGGAATTTGCTGCTTTGATTAGAATTAATTTGATAAAAACGGGTTTCTTCTCCTTTTTTAAAAAAATTTATTTTATTTTTCTTCTCATACTCGTTCCGTTCTTGAACTTATATTTTCGACAAGCAAACGCCATCTAAAAGATCACGATTTTAAGTTCAAAATTTTCGATTTCAATGGAAGAATAGAATCATGTGAACAAAGCTTAAACAAAGAATACCATATATAACACTGTACATGGTAATTTTGTGGTAGAAATCCATAGTCCATACCGGGTGAAGCCATAGGGTCCACTCCTCACTCTTTCCTCGAATAATCTCCACGGAGCGTGCGTGCTCCTATCTTGATCTCCCTGGAAACGTTAATGAACAAAAGATGGATACATGCGTGCCCAAAAAAAGAAAAAAATGGGTACATGTTAGAGTTCTTTGGTGCTGATAATCAAAAGTTATAGACAATGAGCTTACCGGTCTCTGCCGGCTCCAGTACGAGTCATAATCTGGAGAGCATGATTCATACTCATCCCAAGCTCTTGAATTCCCTGGGGTGGTGAAGGCGAAGCTCTTAGAACTCATCCTTCAACTGCTGTTGGAGCTTGGAAGTTGGAACCCAGTTCCTGGCAATGGAGAGGAAAACTTCAGTTTTATGCCCTCCGTTTTATCCTTAATTTCTGGATGTACGAGAATCTACTTTTGCTAAGTGATGAGCACGCAGAAGGAGAATCCTCCAGCTGGTGGATGCTCTGTAACCTTATCGAAGGACCGACCAAGGATTGAGTTAGTGGGAAATCGAATTGTGGGAAAAAGTTCTAGAATGGAAGCCAAAAAAGAGGGCCAATATATATATATATATATATATATATATATATATATAAGGAGAGGAAGAAGAAAGGGAAAAAAAGGAGAAGAAGAAAAGGATTCTCGCTTATCTTTGTATGGGCCCGGTTTGGGCTCACAGTCATGCAACTCCAGAATCTAGGGATGAGCTCTGTGATTTTGTGGGCAGATGACCTCCACCTACATGCCGGGTGAGCTGTCCCCTTGGACTTGCATGGGTTGCATGGCAACTGGAATATAAAGATGGATCAAGATTTAGTTGATATTTGCGCCGTTATAGGTTTCAATTCCAGATCCAACTCTGATAATATCGTAAGAAATGCATATTATGAATCAAATTGAGCCAATTAAGATCTTGGGGTTGGTTAATTCAGTTTACTAAGTTAAGAGCCATTTATATCCCAAACCAACGTCGCCGAGATGAAAACATTTTCTTTTTTTTGCACCAAAGATTTGGATAGTTTTTGTGTAGCTATCAGGTTTCATTTGATGAATCTCATCAGGCTACACTGCAGTCCTGCGTCCACGCCTAACCAAGGCCACTTGCATTCTACCTGTCCAGTCAACAGCCATGCAGAAAAGAAAAAAATTTCTAGAGTAATATCAAATCCTAAATGTATATAATAATTTGATTAAAATTGAGATTAAAGAGAGAAGCATGAAGCCTGAGCACAAATTCAGGATAAAAATAGGGCAGTATCCCGACATTTATTTTTCTAGCAAGGAATGATGACCCGCTGCTTGTATCTTCCCTGTTTACTTTCTCTAACATATACAATATTTTTAAGGAAAGGAATAACCTATAATTTGATAAATAAAGAGCCATGTTTCAGTATGATGGAAACGGAAGCCGCATTCGGCATCAGACTCTCATCATCCAAATTAAAGTCTCTGCACATAACCATGCAATTTAAAAGGTGGAAGCTGATAAGAAAAGAGCAAGCCATCACGAATTGCAGAATAAGAACAGAGAAAGCCACCACATTTTTAATCTACAAGATTACAATAATCTAAAAGTAGACTTTGATCATAAAGCTGTTGTTGCAGCAAAACATTTTAATCTGCAAACAACTTGAAAATCGAAATTCCTTCTATCCACAATATAGGCCAGAAAAGAATCTGGAAAGAATATTCAAGTCTCAACAACTTATAATAATTTCTTCCAAATAAACAATTTCTAAGTTCTCCTGTTCACAAACTCCGGATAACTATATTCCACACCTCCAAATCAAATGTGATCAAGGAAACAGACACCTGCAGTGGCAAGAATAAGTGAAACCGAAGCCATTACCCCCACATTTTTAAGGGAGAGAGAACCTCCAGGTTTTGCCAAGCAAGCTCTAACAATTTATCTGCTCATAGTTGTTGACAAGTAAAAGTTCCAGAAAATGGAGCAGGAGGACATGAATGCAACACGAGCAGCTAGAGGGACCACCCTGAAAACATGAAGTATCAGCACCAAGATGGCATTCAAGAGAAAGAACAATTTCCATCTGATCAACTATAGAGTAATGAGTTTAAGAAAAAAAAGTATGAAACCTATGGACTTCTCATTTGAGGAATGTTTCACATGCAAAGCAGCGAATTGCTGGTTAGCGACAGCAATGCTATCTAAGTTATATGTTCTCTAACCCTAACCAGTCTGGGCTCCATTACAGATATAGTTAAGATGGTTACTATGAAGAACATAAACTTTTTTGCAGCCTCCATTTCTTCAACAGAATTCCAGCACTGCAATAGTTTGGGAAACCAGAACACAAGGCAGCCCTCAGTTTCCCACCAAAACCAAATACGATTTCAGCCTTCTTAGGAGGATCTGGGTGACTGTAGGCCGATGTGGGGTACTACATGATCTCTGCAGCTATATATTCACATTGAGAAACTAGCACAGGGACATTTTATTCAGGCAAAATGTATATTTAAAACATCATAAAAATAACTAATCTAGGTGACGTGGTTATTGTTACTTGAGAAATTCTCTATATAAAAAGGACTCCAGACAGTTCAAAGCATTTTCCAAGTATTATAATGTTAACTTTCTATTGACCAATAAATTTATAATACTCAATCTTAGTCTTAAGCTGAAGTTGGTGGAATGTCATTTATCACTTCTCTCGATAAAGCATTGCCCAAGCCAAAATTTGTCATCTCGATACTGGACCCTGTACCAGTAACATCTTGATATAGTGTCGGTATGCCCGGCACAAAGTCAGTTTGTGCCAACACTCGGTACACTCTGTATCACATATTGGTTCAGTATTGGTATAGTACAGTATATGTACCTACCGATATGGCATACCATGGTCCAAACCAATCAGCTGTTAGAGGTCTTTTCTTCCCCTCATCTAATTTCATCAACATGTTCTGCACCACTGATTAAACAAGCAAAACTTCCTCGTGATAATTGGCAGACAGTGTGACTTTTGTAACCTCTTAGCCAATGATCATATCTCAAAAGTAAAAATATTTCAATAAGAAATATAGGCACGGGCATTGCTGAGAACCCTAACTAGTAGGAAACTAGTATTAACCAACAAAAACAGGATCGAATCAAGTGAATCCATTAAAAAAAAAAAATCTAACCATATACCCTTGTCTGCCTCGCAATTTATGAGAAATGTGTTTTTTTTTCCTTTACAAATGGGATCCACTAGTTGAAATGTCAACAAGACAAATATGTGAACTTATCCCAATTGCCACATGAAGTTTCATATAAGCAACCGTCAAATTCAATGAAAATACATAGTTCAACTTCTAGGGCGACCAGCATGACTATGATGTGCTAACTTGCCCTGACTGACTGCATGAACAGGTATCAGAAGAACTGAATTTCTAGGTCACCTGAATAGGCATGCTCAGGTAGTGATCTATATGCGAACAGACAAACAGAACAGGTCTCACATACTTTAATATGAAATCCAAAATAAAATGCAAAAGATCGCCAAACCATATACATGCAAGTGTAGTCTACCTGCACCATCATTACATGGTTCTAATAGTTGGTGATTACAAAATGACAAAAAAGAATGCAGTTCCGTAAGTAGAATGTTTAATACATGTCCTTATTTTGTTTGTTCAATAATTCTTAAACATTAGGGATACCGGTATGAGATTACATGTCTGTCATCAAGAACTTACAGATGTTCAGCTGAAACTGTGGTAACATTCAAAGATACATATAAACAAATATTATAGGTGGTATTCTGGCATGTGTTAATCCCAAAAAACTACTTCAAGTTTCTGCATGGTATTGTTACAGCAAAAAGCAAATAATAAGTCAGATAATTTTTCCTTAGTTTTGGCGTAAATAAGGATCCAAAGTTTTGACATAGCAAAGGATCCAACTGACTGAAATATCAGTTAGTTGGTTTTAGATTACTTCATATTATCACTACCATTATGGTGAAGCAATATTTCAAGTTCAAAGGGCCGAAAGATTACCCAAAATTAAGTATTGAAACAGGAATCCAAAACCTAAAGCCTGCATAAGGACAAATTGAACACAAAAGGTCAGTGAATTATTTCTGACTTATCCAGCCATCAAAAAAATATAGATATAGAAGCTCCTCACCGTAGAGAAGTGTAGGAAGAGCATCCTTTTGATACTTTGAAGGTAGCTGCGATAATTTCCCTAACCAAAAATTATTCCATGCAAAAACAACAGCAATAACACATGGACCAAGTACAATCTGGTTTAGTAAAACCTGAAGGGGAAAAAATGAAGATCAGCTGAATCAACAACTCTTTATGTTTCCAATAAAGTGACAAAGGAAGCCCTACATAATGCCATTACATGTTCAATACTAAAGCTCAAAATACATTACCTTAAGCGATAGGTTTACAAGTGTTTGCTTTGGCATACAATGATCAAGGAATTGATACCATGCATAAGAGCCTGGACCATAAAGAAGAAACCCATAGGAAGCCATGCGTAGTGCACGAAGCCAATCATGTGACAGGAGCACTGATGTGATGCCCTATGAAGAAAATATATTGACAATATTCAGACATGACTCCAAACACAATACAGTAATTACTAATAAGATGTTATACTATAAACGGGATTCATATGAATCTAACGATTATAATCCAAGAAAACTTACTAGAAATTCTGGTTTGCAAGATAGAAGCCAATATTTCAGCTTGGAAAATATGAGTGCATACCGTACTAATGAGAGATCAGACAATCAACATAAAAAAAAAAAAAATGAATATTGGGAATTTCTTTTTTGAGAGGTAGGCTTAAGCAATTTTTTTTATGGATGTAAGAATGTTATAACCCAATTTCCGTGGATAATGGTCAAACATATTCAATTATAATAGGCCAAACAACCTCTCTTGTACAGTCCGTAGAGCATGGCAATGTGCAGTTCATAACTTTAACACAACTCTTCAACATACAGTGGATTAAAGACCAAAAGTTTGCCACATATAAAGCAATATAGCATGGTACTTTGATATAGTGTGTACAAATTGATCAGTAGACTGGATATTTGGAACCAAGATAATATATGGCTAACAACAGAGTGATGATGGATCTTAAATTGTTGTACACATTCACAATAAATAAGAAGTAGTAAAGAAAGGGACCCATTTAAGATATCAGACAATAGGATAACAACCAGTCAGTTAGCAAAAGCATCAAGCACAAGTAAAGTGCTCAACACAATAGTATATAAACCCCTTTTTCATAAATGACCACCCATCTACTTATAAATCAGAGTGTGCTTATGGAAGGGCTAGCTCTTGATGATGTGAAACATGTTATATATCAAAATATTAGTTATTTTATTACTGGACAATCATGCAAACTCGATCGAGCAAAGGTCACCTCTATTCCAACACAAAACCTCAATTACAGGATAGAACATTAAATCAAGCGAGGAGGCCCATTTTACTTCATCTCTTACTAACAAAGGACATGAATGCTCAATTGGAGACACAGGACGAATTATGAACAACACTACAAAGCACAGAAGAACGATGATAGAAGAGGCCGTTGGAAGAAGAGAGCATAACCATAATGAATTTAATTAAAGTGGATACCAAGAACGAAATGATGGAAATGTCCAAACCAGGCATGTGGATTGTTAAATCCACTTACGAAATAGCATGACACCAGGCTAAGGGAAAGGTGTGAAGGCTAGGGTGAGATTTCATTGAAACAGTAAAAGATCCATTACCTGGAATTCTGCCACCCATGTTTCTTCACTAAAGAGAACAACCACTATAACTAGCAACAACAATAAAAGAACAACCTGAAGTCATCTTCACAAGGGATCATAGTCAGTGCAATATTCTTAATCTCTTCAGTGAAGCCCTAATGATTTACGTACCATCCATTTGGACTAATAAGAAAAATCATACCGTTCAATTTGAATTCAAGGTTATATCACTAAGATAGCAGCACAAGAAACTACATTACATTTAGCAGCTCTCTAAAACTTGTCATCCTTGTGCCAGCTTCAAATATTGCTAGACAAAGGGAGAGATTTCAACCTCACCCGCTGCGAACAACCAATTCCATTCATGAATCATTCATGTGCGAAGCAGCTAGTAGTTGACTTAGCATTCTTTGAAATGAAAGAAAAGAATAAAAAATGGACATGTTACAATGCGAACTGCGATTAAAGACGGGGTCCTGAGGGTCCTGTACAATTCAAGGCACAACAACCACATTCAAGAAAGACTTTCCAGCAAGAAAACAGCTGCTAAGCACACCAGATTACTGATGATATGCCACTATCAAGATGTCTAGCTTCTAGATCTCTAATGAATGCCATTTTTTTTTTAACCACAATTTCTCACTGCTTGATGTCAACAGAAAAGATACAAATGCGCACTCCACGATATAGATTCATATATATGTAAGATTATCCTGCGAAAGGACGAGGGTTTTCCGGCATCCAAGAATCTATTTATAGGATGGGGAAAAGTGGTGGGACTTGCCTTGTTCTCTGAATCCGGCTTGCCGCGGCGATGGGCGACCCATCGGTCCCTCACCTGGGCGACAGTGTCGCCGGTGAGGACGAGTGAGGCGGCGACCGCGGCCTGTTTGAGAGGGAAGTCGGCGAGGGACCACCCACGCCCTTGGACGTTGACGGATTCCGAGGAGGAGGATTTGGGTTTTCTCCTGGAGCGATGTCGGTGGCCTCTCGGAGAAAAATTCCACCAGAACAATCCCCCCTTCCCAAGAGCATCCATTTGGGGAAAGGAAGAGAACCGAGGGGGCGGAGCGACAAGAAGCCTCCAATCTCACAGGAGGAGCGCGCCAAGCGGTGTCCGCAAGATGAGTGCACGATCACAGCCGCTCGTTCTTATGAGTCATTCATCGCACGTTTATCTTGATGCACCGACAGTTGTAATTGACGACATCACGGCCACGTGATGCACGCCGTATTGTCGTGTCGAATATCTCCTCCTTACGGTGGCCTCAGCTCCTACCGGTAGAATATATCTCCCTCCATTACTAGATGGCGGGTAGATCATTTTTTATCCTTTGTTTGATACGAAAGATGGGTTGAAGGAGAATAGATGCGGAAGAAGGGATGGATCAAGTATCCTCTGGTAAAATATTGGACGATGGAGAAAAATGATTCCATACCCTATTTGGTACAGAAAGAATAAAAGGAATAATGAATGATGTTTGTATAATATTTTTATTAATTATTTTTTATAAAAAATATTATTATTATCAATTTATAATACTTATTTGTATTAAAAAAATAGGACAATATATAAATTTATAATATTTATAATTTATAATTATATAAAAATTATAAAAATTATAATTATAATTTAATTATATAAATAAATTATAAGTTAATTATATATAAAGTAATTTATTTAAATGTATTAATTATATAAATAACTAGTTAACTTATAATTTAATTTAAATAGTTAATACATTTTATATAAATAGTTAACTAAAAAATAGTGAATACACATAGAAAAAAATGGAAGCAGTGATAGAATTTTGTCAAAAAAATTAATAAGAGATAATTTTATCAATATAGAAATTTAATTCTAAACCCCTCGCTTCCCTCTCCCCACTAAGTGGACTGACGAGATCCTCTACCTCGACGAGTCTGGCGGCGTCATCGGCTGCGGTCGCGGCCTTTGCAAGAGCGACTTTTCCTGCCAGTAACTAATCTCCATAGTTCCCTTTCTTTCTTCTGATTTTCTCTCTTTCCCTCTCTCCTCTGATCTCCATATGATGGATGGTAGGTAGCATCGCAATTATAAGTCAACTTTGTAGCTTCTTTGTAAGGTATTCCTCCATCACGCGGGTGGTTCTATATACACCCCTCCTATTGCTCAGGACACCCCCCAAAAATTAAAAAAAAATTAAATACTCTCTACACCCCCCCATTTGCTAAGGACACCCCTAAAAAATTAAAAATTCCTAAATTACCCCCCACCCTCCCCACCCCCTCACCTAAATTGCTCTCTACACCCCCCAAACCCCCCCCCACCCCGCTCTTCCCCTCCAAAATACCTCGCCAACGCCCAAAACCCCCCGTTCCCCCTTCTTCCTCTCGTCGCCGGCATTCTCCCGATCTCCGACCACCTCGCCGGCTTCTTCCGGAACCACCTCGCCGGCTTCTCCCGAAATTTTTTTTTTTCACGGTTCGTGCTCCGTTCGGCACTGGATCGCCGAACAAAAGGCTTCTGTTCGGCTGAACAGTGCCGGACAGAAGCCTTCTGTTCGGCACTGTGCAGCCGAACAGAAGCCTTCTGTTCGGCACTGTGCAGCCGAACAGATCTGTTCGGTTGAGGGTTGCCGAACAGAAGGCTTCTGTTCGGCACTGTTCAGCCGAACAGAAGCCTTTTGTTCGGCGATCCAGTGCCGAACGGAGCACGAACCGTGAAAAAAAAAAATTTCGGAAGAAGCCGGCGAGGTGGTTCCGGAAGAAGCCGGCGAGGTGGTCGGAGATCGGGAGAATGCCGGCGACGAGAGGGAGAAGGGGGAACGGGGGAGGAGGGGTTTAAGGGGGGTTTGAGGGGTGTTTTTTTTTTCTTTTCAAAACGAAACGGAGGAGGAGGAAGGGGGGTGTATGAGAAAATTTCAAGGGCAATATGGTAATTACACTAAAGGTTAGTTTGGGTTTTTTTTTTTTTGGTTTTTGGGGGGTGTCCTGAGCAATAGGGGGGGTGTATATAGAACTACCCCCATCACGCTGGGACCGTTAAGCTATAGATTCTCCGGGACGGTTCAACTACTTTTTTTTTCTACTTTCATGATAAATATGTGATGAGGTTATGATTTATTTGGAACCAGAATACATTGCTTAATTATTTAAGTATGATAAAAGAACACAGATAATGCTCGTTTTGATAAAAATTGAGCAATTGCATGCGGGTCCCACAATGCAAATAAACAATTTTTTTTATCAGCGAGGAGGAAAAATTGGTGCAATTCATAGATTTTGTTACCAATGAGGTTGATGGTGTGTAGTTGCCAAATCAATATTTGTGGATTCAATAAATTGATATGTGCATTTTATGGGTATCCTAAGCATTTTTAATAAAAGGATCAGCTTGGATATGCTTAGGATGGCTTTATCGAAACTTGTCCCCAAATTGTAGTGATAAAGGAGGAGGTTTTAATCTGTTGCCAACTCACTGACTCTATGTACCATGACGAGAAGCGCGATGATGCTAGAGAGCTCGATGGTCAATTATTTTGGTCGGAATTGGAGAAGACGAGTGGCGCTCAATTGTTACAGCCAAGATTCTCATCAGATGACAGCACTCCGACTTAAAATATTACAAAGTAAAGAAATCTTCTAGCCGGAACGTATCCGGCAGGAACCCTTCGAGGCCCAAGTTAGTATGGTAATCAGGAAACATGAGGGGCTCGTTTGGTTCGTGGGAAGCATTTTCTTTTCTAGGAAACATATTCCTGAAAAGAGGATGTATGGAAAGATACTTTTGGCATGCTTAGTTGATAATGAAAAAGTGACAGATTTTCAGAGTACTTATGTTTGGTTGACCATCCACTTTCCTAAAAAAGTTATGTGTAATTCCTATTATACCCTTAATAAAAATTAGGTCTTTAATGTCTCTTTAATGCTGAAGGGCTTTTTTGAAAAAAAAAGCTCACGAAAGAGTAACTTTTCTATGTTTCTCATGGGAAAGACTTTCTCATGAAACATGAGAATCATATTTCCATGAAAATACAACTTTTCCATCTTTCTTCTCTGAAAACTCCAACCAAACAAGAGGCATCTTACTATTTTTTCGTTGACCACACTTTCCTCCTTTCTTCTTCCGCGGACCAAACGAGTCCGAGGAGTTGTCTCAGTCTCTAGGTATAAGTTAAATATGGTTTATATGGGATAACAAATCATTGTTTGTATTGTCGGTGGCTTATCTCGGATAGTAAATCCGATTTTTGGCGAGATAGATGGCTGCAGTGCACCATCAATTGCAACAACCCGGATGGACCCTAGATTCAAGTTTCATTTCTAGCCTACTCCGGTCTAAGTATCTTCTCCATCAGGCGCAGACCTGGCAGTTCCATTCCCGGAATGGGGCTGCGGAACATC
This sequence comes from Phoenix dactylifera, assembly GCF_009389715.1. Taxonomy (NCBI): domain Eukaryota; kingdom Viridiplantae; phylum Streptophyta; class Magnoliopsida; order Arecales; family Arecaceae; genus Phoenix; species Phoenix dactylifera. The sequence goes on from NC_052402.1 coordinate 495,368, forward strand.
AGAGCACAGAAGGGGCATGAATCGACGAAACCGCGGACCGGTAGATACGCTTCCGTCCCTCCGAATGTATCGCCGAATTGTCGTCTTCCGCAGCACCGAGTCGCAGCCCTCTCGTTGACTCACCACGGCCTAAGAACGTGAGAACGCCACCACGCCGACACCACCAGCGCCAAAAGAAGCGGAAAAAAAGAAGAAAGAATCTCAGATCCGAACTCCCTCAACTTTCTCATTCGCTTCACCCAATCTACACCTCCCTTTTCTCCCAAATTTAAACCACCTTAGCGGCAGAGATCTGATCTCATCCTTCCCGATCTCTTTCTTGAATCCGTTTTTGTCGAAGTTAGATTCAACCAAAAGATGGTTCTTGGGAGGAGGTTTTTAAGGCAAGAATGATGTCCTAGAGTTCAGAATAAGAGGGGAATTAGATGGGAGAAAGCAAATTAGGACCAGCGAAAGGTATGGGAGAAGAAGAAGAAGAAGAAGAAGAAGGGGAGACAACAGCGGCGGCGGAAACCAAGAGCGATGAGGTTGCGAGCAAAAACGACAGGCCAGTGCTCCGGAGGGAGCCGTCCTTCTCGCGGTGGTGCAAAGAGGACGCGATCGATGGATCTTCCGAGTCCACCATCGCAGAAGATTCTGACCAGCCACTGCTCCAAAGAGGCGGGCAGCAAAGCATGAATCAAAGCAGATCGGCTCATACCGGGGCGAATGGAAACGGGATGAATTACTCTCCTTTCGATATCGAGAATGGGATCCATGCTACCAATTCAAGAACGAAGCTGGAAACACTACAAGTCTCTGCGCAGAGCCCCCTCTCTGCAGCCAATATCATCAAGGCTTTGTTTTGTATACTGGTTTGGTACACCTTCAGTACCTGTTTGACGCTGTGGGTGTTTCGATCTTGCTAAATTATCTAGTTTTCTTATATCTAATTTGAATGATTGCAATAATTAGTCACCTTTTCCTCTGGGTTTAGGTATAATAAGACATTGCTTGGGGAACATATGGGGAAGTTCCCGGCTCCACTATTGATGAATACCGTTCACTTCACAATGCAAGCTGTTTTGTCGAAGGCTATTTTATATTTCCAGTCCCGGGGTTCTGAAAGCAGAGGCCCTGCGATGACATGGAGGGATTACTTCATCAGAGGTAACTTGATTGCCCTTGATTTGTTCTTTTTGATTATACATGCTATTGGTTTTACCGAAAAAACTTAGTCAATGAGGGAAGGAAGATTATGAACCAGCTGATTAACCAAGGAGCAATGATCTCGTGCTCACTAAGTTTACAGTAACATGTTGGAATCTTGGAAAGAAAAATATCTAGATTTTGATATACTGCACCAAAATTGACTACCAAATCCATTATCTGGTTTTGCCTTGATGCTCTGCATGGCTTGGTGATGCATTTATATAGGGATTCATGGACTCTTATCCATGCTCTGTCAGCTTTTTTTCCTGTGCAATTTGGATCTTTATATTTGTTGAGATTTTTGGGATAGTGAAAAGAACCTATAGTATGCAATGCAGTTCCATTTTATCAGATAACGGCAATTGAGGATGGCCAATTGGAAGTTCAATATTGTCCGAAAAATTTTCTTTCTTTCTTGTTGTCAGACTTCTGCATATGCTATTTGGCCTTGAGTTTAAACCATCATGGATGTAGCCCCATCAGATAGGATTGTACTCTATTGCTTGGTTGAATTTTTATTCCAATATACTCTTTCACTTGTTTGCTATCATCTTGAAAGCAACTTTTTTGCTTCTTTATTGGGTGGGACATTCCTGGACTCAATTATGGGGCATGAAATTCATGCGTTTATTTCAGTTTTAAGTTCATGTGCCATGTATGGTTCAAGAGGCATCATACACATATGAGATTTAATTCCATCTACAAATGGGTTATGCTTACTGCAACATATAAATTTTGATTTTTGAAGCCAAAAATAGGCAGTTCATTTGTGCATCAATATTATCTGTTTTCTGAACTTTCTAACTGGTAATGAAAAACACATGGATTCTTCTCTTTGCAGTTGTGCCAACTGCTATTGGAACTGCATTGGATGTAAACCTGAGCAATATTTCTCTTGTTTTCATATCTGTGACATTTGCTACAATGGTGAGTTTCATGTTCGATGGAAAGAATGTTTTTTAATTTCCAATACTTTATTTCTCATATATATAAATATGGGGTTTTGGTGTCTAAATCTTCTTGTTTATTTTCTGCTTTTCTGAACCTATGTCTCCTCTTTTGCAGTGCAAGTCTGCGGCCCCAATATTTCTCCTTCTGTTTGCATTTGCATTTAGGCAAGTTTTGACCTAAACTGATGAGTTCCATAGGATAATGCAAATACTCCGTATCTGGTCTGCTCTAGCATTTCTTAGAAGCTTGTTTTATCCTCCAAGTAATCGGAAATGATGGAACAATGGCTTAAAAGTTCAAGGCATAAACCTTTTATAAATCATCAAAAGATTTTGATTTCTCCATTATTATGATTGATCCATTTAGGTCATTAACGTCAGAGATAACTTGGACTTATCATATGTTTTATATCCATCAGCAAGAATGCCTCAAATATCTTACAAGAAATATTTCATGTTTGATTTCTATGGTTCAACATTGGTATTTTTTCATCAGCGTTCTACTGTGTTTGATTAATGCCTTAAGTCAACATGTACGTGTTCTTTTCATTAAATATTCCACCATATTCTTCTTTCTTCCTTTCTATTTTCACCTTCCATCAATTTTCATTGATAGATTGTACCTATATACCTGCTTTATCCGGCTTATCTGATAACTAGCTAAGGTCAAATTTGGAGACAATATTTCTGCAAACATTATCTGGAGTTATTATGTGTCTTTGCTGTCTTTTTTAATTTAGGATAGATTTATTAAATATTTTTTTCCAAAAAAATTGCAATTATTTGTTACATTGTGCTTGCTCTAATATATTACAAGTAACTAGTGAGGCTATGCATGTTCAGAAATGATGAGCCATGGGCCTTGTCACCTTTAATAGGCTTTTTTATTTCCCCCCTGTAATACATAGGCTTTATAACATATTTTCCTCTTCCATTGTAAAAGGTTGGAGAGTCCCAGTATTAAGCTTCTAGGTATCATCCTTATCATTTCCATAGGAGTTCTACTAACAGGTATGTTGTTTCATTAATTGCATCCATGCTATCTGTATATTAATAAAATTACATATGGCGTTCTCCATATTTACTTTCATTTCAAATGTCATTAGTTAGATAAAGTTACATGAGAGAAATGATATAAAAATTACTTCTAATCGACATTTTGGCTGTTAGAATCCTTACCTCTATAATTGAACTTCCAAACTTCTAAATCTGAAGAACAAAAAACTGCCACTTAAAGGCTATTGAAAATAAGGAAGCTTCCAGGTATCATCATTTAATACAGAAGCTGTCTTAGCCTCCATTTGTCTCTCACTTCCTCCCATACGAGTACAGTTCCCTCCATCTCTTTAATTTCTCATCTTTCATGTTAATCACTTTTATTCTATTCAGTTTTGAAAACCAAGCATAAAATTATTTGGATCCCCCCACCCCAACATGCTTCTCAGAGTGCTGTTATTGTGCCTGTAATATGACATCTGAGAACACACGGACATATTTTTTTTCTACTTGATTGGTATTTGCGATCTTTTTTCTTGAATTGCATACCTTGCTTCTTTTTTTTTCATAATTTCAATGTTTAATATTTTCCACTCCTAATACAATATCGTGTGGACTAATCCATTTTCTATTAGTTGCCAAGGAGACAGAGTTCAATATCTGGGGATTTGTTTTTGTTATGCTTGCTGCTGTTATGTCAGGCTTTCGCTGGTGCATGACTCAGATTCTTTTGCAGGTTTGGCTGTCAGTCCATGCTTTTTATTCACTTTTTTCTGCTTGAAGATTTCTGTCGTGAATATTAGTTAATGGAAATTTAAATAGATCATGTACTTAGATATACATTGTATTTATAACAATATATTTTATTTTCTTCTTCTTCCCTATCTAATTATTGACACTTCATTATTGGTGCATGTGGCTTCCAACTTAACATGAAGAAAGAGGCCTATGGTAAGCAATCTATCATGTTTTCTTACACTAGGATACCTATAGTTTAGATTACAGAAGGGGTTGTTATTGACGAACTAATGTGGGCAAACACTGCCCCATGGACACCACCACATGATCAGATGGGGGTGCACTGAGACAAGTTGTCTTAGATTCTTATTTACTTTGGCTATAATAGAGCTCGAGTAAAATGCAATATAGAATTTGTTCCATTGGTTGTAACTTTGATGATCTTCATAACAGTAATGAAAGACTTGTATTTGGTGTTACGTAGGTCTAAAGGATCCAATTGCTCTGATGAGCTATGTTACCCCTGTGATGGCAGTAGCTACAGCGATCCTATCTCTTATTATGGATCCGTGGCATAGCTTCAGGACAAATAAATACTTTGATAGTTCAAAGCATGTAATATTGAGTTGCCTGTTACTGCTTTTGGGAGGTTTCTTGGCATTTTTCATGGTAAGTTATGTATTGAACTCCATTATCTTTGAAAGTTGTTTAGGTACTGGCTTTAGGGGCTTTTGTTAGACATTAATGCCTGTAATAATCTTTTTGGCTGCATGCACTCAAAAGCAGTGACCTTAATCTTATTGCAGGTTTTAACTGAATATTTTCTTGTTTCGGCAACCAGTGCAGTAACAATAACAATAGCTGGCATTGTTAAAGAAGCTGTCACAATTTTGGTATGACTTGACTTTTTTACTTTATGCTCCTTAGCAATTCATATAATGTAATTCTGCTCTACATGTTGAAGCTACCTTTATGCTCTACAATCACATTCTGGTTTCTCTCTTTTCTATCTGATTTATCTGTTGACACACGTGAAGATTAGGCATCTTGCTAGTTATGCATTAACTTTTTTGATCATTTCATCAGTAGAATATGATTCATGTCATTATTGTATATCATCCTTTACACTTAGTAATATACCATGTTTTAGTGCTTTAGCTTGTATTTTTCATCTGCTAACCAAAGCATGATAAACCTGTAAAAATACATTATATCTATCACAGGAACATCTTGAGCCATCACTTGGAACTATGGAAAACAAACCCTTAAGATAGCCTGTCTTGGACAACAGTCTTTATCCATAGTCCCTGCCTTTACACTAATAAACACATCCTTTTTCATTTTTTGAATGAAAGAGATTTTCTCAAATTTAACAAGTCAACTTATAATTCCTGAGATTCAGATAGCAAATGATGTTGGTAATATTGCATCTGCTTTCCATCCATCATCACAATCTATTGTAACTTACGACCATTAGTTCTGCTCATTTTCCACTTGCTGTCTTGCTTTAATATTGGGTTATATTCTGTGAGTTCTTCTGTAGTTTTTCTTATTGATGAATATGTAGCCAAGGTAATATAGGTATGATAATATCTGTATGTTAAAATAAGTCAGTTTGTAGTTTGGTTTATATATTAGTAACGAGTGCACGGTATGTCAGGTTGCAGTTCTATATTTTCATGATCAATTTACCTTGCTAAAGGGAATTGGACTCCTCACGATAATGGTTGGGGTTAGTTTATTCAACTGGTACAAGTAAGTGAACATATCTCCTGTTTTCTGAAAGATGTAATTTTCTTGTAGTTGCTTGGTCTTTCAAGTGTTAATTTATCATATTGCTTTACTAATGGACACTCTCTAGTCTATATATCAACGATAACTATGAGTTTATGACCTTTTTTTTGACTCCATTAGATCTGTTAAAACATTACTTTAGCACTTAGATATCACAATTTATAAAATTTCTATATGCTATCATTTAAGATACTAAAAATGACCAGTAGTCATCTGATATATTTAGAAAACATTACTGCTGTCTCAAACCTGAATAATAATAAATCTATACTTCTGCTGACCATCTTAGATATCAAAAGCTGAAAAAGAGTTGGCCTAGCAAAACTGAAGATACAAATCCTCCCCTTCCCAACGTAGCTGCAAAGTACGTTATCATTGATGATGTTGATTTTCATGATGAAGAAACTTGATTTTTTGGCATCATATGCAACAGTTCTTAACTGGTAAGATCTTGTAGCATTACTTTTAAAGGAAGATTTTGAAAATTTATTTTTTATTTACATTGCATGCTCATTGCACTTTGCTATCAGTTTTTTCAAGTAATCTTCACTAATTTGTCTTGAATGTCTACCTTTACATTTGGAAATAATTTGTGCAATAGTTATATTCAAGTTGCACTTCCAATAATTGTTTGTAGACTCTCTATTCTAATTAGAGAGGGACATTGCTTCATTTTCGTTCCCCCCCTGAACTCCTCATTGCCCTAAAATATATCTTTTTTTTTTTTTATTGTAGCTATCGAATGTGTAATATTGAGGAAAATAAACTATTCAATGAATTTGAGAATAGAAGGCAAAACTTGTTACAAGGACTTTTAAAATTTGTCGAGAATTCTAGTTCTCAAGCCTTTTTTTTCACAGGCAAACATGTGTAAGCATAGAATGAACAAAAATCCTCTTCCAACCCCATCTTCTATAATAGCACCTACAACTATGATTGCCAACAAATTATGCCAACTAAGGCCTTGAGGCCTTAGATTAAGTCAAGAACTACACAAAGTAGGCTTAAAGCCATCTTGAGCTTGAAGCAAATATCTTCGGTTAGACCTACGTAGGGGAGCGGATCAGACATATATAGGACATTAGTATATCCATATTCATATCCATATCCACTTTTATTCAGCTGATACAAGTAAAAGTATCATTCTGAAACTAAAATTTGTATTTCAATTTGCTCTAAACTAATATGTACAAACTTGAAATTAGCTGTATCTGTATTAGTTCAAAATAGGTTTGGTTACAAATTGGATATCAGTCATATCCATATTGTTGAGAATTCTAATTCTATTTATTTAAAAAATCAGGATGCAAATCAGATATTCGTGAGAAAGAATTAGATCTAGAAAAGAACAAAGTTTAGGCTACTATTGTGGACGGCTCCAGTGTCAAAAATAGCCTAATATTACTAAAATATATCATGCAGAACTGCATCACAATAATTAACTCGCCAAACTCGCAAAAAGCCTCTTTCAAGTAAGAGAGGATATAAAACTAGCCATTTACCATGCTCGCCACCTCTCCCTGTTCACTGCACTTATTAATTCAAGCATGTGATGAGAGAAGTTTGAGCCTTGCCATCTTCAAAAGATACAGAATGAAAATGAGAAGAGTTGGGAAAAGAAATTACACCTCTCACTGAGTAAACCTGTTGATCTAATCATGGGAGGAGAGGGGGGGGGGGGGGGGGGGGGGGGGGGGGGGGGGTTGATGCAAGGATCAAATACAAAATCTGTCATAATCTCCCACTAAGTTCTGAAATCCTCCCATCAAGTGACACCATTTTTATCCTGGTCAGCTGCTTCAATTTCCGTGATGTGCGACCACCTTCTGAATAGTTCCATCAGCGCCTGCTCTCCCCACGACTTAATAATCTCTCACAAAGGCCGTGGTTCCTCAAAACAACATCCTGGGAGTTAGGATAAGCTATTGGTACGAAGTACCCTCCACCATATGTTTGAGAAGCTAAATTACCTAAGTTGAAGACTGGATTTTATTGCAAGATTGATGGCTAAAGCATGCTTGTTTTGTCAGTCAAGTTTCTTCTTTCTCTGGCAAATGAACCCCCATGCATCCATGTTATTTTAATGTTGCAGACAGGGTGATAAGTGGTTCTTCCTAGACTCACACAAATCTGTCAGCTTGGACTGCGAGCTTAGATGGCACACTCATAGTTCGCACACTGGATTGACTTCTCAGTTATCACACATGCAACCTCATGCATTCTGGTGGCTCTGGAATCCTACCATTCATCTACCAGAGCACCCTTCAGTGCCGTGCCAAAAGGTGACTTACCATACAAGCTCATCCTTATCTTGAATTACAATTAAAATGAACAACCGGGAGCAAAAATGTCTCCCCAAAAGTATCCTTGTGCCATTGGAACTAAATTTCTCATTCATGTATTTTAAGCATAGGATTTTGGAGGTCGCATGCAAATTGGTTAAATTTTAAATCACGTGTTTTTCTTTTTGGGTAATCATTTATTATGAGATTTCTTATACCTGTTAGTTGACTCCTGATTACATGTGAAGATGTACAGAATTTGTATAATTATGACATCAAAGCCTGCAATCAAGTGGGGCTTGGCCCCTTATATATACTTTGATGGTATCGTTTGCCTGCCCATCAAAAACTTGCGTGTTAATGTATACCGTTCTGTTGGTGGCTGACTCAAGTGCATTTCATCCTGAGAATTGCATTAATTTGGTTACAACTCTTTAATTGTTACCAATGGAGCAATTTACAGATTGGAATGATGGAAAGTCCTATTTGAGATGATGGGAGGGACAAGGAGTGCATCATTATGTATAAATGAGGAATTTGGTGGGCTCTATAGGGGTTCCCACCCATTGCATTAGCTCTCATAAGTTCCTTTGTCCCTCTGGTAATGCCTGAATTTTATAAGTCCAGTGCTTACCCATGTCTGGGATGTCCAGAAGGAAAAGTGATGTGGTCTGAGCACGAGGTAAATCATTACCCCTTAGACATCGTTATGACATGCTATGTCATTGGTAGTGTTTTTCTCTCTTCTACGTCAGGTCACGTCTGCATAAGCTATTTAATCTTCGCAGCTCTCTCTCCCCTCTCCTTCAATTTAGCCGAATGAAACCTGAAGCCAAACGATCCTGAGCACGTACAAAATTACAAATATCTCTACGGAAGCTTTTAATGAAATAGATGTGCTTTGGAACCACTATATATTGGTTGTTTTTTGAGAGCATGGATGGAATCTAAGATCGAGGCTGCATCTAAGTTGAATACATTCAAATTTCTAGATCTTAAATGATAGCCCGTCTGCAGCACAACATTTTGTTAGGTTGCAAGTTGGCCACGAAGCTATCAGGTTTTTAAGTTCTAAAATATCGGAATAGTAATGATTTGTTTCACTTGATATGGACCAGCCCGATAAGACTTTAACATTTAAATTATTGGGAAACCAGTTCTGAAGTTTCTACATAAAATTCAAAAAAGATGATCGTTTTAGCCATATCCCTTGCTAGCTTACATGGGATAACGTCCAAAAGTGGCTCATCTAATCTTGACTTTGATTTTAGCCAAATTAGACCTAACTCAGCATTGCTTATGAGAGCAAATCAGACCTGTCTAAAAGTGGTTCCAAGTTTTGTTTTTCCCATGTAATTTTCAAGCGCAGACCAAATGCACTTAGCTTCCTTCCAAAAGCGGCTGATGCAGGACAACTACAGGAAGGAGAGGGAAGGGGGAAGAAGAGGAGGGGAAGAAGAAGAAAGAGGAGAGGAGAGGGGAAGAAGAAGGGAAGGAGGAGAAGAGGAGGAGGAAGAAGAAGACCAATTTTCATTCATTAATTCATTAAACCCTAAACATGAGGATGGACCCATATATATAGGGTCACAAAATAACAAATAAACCCCTACAAATAAAATAATTCCAAAAAGCTCCTAAAATGACAATATGCAAATAAACCCAAATGACAATATGCAAATAAATCCAATCAACATAAAATAAATCAATCTAAAATAAAATCAGGCTGGCTGAATCGGCTGGAACCCGCTGAGCTGGCTGGATCCTGTGGCGACCGGCTAACCTGGCACTGGTGTCCGCACCAACTCTCCTCGGGTGGAAAGAAGTCGACCTCGACGAAAGCGGCTCGGTAAAGCCCCGGTAGTACTCCAACAAGTCCGGGTCAATCGGCGGTATCTCCTCGCGCTGGATCCAAGTGTAGCCGGACCTTGGTCGTCCTCGCCAACGAACCAGGAAATGTTGGATGCCTCCATCACTGGTAAAAACTATTTGCTCGGCTAAAATAGAATCAATATACTCTTTTTGTGCTCGATGGAGGGTAAAAGGAAACAAAGATGGCATGGAATCAATAATAGGATAAACATCAGGCGCAGGAGAGTGTGCAGCAAAAGAGTCATCATGGATTGCAACCAAATCTTTAATATTAATAGTAAGGCTATGACCGAAATCAAATGGAAAGTCAATGGCATAGGCGTCAGTGCCATCTTTGTGCAACACCCTAAATGGTCCAATACTAAGAGACTGCAATTCCTTAAGATGGATCATTACGTAACCCCAAGTTTGAAATTCTTTAGCATGGAAATCAGCTTGCATCTTATACTGAGCAGTACATGCATGAATGCCCTTATGGATTTCCTGATACAACTTATGAATGTGTTGTGTAAATGCATATACAGGCTCAGAAATCCTAACATCAATTTCGATGGGTTGTGCGAGGGCATATCCAATTACACTCACGGTAGACTGGTCAGACTCGTTATCTGACTGTGCAAGCGAGCTAGGTGGAGTGTGGGTGCATCCTAGGGTTTCAGGTTTGTCATCACACTCTTCCTCAATGTCCTGAATGTCATCGAGGTTTGGTTCATAGATTTGCTCCTCTAAGTCATCTATGTCACCTCCCTGCTCTTGCTGAGCAATAACGAAAAATTTGTTCGCACATTGGGAGGTATCGTGACCAAAACCTTGGCATTTGTAACACCGAATTTTGGAATGTGGTTTGGGAGGCTCACCAAGCATTCCCTTGCCATTAGTGTCGCGGCCTGTGACATGGGCAGTAGGAGGGGGCCTATGAGTAGTGGACCCTACAGAAGGTTTGGACCCTAAGGAATTAAGGCCGGTGGGAGTGCTTCGTGTGTCAGGGCGCCTTACAAATGTGGACTTAGTGTTCCATCGATTTAGGAGATCGTCTTGGTAGTTAAGGGGCAGGTATTTTTCTTTAAGTCTCTCTTTCATCTCTACCCAATCAGTTACTTCATGTTGATGTCTCTTAGCTAACAGATGTTCGGTACTTTGCCAGAAAAGTTTAGCTCGACCAATGAGTTTCATTCTAGCGAATCGAACTTTTTTGTTCTCAGACAGATTGTACCACTCAAAGAAGTGGTCCATTTCGTGTAACCAATCGGAGAAGACTTTCGGGTCAAGACGACCGTCAAAAGTGGGGGCTTCCACCCTAATGCCTCTCATTACGTCTTTATCAGGGTCACGAAGAGCTCTGGGTTCTACGTTATGTCGGTAACCTCTATCAATATTAGGAAAGGGACCTGGTCCTCTAGGGCGAGGGTAGGCATAATGGTGACCCGGAACAGACCTATTATCAAAATTGTCCTGCCGAACAGAGTCTTGTTGTTCTAGGAGTTGTTCTAGGGTGTCATCCCCTTCAAGACCTGGTAAATGGGAGGTACTAGTTTTCTTAAATCCAATAACCCTCTGAAGTGAAACCTTGATCGAATCAAGTCGAGTATTAACCTGGGTGGACATTGTGGTTAGGTCATGAATTTGGGCGTTGTTTGCTTGGACTTGGGCATTCGTATTTTGGACTTGAATATTAGTTTTTTGAACTTGGGCATTAGTGTTTTGGACTTGATCATTAGTGTCGTGGATAGCTTTTAATAGGGCTTCAATTTTGGAATCCATGTCTAGGGGGGACTCAAGATGAGATGCGACACGACCACTACGTAGATGCATAAAATGAATGACAAAATGTATTAGCCGACCAACTATAAAGGTTCCTAAGTAGACCTAATGCATGAAATGAATCCACAATTGCAAAGTAGATGCTCAATATAATCGGAAGCTAACTCACGCAATTGAAATTGGCTTTGAATTACGTAACAAATTCAGATAAGTAGTTGCAGTCAAATAGTACTAGTTTTCAGTGTGTTGCAGGGATGCACAGAGCCTCAAAGAACTTCCAAAGATTAGGTAGCCCTACAATTAATAACAAAGACAGGCCACTACTAGGGTTTTGGTGTTGTTTGGAGTGGATGTGTTGAATTTTAGGAAGCAATATCAATAGAGCACATAAGAGTTAATTAATTCTAAATTTAGACAAACAAATAAAATTGGCAGTAAAGGAAGAAGCCTGACTTGGGCTGGGGCGACGATCGATGCGCGGTTGCAGCTGATGGACTCTCCAGTTGTTGAAGTGAGGATTGGATCCAGTAAACTTAGCGGGCTTGAGTGCAGCTTCAATAACTTGGTGGACGACGGGCCGGCTGATTGGGCTTGGGGCCGTTGAGGGATCAGGCCTAAGACAAGATTGGGCCCGTGGCAGAAAATGGAAGAGGCGGGGAAGAGAAGGTGATGGTGTGAAGTGGGAGAGGGGTTTTGGGAGAGACGGCCGGCAGTGAGAGAGATGAAGGGTGGGGTATGCGGCGGCCGGCAGGCGGCGACGGAAGGAGGCGAGCGGCGGTACTTAGGCGGGGCGAGGACGGCGGGCGTGCCTCGGGTGAGATGCGGCCGGAGGAAGGTCGTGGGCGTCGGCGGTACAACGCGGCGGCGAGGCGGAGGCGGCGGTAGCGGCGTTGCGGAGACGGCGGTGCGTTGAGGTGGGGCGGCGTTGTGCGCGAGCGAAGGCGAAAACAGCAAGGCGAAGAGGGCGGTGCTGCACGGGAGGTGAAGTGGCGACGGATCTCAACGGTGGCAGGGGCGGCGAGGCCGGAGGGGCGACGGCTGCAGCGGCTAGGGTGGAGCGGCGCTTCACGGGCGGCGGCGACGGCGAGCGAACAGAGGGAGAAGATGAACAGAGGTAAGTTTTTTTTTTTTTTTTTTTACTTTTTTTTTCTCTCTCTTTTTTTTTTATTTCTCTCTTTTTTTTTTAACTCGGATCCGTTAGGATCCGGGTTATCGGGTTTGACCCGACCCTATACCTGTTACGGGTTTGTCACGTGAAATCACGTGCGTTTTTTTTTTTTGTTTTTTTTTTTTTTTTTTGGCATCCGGGCTACCGGATTCGGGTTAACGGGTTTTGTGACTTACCCGTTAATCTTTTCTTCAACATCCCGATGGGTTCGGGAGGGCAGGCCGATCTCCGCGGCGGTGGCTGCGGGCAGGGGCGGAGGGTCGCGGCGACTGTACTGGCGACGGGAGACTCCGGCAGACGGCGGCGTCCGGTGGCGAGCCGACGGCGAGGCGGTCACGGCTCCGGCAGCGGCTTCCGGCAGCGGCCCCTCTGCGGATCCGACGCAGGTGGCTGATGGCGGTGGTGGGCGCAGCGACGGAGGACCTCAGGCGACGAGCTGCGGCGATGGGAAGGAACGGCGGCGTTGCCCCTTCGGGTCCGGCCACGGGCGGTGGCCACAGAGGCGCGGCCGATGGCTCTCGTGGGGTCGTGGCGTCTTCTGTTGGTGGACCAGCGGTGGGACGGCGCTGCGAGGTGGAGGCGACGGTGCCGTGCGGTGTAGCCGGCGGCGAGGGGGGGACGTCCGACGGTGGCGGGGACTGGTGGCGGCGGTAGGCGCGGATGTGACGACGGGTGGGGTAGACCTGGCGAAGGGGTTTGCCCCTGTTTCTTGTGCGAGAACCGAGAGAGGGAAGAAAGGATTTCCTCTTTTTTTTTTTTTTTTCTCCTCTGGTGAGACTCGAGAGGGAGGACTCGCACACGGAAGCAGGGTGCGGGAGTTCTGCTTCGAAAAAAGAAAGGATCGGAACCCTTTCTCGGATGGCAGGAAGTCTGACAGGTCAAGATGTTTTGTTGCTCCAATAAACTGGATCGGGGCTTTGGCAACAGGGGCAAAGCCGAGGCTCTGATACCAAAGCTGATGCAGGACAACTACAGGAAGGAGAGGGAAGGGGGAAGAAGAGGAGGGGAAGAAGAAGAAAGAGAAGAGGAGAGGGGAAGAAGAAGGGAAGGAGGAGAAGAGGAGGAGGAAGAAGAAGACCAATTTTCATTCATTAATTCATTAAACCCTAAACATGAGGATGGACCCATATATATAGGGTCACAAAATAACAAATAAACCCCTACAAATAAAATAATTCCAAAAAGCTCCTAAAATGACAATATGCAAATAAACCCAAATGACAATATGCAAATAAATCCAATCAACATAAAATAAATCAATCTAAAATAAAATCAGGCTGGCTGAATCGGCTGGAACCCGCTGAGCTGGCTGGATCCTGTGGCGACCGGCTGACCTGGCACTGGTGTCCGCACCAGCGGCACTGGGCAGAATGCTCCAACTCTCTCTGATATATTGACAAAACTCTTAGATTCATGTCTATTTATGTTTATATTCATGCCCAACTCCCTCTCATAAATTGACTAATTTGGTACCGATCTCATATAATACAGTAAGCCAATGCTATTAATACAAGAATTCCACGCACCAATTCAGGTTTGAATTTTGTACCTATTTCAAAAATAAGATTTTTAAAAGAAAGTAAACAACTAGTTGAAGCTATTGTTATAAGTTCATGCGATTACTTTGAAAAATCTGATTACATTTTGTTGAAGTACATTCAACGTATACACACAGTATTTTTCTTTTATTTTCGTGCTCTAAGACGCATGAAAAGAACAACCAATGGGATCAAGGCGGGCTCCCTTTTCAGTTGCCTAATAACGCGTTGTCCCCTTCGCAATCAAGCACAGAAGAGAACGATCTGCGTGCTTTCCACGGCTGGAATGTCGCCCTTGACACCTGTCCTTCCATTGTCATCACCTGTCACACCAACCGACCATAAAACGACACCGACCGCTGGTTCCGATCGATTCCATTCGTCAAAGCACGCTTCTTTAGGTAAAAAACAGCGGTTGTGATTGGCTGTGCCCACGGCCACCCGGGCGGACGCAGCGTCCCACCTAATAATATCGAATCCAGCCCACCACCCGAGCCGAGGTCCCATTAATTTGAAAAGAAAAAAAAAAAAAGAGCCGATCTCCCATTAATTTAAAAAGAAAAGAGAGAGCGTTCCGACACGCAGCGGCACAGACGCGCGGCGCCGAGAGATCCAAGCGCGGCGCTTGGTAGCGTTTTTTCTTTGCCCTGTTTTGGCGAAGGAGATGGCGGAGGCGTACAGATCGGAGGACGATTACGATTACCTGTTCAAGGTGGTGCTGATCGGGGACTCCGGGGTGGGGAAGTCGAATTTGCTGTCGAGGTTCACGAGGAATGAGTTCAGCCTGGAGTCCAAGTCGACCATCGGGGTGGAGTTCGCCACCAGGAGCTTGACCGTGGACAGCAAGGTGATCAAGGCTCAGATTTGGGACACCGCCGGCCAGGAGAGGTACCTCCTCCTTTTGTCTACTTCCAATGGCCCGTCTTCCTTGTTTCTTTCTTTTCTGCTTTGCCTTCTTGGTCTGGTTTCTTGTTTTGAGTTGGACGAGGGGATAAGAAGGGTTCTGAGATCTGGGATCTCCGATCTTTATAGGACTCGGAATGGGCATTAGATGCCACTAAAAATTTGCATGATCTGCCGATTTCTTGGATTTATATTAGGTGGAGAAGAGTGATCTGCTAGGTCCCAATCCTTGGTGTTATATATTAATGATTTGCGAGATTTGCATTGCTTTGATGCCAGGAAGGGAGAATGGTGAGGTGATTTTCCCCGTATTGTTTTGGGGTTTTATGTGATATTGTTATGATCTAGTATAACCTGGGTGACCAAAATAGGCTATTACTGGGTTGGAGGCACCGTGTGTCCGTTGCCTGAGAATTTGGATTAGAGTTGAAACTTTGTCGATTGAGGGGGAAAGTTACATTGCTTGGTAACTCGGGGGCTGGGATCTTCCATAGTGAGGTTTCATATATTTGGTCCTCAAACAACTTGATGCGATGTAGTCGCCATGCGATGCTGTCTCAGTTGGTTCTTAATATTAGCTCCAACATGAAGTAGTTGATTGATGTTCATTGAAGTCAGTCCTCTTACGAACAATAGGCTGACATATTATTGAAAATAAAAGGTCCTTGCCAACGAGACTATGGACAATTGAATGGTGGTGTCGTGTGATAACAGCACCGGATCTCAAAATGAGCATTTTTTAGTGGAGGTGAATTCTGTATCAACTAGTTAATGTCAAGATTGAGCTTAAATGCTGTTCTGCTAGGTCTGTTGGGCCTTGCATTGGGTCAAGTAAGCCAATGATATCAGTCCACAAGATGGATTGCTATCATGGTTTTTCTTTTCCTTTTTTTTTACCTTGAGAAAAATTGCTGGAAAATATCTTATAGGTGAAAGACTACCAATATTTATTTGTTTTTGGTTTCTAGGAAAGCTGTACAATGTAGACTATGACCGATGGGATGAATGTCATTTTAAAAGATTTGTCACTGATTGTGCACCGGAAGTATATGAGGCTAAATATTTCCAAAAGCAATCTAATTTTACTTTGTGTGCAGCAATGAGCGTTGAACCGGTACCAAAACCTGTACCGGTCTGCGACCGATACCATTCAGTACCGGTTCGGACCGAACCGGACGAAACTGTCCGGTTCGGTCAAATTCTGCCTGGTTTCGGCCGATTGAGGCTGGAACCATTTTTCATTGCCAAACCGACCCAGTCGAAGACTGGTACGGCTTGGTTTCGGCTAAACCATCCGGTACAACTCGGTTCAGCATTCCTTATATGTAGATATACACTCAAATACACACAGACAGAGGTGACTTCTCCTTGTATTGCTTTATGAAGTCTTTCATAATCCAATGATCATGACATAACAATTAGCAGACTGTATGCAACGAACTCTTGTGTAAACCATCACCTATAAGTGGACAAATGGGGGCACGCATACTAGAGAATGAGAGGTGAGACTCCATGTCTTGTGCTAAAAGCATGTCATGGGAGTTCTATGGTTATGGTTGGGGAAGGAATACCACCTCGAACCACATTTTAGAGACTAAGGGTCGCTGACATGAAGATATATGATCTATGACCATACCTACATGAAAGATTTATAAGATGCTAAAACCTCCATAGGGCCTTAGCTTCACATGGAAGTGCTTGACAAAGGATCTTTGTGCCTGGGGCAAGGTCTTACCTCCAAAAAGACTGAAAAGCTAGGCATTGAGGGCTTGGTGGATGTGATGACCATAGACATGGTTTTCTTGGAGAATGTTAATATGGTCTAAGGGTTTGCAATAGTTTCATTAGTTAGGGTTAGAGTTAAGGTTTTGTAAAGGTAGAAGGTGGGAGATGGAGGTGACTCCTTAGGTTAGGTTTCTAGAATGTGGGAATGTTCCCAAAATAGAGCAACCCCTCTTTCTCTTTAAATAATGCTTTGATAAAAGTGATTAAACTAAATAGAGCACTTGGATTGATATTTGAGGGATTTTTGATAGTTGACCTGGTATGAACCATTTGATTGAAATGGAGGGAGTAGCCAGGTATCAAGGGTAGATGTAGACTTTGAATCGAATCCTAATGCTTTCTTTTAAATCTATGGTGTGAATAGTTTAGGGCTTGAAAAAAATCTTAAGGAATAGGGGCAAATGCAGAATTTTGGAAGTGTTTAGATTTGTGCATGAAACAAAGATGAGACATCCAATTGGCTAATGGAGGAGAGGCAAAATTTTAGGATGTATCAAGTTACTATAGGCCCTTATGTGGAGGGTAGAAAACACGTGTGGTTGGATTCCAAGGTCTCACTTTTTTTTTAAGGTGAGCAATTGTGTGTAGGTAGATATGATCTTGCTGCTCAGTATAGTGTGTTTTAGGAACAATCAAACACCAAATGAACCATGTGCGCAGGTGTCAAGTGAGAATATGATAGGTTGAAAGTGTGTTTTTTACTTGGTCCTTAAAGTGGAATTTAGGTCCACTATATTCATTCCCTGGTTACACCTCTGATTCTTCTGATTCAGAGTTAGCGCCGATCCTTATCTAATGTAAATCTTTATAGGTGTGGGTATAAGTTTGTGAGGCTGATATAGATAGTTCAATGCATTGGATACTTATACTTGTAAGATATAGCTAGGACAAAGAAGGCTCTGGATATATCTTGGATGCACCTACGAAACTTGAATACCAGAACAGATCGAGTTTGGGGGCTGACTGACATCCCTCTAGGGGTGCATTCGACGACCCTTGGGTACTCCTTCCTCCAGTACTTAAGGGGTCGGCTGGGTAGACCACATCTCAGGCTCGGAGGCGTTTTGGTGGTTTATGTTGCTTAGCACATTTGGTTGGCTAGGAATACCTGAATTTTTGGGAAGAGAAGCCAACCATCGCGGACCGTATTGGAGAGGGCTCGGGCGTAGGCTCCGGAGATCATCCACCTCGGTCCTCTAGAAGAATTCTTGATAGCTCGGGGCACCTGGGACTCTACCTCTGCTTATGTAGCATTTTAGATGGTGTTTATCATCTAGAAGCCCTCACCCTCGAGTTTTCTCAAGATGCACTTTAACGGATGTGTGTTGAATGGGGGCACGAGGGGAGGAACGGGCTTTATCATCAGTAGCCTAGACTCCAGACTGCTAGCTGTGGGCGGGTGCCCGATCTTCACCTGCTTTATACCGGGTGTGGAGATGCGAGACACTTGGGCTGGCTTTAGATATGCGCGGCGTACTTTGAGGGCTGACGCCATCTTGATAAAGGGTGACCCAACGACAGTGATTGACTAGATCCAGAGTTAAGTTAGAGAGGCAGGCTCGCATCCCCTAATTCAGGACATATGTTGCTTGGCAAGAGGATGTATCTTCTTTGAGGTGAGACACGTTTACCGAGAAGCAAACGAGGTTGCGGACTAGATGGCCTCGTTTATGGCTGATCACTCCAGCGGAGTACCATGGACTTCTGAGGCTTAGGTGCCTAGAGCGTTTAGGGATACTTTGTTTTCTGATCTTCTTAGATGTATTCACACCAAAATGGTGTGATACGCCCGTCTAAGCAAAAAAAAGTGAAGGACAGTATAGATAGTTAATTTTAGGGTTGTGATACTGGCATTGTTATATGGATATGTATTTTGTCCATGGATTCAAATAATTGCTAAATGATGGAATTTATGGATGTTGATGTGATTTTTTGGAATTTGAACTATAATATATCATTATGTTTTACAGATTTTCCTATATATGTATGAGATATAATTTAATCATTGTCGCATCCTATCTGTATTGAATCTTTTCTTTTTCTATTTTTGTTGTATCAGCATATGCATATCATGCAATCTCCATACCCTCTAGGCCCTAATGGGGCTTAATTTGTTCCCTTATCAAATTTGTAAGGAACACACCTAGGGGGTTCATCTTATTTATTTATTTACTTTTTGTTTTTGGATGGGTGGGGGGTACAGTACTATGGGAGGGGTGAATTTAGAAATCTGACTTTAGATGGGTTAGTTTTGGGACTCGGTATAAGGTGGTCAAGTTTAGTGGCTGTTTTTAAGTTCTAGGTCTCTGAAGTTTCTATGAACATGCTTGATGGCAGATGAGGTCCAAATAAGCCTTATGGAGGGAGGTTGATGAGGTTCTAAAATAGACTCCCTAAGCTGCGGTTGTGATTCAATAGAGATCGGCTGTAGGTTTTGGGGGGCTAGGTTTGAATTGGATTTTAATCAGGTTATCTACAATTTGTGGACTCCAGGCTGGGCCGAGGTTTAGGAACCCATGCTCCTTATCTTAGGAGATCTTATAATCCTAAGAAGAAATCTGATGATCTGTCCTCATCTCATTCCTTAAGACATTTCAACAGATTTAGTGCTTCGAATTATTAAAATATACTATTTACAGTATAACTTTCAGTCATCTAGAGTCTGTGGATTATTGCAATTAGGATTATGTTTGGGCAAGACAATGTTTTATACCAGCAGAGTAGCTGAACCTCCTCTCTGCCTACCTCTGTTCCATTGTTTGAGAGAAAACCCTTCTTTAAGATCCTGCCTAATAAATTTCAATGTCAATCATCCAGTTTTAGAAAGCCAAACAACTTTTCTAGCATCCTAGTATAAGCAGGAAGAAGGAAGAGCATTTTTACGATTTCAGAAGATGGAAAGCACTTTTTAGGTACTTCTTCCTCTTCGAGCCAGCAAAAACTATTCGGTTGTCTTGGTTGAATATTTTTTTTTAAGGTTACAACGGAATGAGTACTTATTCATTTATTCAAATGTCCCAGATAAACTTATGGGGGAACCAAACAAGGCCTAGGTTGTTCCCTGGCAACAATATTAACCTCCTGCTGTCAGGAGCCTTTACTCTCTTTATCATGATTGAATGAATGTGCTCGTGGATACAAATATCGTGCCCTATTGGCCTTATCCTTTGCATTGTACAATCAGAATATATTAACCAGCTAACTTATTTGCCCAAGCGGTGATCTTTTGCTAAAATTAATATTCATTGTTTGTAAGCACCAACATTGACTGGGTATCCACTAATAATCTCTATCCACACTTCAAAGAAGTTAAATGGGAGATAATGTACCTCTGCCGTTCCCTCTAGATGCACTTGATGATTTTTGAATATGATGATCGGTGCTGTCTGCCTCCTTTCTACAATTGAAAAGGAATGGGATGTTCTGATAATGTTAATTGTTTGTACCAATCAACTTGGTGATGGCGCAGTGCTTTCATATATTAATATTTGTCAGAACCTGTAGGGTTGCAATCTTGCTACTGAAAATTGATGTGACTAATTAACCAAGCTTTCAAGATCAAGTTATTCTATATCTTAATATATCAAATCAGGTTATTCTATATCTCAATATATCAGATAATGAATCACACTCTATAGGTTAGTGAGTTAATATATTTGCATATTCAACTCCTGTCAAGGCTATCATGTGCCTTTAAGCAAAGGTTTTGCATACATGCATATGAATCAAATAACAAGTGACCACAAGGATAGGCACGGCAATTTTTACTAATTATATTTATGCAAGCATCTGTTACAATCACAGGTTGGACTTCATATCAAGTCTGCATTAGTGCATCTCTGGTCGAAGACATGTTTATAATGTGGTTCCATCGTGTAAGTGCAGGTACCGTGCCATCACTAGTGCTTACTACCGAGGAGCTGTGGGTGCACTACTCGTCTATGATGTTACTCGGCGTTCTACATTTGAGAGTGTTGAACGTTGGCTGAAGGAGTTGAGGGACCACACAGATCCCAGTGTGGTTGTCATGCTCGTTGGTAACAAGTCCGACCTCCGCCATCTTGTTGCTGTTTCCACTGAAGATGGAAAGGCTTTTGCTGAGAGGGAATCACTCTTTTTCATGGAGACATCAGCACTAGAATCAACAAATGTGGATAATGCTTTTGCAGATGTTCTGACTCAGATTTATCAAATTGTATGCAAGAAAGCAGTCGAGGCAGGTGATGATGCAACATCTGCTTTCCCCAGTAAAGGAGAGAGAATAGATGTGAAAGATGATGTTTCTGCGCTGAAGAAATCTGGCTGCTGCTCTGGCTAGCAAAGGTGATGCTGCACAACATTTAATTTCTTCATTTCGCCCATGCTAAGTATTCTGCTCAACATTTCTCATGGTGGATTTTAGACCACCATTTTGTGGGACTCAAGTGCTTGAAATTGAATACATCAAGATTTTCTTACATTTAATACTTGGATTCTTAAATCGTGAAGAAATATATTTTAAGATTCACTGCTTCTCCTGGCAAATTGCAATGGTCAGAGGTGCAGAGATTTTACGTTAAGAATTTAAAACAGTCTACATTAAGGATGAGCTTGTGCATGCTTGTTGCATAGAGTAGGTAAAATTCTAGGCACCAATGTTAAAGCAAAACAAGTTGCTTACTGTCTCCATGACCAATTTTCTTTTCATTCATCATAAGATTAAAAGATATGAAAAAGTATGGAACTCATGAAGTGGACAATTTTATTGACCAGTTACATATTTAACAGGTTTCACTTGGCAGAAAGAGCACGCTGTGATTAAATTTACCAATTAAATTAATGGAAACGGGAATGAGAACCTATAGGAGGAAATGTCCGTAAAGTAGGCTAAATTTTGTCATCCTAGGATTAAGAGGAAAATCAAGTGACATGTGGATGGGAAGGCAATAACTAGAATTACAAACGACGGTTGTAGAGATGAGATCTTTGAGGTGGATGGATGATAAATTTAGCAAGACTGAAGCGGATGAGAGCAAGGGTACGATTGCCTGAGGTTCCTTTGAGTATATATAAGAAGTCTCCCTGATTAATGGTGTCATTAGAGATTTTGCAATCTGATAATATGTTTGTTTATTAGTGTGGATAGAAGCTGGAGGAAATCTCGGGCTGGAATCTTAATAATTTGAAACCGGGCAAGCAAACACTTAACGATGGGATTTCAGATATCCATTCTTAGGATTACCCTTGAATGGCTGACTTAAGATGGAAGCATTATTCAAAGGAATCAAAATGTGAGATGTGAAACCTTAGCTTCGTTTAGAAGTTAACGAAAATTCAATTGTTCTAGAGACGAGAAATACGACGGAAGATTACCTGGATGGCATGGAGCATGGCTCGTTTTCTTTGTCCTTTTCCGTCCGTCGTTCTCTCGGTTTGCTTTTATCCTGGAGCTTGTTGGCTCAAAACTTCCAGGGATTTGAGGAGAATTTTGTAGAACTTGATGCGGCAATTTCCAATGTCAGGGATTTCTTTTATAGACTCATTTGGTTCGATGGAAAAGGAGAGGAAAGTAGAGCTAATGAGAAAATGGAGATATACCTTATGTTTGATTGGTTGGAATTTTAAAAAAAGAGAGGCAGAAAACTAGCTTTGCTATGAAAATAAGATTTCTATATTTTATGAAAAAAAAACCTATATGGGACATATAAAATTCCAATTCTTACCTGCTAGGAATTGATGTATTTTTTTTTTCAAAAGTATATCTAAGCTTTTAGATAAAATATGATAAAGTTTTTTTCTTTATTAAGAGTATAACATGTATTTTATGTAACTTTACCAAGAAAACAGATGCTCAACCAGACATAAGTTACTTTGAAATATATCACTTTTTTATAGTTAACCAAATATATAAAAATTATTTTTCTAAATATTATACATCTAGGCATCAGCTCATAAAAAAAAATATTTCAGTAGTGAGGAAATTTTTTTTTATGCAAACCAAATAAGTCCTCATATTAATGGAGAAAGGTAGGGAGATGGAGAAAAGTGGGCTGAGCTGTAAGTACTTTCCGAGTTTGTTTGTCTGAAATTGTCGTGGGCTACTTTGTGGTGCATATAAAAGGAAATTTGGTGGCTATGTTTTTATTAAGGACATGTGCAATGTAGTGTGAGAAAATAAGGATGGTTGCAATTTCTTCAAAAGGTCTTGAGAAGTACAGTTAAACTTTCACATGGAGTGGAAACCTTGAGCGCTAGAATTATTGCTCGAATGTGATAAGGCCAGCTTCAATTTGAGAGTACAGCCATCTACATAAATCGCATTACCATCTTTGTTTAAATATGCAAAGAAATATATCGGCAATTGAAATACAAGGGCTTGGTGTCCTCAATAATTATAGTAATATCAGGCAAGGTCCCGAGAAGAAGATTAATACTTTTTTCCCCTGTTTTTTCAACCTGATTATAGGAAGCTTGGAAAGATAGCCATATCCAGATTCACCTTATACATCATACCTCCCATTGATCGAAGGTTGCCTGACTTTCATAATAGGGATGGTAGATGTGAAAAAATTGGATATCGTTATATTGCAAGACTTATTTTATGGTGGGCTATTGTGTTTTATAAAGTTAATTAGAGTCAGGCATATGTTGTGGTTGAAATCTGGCCTGAAGGTGACCACGCCGGAAGAAGCCGAGGAGACATCGGCCAGGATGGAGAAAGAGGGTCACCTCCCGCACTCCGGGTTATTTGCACAAAGCCTTGGCCGGAGATTTCGACGAAGGTCCTCCGATGGCTAAGTTAGCCAGGCTTTTGGAGAGGTTTCTGAGTGCCTTATCTTATAGCTTAAAATAATTTATCATGGCTTACCGAAGGCCTTTTCCTACTCCTTTTTATAGGGTGAGTGTCTCGGCCGTTACTTGAAATTTCGGATCGATTCGTGATCAGCTAGCCATCAATTGGAGGCAGCGTACAATACGGAGATCAATCCTACCGGTGGAGAATTCGAGAGATATCTTTCCGGATTTGTTCTGAGGGTTCGCCACATCGTTCCAAGCGAAAGTAGTCGAGGCAGCTCATTAATGCGTTGCGTGCGCACTCGCGAGACGTTACCTGGTGGTATGCGAGGGGCCAGTCATCAATGCCCTACCCTCCTGAGGCAGCCGTCATAATGACTCGCCTTTAACACAACGATCCAGAAAGATCTGCTGAGGAAGCTTCTAAGTCTGCCACGTGGCACGATCTGGCCGCTCAGCCGCCTGAGCATGGAATCCGTAAGATCTTCGATGGGATCAAGGTCGGCTCGGCCTTGGGCGGAGGTCGGTCTAGCCTCTGGCCGAGGTCAGCTCGGCCTTTGGCGGGTTTTGAGGTCGGCCTGGCCTCTGGCCAAGGTCGACTCAGCCTTCGGCGGGGTTTGAGGTCGGCTCGGCCTCTGGCTAAGGTCGGCTCGGCTATCGGCGGGATCTGAGGTCAGCCTGGCTCTTGGTGGGACCAAGGTTTGGCCTGTTCAACTCTAAAACCTACTCGGCTGAAATTGGCTGACTCCACAAGACGATCCATTTTGCCTCCCATCAACATAGCATCTCATTATTCTCATGGTTACTCATATGTATCACTAGTGATTTAACCTTGTTTTCATGTTGGAATGTAAAAACAAACACTATCATGGCACATGTAAAATGAGCTTAGAGAAGTCCCTCCCAGCCAAGTGACAGCTCAGATCGAGGAACCAGCTTTAGTATTGTGACGGCCATATAGAGTGGCCGAACTTTAGTATTATTTTTATAGCTTCTCTATAAAAATAATCCTTGGTGTTTTGTTTTACGTGCTCTCTATATCGTAACTTCTGCCTTCTTTGCTACTCATCATTTTGAAAAAAATCTCCGAACCCATTTTGTATTTGTTTCTTTACTTTTATAAGATATTTTATTCTTTGATACAGATGATAATGCCCACATGAGACTAGTACGAGCCGTCGATGTACCCAAAAAAATATGGTGGCTCCACTGAAGCTGGCTCCATTATTGCAGCAGATATATGTATGCTTGAATAATTATTCGTTTAGCAAACAAAATTGCTACCGTGGAAGCTTTTTACTGTTTTCAGTGAAGCTAGCCTTCGATGACGCTGGTGGTGGCACCTTTCTAATTCACGTGCGATGGATTGCATGGATGCATTAATTCTAGAGAGGGAGGAATGAATCTAACCTGCATTAAATTAGGGTGATTGGGGTCTATCCTTAATTCATGTGACAAATGATTAATTTGGAACTGAGATCAGTATAAAAGAAGCAGGTACTTGTGGATCAAACTCAATATTGACTGTGGATGTGGATCGTGTAGTTTGAAGTTTTTATACCCCTCTTATGTGGATGGACGGGGTGAAAAGAATGGAGCAATGCCATCTCTCATGAATTGGAAAGGCCCTTGGCCATTGCTAGGCTCACCTTTCCCTTTTGGCTAAAGGTTCTTCAGGTAGTAAGGGGAAAATTGTGTTGGATCCTCTGAATATAGTGTTTATGTAATGCTAGAGAGCTATATGAAGCAACTCGCACCCCGCAAAATTATTTTATTAGAAATCTCGAACAAAATAAAAGAAAAGAAGTTTAACAAGAAAATGATTTGATGCTCAAATGATGTGCAATCTTGAATCTGGGGGGTGCGAGAGGCTTTTCCGCATTTCTGACACCATGGAAAGGGTCTTAAAAAGAAAAAAAATAAAGCTAGAAGGGAACTAGTTTAGGATATTGCAATATATTATATATCATAGGTCAGATTCAAATTGCGTATTGTATACTTTTATATGGGTTATACTTTTTTTTAAATAAGTGATGAGGATCGTACATTGTTGGATATCATTTTATATTTCTGAACTACTTATATACCAAAAATCATATAATTTGAAGGCACCTAATCTATACATCAAATTCAAAAAACATACACTATTTAATTCTCTCTCTCTCTCTCTCTCTCTCTCTCTCTCTCTCTCTCTCTCTCTATATATATATATATATATATATATATATATATATATATATATATATGCACTTTTTAGTCATCATGGTACTATGTAAATGCTTATTTGATTCAATAACGAGCATTTACTTTTAACTCTCTATGCTCCAAAATTGCTTGAGTGGTACAATAATTTTTTTGTTGTTGATGGATTCAATCTCTGGGCTAGCACGCTTTTCATTAATCATTTCTATGCAAGTTGCAAATGACTATCATGAACAAGGAATGTAAAATATCGACAAAATGTTAAAGTTTCTAATCTTTCTCTTTTTAGGATTTTTGAAATATTATGTAATTTTGAGCCAAGGACAATAATACATGGAATATAATAGAAGAGTAACCCCAATGAATGTTTGCATGGTTTCTTATGGGTAGGTATGATGATGAGATCTTTGAATTATTGGAGCGACATGCATTTATTTCCTCAAAAGTTACTGACATCATCATTTTTGCCCTAGCTGGTTCCCGAAAAATAATTAGGATCTCTGAGAACATGGCATTTTACTCATTGAAATAAAGCTAATTACCTCCTGAAGCAACGTAACAATTCAAGTCGGCGTTAGCGTTTTAATGCTTTCGGCCTACGTGCGGAAAAGTCGAGGCACGTGACAGACTTGGTCAAAGCTATTCGCCCATCAATGGCAGCACACGAAGCACCCTCCCATGCATGTAAGGAAAAGAAGAGAAGGAAACGGAAAATAAAAAAAGAAACTATATATTACGTGAAAATATCGAGATAAAAAATAGAACATAATCGTACGGCGCACGCCACGCCGTCATCAAATCTCCCCCAGCTCGATCGCCGCCGCGTCATCCGGTACTCCCGCACCACGAGGCCGGCGCCAGCCGCGACCCCTCTCGCCGGAACACCACCGCGCACTCCGGCAGCTCCCCGAGCCCGGCGAACATCCCATCCTCCTCGCCATCCGCTATCTCTTTGCCACCGCAATCCTCCGGGAGCCCCAACGCCGTGCCGGCGAAGATCGAGCCATAAAGCAGATCCTCCGCGGCCGCCGGGGGCGAGGCGGAGGACGGGGATCCTAGGTTGGAGAACCACCGGAACTCGTCGTGGATCATGAGGGACGGCTCTTCTCCGATCAGATCAGAGAACTTTTGGTCCAGATCGGCCGATTCCGGCGGGCTCGGGCGGATCGGGGACGGATCCTCGACGGGAGGCTCCGCTGCCGGCTGAGGAGGCTTGGGGTGCTGGTGGTGGTTCTTGGGGAGGGGCCAGGGGTGGTTGTGGTCGAAGGAGTAGGTGACGACGAGCATGGCAGGGTCTACCCGGCTCCTTTCCACCTGCTTCCTCGCCGGACAACCCTTGGAGCTGCTGCACCTATAGTACCCCCTGCGTCCAATTTATAGCATTAGAGAGTACGCCTAGCTACTGGGCTACCGTGCGCCAAGATCCCGGCGCGTGATAGTGCGGGGATGGAACTAACCTCGGGTAAGGGGAGCCCTTGATCGGCTTCTGGCCGTACTTCCTCCAGGCCCAGGAGTCCGTCGGTGGTACTCCCTCCCCGCCGGCGCCGCCTTTGGGCCGCGATCCGCCGTCGCCGGAGATGGGCACAGACACCACTCGCTTCTGGACCGACCGCCGGCTGCTGTCGATATTTATTTACAAAAATATATATTAACACAAATAAATAATTTAAACCAAATAGAAGGGAAATTAAAATCTAAAAGAGTTCCGGCGGAACGACGGACGCACCTTCTCTTATGGGAGGAAGAGAGGGATCGGGCCGCTTTCGGGTCGCCGGGCGGGCTCGGGGAGTTATTCTCGGGCGCTATTCCAACCTCCTCGGGCTCGGAATTACGTGACTCGGCGCTGCACCGGCCGTCCATGGTCGTTGTTTATCGCGAGACCGAGATTAATCGCTATCCCTTGGTCCCTCCGTATATGAAAAAAGAGGAAAAAAGCTGCACCAACCAAAAGAAGGAAAGCCTATACGAGGGAGGGAGGAGAACGAGAGAGAGGAATAGCGGAATAGGGTTGCACAAGGCCGGCTTTGAGGGAGGGGCTATATGGTGGCAGTTCTAATAGTCATTGTTCGCATCTATCCATGGAGTACTGTATATATTAAACAATGACGTTTGGGTGAATTTTATACACGGGGTTTTGGACACTCGCGAGGGGTCCAGAGGGCTGAGGGAAGGAGAGAAGGATGTGGGAGGAAACGTTTCAACTAAACTATTGAAAGATGTGAGAGCGACCCCTCCTCCATCCATTCCCCATTTCCCATTTGGATTTGTTAGCAGAGAAAACATAGTTTATTGGAAAAACAAGGTGGTATCCGGCACATGCTCTCTATATATTGTAACCTTCTCATTCTCTCCGTCTCTCTCAGATTGCTACAGCAAGTGCTAGCTCCTTCTCTGAGTAATACCCTAAGCTGGAGTTGAGGATTCACAATTCCATCAGTTGCTTTTAACCGGGGAGTGGAGTTGTACTAGATTCTTAGATGGTGGTATTCATGGATCTGACTTCGAGGTTCAAGTAGGACCCCATGGATCCAGGCTCGTATCCCAGCGTAACTGATAGCCTGGTAACAAAAAAACAGTAGCCCGTACCGGGCATTGAGATATAAAGGCGACCGTTAGTGTTGCAAGTTACCACTGCATGCCTCCATTGAGATCTAGAAGCGGGTCTACATACAGAGAGAGAGCACGCGGCTTCGAGGAAATTAAAGCCAGACCAATCAATCATTCGAATTATCCTATACAAAAGTTACACAGAAGTTGCACAGAGTCATGGCAGCATGACTCCATTCTCTTGTTTTTATATTCTTATATATATATATTCTGCCTCACTTATTAACTTATTGCCAATTAGAAAATTCTTTAATCTCTCTCTCTTAATTTGTCAAAGCTCTTGTTTCTTAATTCAAAGAGTGGAAGTTTCCACATGCCTTCCTGTTCACAGCGACGCGGCACCTCCATTTATAAAAATCGGGAGGTTCTCTGGCCTCCCTTGACACCATTTTTATAAGTCGATTGCCGAGTTATGCGGGCGGGGATAACGGCAGCGATAGCTGTTTCCATTAGGAATAGCTGTCTCCAGTGGGACAAGGAGACTTGAGTTTAAGTGGCGGAGGCATTGGCATTGTGGTGGGGCCTTGTATTGCCGTGCGAGGAGTTTTCTTGGTAGTACTTACTCCTTGGCCAAGGCCACGCGACGGAGGAAAACTAGCGTTCCATCGACTTCAGCCGGGGCCCATGCTGGTTAAACTAATGCAATGGCTGGTCACCGTGAGGGCGACGCCTTGGATGGACTCCATTCGGGCGTCCTTGTCCGGCCCTTCATTTTGATTGAACGAGGCGACCCAGTCCCACCCAACGGCTATCTCCGTAGCCCCTCTGATACGTCTCTCGTAATTTACTAGAGACTATGTGTGGTTTGTCGTTGGGCGTTTGGAGATCCGAGTGATCGGCTCGGTCTAGATTATGAAGCGACTCGAAGAACCCAAATCAGGAGATCTGCATGCTGATATCCATTCAATCTACAAGGTTTTGGTGCATGTAAAATTGTTGATACGTCTCAAGTATATTTAAATTGAAACCTAAGCTGAAAGCACTGGATATGTTGCAGAGAGACGTGTTTTAGAAGTAAACGAGAAGGTATCTTGAGATGCAGTGAGAGAGCACGTGATCTGGTTATCTCCAAAATAGGGAAATCAACTTAGTTTTTTTTTTGCTTCCAAAATTGAAAGGACAGTAGATGTTAATATATTATATTGAGTCAAGATTTTGTTTTTTGAAAAAAAAATACAAATTGCGGAGTGCCGCCGATCTTTTTAGAAGAAATCATGCAAGAGCAATGTAAACAAACGACTCCCAAGATTTAAATGTTGCACTTCATTTGCTGAAGAGACAAAATTGCTGGGCTATAGATCTTGAATGCCATAGTTGATTGGTGAACCGAGTGGTGCAAGCGTGTGAGGATCCGTGCGAGCGTGTGTTTAATTCTATATCGGTTATTCGCTATGTACATCTTAGGTATTTAGACGTGATTAAGCAATCCAAATAATATATTTCAACTAGTCTTTTTGGATGAGATTTTAGATTGTTATAGTATGGATGGGCAATGGTTAGCACTTAATGGTTGCTATTAGGATATTTCAAGTAACATTATCTTGTTTGCTGGTTGTTCATCTTCGTGCACGATAGAGGATTTGTGCTCGGCCCGATGGCATCAATGAAAAATATCAGTAGGCATTAGAAGCTAGATGGGGATGTTGGTCGAGACAAGCTAGTAGATGGAATCTTTGCCGAAATGACTTCGGTGGCAAGAAAGAGTGAAGGTTAGTAGTTCGCACGGCTGTAGAGTGCAGCTAGATCGATACTGTTGCTCGAAACTGATGCTAACTTGCACTTCATGCTCCATAAATCACAGCAAATACTCCCAAACGAAAGCTAGCTACCTAACTATTCATTCCTAGTCTAATAGTCATTCCAAATGATCAAGGAGGGACCACCCGTATTGAAGCTTACAAACTTGATTGGAATATCAAGTGATGCTGAATTCGCCATCAACTATAGCTTGCATCCAGGAGGTCAACATATGTCACGCTGGAAGCCAGTTAATTCAAGATGGAGAGAGGACGAAAATTGTTTAGCCTTCTTGTATAGCTTCAATATCTTGCAAGATAGGGCAATCTTTTTGAACTTGGATGCCTATTACTATGCAAAATGTCGACATGAGTTGGGATCTTCCCCAACTGGGGCGGATTTATTAAACCAATCTAGAATAACTATATATATCCATGGACATCTGAAAATAAAATATCTAATAATTAAGAAAGGATATCTATCACAGCTGTCTGCAAAGTAAATCCTACGTGATTAACAGCATATGACGCCAGCTAGTCTACAGCACTATTAGCTTATCTGTAGATATGTTTCACTTCGTAAGATTGAAGAGTCTCTCATTCTTCAATAATTTTCTATTAAAAAGTCCGATACCTAATTACCTGCCATTCGCGTGATGCACGAAAGCTCATTATTAGGGTGGCCCCATGTGTAAACAGGACAGTGCATCATGGGCTTATTCAACCATAAGCTGTCGCCGTTGATTGTGGATAAGACCACTGTGGATGTTATCTTGACCCAACGGTAAATGGACTGGGCCAACTTGATTGATTGACCCTGTAATAGGTGTTTATCATATTTAGGTCGTGGGATCAACCTTGCAATCGGGGCCAAGAATATTAATTTTTTAAGTTAGGATCCAATCTTCTGGGGAAGAAAATAACTAGTCTTGAACGCAAGAAGCAAGTTTAGGCATGCTAGCTTCTGAGCTTTATTTCAACTCACAGACACTTGAAAATTTGCAGATGGCTGGAACCTATAACTTCTTTATGGCATCAATGCAGCTGGGTGAAATTCATGGGCAAGAGTCAAATTCATATCTCTTTTCCCTTTTTCTACTCAGAAATCTACCTGTGCCAGGATAGAGGGTCATGTAAATCCAGTCAAAAGCAATTACCCTCGGCTTCTTTTTAACCCATTAATTACAGTAGAGCGAGACCACTTCCAAAAATTAATTGTAGGACGGTCTTGTTGGACTTAGGCCAGCGCATTGCTGATCCTAGTCTAGGATGATGGTCTAGACTCTAGACCTTGTTAAGTTTTGTTTTTTTTGTGTGTTTTTGGGTACAAAGAAGAGCAGAAGCTAAAAGTAACCAAAGAGTTTCTGTCCATAGAAGAAATTAAGAAGGCCTAATATGCACAACTCCGCAAGCATCAGCCCTAAAAATTTGAGCAAACATAGGATGAAAACTTAGCCACAGGTTCGACCGCCAAAATAGCAATGGATACTCGAGAATTCCTCTTGGTTGAGAAGGGGCGCAAAGCTTTAGTTGCATTTCCGACTCCCCCAGGCCCGTAAGACATGGTCCGTCGTGGCACGGATCATCTTGTCTTGTTAGTTTGAGACGAGGTTGAGACACAAGGCAACACCTTGTTATTTGCTTGCAGCCCTTCCACAGGAAGAGAAATATGAAAAAAATGTCCCTCTGGCTCAGAGCAAAATCATCTTACTTTAGTTAAATTTTGATAAGGAAAGACAGATTCCACAAGCTTGATGGAAAATAGCTCCACTTTCAATGGCTTCCATCCTATTTACTCCATTCTATCTTTCATAAGCATAAATTTGGATACATACATACAATATAGATAACGAAATAAGTAAACAAACAAATAAATGAACTATTCTTACTTGGTCGGCGCTGCTACACGCACTCTTAGATATAGTGTGTGGGCGAATGGCAGGGCAATTCTCCTTTGGCAAGAATAGCAGCAGCAGGCAATCTTCGCCATGCCTCGGACTCGTGCCAAAGGAGAATCACCCTGTTATTCATAGACCTCACATGTGCCTCTGCTCATCTTCTTCAGCGAGGCTCGACGCCATGTAGATCACCGGCGATACAAGCTTTTATAGAGAGTGCGAGCCACAAATAAATCGGGATATCTTCAGCATATGCCTGGAAGTTGGAACTATTCCGAGGAGCTTCCCTTGCTTCGAGCCTTTTATCTTTACTCTTTTTTTGGGGGGATGGTCCAAAATTCTCTGCCAACTCTTCCAAAAGCAGTTACCTTTTTTCCCGTCTTCAACGGGCTTCCTCCCTCTTCAACTTTCTTCTGTCTACTTTGTTTTATGCCTCTTGCTCAGGCTCAGGTATCTCCATATATTTACAGGGGCATTAAGGTGTTTGGGCTAGTTGGCCCCAGGGTTAATGGTCTAACCAAGGGGCATTTGACAACAATTAATGGATTAGGCTAAATTTTGAGTCTGGTCCAACTGACGAGGAACCAGAGCTGGTCTGCGTTTGGGCTTGACATTGTTTGGTCCCAGACCAGACTTGTTCCTACGCCTATTTGTTTGACCCAGCCCATTGACACTCCTAGCAAGGTGGGGATCAATAAAATTAAAAAAAAAAAAAAAATGCTCGGAAGGTGATCATTGTCAAAGAGTTTCAGAAATATTATTTAGATTCTCCACTTGTCAAGGAATGTCCTAATAATTTTACTGGAATAAATGGAGTAATTATACATCACTGTGAAATTCTGGAATTGGTGTAGCAAACAAACTACATGGCCTGCCATTAGCCATGCATGCGAGCATCCATTTCATTTACAACCTTCCATCTGCCCAGATAACGTTTTATCCATGGTCATGTCATCATCAGGTAGGCATAACCAAATTCTCCAACAAAATCTCAGATGTATTTTTACAAATTATATTTCTTATACTCGATCCTCCATGGAGTCGACTCGTAGCAGTACGTAAGAACACTTTATAAGTAGACCCAAGCTTGTGAGCACAAAGGAATCACCTTTCCGTCCACGTTTTGACAGCCATGACCCTAACTTTGTGCATCAGAATTCAGCATGTGAGGAACCGAACATACCCCTGGATATTCCCTTCCCGACATGCTCTTGCTTGCCATCGTTATAGTTCTAGTTGCTTCTTGTACTTAGCACATGATATGCTCGTGAGAAGGCATGAGCCTGCTGCCTTTGGCCATCCAGGCTTTCTAGGGCTGCCGACATGCAAAAACTAAGCTAATAGACGAGGTCTCATGAGCTTTTTGTCAGGGCTAAAACTAGATCGCTCACTCTCCTACTCTGTAGTCCGGTTTAATTTTGTTATGAGATATTTCTCCAGTGTCGTAGAACTGAAGCACATATATGGACCCAAGTACTCGCAAGTTTTGACAGGAGAGGTTTAATTCTAGGAATAGCATTCGATTCTTTAACGTGTCTTAGATAATAAATTGTAAGGCGATCGATGGTGGAAGTTGCAGTTATAGTATTGTTGTATAGTTATTTGATATTCGGGGATCAGACAGCCATGACTGTCTTTAAATATCCAACCTTAAACATAAGACTCTGGCGAGCCGAGGAGACAATATAAGAGTAAAATGCATCAAGTACGAAAAACAAAAATGCAGGAGTTCATGTGTTTGTCTTATAACCTTTGTCCACAACTCACAACCTTTGGTCATGGTCGTTTATTCTTGTATTTACGACCTCAGTATGTACGTGCCGACGCTTGTCGGGTATAAAATACATGCACGTAAATGGCGAAGCCGAGCTTCCGCAGGAAATGAATCAAACAAGTTTCCTTCCCTCGTACGCTCATCTAAAATGACAAGAAGAGAACATGCGTGGGAATCTTCCATTAACAGGGCACGAGAGCAGAGCATGCACCAGAGTCTCAAATCATGGACCGAGTGACTTTTCGCAGGATTAGATCGACGTGGCATGCTTCCATTGGAAGGTCAAATGGGTCCCTCACTGCATGCCTTTGAGCTCGCGACAAAGTTGAGAATAAAGTTGCGTGGTCAGACCTATACGTGTCAAAGATTTTATCCCCTACTTTTCTCATTCACGTTTCTTCATCTGTCATTCTCTCGAGTGTTTGTTGCAGAGATAATATTCTCTTTTCTCAAAGAAAAGGAGAAGAAAAAAAAAAAGAAAACAAGAAGAAATCTAGATCAAGGATGTCCGCCCGGATATGCCGTTGCCCATTGCAGCGGGCAATGGACGCGCAAATGGCCTGTGCCCACAGTAGAGGTCCATAAATACCCAATAGGAGTACTGATGCACCTTCTGTGTGGCCATCGAGCCAGCAGAGCACACAAATGTGCAGTTGGATTACAGGGCAAATACTCCCTTGGCAGTCAGCCACTCCAGTACACCGGAGTGCCGAGGAGTGTGCCTACTGCCAAAGGAGATTTGTCCGGCAATTCACCTGCATTATTATCATCATCATCATCATTATCATCTATGCCATTCATGTAAGTTGATCAGGTTTGTTTTAGTTTTATTTGAGTTTTTATAAGCAAGCACGAAAAGTTTTCAAAATAAACATTGTTTGAATCTTAAACTGTTGAAAAATAATAGTCTCACATCGGATAGGCTAAGAACCGGTGCTTATATACTTTTGCCCTAATCCATTTGAATCAAATATGTTACGGGAGAGAAATTTACAACATGCCTTGCATTCATGGCTGGGCTCGGGTCAGATCATTCAAAATGTGTAGGTTGTATGTGCGAGTGAATGAGAGAGAGAGAGAGAGAGAGAGAGAGAGGGGAACAGATGCAAAGGTTATTCCACCAGGAAATAGGAAAATTTTATTATAGATAAGGGATAATATTAAAATGAAACTCAAAAAAATACAAAAATCAATGTCGTGATATTCTTCTATAAGAAAGTAGAGAAGCTATTTGTTATAGAAATTAAATTTGTAAGAGGCGAATACTAAAATTAAAAACCTAGGAAATTTGATTTTCTTTCAGCACCTTCTTTTTAGAACCATACATCATTAGCTAAATGAAGTAATATTAACTCCTAAAATATTAGAACAAATCTAGCTAGCAATCTTAGAGTGGAAAATGCAAAATTCTTTATAAAAAAAGGAGAAATATATTAAACTTACAGCACTAAGGGGAAGTTGCGATGTCACTTAACTTATGTATGGTATATTTCTCCTATGGCTGAGAATTGGAAGAGGGTATCAGAGTGGTGGGCCATTTTGTGAACGATAGCTTAGATCTCTCGATACTCTCAAATTTACGAACAAAGAAAACTATTTTTTGATGAAATTCGTTATTTCAAAATTATAGGAATTCTAAAAGCAAGTGAGAGAGTTTGGGAGCATCACTAGCCGGTCTGAACTAGGGACAAAGGTTCTTAAATTCATTGTACATTTTTTTTTCATGCGAATCCACCATTCGATTGTCCATTTTTTTGCTTCTGAGATCACTGCACATGGATGAAGAAAAGAGTTCGGAGTACTTTAAGATCTATGAAATTTGTCTGGAACTTGATGCAGCAATTTCCAATGTCAGGGAATTCATTTAGACTCATTTGGTTCAATGGAAAAGAAAGAGTAGAAGTGGAGTCAACAAGAAAATGAAGGAATACCCCATATTTGGTTGGTCGGAATTTTCAAAAGCAAAAAAAAAAAAAAGTTTTTTCATAAAAATAAGATTCTCATAAAAAAGAAAAATCTATGTGGAACAAGTGAAACTCCAATTCCCACCTGCTAGGAATTGGCATAACTTTTTTTTCCCAAAAGTATACCTAAAATTTTAGGTAGAATGAGATAAAGTCTTTCCGTTTATTAATAGCATAATATGTCTTTTATGTAACTTTACCAAAAAAGTGGATGCTCAACTTAAATTTTAAGTTATTTTAAAATATATCATTTTTTTATGGTCAA
Organism: Phoenix dactylifera; assembly: GCF_009389715.1. Classification (NCBI taxonomy): domain Eukaryota; kingdom Viridiplantae; phylum Streptophyta; class Magnoliopsida; order Arecales; family Arecaceae; genus Phoenix; species Phoenix dactylifera. Next base: position 531,563 of record NC_052402.1, read on the forward strand.
CTAAATATATAAAAATTACTTTTTTAAATATCATATATCTAGATATAACTTACAGAAAAAATAATTTAGTGATTTTTTTTTTTTTGCGAATTAAATGAGTCATGTATAGAAGAGGGGCAGAGAGATAGAGAAAGGAGGCATGAGAAGTAAGCACTTTCCAGAGTTTGAGTTTGTGTGTTTCCAAGATGGTGCATGAGATTCAATTTCCAGAAGGTGAGCAAAGACTTGACCCACGTTGTCAGTCTACTCTGTTCGGACGAGCCAGGCTTTAGAAAATATTGTCGTGGGCTACTTGGTTGTGCGTATAAAAGAAAATATAGTGGCTATGTTTTTATTAAGGACGTGCAATGTAGTGTGTGAGAAAATATCGATGGTTGCAATTTCTTCAAATGGTCATGAGAAGTACAGTTAAACTTTCACAACGAGTGGAAACCATGAGCGCTAGAGTTAATACTAAAATGATAAGGCCAGCTTCAATTTGAGAGTTTAACCATATACATGAATGCATGTTGAGCGAGAAAAACATGCCACCTAATTACCATCGTTATTTATATGTGCCAAGAAATAGATCAGGCAAGGTCCCGAGAAGAAGATTAATGCTTTTTTTCTTCTTTTTTTTCAACCTGATTATAGAAAGCTTGGAAAGATAGCCATATCCATGTTCCCCTTGTTCATCATACATCCCATTGATTGAAGGTTGCCTGGCGACGCTACGAGCAATGTAAGGCTTTCATAATATGGAAAAATTGGATATCGTTATGTTAATTACAAGACTTATTTTATGGTGGGCTACCGTGTTTCATAAAGTTAATCGGAGTCAGGCCGGCATAGCATCTCATGGTTACTCATATGTATCACTAGTGATTTAACCTTGTTTTCTCGTTCATTTTTTCAATGTTTAGTACAACCACTGTTCTATTATTTTTCATGTTGGAATATAAAGAACAAACACTATCATGGCACTTGTAAAATAAGCTTAGAGAAGTCCCTCCCAGCCAAACGACAGCCTTACAACTCGGATCGACGATCCAACTTCAGTATTGGGACGGCCAATGTGGAGTGGTCAAGGCTCAGCTTCTCCATAAAAATAATCCGAGTTGGTGCTTTCTTTTACGTGCTTTCCATATGGTGGCTCCTGTCCCCGCGATTCTAGCCCTCTTAAAGCTGGCTCCATCGTTGAAGCAGATATATCTATGCTTGAATAATTATTCGTTTAGTAGACAAAATTGCTACAGTGGTAGCTTTTCACTGTTTTCAGTGAAGCCATTTTTTTTTTGTTTGCTGCTAAAACGGATGATTATATAGTTCTGGTACTGATGCATTCAAAAAAAATTAAAAAATAACAAATCACGGAGCGATGGATGGCATGGAGGCATTAATTCTAGAGAGGGAGGAATGAATCTGACCTGCATTAAATTAGGGTGACAGGGGTCTTTGCTTAATTCATGTGACAAATGATTAATTTGGAACTGAGATCAGTATAAAAGCAACAGGTACTTGTGAATCAAACTCAATACTGACTGTGGTTGAGGATCGTGTAGTCCGAAGTTTTTTTTTGTAATACCCCTCTAATGTGCATGGACGTGGTAAAAAGAATGGAGCAATGCCATCACTCATGAATTGGAAAGACCCTTGGCCATTGCTAGGCTCATCTTTCCCTTTTGGCTAAAGTTCTTCAAGTATTAAAGAAAAAATTGTGTTGGATCCTCTGAACATGGTGTTTATCATGTAATGCTAGAGAGCTATGTGAAGCAACTCACACTCCGCAAAATTATTTTATTAAAAATGTCAAACAGAATAAAAGAAAATTAAGAAGTTTAACAAGAAGATGGTTTGATGCTCAAATGACGTACAATCTTGAATCTGGGGGGTGCAATAGTTTTTTTGGCATTTCTGACACCATGGAAAGGGTCTTAAAAAGAAAAAAATAGAGCTAGAAGGAACTGGTTTAGAATATTGCAATATATTATGTATTATAGGTCAGGTTCAAATTATGTAGTGTATACTTTTTATATGGGTTATACTTCTTTCGAATAAGTGATGAGGATTATACATTGATAATCTAAGTTATTGAATATGATTCATATTTCTAAGCTACTTATATACCAAAAATCATATGATTTGAAGATACCTAATCTATGCATCAAGTTCAAAAAACATATACTATTATTTCACGATGTGATATCGATATACTCTATGTATATATATATATGCACTCTTTATTCATCATGGTACTATGTAAATGCTTATTTGATTCACGGTATGTTCTATAATATGAGCATTTATGTTAACTCTTTATGCTCCAAAATTGCTTGAGTATTACAATGATTTTTATTATTGATGGATTCAATCTCTGGCTAGCACGCTTTTCATTATTCATTTATGATGTAAGTTGCAAATGACTATCATGAACAAGGAACGCAAAATAGTGACAATATGTTAAAGTTTGGAAACTTTCTCTTTTTAGGATTTTTGAAATATTATGTAATTTTGAGCCAAGGACAGTAATACATGGAATATCATAGAAGAGTAACCCAATGAATGTTTGCATGGTTTCTTATCGGTAGGTATGATAATGAGATCTTTGAATTATGGAAGCGACATGCATTTATTTCCTCGAAGGTTACTGACATCATCATTTTTGCCCGAGCTGGTTGCTGAAAAATAATTAGGATCCCCGAGAACACAGCATTTTTCTTATTGAAATAAAGCTAATTACCTCCTGAAGCAACGTAACAATTCAAGTCGGCGATAGCGTTTTGGAAAATGCTTTCGGCCTACGCGCGAAAAAGTCGAGACGACACAAATGGTCAAAGCTTTTCGCCCATCAATGGCAGCACGCGAAGCACCCTCCCATGCATGTAAAGAAAAGAAGAGAAGGAAACGAAAAATAAAAAAAGAAACTATATATTGCGTGAAAATATCGAGCGAAAAAATAGAACATAATCGTACGGCGCAAGCCCCGCCGTCATCAAATCTCCCCCACCTCGAACGCCGCCGCCTCATCCGGTACTCCCCCACCACGAGGCCGGCGCCAGCCGCGACCCCTCTCGCCGGAACACCACCGCGCACTCCGGCAGCTCCCCGAGCCCGGCGAACATCCCATCCTCCTCGCCATCCCCTATCTCTTTGCCGCCGCAGTCCTCCGGGAGCCCCAACGCCGCGCCGGCGAAGATCGAGCCATAAAGCAGATCCTCCGCGGCCTCCGGGGGCGAGGCGGAGGACGGGGATCCTAGGTTGGAGAACCACCGGAACTCGTCGTGGATCATGAGGGACGGCTCTCCTCCGATTCCGGTGGGCTCGGGCGGGTCGGCGACGGGTCCTTGACGGGCGGCGCCGCTGCCGGCGGAGGAGGCTTGGGGTGCTGGTGGTGGTTCTTGGGGAGGGGCCAGGGGCGGTTGTGGTCGAAGGAGTAGGTGACGACGAGCCTGGACATCATAAAACAAAATGTTTATAATATTACTAGCCGGATTTATTAAACCAATCTAGAATATAACTATATCCATAGACATCAGAAAATAAAATATCTAATAATTCAAAAGAAATATTATTAAAAGTAGATCTTTGCGATTCAAAGTATCTGACGCCAACCAGTCTACAGCACTATCATAAGTTTTACTTCGTAAGATTGAAGAGTCTCTCATTCTTCAATAATTTTCTATCAAAAAGTCTGATACCTAATTACGTGCCATTCGTGTGATGCACGCAAGCTCATTATTAGGGCGGCCCCAGCGTAAACAGGACAGTGCATCGTGGGCTTATTCAATCATAAGCTGTCGCCGTTGAATGTGGATAGGACCACTGTGGTTCAATGTCGAACTACAGAGGATTGGATGCCATATTGACCCCACGGTAAATGGACTGGGCCAAGTTGGCTGATCAAACCATGTAATAGGTGTTTTTTATATATAAGTCCTGGGATCAACCTTGCAATCAGGCCCAAGAATCTTAATTGTTTAAGTTAGGATCCAATCATCTGGGAAAGAAATTAACTAGTTTTCAACGCAAGAAGCAAGTTTAGGCATGCTGCCCTCTGAGATTTATTTCAACTCACTGACACTTGAAAATTTACAGGTGGTTGTAACCTATAAATTCTTCATGGCATCAATGCAACTGGTTGAAATTCGTGGGCAAGAGTCAAATTCATATCTCTTTTCCCTTTTTCTACTCAGAAATCTACCCGTGTAATCCACAGTCAGAGGCAATTACTCTTGGCTTCTTTTAACCCATTAATTACACTAGAGCGAGACCACTTAACAAAAGTAATGGCAAGATGGTCCTGTTGGACTAATGCCGGCCCATTGCTGATCCTAGTCTAGGATGATGGTCTAGACCTTGTTATTTTTTTTGTTTTTGTTTTTTTGTGTGCGCGTTTTTGGGTACAAGGAGGAGCAAAGCTAAAAGCAACCAAAGAGTTACAATCTGTCCATAGAAGAATTAAGAAGGCCTAATATGCACAACTCCGCAAACAGGATTTGAGCAAAGATAGGATGAAAACTTAGCTACAAGCTCGTCGCAGGAGTTGCCGGCATGGGCATGGCATAGTATGGGGGGGCTCGGAAAGTATGATATTTGGCATAGCGGCCGACCGCTAAGATAGTAATGGATATTCGAGGATTCTTCTTAGTTGAGGAGGGGCGCGGAGTTTTAGTCGCATTCCGACTCCTCAGCCCGTAAGATATGGGTCCGCCGTAGCATGATCATCTTGTCTTGTTAGTTGAGACTAGGTTAGGCAGCACCCTGTTATTTGCTTGCAGCCCTTTCCCAGGAAGAGAAATATGAAAAAAAATGTCCCTCTGGTTCAGAGCAAAATCATCTTACATTAGTTAAATTTTGATAAGGAAAGAGAGATTCCACAAGCTTGATGGAAAATAGCTCCACTTTCAATGGCTTCCGTTCTATTCGGTCCATTCTATCTTTCATAAGCATAAATATGGATACATACATACATATGGATAACGAAATAAGTAAACAAACAAATAAATGAACCATACTTACTTGGTCGACGCTGCTACATGCACTCTTAGATAGAGTGTGTGGGCGAATGGCAGGGCAATTCTCCTTTGGCAAGAATAGCAGCAGCAGGCAATCTTCGCCATGCCTCGTACTCGTGCCAAAGGAGAACCACCCTGTTATTCATAGACCTCACATGTGCCTCTGCTCATCTTCTTCAGCGAGGCTCGACGCCATCTAGATCACCGGCGATGCAAGCTTTTATAGAGACTGCGAGCCACAAATAAATCGGGATATCTTCAGCATATGCTTGGAAGTTGGAACTATTCTGAGGAGCTTCCTTTGCTTCGAGCCTTTTATCTTTACTCTTTTTTTTCGGGATGGTCCAAAATTCTCTGCCAACTCTTCCAAAAGCAGTTACCTTTTTTCCCGTCTTCAACGGGCTTCCTCAACTTTCTTCTGTCTACTTTGTTTTATGCCTCTTGCTCAGGCTCAGGTATCTCCATATAGTTATTGGGGCATTAAGGTGTTTGGGCTAGTTGGCCCCAGGGTTAATGACAAACATTTGACAACAATGGATTAGGCTAAATTGTGAGTCTGCTCTAACTGACAAGGAACCAGAGTTGGCCTGGGTTTGGGTTTGACCAGACTTGTTCCTAGGCCTATTTGTTTGACCCAGACCATTGACACTCCTGGCAAGGTGGGGATCAATAAAGGAAAAAAAAAAAGCTCGGAAGGTGATCACTGTCAGAGAGTTTCAGAAATATTATTTAGATTCTCCACTTGTCAAGGAATGTCCTAATAATTTTACTGGAATAAATGTAGTAATTATACATCACTGTGAAATTCTGGAATTGGCGTAGCCAATAAACTACATGGCCTGCGGCCTGCCATTAGCCATGAATGCGAGCATCCATTTCATTTACAACCTTCCATCTGACCAGATAACGTTTTATCCATGGTCACGGCATCATCGGGTAGCTAGGCATAGCCAAATTTTCCAACAAAATCTCAGAGGTATTTTTACGAATTATATTCCTTATACTCGATCCTCCATAGAGTTGACTGGTAGCAGTACGTAAGAATACTTTATAAGTAGACCCAAGCTTGTGAGCACAAAGGAATCACCTTTCCATCCATGTTTTGACAACCATGACCCTAACTTTGTGCATCAGAATTCAGCATGTGAGGAACATACCCCTGGATCTTCCCTTCCCGATATGCTCTCGCTTGCCATCGTTATAGTTCTAATTGCTTCTAGTGCTAAGCACGCGATATGCTCGTGTGAAGGCAAGAGCCTGCTGCCTTTGGCCATCCAGGTTTTCTAGGGCTGCCAACATGCAAAAACTAAGCTAATAGACGAGGTCTCATAAGCTTTTTGTCAGGGCTAAAACTAGATCGCTCACTCTCCTACTCTATAGTCCGGTTTAATTTTGTTATGAGATATTTCTCCAGTGTCGGAGAACTGAAGCAAATATATGGACCCAAGTACTCGCAAGTTGTGACAGGAGAGGTTTAATTCTAGGAATAGCATTCGATTCTTTAACATGTCTTAGATAATAGATTGTAAAACGATCGATGGTGGAAGTCAGTTATAGTATTGTTGTTATTTGATATTCAGGGATCAGACGGCCATGACTGTCTTTAAATATCCAACCTTAAACATAAGACTCTGGCGAGCCGAGGAGACAATATAAGAGTAAAATGCATCAAGTACGAAAAACAAAAATGCAGGAGTTCATGTGTTTGTCTTATAACCTTTGTCCACAACTTATTGCATCAAACTATTGTAGTTGTTTCGAGGAGAAATCAAACTATTGTTATATATTGTTCCTTAAAATAAAACAATTATCAGGTTAGTGATCAACCGAAATCATGTTAACTAGTTAATTGACCCCCAAAACTTAAATTATTAAAAAAAATAAGTTAATGATGCATATTGGGCTCGACAGAGTGAGTCCACCGATCTGTAGGGGTCCATTCATCATGGTCATGAAATTCTTTCAAGTCGTTTATTCTTTCATTTACGACCTCAGTATGTACGTGCCGACGCTTGTCGGGTATACTAATACATGCACGTAAATGGCGAAGCCGAGCTTCCGCAGGAAAGGAATCAAAAAAGTTTCATTCCCTCATACGCTCAACTAAAATGACAAGAAGAGAACATGCGTGGGAATCTTCCATTAATAGGGCACAAGAGGAGAGCATGCACCAGTCTCATATCATAGACCGAGTCACTTTTCGCGGGATAAGATCGACGTGGCATGCTTCCATTGGAAGATCAAATGGGTCCCCCACTGCCTGCCTTTGAGCTCGCGAAAAAGTTAGAGAATAAAATTGCGTGGTTAGACCTACATGTGTCGAAGATTTGATCCCCCGTCATTCTCTCAAGTGTTTGCTGCAGAGACAATATTCCCTTTTCTCAAAGAAAAGAAGAAGAAGAAAAAAGAAAACAAGAAGAAATCTAGATCAAGGATGTCCGCCCGGATATGCCGTTGCCCATTGCAGCGGGCAATGGACGCGCAAATGGCCTGTGCCCACAGTAGAGGTCCATAAATACCCAATAGGAGTGATGCACCTTCTGTGCGGCCATCGAGCCAGCAGAGCACACAAATGTGCAGTTGGATTACAGGGCAAATACTCCCTTGGCAGTCGGCCACTCCAGTACACCGGAGTGCCAAGGAGTGTGCCTACTGCCAAAGAAGATTTGCCCGGCAATTCACCTGCTCAAGCTCTCGTCGTCGTCGTCATCGTTATGCCATTCATGTAAGTCGATCAGGTTTGTTTAGTTTTATTTGAGTTTCTACAAGCAAGCACTAAAAGTTTCCAAAATAAACATTGTTTGAATCTTAAACTGTTGAAGAATAATAATCTCACGTCGGATGGGCTAAGAACTTATGTGGTGCGTATATACTTTTGCCCTAATCCATTTGAATCAAATGTGTTACAGGAGAGAAATTTACAACATGCCTTGCATTCATGGCTGGGCTCGGGCCAGATCATTCAACATGTGTAGGTGTATGTGTGAGTGAATGACACAGAGAGAGAGAGAGAGAGAGAGAGAGAGAGAGAGAGAAGAATGCATATGATTTTATATTTGGATTTACTTACCTTGGCTTGGTTATACATGCAACTGTGTGAAGCACATCACCTGGCCGTGGAACAGATCCAAAGGCTATTCCATGAGGAAATAAGGAAATTTTATTATAGAAAAGGAATGATCTTAAAATGAAACTGAAAAAAAAAAAAAACAAATTTCAATGTCCTGATATTGCCTTCTGTTTAGAACTATATATCATTAGCTAAATGAAGAAATATTAACTCTTCAAATATTATAACAAATCTAGCTAGCAATCTTATAGTGTAAAAAAAAGGGAGAAATATATTAAACTTACTGCTACGGGGATGTTGCATGCGATGCCGCTTAACTTATACATGGTATATTTCTCCTATGGTTGAGAGTTGGAAGAGGTTATCAGAGTGATGGAATATTTTGTGAACAACGACAGCTTAGAGCTCTCAATGCTCTCAATTTTACTGACAAGGAAACCAGTTTTTGATGAAATCCATTATTTCAAAATTATAGTTCTACAAGCAAGTGAGAGAGTTTAGGAGCATCACTTAGTTGGTGTGAACTAGGGACAAAGATTCTAAAATTGATTGTACCTTTTTCTTTTCATGCAAATCTATCATTTGATTATCCATTTATCGCTTCAAGATCAGGGCACATGAATGAATGAAAGAGTTCAGAGTGCTTTAAAATCTATGCAAGACACAATCCTATAATTAACGCCATAAAAAAAAGATCAATCATTCTTTCATATAAAAGATACAACCCAAACCTCTCAACTAGCTTGATAATTGTGATTTGATCTTCGTGGGATGAGTACCATTTTAGATCCTAAGTTATATGATGAATAGGCAATTCGAGCGTCCAAGCTGGCCGGAGGTGAGACTTGATATCCGGGATGTGTTCATCATCACATTTAGTGGAACGTAGTCGTTAAGACTTAAGATTGACTTAAAAAAGACATATTTCTATCATGAGGGAGATTATTCCTTGTCCACAACTAATGCTTATACGTATCTTCTCCCTAAAAAGTGAGACTTTTCATTTTCCCAATCTTTTATTCACAAGAGATGGTACAACAAATTGTTGCCTGCCAACTAGGACTAGACTGCATGTTGAGTTGTGAACTCGTCATGCGTTCTTAAGTGACGGACCCACCACACTTTTTAGAGATAAATTTAAATAAAATAAAATAAAATAAAATAAAATAAGATAAACAACAGTACCTCCAATTTTTTCCAGACATGCGAGTCTGTGATCCGCTGCACAAGTGTTTCCAGCAATCAGCAGGCTGGTGGCGGGGGCCCATCTTGATTTTTTTGGGCTATGTCTTGACCTTGTGAGGTGGAATCACGTGCTCACAGGACCGTTGCCACCTCGAATTAAAGGATGGCATCTCGTCATTCCAAATTCAAAAATGGCCGATTTCTATTCTTCTTCCTTTTGAGCTTTACTCCAGCTTATGCTCCATCTCTGTCTCCCTTCGGATTCGTTGCCTCACCTTTGTACACGATCTCATGGATGATGAGATCATCTTAGAAAGCCTAGGCTCCCTCTGGTTCTTCTCCAATATCCTCTCACCATCTTCTCCCATTACTTGCATCAATGCAAAGAATACCCATGACTCTCATCCCAGTGACCCTCGAAAGCCAAAACAACCGGGACCAACTACTCAAATCCTTCAGTCCCACCAACTTAAATCTCCAGACATCTGTGTCCAAGCTGTAGGGAAAGGCGCAGGATCGGGCGAGCAAGCAACAAAACCAGAGAATCATGAAGCATCCAAATATCCGAAAGAGTCCTTCATGGAGCAGAGGAAGAAAAAGAGCAACCGAGAACAGGGTATGAAGAAATTACACAGGTTTAAGGAGGAGTTCACGGTTTTGGGTTTGAGCTTTGGCGAATTGGGGCCAGATGGTAGAAGACCATTCTATACATCTTGGAAGCAGCAAAGAATGGCGAGGTCGTATGGGCTGAGGCAGCCATTTCGTTGTCACAATATGCCCCCACTGAGTGATGGTTTGGCCATGAAGGAGCACCTTAAATCATGGGCTCATGCTGTTGCATGCACCGTCAGATAACTGGGTCTGGAATGCTACTTACTGCCATCCAGCATTTTCTTTCTCTATCCGGGTAGAAATCTTTAATAGATTCGTTCCAGTTTGTTACATTCAATCTAGATATTGATCCATCATTGTTGTTTTTATTAGCCGTCCCTGCCGTCCCTCTCGCTGGTTTGCCGATGTTATTGCTTCCCTCTCTTTTCATTCATAGGGTGAAACCGTGATAATATAAAGGAATGCCTTTTGCCAATTCATAAGCGAGTTCTCAAGCTTAGATGCAATACAGAATGACAGCACAAAGACCTCATCTTAGATGCTGCAATCTTTATCTTTATCTTTATTTTACTTTATTTTTTGTTTTGTGGGAAGGATTAGGCACAAGGTGCCTAAACAAATTCATTTAGGCAATTAAGAAAAACAAAAAAGATGCTGCAATATTTTAAAAAGTACTTTTTTATTTTTTCATTACATCAATATTAGGAGGGAGGGAGGGAGGGAGGGAGGGAGAGAGAGAGAGGAATTTTCACTTACTACATGTGAAAGTGAGGAGAATGATCTGCAAGGAGTCCTCTCCAACATTCAGAATATTATGCAAGCAGAAAGCGAGAGAGATTGATTTATAAAAACCTCTATACAAATAATTAGATATGCATGGAACAAGTGATTTAGGAGAAACCCAATGGCAAAGGATCTCATTCCTTGTTAGAAATTGCCTCTGGAAGTTTGAAGGTGGGAGGTCTATCTGCGCCCCTCCTTGAATATTCTCTCCACCTTCTGGATGCTGCTGCAGCTGTCTTAGCTCTCTCCTTTGCTTCCTCCTCTGTTAACAAGACCATTGCCAAATTAATGTACTAGGAATGAAATGCAGCAGCATATTTTTCTATTAGAATTTATATTGTTTTTTGTTTTCCAAGTAAAATGAAATTCTGATGAGCAACGATCGATCACACCGGCAAATGACTTCTTTGTGCTTGTATGCTTAGAGACAGCGAAGAATCAAATTTAGTACATGCCACATGAACCTTAAATAGAAAAATAGAAAAGAAAATTATCTTTGAACCAACTAAAGAAAAAAGAAAAGCTATTTTTCCAACTCTTGGACTGTTGTTCTTGCAGGTAACTATATGGACAAAATTGTTGAGTTCTTGAGATTGCAATTGTATTCCATTAACACTAACAAGGTGTCTTAAGCATATATAAAAAAGAGATTGATTTGATTAGTGTGTTGCAATGATCATGTTAAATTTAACAGACAAAGACAGCAGGCATTAACAACCAAAATTCATATGGGCCTAGGGTACAATATAGAAGAATCTTTAAGAACACCATCATACTTCCAAGATCCTTGTATACTGATGCAAATGGAAGAATTCATATAGGCTAACAGCTAGGAAACATCAAGGACCACCCTAAAAGCTCCCAGCATTTCAAGTATCAATGGTCACCAAGATGAAACGTACAATAGACATTGCCTTCAGCTCTCCTGTTAAGCAGACATCCAGCAACAGCTGACAAGAGAGCTAGTCTTTCTAAGGGCCAAAAATGTTGCTTGAATAGCATTACTGTTATGTGCATGCTAAAAGCAGGAAGCTTCAAGATAAATAATTCGCACAAAGAAAGTAGATTTTTTACGGGGTTCCAAGCTGCTTAGGAGAGTATTCAATGAGGACTAGAATTGTGAAAATCAAAAACCACGCATGCTCCTACAACACAATTCATTTTCAGAGTTTTGATTATCTATAGTGCAGGCATGAATTTATCAGTTAGAGATATGTGACATTCCACTAAATATTGGGACGTAGTTAGCTCACATGATGAGAGTTGTCCTAGACTAGCACCACCAATAAAATTATTTTTTCTGCAATTTTAAGAACAAGAACAGCATATAAGCACAAAGACCTAGCAAAAGAGTGCTACAAAAGAAGCATACCAATTCGTTCTCATTATATGTTTTTCTTTTATCAACGAAATTTTTCTTCTTTTATCAAGAGTACCTCTATTTTGGTAACTTTTTGGCTTTCCCCAAAGATCACTCCAAGCCCCACTTTTATCAGAGTCCTTTTGTTTCATCATTCGCAACTTAGCTTTTTCCTGCGTAAGAAAGGAGAAGTCCAACGTAATGCATAAACAAGATCTGAAAAATATGCCCACGTTATGTTGAAATGCAAACATTGAATCCATTGCTACCACAAAATGTGTAAACAGACCATGAAATCCTGAAGATTAGCAATGACAAGCAAATGATATTAGAAGCTAAGATTCAAAGAAGATGAAGAAGAGAAACTGGGGCCTTATTCAACCAATAAGCTCCAGATTTACTACCAAATGAGACAAATAAATCAACCCTGAAAAGATATTAGTATATGCTAACAATTGTTGATGCTTCCCTACACACCAAATTCTTCACACAAACACATTCATGCACGCGCGCGCACACACACACAAAAAGAAATTTTATTGACACAAAGCACCATAAATTTGGCATTTGACACAGAATTATTAATCGTCCAGCCTTTTCTTAGAAATAGTTCACAACAATCAAGCACAATAAACAATTGAACTGATCATTTTGAAGGCAGATATGATACAACTGAAAATATATTAAGTAATAGGAATGTGAAAGGATAGAGATTGCAACATATGACAAAAAAGAAAAGCAATAAACATAGAAATTGTGGGCCTGGATGTAAGTAATTTAGATAACAATTTGGGTTGATGTGTAGATCAGGTCTTAGGGAACTGGTGGTAATACCAGGATTTTTGTTTGCCGCTTCTGCCACCGTGAACTTGCCTAGCACATGCATGTAAAAAAAGATGGTCAGGACTTCAAAAAAAATGCAATAAGAAATCACTGGATAAATTTATCCATAATCTGCATAACCTACAAAAACATGTTTATTAAATTGCAATTCAAAATCAAAAAGATAAAGAAAAGGAGACCTGCTGTGCATGTCTATATTGGATGGAGTGAACATAGCTATTTTGTGCAAGCAATGCACCATAGGTTCATATAGATATGAGAATGTTATATTTGAGTGGCAAAAGATGGTCTAAATATGTATGTTAAGCTATTGGCCCCTGATTAGCAGATACATTTGCATTAAACTTTCCAACTGTTGCAGCCCAATTAATATAGCATCAGAGAAATGGATTGTTGTTATTGGCCCTCTGTGATGGCTTTGCAAACATTCAAATGACATTGGTTCTACCTACATTGATAGCTCAGAACTATCACATGATTCCAAAAAATTTTGGCAGATACTACCACAGAAATGGTCAAAGTTTGACAAAATCAGGGGAGTCTGGTCTAGATTCTAATACAGCATCAGATCTTAAGTCTAGCACTAGTGTCTTCTATCCCCAATCCTTTTTTTATATTGAACAGTGACCCAAAATATATTCCAGCCACTGCAACTTCTTCAAATGGCAAACACCCAAAACTGACATGTTGGGGTCATAATCAGCTCATTTGTAGCTCGTTAGGGCTTTTTAAAACATGCCTTCCATTTTAAATGGAAATTCAATATCATCGCATGCACCACTTCACCTTGAGTCCTTAATGAGTATTTTCTTATAACTATCTTATTCAGTACCAAATCTAATTGTTGTTTGTTGGGCTTTCTTTCATATGTTGCACACCAGGGTTCCAACTCCTGGCTGTTTACTATTGATTCCTTCATACATGTGTAGTTGCTTCGACCACCAGTCTTTTTGCACTTGACCATATGGCAGCCCACCCTCATGATGATGATGAAAGTGGTGAACAAATTGCTGAACATTCAGTTTTCTGGTGCAAACAATTAGATCATGTATCCCATCACCATTTGATGAGCTAAACAGGTAGAGATGTATGTCCATGTGGATAGACAAATCATGGAAATCACTCCTTAACAGAAGTTGATGCGACAAAGCCAACAGTGTTGCAGGAGTCTCATGTTGATCAAATAAAGAGGTGACATACATATGAGTGTTTTAAAATAGAGAATTTGAAGATGACATGAAGTGATACAAGGAAGGGCAGAGCTAGAACTGAGTACCTTAGAGGAGGCACATGGAACTTAGACAGGAAAAAAATGGTTAAGATGATCGAAGAACCAATTGAGATATGCGTAAGGGTTAAAAAAAAAGGCAATAACATAATGAAAAGCAGGAAAAAAGTTGCCAAAAAGGATTTGATGAGATTTTCACCGACGAAGGCATCAAAAAGAATTTTGCCTAACAAATAAGAATGGTGAAGAAAAGGCAAAATTCCTAACCAAATAAAATGAACAAGGCCAGTTAGGGCCTTATGTTTATGGTAATTTCTTCTGGTTGTAAATATAAAATATTATTAGGTGCATGAAACTGATTGAAGCATGATCCTAGATCATAATCCAGTACTTTCTGAAAGTCAATGTGCTCTTAAAAATTAACAACTGATATTAGAACTTAACTTGTTCAGAAGTCTAGTAACAATCATTTGCATGGATAAAATCAATACTGCATTGGTGGATGACTCAAAGTAAACTTAACAGATATAATTATTACCATTCTAAAGACATCAATGGATGAACCTCCCATTCCTGCAAGCATTAGCCCAACCTGTTGAAATGACAACCCAAATTTATAAAGATGTTAATATGTGTCAATATGTCCTATTGGTAAAGAAGACAGACTTGAAATAAATTCAAACAATTAATTTGCAATAAGACAACTTTTGGCTCAGTTCCATCTTGCAAAGATGTACAAAAGGACAAAATAAAGGTTAGTTGGAACCTCGACAATATCTGTAACTCTAACAGCTCATGCACATTTCAATGGTTTTTATGATACCTTCCTATTAAAAACTATACAACTAAAGGACTATTATTGCTCTCAGAAGAAATTCTATCCAGATTGGCATTCCAAAATTGTACTGCCTATGTTTAACATATATGGGCATGTGCATCTTAATCAGCTACCAAAGTTAAAGAAAATGTATTACTCTAGCATGTAAAGAAACAACAGCAAATATAACTGGGCCCTTATCAACTGAAAAAAAATGATTTGCTTTGTTTCTTTGTGTCTTTCATGCTTAATTCATAAAGAAAATGCTTACAGATCTCAGACTCCTGACTAAGAAGAATGTCTCGCATAATAGCTCATAATTTTAATATATGATATGATTGTTCATGCTAATATTTCTATCAACCTGTCATCAAATAATGCAAAGATGTATACACACATGCAAGTATGTATGTATGTATGTACATTTCTATATATGAATATATATACATATATATGTATATAAATATATAACTAATATGCGAGAATCCAAAAACAGTCCAGTTAAGATCACTCCTGACCAGATGACCAAGGGAACGACACTGATGATACGAGCCATCTACTATCTCTAAACTATTTACTGTTAAAAAATCACGTGATTTGGAGATCCCTGACATATGCATCCAGTAGTCAGAAATATGCTTCGTTCATGTTATTTAAACTATCCATTTTTTGACCACCGAATGCATAAATGATGTACAGGCTAGGAATGTCCAAATCATATGATTTTTTGAAACTAAGCAATTTGGAAAGAGTAGATCACATCCAATGACTCAAATAGCCAATGTTAGTCTTCCGGTTGTTTGGTTAGGGCTGATATTCTTTGGGTTATTGTCTATGCACCCATGATGGATTAAACTATAATTTATCCTTTTCACCTGCTAAGTTTGAAAGTTTAAGCTAAATCTATAATTTAAGCAAGACATCTTAATCAATGTTTCTTAAGGTTTGGTAGTCTCGCTTTCCTTGAAACTACATGATGGATTATCATTGAACTAATTATCATGCCTAGCTTCATACTCTATATCATGACAAAAACCACAGATAATAATACCTAAGATGCATCAATCATTTGTGATTCTGTTCATGTCTAGATAAGTCAAATATCCTTTTCACCTGCTAAGTTTGAAAGTTTAAGCTAAATCTATAATTTAAGCAAGACATCTTAATCAATGTTTCTTAAGGTTTGGTAGTCTCGCTTTCCTTTAAACTGCATGATGGATTATCATTGAACTAACTATCATGCCTAGCTTCATACTCTATATCATGACGAAAACCACAGATAATAATACCTAAGATGCGTCAATCACTTGCGGAATCCCATTTTGGATGATCGAGGGTTTTGTGCAACTTAGTAGGTACAATTAGTACAATAATCAGGTCAAGTTTATCCTCAGATTGTGAAAATATTTTCTGTTCGAAACTTATGAAAATCATGATGATCTAGCATTAGAGACAATATCAGGAATATACATTTGGGGAAGAAGACAGTGAAACATAGAAATTTATCTTACATTCACTCTCTCCATTCTGCGCATTTCATCTTCAAGGAGAGAAATTTGGGCAGCAGAAGTCCAATGAATGCAATCAACTGGGCTGGAACATATTATTGACACAAATGATCAAATATAATATTATAAAATATCTACTAACAATAAAATATTAAATAACTACGAATAAGTGAAAAATATTGTTTATTATGAATTAATTAGTTTAGACCTGAGGATGTTTATTAAGCAAATGAACAGGACAAGAGTCATGGAATAATTTTGAAGCATAATACAGAGATAAAAAAAGAATTATCCTGAAATCTTTAACTATTCAATGTAGGGCATGACTTAGATGAAAATTGTACCTCAAAATGTAAAGGTAAAAGCTTTCATGGGCCTCATGGCATAAAGGGTAGAATAATCCCAAAAAAAAAAAGCTTTCCAAAACTAAATAATCAGGAATTTAACTATCTTTTCATCATATCATATATTCAGAAATTCCCTCAGATATGGGATAAAATTAAGTTCTTAATATATAATAGGATGATGGTTTCTATAAAAGAATATATTAAACTGTAAAAGTCCGAAGCTCATGTCATCACTTAAAAAGTGCATTGCACCTTGGCATCATTTTTCATGTCCTGTGTTTATACAAGAATTAGAACTTAATATATGAAAACAGAGCATGGTTGAGTAGATTTCATTTCCTGAATGAGATTCAAAGATTCTAAAAACATAAACTTGTCTTCAATTTAATTTCCATGACATTACAGAGCATAAAAGCTATGTTTCAAGAAGAACAATCATGGTTTTTGATTCCCAAAGAACTAATAAAAAAGCCTATCACCTAAAATTTTGTTAAAGATAATGATATTCTTATTTTCCCAGGTAAAGCTAAATTTAATTGAGCATGTCGCAATCAGCTAGCATAAGTTTTCAAGTGTCATCATGCATTGTAAACAGCGCATCTCAAAGTGCATTAACATGGATTAAGTTGGGCAATAAAACCATGAATGAGTTCGTAAAAAAATAAGTTGTGTAACAACAAACTTGCACTTCTTTAGGAGTGGCAAGATAATTTGAAGCTCTCAATATCAACACTTAAAGATTATTGTTTCTAATATGAGATTATAGAACTCTACCAAGTTTTCACGTGAACACTGAAAGAACAAAAAGTTTTAGCTATTCTCCTCTACCACTAACCAACTATCAATTGCTTGTTGAACCAACTCAGGATCACCAGATTGGCTGCAGACTCTCGCTCGTCCAAAGTCCTCTTCAATCCAAAATGTATCTGGGGCCACATTGGCACAATTTTTACATCCTATTTGACCAAGAAGAAACAAAGGTTATTGATGGGTACCAATCTATAGCAGATTGATAAAGTTGATTGCCAAAATTCACTCTTGCTCGACAGGTAAAGTGTTCATTGTCTTATTGTGTGCATCGAAAATAAGATTTATGTATGTACGTATGTATGTATGTACATATGTATCACATTTTGATGCTCTCCAATGATAGAAAGAAAATCACTCTAGGTTACAACAAAAATATCAAGAAGCTGGTTAACAAAGAGAAGAAAGAAATATTTCTGCTACAAAACTGCTTTAACATTAAGAATTTAAAGCAGGGGTTGAGATCACCCATACCTATGCAACTAAACTCATCAACAAATGCATGATCCTTTGGGGCAGTGTCATCCAAGAAAGGGTTGATAGCGGTCAATGCATACCCATGAATTTCATCATATACCATACGCTGCACAGGATCACTAAGCACCTGCTCTTCCCTGATCCATGTTAGCTTACTGAATTAAAAAGTTCAGGACAGATTGATTTTAAACAGCCTGTTTTTAAGTTTCAAGTCAATTAACCCACCGTATAAACTTCATTGATGAACATACAAAAGTTTGTGATCTCTGAATCATTTCCACTCAAGTCTGGATGGCATGCTTTCATGCAATTGTAGTAAGCTTTCTTTATCTGCTGAGGAGTGGCATCTGGCAGCTGGCATGCATAAATGTTTATACACTGTATCAGGACCACAACGTACTAAAACCAGAGGTATAGATTCATCTATTATTCCAGTAATTCTGTATCTTACAAATATATGGTATCCAAGTGAATAAACATAATAAAACTATATTTGAAATTTCACAAATAACATTCAGTATGTAGCTAAAACTGAATGAACATAAGCAGAAAACTTGTTTAAGACACTCTCAGATGAAATAATTTTATCATTTTACTTCTACTAAAACAGTGAATAGTAATTATCAATAAAATGGTCACAAATATGCGCACTCATGTTTTATAGGCCACTAATTTCAATTTGCTACATAGCATTCAGCCACGAAATTAATTTTTTATGATAAATCTTTATTTTCATGTAATTAGAAGAAAATTGCAGATTTATTACATGTATGAGAGATTTATTGCTACCAGAGAAACCCCATATCTGGGCTAAAAATAACAGAAAAAAAAATAAATTAGTTCCACATAACTTTCCCTAATTTCTTCTTCACAGGTCATGCTGCATAGCAATTAGCAATTGATGTTTATAATTTTAATAATTAAATTGTTCATATTCTTATTTAGTGTCATTATAGCTTAAATTAAACAGTATACACAGGCAAAATATATTTTTAACTTGAATTTCAATATAGATTTGTTTGAAAAAAAAACTTGTAGATGCTACCCTATCTTAATATTTTTTTCTGAAATCAACTTGATTTCTACCCCTAATCTTCCCAAAAGCATGCTGTTGTCACTAAGTCCCAAGCAATGTCAGTCACCATGCAAATCCTTTTTAACCTCCATTTAATGAAAAGGTATAACTCTACACTAGGCCCATAATTAATCCCAAAGAAAAACTTAAAGCGCAATTTACTAAAAAACAATCTTAAGCTCCCTTTCCACTTCCTCTTAAGCAAGTTAATCACAGTAAAAACTTTACTGTTCATGGACGGCCAATTTAAGAAACTACAATTGCTCAAAAACATAACAAAAGGACTTGAAATTTTTGTATGTATACCTTTATAAATATCTAAAATTGCATATATATACCCTCGCAAATTTACAATCTGTGTATACTCTTATAAATTATTTTCCTTTGCACATCTACCTTGTGTCAAGATACCATCTAACAGCATGAAAAAACGAGCTGCTTAAAATTGAAATGGTTGAAATACTATTAACTCAATAAGGATAAACATACAAAAGGAAATAATTTATAAAAATATACATGCAAAAAATATATATATTTTAATCAAATTCTAGTTACACCGACATCATCAACCAAACTGTGACGTCGAAGATATAAGTGTGACAAGAAATAATTTATAATAGTATATGCATAAATAGTGAAATTATGAGTGTGAACATGTAATTTCAAACATTTATAACCGTATTCACGTAAAAAAAAAAAAGATCAGTACTTGAGATCACTAATCCTATTCAAAAGTACTGTCCCAAACCTTCTCTCCTATGTCCTAAATTTAGAAGCGCAGATTCTCCTAAGTCAGATCTAACTCAAACCTACACAAAAGCATTGACATGTAACAGGAATTCAGAGATTTATAAACTTTCCTAAATCATTCGGTAGACGAACCACTCCTCGTTGAGCATTTCGCGTACGGTACAGCTCTTTTTCCAATCCTAAATTTACAAACCATAATTTTTAATATTCTCATTCCGCTTCCATTGCCATTTCTCCGACGAACCTTGATTTGTATCAGGTTTAGTATTACCAAACGTTGCTAACATTAAAGCAGCAAACACTTCTCAGCTAAAACTAAACATGACACAACATTCGAATTCACGAAAAGGTTAACCAGACAGCAAATTACTGTTGGAAAAGCAAAGGTTCTTTATATATATATATATAAAGAAGGTACTAAATAAAATTGTTGAGAGTTAAATTACCAGTCCAAGAACGGCGTAATAGTCATCCGCTATATCATCTTCCGAGAACGAATCACCTGCTACGGCGGTGATCCTGACATCTCTTCTCCGCCTCCTGAAGCAGCGGCGGCGGCGGCGGTGGTGGGCAGTCTGCGCTAAGCTCCGCCGCCGGTTTCCGAAGCAGAGGAACGACGGCGAAGGGCTCTGGAATTTGACGAGCGAGTCCGCACAAAGCGGCGAGAGCAATTGGGCCATCAGCAATTTCGAGAAGGGGAAAGAGAAAAAAATCCGATGCGATCCCAATTCCTTCTCTTCCTCCGCCTCTCGTTCTCTCCCACCGTGAGGGCCTGGCGGTTAGTAGTTTTCCCTTCTATTTTCCCATGCCTCACGGCGCGATTTTTAAGGAGGTCCTGGTATGAGTACTGCGGGTGAGGTTAAGAGAAGTTCGACCTTCTCTCATAACCAGAAAGCATCAGGCGGAACCTTTTGAGGGGAACGAGGGTGCGGATAGAGGTGAAGCTCCGGATCCCTTCATTGTGATAGCAATGACTTATGCGTGCATATATTGAGGAGGAGAAAATTGGGGTCCAAATTTCTGGACCCATCATGAATTTTCGTGGGAGGAGCTTGTTATTCTTGACTCTTGACGTCTGCTTACATGGCACTCTCAGAGCCTCAATCCTCCCTTTCCCTGGGAGTGGACGCAACTGGCCAGAAACTATGCTTCTTGGTATTTCGTATGGGACTGTTCACAGGAGATGAATCCAAAGCTGGAGAGTATGAGGCGTATTTAGGAAGGCAAACATGACAGCGGATTAAACAACTTCTTACGTGGACAATCACTCCTGAGGCACCATATCAGTTGGAGATGAGGAGCTGCCTAGAATATTTTGAAATTTTTTTTTTTGATTTTATTGGATGTATCCGTGTAAGATATATAAGAACCATCGATTTTAGCACCAAAAATAAAAAAAAAAAAAAAAGCCCGGACAGGTAACATTAGCAGCCCAGAGCCCAGGTGGGCTGACAAGTTCATGGGCCTGGCTAGCTCTTTCCGGGCTGACACGACCCAGATCCGTAGTTCTGGGTTATGAGTCATGACCCAGTAGGCTAGCCTTCGGAGTTGGGACAGCGTGATTATTATAGCTCGTTGGGACAAGAAACAAACGGGAGCGACCAAGACGGGGACCGCGAAATGCCCTCCTCGGCTCCCAAGTCCTCCTCCGCCCCCGTCAACGGCGGCCGCGACGACGTGGCCGGCGGGAAAGGCGGGTCGCAGGACGCGACTGTGGCGAAGGCTGTGGGCTTCGTCGTCTTCTCCGGCATCGCCGTCAGCATCGTCAAATCCCTCCTCTCCAAATCCGGCCAACCCCAGCGGCCTCAAACCCCCTTCCAGGACTTCTCCAAGGTAATGTCTCCAGTCTTCACTCGAAGTGGTAGGGATAAGCCCGTTTACTTAATTTCATTGGTTTAAGATGTTTTTTTTCTCTCTCTCTCTCTCTCTATGTTAGCCCATGGTTGAGGAGGGATTCGGAAGTGGGTCGTCTTCAGCTCGGATAATAAAGATTGAGAAAGGGGATACTCTTTGGGATCTGTCCAGAAAGTACGAGGTAGGGTTCTTTTTCTCTTGAGGGAAAAATTAAACATCATTTTCTACTTTATTTTACATGTAGAACAAATCTTATGGTGGCCATATGGTGGGTTTTAGGTTTCGATTGATGCGATCAAGGAAGCAAATGGAATCATGGGAAACACCATCTATGCTGGAAAGAAGCTGGTTATCCCTTGAATGCTTGTTTGTATGGTTTTGGTTCCCATTCTTCTTCTTCTTCTTCTTTTGTGGGTTTTTGGTACATATAACGAGAACCATCGTAATCCTCCCATTTGTCATTTTGATATTAAGGCTGAAGGGAAGGAGAAGACAGCATGTAGAGTTTGTATTAGTTGAGAAATTGAGTAGTTAACTATGATTGTGTTTGAGAGGGAGGTGCTTGGATGCTGTGAGCTGAATAACATGTAACCGTTAAGTTTGCAGGACCTTGAGAGATATAACTGTAGCATGGGATCAAGTGTACTGTCTGACATTATGTTGTAGTGTTTATGATGAGTAGAACAGATAACATTTGCCTTGGTAGGTAATCCAGTGGATTGATCATAGTGTTGCTTTCTTGTTTAGAACCATGAATGATCAATATGAGATGTCATTTGTCGAGGCGACCTATAGTTGCGCAACAAACCGGCAGTCTATATAAGGACCACTTTAGCAATGTGGTCTGTTGGTTTGACCCATTCCTTTGAATCTTCTATCCATTGATTAATTGCTTTAGATACAATTGGAATCAAATGTTTTCCATGGGTGAGAGCTTTGGGGTTATATTGTTGTAAACTTAAGGATTTTGATGTTGTACACATTGATGGCCTGCACCACGGACCCTTCCCTCTGCTTTTTTGTTATTATTATAAGATAACTTGATTCTAAAGCTATCAACTTGTAGATACCTGCATGTGTTGGTCATGGCCCCAGGGCTACAAGACTGTGGGGTTCCCTTTTTTTTAAAAAAAATTAGCATCTCCCACCCCTTCTGATTTCTGATCAGCTTCGGAGGAAATGATAAAACCTTAGCTGCAGCAGTTAGTCTAGCATTTAATGCATTCAAGGAAAAACAAGTAATCATAAAGTCTGCTCCTATGTGCTGTGTTAGACCTCCTAAATCATAATTTTTTTCTAATGGTTTCAATTAAGTTTTAATGTAAGTTACACTAGCATATATTTGCAATGCTTGGAATGCTATAATCATGTGATTTTGTCCTGTAATTTTATGCAAATTCTAGTACGACTTTGAGAAGCAGGTCCACAATTTCACAACCAAAGTTTGAACTGCTGGTCAGCTTTTTCCTACAAAATGTTGGATGGTATGGTAATTGCTATTTCAGACTCTTGCATGTGTTTTCTCACTTTCTTGGTCACCATCTTTGTGCCCAATTTCATAGATCAAAGACAAATATAGAATGTGGTACAACTAGCATGACCAAGGAATTAGTTATATGACATGGATGCTATGGGTGGCTGTAAATATACTTACTTTTGTAGATGCATAAGCTTGGGCTTCTGTCTTTTTATGGTTGTGCAAGTTGATGTTTGATCTGGTATGATTCCTCATATATTATTAGCAATCTAATGCCTCCTTTTTCTTTTAGTAGTTGTGTTCATAATTTGCTTAAGGTGGCAACATGATATGAGACCTTATTCATGTGGAACATTTTAGTGGCAATTGATAATGATTTGTGCAACCCCACAAGCTGAATGCTTTGGAGTTGATTGTGCATAATATCATAGACATGAGAGGTTC
The DNA here is from genome assembly GCF_009389715.1 of Phoenix dactylifera. NCBI lineage: Eukaryota > Viridiplantae > Streptophyta > Magnoliopsida > Arecales > Arecaceae > Phoenix > Phoenix dactylifera. The sequence continues at coordinate 555,194 of NC_052402.1, forward strand.
AGCTCTGTTTTGATTTTGTTTCTTAGGCTCTTTTTTTTTTTCTTCCTTTCTTGCTGAAGATCTTGATGTTGACTATGCTATGTTAGTAGAATTCTTGTTTAATTGACTTGCACCAGCTGAATGCTTTGATGTTGATTATATATAATATCATAGGCTTGGAAATTGGAAGCTAAGCTTTGCTTTGATATCATCTATTAGGCTCTTTTTTTCTCCTATTTTCTTCTGAAGATCTTGATGATGGTATTGTACATTACTAAAGTGAAGGGAGCATTCTTCTCATCTTTTCTTTCTGAATGTCCTTTTTTTTTTCTCATCTTTTCTTTCTGACATAGGTGCAAGGTCAAAATCTGAGTCATATTATTGCATTACTACAGACTATTATATCTATAACTGAAAGCTCATGATAGAAACTGTCTGATATGAATTTTCAGCGATATTCTTAACTGACACAGAAGTGAAAGATCTGTGTCAGTATTCTGCTATAGATCATAACATATTGATTTTGTTATTACAAACTATCTTATGTAAAATGATGTTCTAGTTACGTAGAATGATTCTTATTTTTAGCTCGTATGTTTTTATCATTAAAGTATTACTGAAGCTTATACCTCACAAAGAAAGATGTCTTCTTTTTGTTTTTAGTTAGTTGTGTCATCAGAGAACGCTTAAGTCAAAGAAATTATGAACATTTGCTTTAGGTGTTTTTCTTTGTTATGCCTAGTGTCTTGCCTTCTCGTTATGATAAGAAGTTAATGCCTGAGCCGCAAAAACATAATGTATAAATTTGAACTCATGATACAGAAGATGATTGTCAAACTAGCTTGAAGAAAGGACAGTCAACTTTTCCATTTTTTTGTTTGTGCCGTTGTTGTTATTGTTGTTGTTGAGAAATGAACACATTCAAGTTAGCTATTAATCATACTTAATGCCATGGGGTTTCTTAATTCTCTTAGAAATTCTGTTTGTTGGATTCGATTTTCAAAGTTCCTGTTTTCCTTTTTAAACTTATATTATCTCCAAAGATAATCCATGTCTTTGTACTACTGTTATGTGAATCCAAGGTCCTGATTCAGCTTAGTTCAGGGATCTGCAGCTAACGGAAAGCGGTCCTCTGTGTGTGTGTGTGTGTGATTGAAGTTTGTGGAAAGATGGATCTTTCATGCTATTGGAAGTTAATTAGTAGGGACTCAAAATTTTGCTCCATCAGAATAACTGCTACCCTTTCTCTCTTGCAAATAATATGCAGGGATTCAATCAAGCAGTTTCATTCCGTTTTCTCCTACCCATGTTGCACATAGAAGCTATATAGGCGACAGGAGAGGCAACGATGCCAGAGTATATTGCTATCCAAGGATGCTTAATGTTTTGAGGAACGTTTTTCTTGGGTGGCCCTAGTTTTACTTCTGGAATTTCAGCGCTTCTCAATAGAGTGAACCATATTTTTTCTGGATGTCCTGTGCCTGTTTGTGGTTACAAACTTGCAGCTGTTGATTGCCCTGCATCACCTCTCTTAATTACTTCCGATTTCGCTGCTCAGGAATAATTCATTTACAGTTGTTCTAAAATAAGATAAAACAATACATAATTATTGATGGACATGGTGGCTGTAGACTTCCAAACTAGATATCATGCGGACGATCATACTCCGCAGGTCCATCGTGATCACATTGGCAAGTATGGCTGTTTCATTAATTTAGTGGAAGTTGGCAAGGTGCATGGAGGGGCTTATTGACTCTATTCGTCTGAGCTCATAGCAACTCAGCCGAACACCTGCTTGTAAGAAACTTTGGTAATATAATTTTTTTGCATGATATATATAGGCTCACAACAAAGGATATGCACATTGAGACAGCACCACAAGGGATTCTGGCATCCTCTTACATCAAGTACTTTAGATATTTCAGACTCATATCTTAGGAGAATGGTTCATTGAGCCAGCAATTTGGAAAGAAAATTCTGCATCCAAACTCTTGTTTGGCTTTGCGCTCAAAAAGAAAAAGAAAGAATAAGAAGAAGAAAGAAAGAAAGAAAGAATGGAAGAAAATCTTGTAATAGCTGGATTAGACAAGTCCTATTAAATTTCTTTGGATAGCTGGATGCATGAATTTAGAGGAGCATTGAAGGGTAGGCACCTCTAGCTGACTCTGCTTGTGGTTTTAGTAGCAATTGAGGGTCCTCCATCCCTCACCTTCCAGCTTTCATTCATTTTAATATTTGTACAAAAGTGATCTAATTTTCCGAACTTTTCAACTCTCGTAATAACCCTACTGGATTCCTGTATTAAAAAATTATATCAATCTAAAATTTTCAGGAAAAAAGGATTCTAGTAAATGGACTCTAAATAGAAGTCACCGAAGGAAACAATCTCTTCAAAGTAGAAGTTACTCAAGGAAACAATCTCCTTAAGTTGGGAGTTTCCAAGGTTTTTGCATAACAAGAGTCATAATCCTACAAGAGCTAAATGGAGAGTAATTTGTTGTTCAAAGCAAAACTTAAAGTTATTTACACTAATAAAATAGATTTTAAATAATTTTATAAGTAAGTATATTGATGTCTATTTTTTTCAAAATTGATTCTATATTAAAATCTTTACTCGTAGAGTGTTATTGCTATAATTATTTTGTGCCAAAAAGATGAATCATCAACAGTAGTTTTGACAATATTATTGACAAAAAAAGGTCAGAGTGTGCATTCTAATCTCTACTAATGTAAAAGAAATTATCAAGCAATAGTTGCCTATCAAATATCAATTGTGAATACACACAATATATGTTAACTAGTTTAACTATTATATGGGAGTGAAAATTAAAATAAGTGCATTAGCCGAAAGCAAGATTTATATTAATTAGTAGAGACGATAATTATCAATATTTCCTTTCACATGATTGCAATCATCAATATTATACCATTGAGATTGAGCTCGAACCAGACACCGAGCTAACAAGGTTGTTAGAGAGATCAATAGATTTGTTGTCTCGGTCGGAAGGTCGGCTTGGAAGTTGCTATATGTCTTCGAGGAAAGTAGGGCATTCGGATGGTGGCTTTAGCGCTATGCTCAAGAAAACAGCGCATATATTGTGAAAGCGGCAGAGTAGCAGCGTAAGAAAAAGGATGTAAGAGCACTTATGTGAAGGATTTTGCAAAAGTAATTTATATAAAATGAGAGTTTAAACCCATCCTCGGAGAAATCGAGGACATGAATCAACCATTTTTGGTAATTGATTGTGCGTCTTAAAGATTGTGCCTACGCATTTTGTCCGTACATCTCATCTCACCATCTCAGTCGTTCGTCATGCGATTATGAAAACGTGCGCAATGGTGGTCGAGTCGTTGCCAATTAAAAGAAGAGTTTCCAATTCAAAGAAATCTCTGTGCGCCTTTGAGACTGGCCATATGGCGGACTTTTATTAGTCAGTTGGTGGCTTTATGACAACCTCCTATTGGTTGGTTTTCCACGCTGGCTGTGGCTAGTTCTAAGACATATTATATCAGCTTAGATACAATAATTGCGTTATTTGCAAACCTAATGCATTTCCAGGGCAAAGAATAAGCATTCCAACAACCCAACAGACGGTGTAAAATATCTGTCCTCCGTGCTTTTGTTTTCGAATTTTGGAAAAATTTACGAATCTTGCTCAGCCCGAGTTCCCCAATTATAAATAAATAATTGCAGAGAAATTTACATCAGGACATACTGTTAGATGCCTTGATGCTGCTCCGCGAGTAACTATATCCCACTCCGCCGTCCCGCCGAAGAAAAACGTTGGTTGGGTAATCCCAAGAAGCCGTCGCCCGGACCCCACGAATCCCACCCACCTCCGTCATCTTCCGAAACTCGCCTCCCTTCCAAAACCCGCAATCTCTCTCTCTCTCTCTGTGAGCAGAGCTCCCGCGTGATAATAACAAGAAATAAATCATCACCAGACCAAGATTTCAGCTCAGCGTAGCTCATCAGAGAGGATGATCACGAATCGACCTCCCACCGTGAAGAAAACAGCCTTTGCTTCCATTCTTTCCTTCTACCTGCCGACGCCGACCCCTCAACCCCCCGAATCCTCCTCCTCCTCCCCCTCCCCCTCTACAAAGACCCCTGACCCCAAGATGCCTTCCCTTAGGGCTAGGGTTGGGATCTCCCACTACCACCAACAGCAGCGGGAGGAGGAGGAGTACGAGGACGAGGATGATGGAGTCCGGCGTTCCCCTCTGCAACGCCTGCGGCGAGCCCGTGGGCTCTTCGTCCAGTGGCGAGGTCTTCGTCGCTTGCCATGGTTGCAACTACCCACTATGCCGGCCCTGTCTCGACCGTGAGATCAAAGAGGGGCGTCAGAGCTGCCTCAGGTGCGGGGAGCCTTACGTCCACGCCGCCTTGGGTATGTTGCTTGATCTTTGCGACTTTGCTTGAGATATTTCGTCTCTTTGTGATGTTAGGCATTTGGCTTTGGCTGAAGCGGTGGATTGATGGTTGCTTGAGTTTGAGAGATGTTTCAGGTGTTCTTATTTGTTTAACGGAAAAAAAAAAAGAAAAAAAACAAGCCTTTTGCGTAGAATTTGTAGAAACTGTGTTCTTGGTTGGTCGAATACATTATACATTAGTTGTTGGCATTATAACGAACAGATAACAGTCACTTCCCCCCATCTTTTGGTTATCTAAATATATATCCTTCTTGATTCCTTCAAGACTTACAAATCAACCCTTTTTTTGGGTAGCTTTTCCTGTCTTCATTAATTTTGTTACGCCTCAATAAAAAGGACTTTGTTTTGCAATTAACTTTTTCATTTTATAGTTAGATCTTGGTAGAACAGATTTTGTAGTTCTAACTGGATGATACTCTCTGTGAACAAAATTTCATGATTCTTTTTCGATGTATTAATAATGGTACATGAAATCTTCAGAAAAAGCGGATGTCAATTATGAGGATCAAGGTGCAAGATCGACACTGGCATCTCATCTCGAAGATTATGAGGTGGACTGATCATTAAGCATCCTTTTAACATTTTGTCTGACAAAGGCATTTTTTTGAAAAATAGTTTGGTTTATTTCTTGAGACATCATTATGCCATTCCAACCATCATATTTAATTTGTTAGGAACTTTGATAAGATCTTGCTATGCCCTTTAACTTTTACAGGATGAAGGAGGTCATGCCAGAAACTTGAGCAGCCTCTCTATGGTTGAAAGTGGTAGGTATTTTCATCTTTGACTATCAAGTTGAGTTGTTAGTTAGCTTCATTAGTAATAATTATAGTCCTGATAAAACTTGGCTTCATGTTGTATTATTCAAAGAGACAAATGGGGAATCTGGGAATCCAATATGGAAGAACAGAGTAGAGAGTTGGAAGGAGAAGAAGAAAGAGAAGAAATCTTCAAAGAAGGATGGAAAAACTCAAATTCCAGTGGAGCAGCATATGGAAGAGAATGAGTAAGGACACAATGAGCATAAAGAAAATTAAATGAATTGTTTTAAGTAAAGCATGCTTTCTTCAATGAATTGAAGGATTATTTCTTATTTAAAGGGTTATTCATTATTCAAAAGCACCACATTGATCACCCTAATTGGCGTCTTTCTACAGATCTTTAGAAGCCTGGCAGCCACTTTCAAGCGTCGTTCCAATTTCGCGTAATAAGCTTACACCTTACAGGGCTGTGATTATAATGAGACTGATAGTTCTTGGGCTCTTCTTCCATTATAGAATAACCAATCCTGTTGACAGTGCTTATGGTCTTTGGCTAACGTCAGTCATATGTGAGATTTGGTTTGCATTCTCTTGGGTCTTGGATCAATTTCCTAAGTGGTTGCCTATCGATAGAGAGACATATATTGACAGGCTGTCTGCAAGGTATGCATCTGAAACTGCGGAAAATATGGAAATCACTTAAATACAGTAATAGGATGACTAAGACAACTATGTCACGAACGATGACGTTCTCTTATTTCAGAAAGCTGCCTAAAGAACTTACTGTTTTTTGAGGCTGGTTATGATATGGCTGAAATGTTCCAAACCTTATTTAAGGTTTAGGTTTTAATGTTGAATTTTTGTTTCAGCAAACCAAGTAGTCAAACACTTTAAGCTGAGAGCAATCATTCACCGTAATTGAGTTTTAAAAAATAAGGAAAAATATTTTTTAGCAAAAATTAGAAAATAATTGAATTAATAATAAATTGACATTTACACAATAATGAACACACCTTTGTATGCACATAGTATTCATGTTTTGTTTTCCATTTGTGCATGTAGTTGGTATAGATCATATCACTTGTGCAGTGACTATTGAGGATAAATAATCTTGGCATATTGTGATTATTTGATGTTACTCTAAACAATTATGTTTCAGAATTGTAGTATGACATGAGAACGGAAAGAATATATATGAATGATGCTAAATTTTGAATAATATTTTCAAATACCTACCAAGTTATTAATTATCATTCACCACCATGCACCCACAATTGTGAAGTGAGTTATGAAGATATTCCTCATCATCATTCTCTTTTCAAATCCTATGGATCCATGATTTTCAATCGGAACTAGTTGCATACCTGTCATTTTATTGTAAAGGCCAGGGTGCATAGGCAGTCCAAGGTGGGTTCTGCTGTATTATGATGCTTTAGTCGGTTGGTCCCATAACATCGCACGTGTGAGAAAAATCTAGTAGCAATTGACACATAGAGCACATTTACCAATCTGTATTTCCTGTTGGTGCTCCAGGCAAAACTAAAAGAAAATAGATTTCTAACCAATTTAATTTACCTTATCGTGTATATTAACTAAATATCTTAACTAAAATCAAAGAGTTTTCTCAGAAACAAGAATAAAACATGAAGCTTAGAAAAAGCCTTTTGGAAAACCTAGCAGCTTATTCAACAATAAGATATTGAAGCAACCAATTTATCTCTAGAAAAAAGAAGCAAGTAATTCATGAGGATGGCCTTTGCATCTTAGTATTTTTTATTCACATTATGTTTCCTTCTGATATTTTAGATTCTAAAGATATAAACTGCTTTTAAAAATTTAAGTACCAGTCCATCAATAAAGTGTCTGTACAGTCCTGTGGCATGTGGGTCCATTCTTATTCTTGCTATAACTGAATTTTCATCAGCATGCTTTAGGCTGCCAATTTCTTATATGTTTCAAAGCATGCTATGCGAAACTTGTTTCTTGTAAAATGTTTTTAAGCTAGTTTAAAGTACATAAGGTTTTGCCTCCTCCAGAAAACTGGGCACCCTAGTCATTATCCTACATCTGGTTTCGTATTTCTTATTCTCTTCCTCCTTTTTGCTTGTGGGTGGCTATGCAGCATGTTTTTTGGTTTACTCTGTTGGCTATGCTTAAATATTTGAATCTAAGTATTCATAAGTTTTTTAGTTATTGAAATTGATTATGTGGTAGCTGGATGTGAAACAGAACTCTAGAAACACAGTAATTGTCTAAATGCAATAATTTTGACTTAATTCTCTACTTTTAGATATGAAAATAATGGTGAAGACAATGGGCTTGCTGCTGTGGACTTCTTTGTTAGTACGGTGGATCCCTTAAAAGAACCCCCACTGATTACTGCAAACACTGTGCTATCAATTCTTGCGGTGGACTATCCTGTTGACAAAGTCTCTTGCTATGTATCTGATGATGGTTCTGCTATGCTCACCTTTGAGACTCTTGCAGAAACGGCAGAGTTTGCAAGAAAGTGGATCCCATTTTGTAAAAAGTATTCAATTGAACCACGGGCACCTGAGTTCTACTTTTCACAGAAAATTGACTACTTGAAGGATAAAGTACAGCCATCTTTTGTCAAGGAGCGTAGAGCTATGAAAGTGAGTAGTTGAGTGGAAGCTAAGACTTTATCTAAATTTCTCAATCTCTTTTGCTTTATCAATCGTTACTTTGTGTTCTCATAGTTAGGCTATTCAGATGTGGTCTTGGAAAGTTGCAGTAAAATATATGACAAAAATGCAGTGTAAAAATGAAGGTAACAGATTAGTAATGGTTTCATTTTGTCACAGAGAGATTATGAAGAGTACAAGGTGAGGATAAATGCTTTAGTTGCTAAGGCTCAGAAGACACCAGAAGAAGGATGGGTTATGCAAGACGGAACATCATGGCCAGGGAATAATCCACGTGACCACCCTGGCATGATTCAGGTTCATCACTTTCTTTTCTTGTTTCTTTTCAGTTTATCCCAAATAATGACAAGTCTATATACGAGTTCATAAGTTGCTCCCTTAGGGATCATAGTGAACAACTGAGCAGGAAATGGCTGTATATATCTAACCATGCATTTTCATTTACCTTTCTTGTGATTTTATTTATGCTATTTGATTGACAACTTATATTCTCGTTTGATTATTTGGCTGCTGATATTTAGGAAGATATTACAAACTTTTTGCCACTCACAGCACTTGCTGGTCGCTGTCTAGAACCATAATGTTTATAATCAGTGAAAATAGACTGAAACTTGCAGCCAGGATTTTGTTTTTAATCCAGCATATTTTGTAGGTTTTTCTTGGAGATAGTGGTGTTCCTGACATAGAAGGAAATGTTCTTCCTCGGCTTGTCTATGTTTCAAGAGAGAAGAGACCTGGATACCAGCATCATAAAAAGGCCGGTGCCATGAATGCGCTGGTATATGTTGTCATTGTTGAAATGTGAAACTCTTTATAATTCTTTTATTTCTATACTCGTACTTGTAATTTACCAAGTATTAAATCATACAGGTTCGGGTATCAGCAATCCTGACAAATGCTCCATACATTCTTAACCTTGATTGTGATCACTATGTCAATAACAGCAAAGCAGTTCGTGAGGCAATGTGTTTCATGATGGATCCACAAGTTGGGAGGGATGTCTGTTATGTTCAGTTTCCTCAGAGATTTGATGGTATTGATCGCAGTGATCGATATGCCAATCGGAACATTGTCTTTTTTGATGTAAGCTCAAGAAATTAATTCCCTGTGTTATACATTTTCTTATCCTATTTTTATTACTGAGGGCATTTCTACCATATGCAGATTAACATGAAAGGCCTTGATGGCATCCAAGGACCAGTTTATGTGGGAACTGGTTGTGTTTTTAATCGGCAGGCACTTTATGGGTATGGACCACCATCTTTACCAGCCCTTCCAAAGTCTTCATGTTGTTCATGGTGCTGCTGCTGCCGCCGCTCTAAGAAAGCTCCCAAAGATCAAACTGAAGTTTATCGAGACTCTAGAAGGGAGGATCTCAATGCTGCCATATTTAATCTAAGAGAAATTGATAGTGAGTATAGTTCAGATAATCTCATTTTGGAAATTTGAATTGCTTGCATTGTTTATTATTAATCTTGGGTTACTTAATGCAGATTATGATGAATATGAGAGGTCTTTATTGATCTCCCAGATGAGCTTTGAGAAGACTTTTGGGCTTTCTTCAGTGTTCATCGAATCAACTTTAATGGAGAATGGGGGAGTGGCTGAGTCTGCAAATCCATCAACACTGATAAAAGAAGCAATTCATGTCATTAGCTGTGGATATGAGGAGAAAACTGAATGGGGAAAGGAGGTGAGCCCTGTGCTGCCTTTTGTATTGGTTACATGCTTAATAAAGAAAACTCATTTAAGTGAGGAAATATGTCTTGTTTTTGTTTGGCTTATTTTCAAAAGTTATTTTGACCTTTTGTTTGGTTTATTTTCGAAAGTTATATCGACTATTTGACTAAAGAATTTTTGAAGACTTGGAATTTAGTCTTTGATATATTTGTACACCATCATGAACAAATAAGGAGACAGTGGTTCAGCATATTCTGGATGTTGAGTTTAGTTCTAGGATTTATAAAGGTTGATTATGTGCTTTGGTGGGGACATCTGGCTGGTCTTTTGCTCGACATTTACTACATGTTTAGATTTGCAAAATTCAAGTTTCACAAAAAACCTGTCTCAACATTCATGTTTCCAAACTTTAGGGTGTGCATCTAATTCTTCTTCTTTTTTTTGTTTTCTTAAAACTCGATCACATTACAATGCTAGAGTGAGCTATCAATTTCAGAATCTCATATGCCATTAACAAGGCAACATTGGACATCTGAGTAATTGGCATCTATAGCTTTCAGTCTCAGATTGAACCTGTGCAATGGGAGATCTGTCCATTTTTGTCCTTTCTTTCTTTCTTTTCTTTTTAGTCATTTTTGATACTAGGTGAGTTACAAAGTGGTGGTCCTCTATATAAATGGCAATGTCTTTTTTGGAGGAGAAAAAAAAATTGGTTCATATCTGTCAAGCTGACAAGAAACTTGGCTATATTGACTGAGCTCAATATGTGGGAATGACCTACAATTTCCAAATCTAGATTCTGATTTCTGACATTCATTGAACCATCTTTTAAGCCAACTTTGTTCACAAGTTACTTGGTTAAACCTTGAAGCGTACATCTACCTTTTTTCCAGTGAAATTTCATAAATTTTCATATAAATCCACTAAGATTTTCATACAAATTCAGTAGCATTTGTTTATCGGATCTTTTAATTTCAAGTCTCAATTTTTTATTTATGATTATTCACAACAAGTAATTTCCCAAGATTTTGATCTACAGCTCTATGCTGATATGAACAAAGCATCTCAAAGTAGAATGGCTATATATAAGCCAGAACAACTAATTATCTTTCCATTTTGATTTGTAAAGTCTATTATTAATTAAATCTACATCTGGTTATATGCTCTACAACTTTGATAAATCCTACCTTTGTTCATGGTGCTACTGAGGTTAAGGTTCATTGCCAGACTATTTGGTGTTCTTTATTTATATCAGAATATAAGCTACTCTCTTGATATCTGACATGCGACAGTGTTGTCCTGCTTTTCTTCAGATTGGTTGGATATATGGATCTGTCACAGAAGATATCCTGTCAGGATTTAAGATGCATTGCCGTGGATGGAGATCAATCTACTGCATGCCATTGAGACCTGCTTTCAAAGGATCGGCACCCATCAACCTCTCTGATCGTCTTCACCAGGTTCTTCGCTGGGCTCTTGGTTCTGTTGAGATCTTCCTTAGCCGGCACTGCCCGCTTTGGTATGGATACGGGGGTGGCCGTCTCAAATGGCTTCAAAGATTGGCTTATATAAATACCATCGTCTATCCGTTCACATCCCTCCCTCTCATTGCTTACTGCTCTTTACCTGCCATTTGCTTGCTTACTGGGAAGTTTATCATTCCAACGGTAATGAGCTGTCCTTTCCTATCTTATTATTGTTCCAACAGATACTTTACTCTTGGTAATAAAGTCATTCCCGTTTTATTGAGTTGCTGATAGTGTTTCCTGCTTCCTTTCTTGATCACTGCAGCTTTCCAACATTGCAAGTGTCTGGTTCCTTGGGCTCTTCATCTCCATCATTTTGACGAGCATTCTGGAGCTTCGGTGGAGTGGTGTGGGCATTGAAGACTGGTGGCGTAATGAACAGTTCTGGGTGATTGGAGGTGTCTCTGCACATCTCTTTGCAGTCTTTCAGGGATTTCTAAAGATGATGGCAGGCCTTGACACCAATTTCACCGTAACAGCAAAAGCTTCAGATGATGCTGAGTTTGGCGAGCTCTATGTGTTCAAGTGGACGACACTCTTAATTCCTCCAACGACCCTTCTCATTCTGAATATTGTGGGCGTCGTTGCAGGATTTTCAGATGCCTTGAACAGTGGATATGAATCTTGGGGGCCTCTTTTTGGGAAAGTTTTCTTTGCTTTATGGGTGATACTACATCTTTATCCTTTCCTCAAGGGTCTCATGGGGAAGCAGAATCGCACCCCTACTATTGTTGTGCTGTGGTCAGTGCTACTGGCGTCAGTTTTCTCCCTTCTCTGGGTGAAGATTGATCCATTCCTGACCAGCTCAGATAGTTCCACATCCGAAGGCTGCATTTCCATCGATTGTTGAGCTCATCAAGGTGGATATGAAATTTGATGTCTTTTTTGTGTCAGGGGAGCTCTCAGAATGGGTTCCAATAAGTTAGCAGGAACCAAAAAAGAAAAAAAAAATCTGATTGGTATGTGGAGATGAACTTAATCTTTATATAGTGCAAGAGTTCTGGTGAGTTTTTGTGAGAAACCTGCACCGAAAAACTGTATGTGATGTATTTTTTAGGTTTCAAGATATATAAATGCTGGTTCAAAGATATTAAGCTTCTGTTGAGAAAACTCGTATCATCTAAAGTCCAGCACGTATATTTCTCTCCTTGAGGATCAAACATCCTTTATTGCCTGAGGTATCACCTCGTTTGTGAAATCAGGAATTCCACGCATTTGTTCGCGTTACTTCAGATTTAAGTCAATGCCAAGATCAGCTCGTTTAGATATCAGAGGTCCACTTCATATCCTAGAACTCTATTTGCATGTAGTTGTCGCATAGATTGGAGTGGAGCCAACATTCCCCAGCTCTGTAATGCCCCTGCAAAATGGTGAAGTGACGTGCAGCAGTTCTTGGATCCAAATTTCATGATTGCTCGCACTAAAAGATTTCACTTTTACCGTTTTACGTCTTCTTAAAGCAGGAAGGAAAATTTCTCACTTCATTGTCCGGTACGACCTTAGGAGGGAGGCAGCATGATCCTACTCTTACCGATAAAGTAATTATAAACATTCTGCTGCTTTTTATGGTGCCCAAAATTCATTTGGTACAAGAATGTTTCATCTTTTTGGTTTTCATCCCTCGGATGTTAAAACAGGCAGAGGTCTAAAACTCATGGCGAACCCTGTGGCCTCTCACGTGTCATAAATACTCTCCTCTTGCCTGGCCTAGTCAAGAGTCGTGTTCATTTGGACTCGACCAGCGTAAATTAGACATTCTCAGAATCTTGACTTAAGCAGCCTCCACCATCCTTGTCGTGGTCAGTCAGCGTCTTATGCCATCTTGCTCGTGTCTGTCAACGCCAGCGCTTGAATGGCGTGGCCACGAAATCAGTACCTTACAATTTTTATAGGAACTCAAGACAATTTATTGTCGCTAGATATATATATTACTTGGGCAGACTATTCTCTGCATATTTCTATATTTATTTTGAAATGAAATGGTTAGGATGAGTAACATGTGTCTGATAAACTATAAATTATTAGTTATTTTTACAATTTAAACAAATACATGTCATCCATCAAAATCAATATATATATATATATCTACTTGACTGCATTCATAAAAGAATAGCGATATCTGGCCATTATATCTGGGTCAAACGTAATCTATTCCCATCAAAACCAGGAAGTGAGAACTTCCCAAAACTGACACTTCAGTGAGAAACATACTGAAGGAGAAAGAGAGAGAGAAATGGTGGGTGAAGTTGGTCTGATGCAAATCCGTAAGACAACTGCAAGCACACAATCAAAGAATAAAATGATAAAACGTAGAAAAACGACAGTTCCATTGCAAAGATGCCACCTATTGGATTGTCAACTTATAAGCAGTCTCCGTTGTTTGTTTTTGGTGGGATTTAAGTTAACCAGTTCACTGCTTTAAGTTAACCAGCATTCCATAAATTAACATCCATAATAATGAATTTAATTGTGGGAAAGATGAGGATTACAGAGACCAGATGCTTCTCTATCACCTGTGTAAACGCTATTATACTCATCTCGATTCACACGACGGCTACAAAACCCATAACAGAAGAAAACAAAGTAACAAAGAATAGCTCTAAAACCATCAACCCAACTCTAATTCACCGGAAAAAGAAAAAAAAAAAAAAAACTTTAAAGCCATTACAGTTCTTCTTCCTCCGCTCAATCCTCTAATTCTCATCCGCACATCCTGGAGAGGCAAACCAGGAAGATCACCAAGAAGACCAAGCACGACAGCCCGATCGCCACCCCAAGAACAAGCTTGCTCGGCCCATGGTGACCTCCGCTTCTCTTCTTTTCATTCTCATTGTCATCATCTTCGCCATCGTCGTCGGAGTAGTCCGAGTCCGACTTAGAGGACTTGTCGGGTGGCGGCGACACCGGCAGGCCGTATTTGTCGCAGGGTGCGATCCCGAGCTTCATCTTAGAAGAAAGCAGGGTGTGATTGTAGCAGAGATTGCTGTTACCGCCCACCTTGAAGAACTCAAGCCTTTTAATGGAGGTGGCATTGAAGGGGATTGCTCCCTGGAAGCTGTTGTTCTCCAAATTTAGGAACTTTAGCTCCTTCATCTCGGACAAGAACCTCGGGATGCTGCCATTGAGCTGGTTCGAGCTCAGATCTAGGTGGGTGAGGTTCGAAAGCTGGGAGATTGAGTTCGGGATCGGGCCGGAGAGCGAGTTCTGCGAAAAAGTAGCGTTTTTGAGGAAGATGAGGTCGCCGATCGAGTCGGGGAGGGTGCCGGTGAGGGCATTGGAGCTGAGATTGAGGGTCTGGAGGTAGCCGAGGACGGAGATGGTGCTGGGGATGGAGCCTTTGAGGGAGTTGGAGGAGAGATCGAGGTGGACGAGGTCGAGGGTGTGCCAGTGGTGGGGGAGGCGGCCGGAGAGGTTGGCGCGGGAGATCGTGAGGGAGCGGAGGTGGTGCATCTGGGAAAGGACGACGGCGGGGCCGGATGCGGAGACGGGAACGTCGACGACGACGAGGTCGGTGAGGTTCTCGAGGCGGGAAAGCATGACGCCGTTGAGGCGGCGGAGGGAGGAGACGCAGGAGAAGGAGCGGAGGGAGGAGGCGAGGGAGGCGGGGAGTCGGCGGGGGGCGGGGATGGGGCAGCGGAGGAGGGAGAGGGAGCGGAGGGTGTAGAGGGCGCTGAGGGCGGTGGGGGAGAGGTCGACGTCCGGGGAGCAGTTGGCGAGGCGAAGGGAGACGAGGTGGCGGAAGGGGGACGCGCTGTCGCAGGCGGTGGCGTTGTCGTGGGGCGAGGGGAGGGCGCAGGGGTCCCGGGTGGTGGAGAGCCCGATCGACTGGAGGGCCGTCAGCTGCCTAGGGTCCAGAGTCGACCTCCCGCCGCCGGTCACCGGAGGGGCGGGGCCCCGGGCGACCGGCGAGGGTCTCGGGCTCGGCGAGGGGGAGGAGGCGGTGGAGTGGGCGGCGTCGCCGCCGGTCCCAATGTAGGATAATAGAAGGGGTATCAAGATGACAAGGAAAGGTGGGACTTTGAGATCCATGACTCACTCGCTCAGTCTCTGAGAGAGAGATTCTCTTGAGGTGAGAGTGGAGAGTGGAGAATGAGAACAGAGAACAGAGAACAGAGAACAGTGTAAAGAGAGGGTGAGGGGGGAGAGAGAGAGAGAGAGAAAGGGTATTGTAATTCTTGGCGTACGTGAAGGACCCGGCGTTACGAAAACACGATGCGTTACGTTACTGTTCGGGATTGCAGCAAGGGCAAGGGAAGCGAAGGACGGCCGTTTGATTAGAATTAGCCTTTGGTGGGTCCATTTGGTCAGCGGATTACAGCCGTGTGGTTAATAAAGGTGTCGGGAGGGTGTCGGCTTGGGGGTTGTGGGGGTCGGTGTCGTTATGGATTGGGATAAAAAGGCGGTACCAACGGGCGAGCAGCAGTGACCTCGAAAGGGATGGCTAGGAGAGGTTTAAAGTTTAATCTGAGGAATGTTTAATTAATAATATAGTTATTGAAGGATTTGAAATAATAGCGGAGCATCTTGATGTTGTTGAGGCTCATCTGTTGAGAGTCACTGCCACCTGTGATCCACTTTCGTGCAAATAATGAAAGGTCTTCTTCGCCATGTTAGCGGTTGAATCATATCATGCATGAACCTCAATGTACTTTAAATTTTCTCATTCATCATTTACGTAAATTTTAAAATAATTATTGTACGATGTAAGAATAGATTCGTGCGAAGAAAAGAAAGTCGGTCTTTCGTGTGAAAGATGCAATCTTTGTCCATCTGTTTTAGCTGCAGGTTGGGGCTCACCAAGAGAAAGAAATAGATCTTTTCTCTAGTGACTCAGGTTGTTGGGTAGTGCAGGCTACATGACAAGCGGGTGCTCGTTCTCCGCTGAAGGTTCGAGTTGGACGTGAACTGTGTTTGCTTTCCAGTTCGTGAAAAAGTCCAACATAGTGAATAGGGCATAATATCATGATCTTTTCTTGGATTTGCTTTGAAAATTTTGAAAAATATTTGTATAAAGTGCTTGATGTATGAATTGGAAATGCAGCGACATGTATATTTTCTAGGTTGTTGATGCCAAAGACAAGATCCATTAATGGTATGACAAGGTTGATAAGAATGTCCCCTCAAACCATGCCTTGGTTGTTAGTTCAGTCGGCTATATCAGCTGCTATTTCGATGCTGAATAACGTAAAAGGTTTATCTATTGGTAACTAATCTCTAAATCAACTAATCACTTGTTAAAGTTATCCACGGTTAATATTTCCTAAGTGAAATAGGTTGCGGAAAAAATAGAAAAGAGATAAAAAAGAGAACGTTAGTTCCCTTTATTTCACCTTCTCTCATGAAACAGTTTCCAGTGTCACAGCGTCAATCAGAATGAGCACCCATGTCAACCTAATATTGCAGTGATTAATTAGTCCCGGCTCTCTTGGTTCGTTGCCTTTATTTAATAGAGCTCCTGTCAGCCAGAAAAATAGTACTCGGCTCCTTTACGCTGGGAAAAGGATTGAGGTCCGCTATGAAGCAAAGGTAACGTACGATATCAGGACAGACGAAGTCCCTCCCACTAAAAATACTAACTAGCTACGAGGCAAGAACAACTAAAAGATACATTTTCAAATGCAAGTAATTTTTTTCTTTTTTGATTGAAAGGTTCGATCAATATGGTTTATTTCTTTATCCATTTATTCATTTCTTCGATCCACCTCTCTCTCTCTCTCTAAAATCTGCTATTGATTTTCAAAAAAACTTATTTTTTTTAATACATCAACTGTCCACACTAATACCGATGCGCATAACCAGCTACATTACTAATAAAAAAACTACACAAAGCATTTGCTTACTTTACTCCTCATTATTTTGGTAATAGAACATGTTGCAGCCAACAAAATTGATGGTTTCCGGCCCCATGCGTTGCTTGTGAGTTGTGGCCTTGGGTGCTCTCCCCTCCCGCACACCCATAACTCCTCTTTATTTTTTAGTATATTCTGTGCTCATTAGAAATGTACACCTGTCAGCTTGTGAAAAGGAAAGAAAAAATAAAACTTATTACGTATGATTCTAACTGTGACTCATACTCCATAGGGTATCATTTTACCTTCTCTTTTTTTTTCATTTTTTGTAATATAGAGGGGGATTTGCCGAAACTCTTAAACTGATGCCACACGTCCAGATGATTCTGTATGGATATGCTTTTCTTCTATTAGTACTGAAATGGTGCTGGAATAACGTACTCACACGTGGATGGCCCAGTGAAATTTCCTACGGATTGAAAAGGGCACGCGGAAACTTACGACCCACATCGAATATTTTCTGGTGGAAGGAGGATCCAGTGAGGGCTGCTACGCGAGTGAAATTCTGCCTCTCCCCTTCCCCTCCTATCTTTTACCCCCAAAAAAAAAAAAAACTGTACACTAAGCGTATTCACTGGCAAGATACAGCCCAAATCTGAACGAATTAAGGTCCAAGAGTCCGGCTAAAAGCAGTCGGCTGCTTGATTTCCTTCTCTGAGTGCATGGCCTGCCTGAAAGAGAAGAATAACTCGCTTCCGCCGAAGAATATCCAGCAGTAAAGGATTCATTTTCTCCATACATGAAGAAATAGAGTTAATCCAGAAGACCAGCGTAAATGAATCCCCTTGTAAGAAAATTTGCTGCTCCCTAAAGCGTGGAATAGCGTTGCCAAAACCTGCTCAGGATGCAACTAATTCAGCGCAAGGCACTGAAGAGGAAACCAGTTGCTCACAACGACGTTGTACATGGTATCTCTTTACTAGATAATATAAGAAGGTAGAGAGGAAGTAAAAGATGTGTCCTATCTTTTATATAAAGATAACAGGAACATAGAAAAAGATTTAAAGTAAATTGAATGTTAGAAGATAAAGCAATCCAATTCTTTAATTTCTTTTACAGAAAAAGAAAAAAAAATAATTTCTTTTATATCCATTAAAATATTTTAATTCCTTATTTTGTATCCTGGAGCAATGAGGATTTTTCAATACCTAATTTTTCATTTTTAAAAATTTTTTAGAGAGATAGAGAGAGAGAAATATAGAGGATCACAACAATAACAATAATACAACAATATGATAAGTTCAATAGGACATTTTAAAGCAAATGTTCAATAGGTACATACATACATACATACATATACATACGCTCACAAATATTTTATACGATTCATATGCATAACCATATGAGAAGGCTCCACTTTATTGGAGGCTGCACATTGAGCCCTTATTACCCCTTGAAATATGGGCATGCTCGAGAGGTTGCAGCACCGCTAGAAGAACCAGTCGCGGCAACCTCTCCAGAGGTGGCTGCTACTTGGAGGTGTTCACTTGGGGAAAGCAATGGACCCTTGAGAAAGCCTCCAATCAATTCTGCTGGATCATAGTAGATCTCCAGCTCTTCTGCCCTCAAATGCTCATCTACCTGAACAGTTTATGATTGGAGCAATAACATAATACAATGCAAGAAATTGAAATAGAACAACACTGATTGAAATATTTCTTTCGAGGGACGACTGTTTTGGATAATGTAAGAATGATGTAAAAAATGCAAATCTTCCAAGAAGAAAACCAACTCTTTCAAATTGAGGATAATAATATTCTGGATTGGTGGCATCGAAACTGAAACTTTCACCACCACAACTCCCATAATAAGCATTTTGAGAACTCGTAAAGAATGTAATTTGAGAATAGTATCATTGTTGCTATTCTGAGAGTTTCTAAGAGTTCACCATGTAGCCCTTGTGCCTTTGTCATGTCCTGTTTCTGTATAAGATGATCCCCTAAACTAAGCAAAAAACAAGAAATCTAATCCTAGAAATCTAGGTCTGTTATGGATTTCATATGAGATATTTTTGTCTTCGTTCTAGGAGAGATGTTAGGCGGAAAGAAACTGGGAGAGGTAGGGATTGTTTTGGCTGCGTGGAGATGGCATGGCCTTTGATGGGTAGCAGCCCGAGCCTCGCAAGTGTCCGCTCCAAGCCACAAACGCTTCCGGCAACGATCGCAAATCTAGCACTAATAGGACTGAATACAAGTCTTTCCATAGACAAAAGGAAAGGTACCAACAAATTAACCTAACCACCAAAAGGTGACTATGGACCCAACTAGAGCATAGTAAATAATTGAATTTTAAATAAATCCAGCCAAAACCAAACAAAAAATCAATATAGTTTAGGCTCGAGGCTCGGGCTCATGATCAGCTATGCTAACCAGGCAAGCGGAGCTGAGCTGAGTACGGGCTATTTGAGGTTGGCTTGGCAATCTAGATTGCTTAAACTCAGCTCCAACTCAAGCTAGGCTTGGCTTCAGTTATTCAATTCGGATCCTATAAGCTCGAAACTGAGCTTTTGCCCAGTTGACCCAGGCTTTTCTTTGAACCATGCCGCTATTTTATGTTCAAGCTAGGCTCGGATAATAATCGAACCAAGCTACAAAAACTATTTAAGTTTAGCTTAATTTCTAATTGGTCTATGCGCAAAGGAAGCTCAACCCAAGCTACACATGAGCAACTCATATCATTAGCAAAGCTCTTCACCAGAACATGGAATGGTTTCTGTAATATTAGATTATACAAAGTCTAGATTACTGAATGAGCCATTCCTTAAAAATGCCATTAGGATTATCATAAAATAATATTAGAAAATACAACTAAAGGTCAATTGGGAAGCATCGAAAGCATATCCATGATGCTAAATAAGCAAATATAGCATGTAGATTTATCAAAGAATGGTAGGTGCCATCCTATTCTAATAGTTATTGGCTAGTATCTTCGTAATTCATGCTTTATAAAAGAGCTTAGAAGCAGTGGCATCGATGTCCAGCTAGTTATCTATAATCTTTGGCTATAAAACAAGCAGGTTTATAGCCAAGACTAGCATCATGGCCTAGATCTCAATTTTCTCTTGGGGGTTAAGGTAGATCTCATCAATAAAACACAAAGAAAATCTCAACCCTTATTATCTTGGTCAATATAAATTTATATATTTTAATATATAGGCTATACTAATATATACTAAAATGGAGGCTCTGCTTGCATAAAGCTCTCCATTCACCATGTGGATAGCTATATTAATAATGCTATTAATAAAACTCTTTATTCTAGATAATAAGGAGGGCTATTATTTAGTATGATTCTTTATCAAAATATAACAATATTATATTATTGATAAGAAACTTATTATCTTATTAAACCATACTAAATAAATTTTTTTTGTTAGCACTAGTAAATTGATACAGAAACTAATGATATTATTAATAGCTATATTTGCTTAGTATATGCTGATACAAATGAAAAATATTTTTCATTAGTATTGCACCTTGCTTATATCCCACAGGCCATTAGATTACACTAGTATTTTATTAATTTCTATTATATTTTTAATGATTGTGATCTTAAAGTTAGTATTTAAAAGGCTGTTAACCTCATATTTATAATATCCAACCGAAATTTCAGTATTTTGGTTCTAAAACATCCCACGAGGTCCTCAAAAATTTTGAAATTTCAAAAAAAATTCTTTCCAGTCATCAAAACAAGTTAAGATTTCAAAAGTGCCAACTAATATCCTTGACAAAGTCTTTTGAGGACTGGTACAAAGATCTAATCCGAGTCCCACCATCACGCCAATTTTGGCCAGGATTCCTTGCAGAAAACCTCAAAATATCTTGGTCTTGGCCACCAACCAAGCCAACATGAAGCTTGGTCTAGTGTTAAGAGTTGCTTTTTTTTAAAAAAAAAAATAAAATCAAAAAGTAACAAGGCGAATCTGCACTTAAGACGGAAGAGGTGCTCAAAAAAAGTTACAAATACAATACCCACAGGTAGTCCAGTTGCATAGAACCAAAGAAAATTAGTTCCAGAGATCAAAAACAATTATGATTTGAGGTGCAGAAAAGTACGTAAACTTTCCACCGGTCCACTTATAATATGCAACCAGACAAAATTAGTCAAAGAGATCAAAAACAGCCAAGGAAAAGACAGGATAAGCAGGATACCTTTACTCAACCTTTAAAGAGATCAAAAACAGCCAAGGATAAGACAGGATAAACAGGATACCTTGAGGATAGCCATTCCATAGAACTCAACCTTTTCCCCGGTTGGTGCATGACCTTTGTAAGGCCCTTCCATGTATCCCCAGTGCCTGAACTTGAGCACGATCACCGGAGGGCCCGAGTACACATGCAGCACCTCCCACGCGAACCCGCGAGGGAACGCCGTCCGGAACAACTCGTGCGATGACTCAAAGCTCTCCAAGTCCTCCTCCGGCTGGGAATTCTGCAGCAGCGCGTTGTAACTCCCCAGCTTCAACGTCTCCTCGGCTGATAACGCCTGCCTTCCATTCACAATGAATTTGAACTTCTCCCGGTTGATGGTCTTGAAGTCTTCTAGCCGGGTCTTATGAGAGAACTCCATCTCCCACGTTTTGATCGCGTTCTGTACCTTCTCTTCCAGCGACCCTTTTGGCCAGACCTACAAAAAAAAGGTATAGTCCGATCAAAAGAGAGAGCTTGAGAGTAAGAACAATCGATAATAATAGATTTGATGGGCGTTTTACCTTCGTCCTTCCTTCTTCGAAGAGCTTGTTGACAAGATCATACGTTGGAGGAGATCCAAGCCTCCAGTGGGTGTCATCTCCTTCTTCTCCCACTAAATAAGACCTGTACTGGTCCCCCACCGGTTTCTCCTTTGAAGCTTCCTCCATATCCAACGTCACAGAACGTCCGTCTTTCTGCCTACCGCGGGTGCCTGGAGCAGCAACTGGAAACTTGGGCTGCAGAGTAACTTACCGTCACTACAAAAAGGGAAGCTAGGGCCTTTCCTTTCGAACAAAGAAGAGACCCTCTTCTGGGAATCGCGATTATTCGACGAGAAGGCGCCGGCGGCCTTCACAAGGGCCCTTCACAAGCTAGTCACCTTCCCGACGGCCGGCGCCGCCGTCTCCAGGTTCGACGAGCAGGAGGGGCGGCTGGGTTGGAAGGGGTTAGGGATTTTGTTGGGGGCGTAGTCTTCGGGGGAGATTAGGCCTCCGACGTCGCTTTCTAAAGGTCGTCCAAGGAGGACGATTAGGCCTCCGACCCCATTTTTTCCGGTAGTGCGTTATTTTCATATGATTTCAGTCGGTATCCATGAAGCCGTGCTTTCGAAGGCGGCAACTCTGACGGCACCCTTGCGGCGACTCTGGCTTCTGAATATCTCCCTTAATTTTTTTTAATGGATTACATTTAACAATTTTTTACATAAACATCCTTCTCAAATTCAAATTTACATAAATACCTCCTTAAAAATTATATTTATTTTCTTATCCTCATAAAATACTGTTTTTTTTCACTATCACGATCGTCTTATAAATATTTCTTTTTACATACCTATCTATTAAAAATATTTTAGCCATTTTAATTTGAAATCTTTAAATTTTTTAACAACGTTAGATGGTGCGGATACATATGCAAAAATAAAAATAAAAAAATATACAATAGTAAAAATATTTTACGAGAATGTATATACAAATATTAATTTTAAAAAAATATTTATGTAAAATTTGATATTTAAAAAAATATATTTATAAAAAAAACTCTATATTGAATAACATCCAAAACTTAAGAAGGACGGCAAATTAATAACTTCAAACCCAATACGTCCTACAAGCTTTAAAGGAGGTGAGAAGCAAAGCGGAAAAGGGACCGGAATGGCGCAATGTCCATGTCCTTCAAGAGGGCGGGGGGGGGGGGATTCATTGCTGCAACTTGGAATTGCTGTTTGGATGCTCGCATGCATACACATCGCAGGACACAATATACAGAAGCCAGGCTATGGAATTTGTACCATAATTTACAGAATTAATGCAGTAGAGATTTTTATCTTAAGAAAAAAGATTATCAATATGGTGTTAAATAAGAGCTACTATAGGGAATAATATGTAACACAGTAATCCGTGCACAAGAAATCCAGCCGGGAATAATATGTATAACAGTAATCAGGACAGAGGAAATTCAGCTAGAAGAGAATTATTTACTATCGGTGCGAGCTCTTTAAAGGAGGCAACAATCTCCATAGACCTAATCACATAATACTTTTTGATGTTCAATTATAAGGTCAGCTCATTGCGCCGAGATCCACTCACTTCGCTTACCCCACTCCAATAAAAATGCCTTTTTTTCGGCTCTGGCATGTAAACTCAAGACATAACACAATGTGTGACCCACACCTGTGCTCTATAATGGTCTCCTTTTTCTTTCTGCTGTCATGTTCATGGATTAGTCTGAGTTCTGCCCCAGAAAAAGAACTCCTTATAGATCATCTCGATGCGAAGATATTTAAAATTTAATAAAAAAAGGATATTAAGCATAAGCAATCAAAAGACCTGCTTTCTCAATATTTACTCAAATTTAAATGTCATGTAGATCACTTGTATCCAAAAAGGGGACAACCAGGAAACCAAAGACAATCTGCATGTATACAAGTCTGTTACTCTAAAATCTCCAAAATACGAAAGAACAAAAAATTGAGTGGATATGTCCAATTTGCCTGCCCTCGTGCAACTGAATGCTAAAGCCAAAGAGATTTTGAAGTGCAGGCGCTCCAAAGGCCCTGCATATAAGCCAAGTAACAAAACAATTTCGCTAATGACTTGTATATATTACCCCAACCATCTTTCCACCCTCTGAAAGGCAAGGATGAGATACCGTCAACTTACTGATTCTCCGTGACCAAGGTATAGTGGAGCAGGCACCATGTCAGAACATATTTACACGTAAAAACCATGGAAGTATGAATGCTATTACCAGGCAAGCCATTAAGAAATTACAGAAGGGTTGACGCCTCCAACAACCACTCCTCTCAGAGTCTATGTTGCTCAACGCCCTCCTGTCATGCCACACCTCCAAGAATCTGCTGTCTTCCTCGCCGGTGATGTTTTTAGCAATTGTACCACAGATTTCACAGTACCTGCATCATAATCAAAAGCAAATTCATTCAATTTAATGCCATCTGAGATATGGTCAGCATTTACTTACAAGATACTCAGACAGGATACAATAAAAAGTTTGATCAACAAAAACAAGCTAAACATCTTAAGATGTGCTAAAATCTGGGTGGATTTTCAATCTGGCTCTCCAGATTATACTCCTCTCTTCAAAAGATTGGCTCATTTATCCTATTACCACAGCTGGCCTTTTCACTGTTCACCTCAATTCTTTACACACAAGATAATCTTAACGAGTTGCGTCCATGCTGGATCCTAAGTCATGCGAAAAACAGGTCTCCCTCTCAGCAGTCAATCTTTAAGTTTACTTACCATATTAGTCTCTTTCCAAAAGTCATCTCAATCAGGAATTTGGAACCAATTAACAAAAGGCAGATGTTGGATTGATGGTAGTAAGAGTGCTCAAACCTCAATGCATCGCGCTATGGATCCATAAGGTGATCCAGTACCAATGAGACAACGCCTACATGATAAGGCCACGATTAAGTATAGGATGGGTTGAAACTGACACATGAAGTAGAAGTTCAGCCAAAAAAACTAGGCAAAGCTCAATGTGAGGGCTAAAAATGTTAACCGACAAGACTTACCTCATTACGTCAACTATCTAGGTTGGCTTCGTCTATAAGTTTTGCTAAGTTGGATCCTTTAGCAGAACTTCCTTTTTGTTCCTTTTCTTTTCCTTTAAGTCATCCTTTCATGTTCCTGACCATTCAACAGAAATCTGATCCTCCACTGTATGAAAGCCTAATATCAGATTTTTGCCAAGATCCATATTAGTCAATTGCCCACCACGTAACCATCTAAACCCAGCTTGATGCAGCTCTAACAGCTATTTCTAGTCAATTTCGACACAGTTAGGCCCTGTTTTTAGCCCTAAACATTGGAACATTCTTATCTATACAATGATCATCTTAATAAAGTTGCATACAAGAATATGTACAATATCTGCGGAGATAAATTGGCTGGCTGAGATGATTCAGTCAGAGGCAACCAATTCAGAGAGTACCTCCTACTAAGGGGCATGTTTCTGGGTGAAAGGTCTGAGATGGGTGCAGCAGAAATTTGAGAAACCTAGAACAAAAGTGTGGAGGTTGGGTAGCAATGTACTGAAACTCATTCTGATGGAAAATATGGCCTTTGGCATAAATGAATGACAAAACAATGTTCACTATGCCATCAGGGGATGGATCTTTAATAAAATTTAATAAATACCCAATGCCTTCATATGCAGGTTACCATGCTTAGCAGTGGCTAATCAACTATGCAATGTCTTTAAAATCGTAAAATCTCTTTACATCATGTTAATTGTATATTCGACAACATTTCAGACAAACTTGCAAACTTGTAACCCATAAAGGACCTTCAAGCACATCAGACAAGCCCTCTCTATCATGGTTCTCCTTGTAAATATGGTTATACGAACTACTGAAGACCACCTAATATAAGATTAATTTCAAGATACGAGTAATGCTACCCATTAGCAGAAGCTACTGATCAACATGTTCAGACTAATTTTTTTTGTTTAAATAAGTAGTTGGAAATTTTGAACTATTTGTCCTCTATAAGAGGCAGGAGAATATTCAAAAGATAAAATAGAAGTATAACCGCAAGACTGCAAATCTCTCCATTCTTTGCGCTCAAAATCACTCCCCCATACATCTTAAAACATTTGTTATACCATTCTTCCTCGATACTTCTCCAAAGAATCACTTTTTTTAGTTTTTGCACATTATCGTGATATGATCCAAACATATGATAATAATGATGATGACAACAACATCAATAGCACTGAATGGTAGGTTCCTCCTCATGCCAGTATTCCAGAACTTCATGTCAAAACCCTAACTTGGATTAGACAAAGGGTAGAGAAGGCTTACAGAGAAGCCAACATAATTTATTGAAAGCCGCTAGCAAGTATGAAATAGCAAGCCAACAAAAAAAGGCATCCTTAATACCCACGAAAAGTTTATCCTGCTAGAGTAGAAATCCAATCTTCACCATTCTAAAATATAACTAACAAAATCTTGTGTCTTGCAAGGTGCATTTTGGCCCCTGCTTTCTCTTTAGGCACATCATATAGCATTACAAAATTATCTAGATAAATGACAACCTTGACGCCTAGATAGTACACCAAATAAGTTGAAAAGCTAATCTGTAGTTTCGCTTTCCTACATCACTTGCAATATAATTCCAAATGCAAATATGAAGATTCGAAGACAGCATTTCACTTAATAGCAAGCCAAGGCATGATCAACTATAGAAAATCAAGCACATACATTAGCTGTTAAGGAATCGATACAATCATTAAACAACCATTCAAACATTCATAAGTTTAGTAGGACTAGACAGTAGGCACATCACTTTCACAAATCTACAATTTCTTCCTAACACAATCACCTAATGCGGCACCGACATTTTAGCTGGTGTAATTCATTTGCAGGAAAGAATGAAATCACACTTACTCACTGATTCAAAAAGAACGTCGTCAATTTTTTGAATGAAAAAGTGTCAAACATCAAGCACTGTTATATGCCTATGTTTTCATGCAAAATGCCAACAGTAAGCCATTGCACCTACCCAATCTTTAGTGAATCATTTCTAGTTTTATAAGTTTAAAAGGGTATACTCTTTATTCGCGATGTAAATTACTTGGTACAATTCAGGCTGCTGCATGGATAATGTCATAATTACTATCAGCCTAAAACTTAAACATTTTTATTACAATTATAAATCCCTGCAAGATGCCCTTTTTTTCTAAATCTCGGCAAGATGAGGAGCATCCTGGCTGTCTTGTCTTGTTCCTGTGAGAAAACGGGAATTGGAATGGTGGCAGCAGTCCAAGACCCATCCACATGAGGAAAGAAGAAAGAAAGAGGAAATAAAAAAGGAAGGAAAGAAGGAGGAAAGGAAAAAAATGGAAGGTAAGAAGAAAAAAGGAAAAGAAAGAAAGGAAAGAAGGGAAAAGAAATGGAAAGAAAGAAAAGAACGAAAAAAGAAAGGAAAGAAGAAGTAAAAGAAAAGGAAGGAAGGAAGAAATAAGAAAAAGATAGAAAGGAAGGAAGAAGGAAGAAATGAAAGAAATAAAAAAAGAAAGAAGAAGGGGAGATAGACTGATGGTATCATAGGGATACTCGATGGAGACTGCCGTCGGAACAGGATGGGACAGCAGGACACCCTACTCCAAGGAGAAACTGAGACACCGTGTTCCCAAAGAATTTAAAACCTTGATTTTCATAGTGATCGAGATAGAGTTGAGGGGAGAGGGGAGTCCATGGTGTATTTCGTGTAGATAAAGTACAAATCAATTAGACTACAAAAGAAGTTGGTGATAAACTAGTGTTATGCAAGTAAGCACAAAGATATGGGACTGAAATACGTCCAAACAAGTGAAGGGGTGAGGGGAACTGTATGAAATGCAGCTAAATGGTAACTCATAATTAGACCATTAGCTGCAACTGATGGATGAAATAGGCTTGTGAAAGCTCATATTATAAATAAAGGAAAGACAAAAATGGCTTAAACAGTTCAAACATGCCATGATGATTTTGTTTAATAGGCAAATATCAAAAATATCATATGCGACGGGAACTTAAGCATCAAAATAAGCACATGTGAGAGTTAGAAACTTAAGGCTCAAATGCATCAGAGTCTGATCAACAATCATGGACACTACTATAGAGATTTCATTGGCATATAAATGCCTTACCTCCTGTAGAGCTTCCATCATCTTTTTTTCCGAAAAAAAAAGGAATGAAAATAACTTCTAGATGAGGAATGCTTATAATTTATATCAATCAAGAAATTACATTCCAACCCCTTGATTAATAAATCATTCCTTCCAACCTGTCGGCATAGTTTACTTAGCTGACACTAACAAAATATATGTTTCCTTGTTCTTGTAATTAGAATAATTCTAGCTTCTGGCTCTTGCTTCGTGCAATCATTTGCAAGATTATATATGAGTATGTTCTGCAAGGAACATAGCTGTGATTTTGTCACATGTAATTCTTATTCAATTTTTTCCTCTCTTTTTTGGGTTAGATAGTTCTGCAATTAAATCCAGAGCTTCCAATCTGGAAGAAAACAAAGTAATTCTGTTGACCGCAGTCTAACTTTATCCTTATGTATTTGTTGGGCATGTTTCTTTATGGCTACTAATCGTGCGTGTATAACACGATAGACTAATAAGTTAGAAAGTCAATAAGGTATTAAAAAATGACGCCTTATAGAAGAATAAAACAGATGCTTTGACAAGGTTATAGCAGAGAGACGGACAGAGAATGGATTAGTTGAAACGAAAAAGATGAAAGGCTTGGCAGGACCTTAAGAAAGAAAGTTAAGACTTTGATAGCTAAGGCGCCCACGCCTCCAAAACGACAAGCTATCAACTTTAACATGAATCTAGGGTTTCAATTTATTTCACTCCTCGTAAACATCAGCAAACCTCCTTAAATTGGTTCTTGTAGAAATCACTACAAACCCCTTCAGATCGAGCTTAAACACAGAAAACCCGACGTTGAAGAGATCAAATCGGTAAATTAAGTCAAGCATAGACCCCAGCAATCAACATTCCAGCATTAAACAACTAAGAAATCTGAGAAATCTAAGGGATTAGATAAGAAACTTAATCAGCAATACCTGTTACCCTTGAGCTTAAACCACGCCTCGGCGCAGTGCCGGTGAGCGATCCCGAGCTCACCCTTGCACCCGCACCCAAGCTGGGTCAGCTCCGAGCCATCCTCCGCCCGATCCGGACTCAAATGACAGATCCTACACACCTCTTCCGCTTCCACATCCTCGTCGTCGTCCGCCCCTCCGCTGCTGCGCCCCACTTCGATGACCACACACGCGCCCGCCTGCGACGCCGGAACATCCGCCGCCTCCCCGTTCCCCTCCGCCGGTCGACGCTCATACGCCACCTTCCCCCCTCCACAAGCCTCGGTCTCGGCAGAGCTCGCCGTGACGACAACGGCGATGGCGGCCTCGGGCGGCGTAGCCGCAGGGTTCGCCGGCGTCGTCCCCCGCGGAGGATGAGGTGGCTCCCCGCTGGTCTCCGCTCCGCCGCGTGGCTCGCTCTCCGTCATCGTATCTCGCCCACATTCGTATCGCGACGATTTCTTTCTCGCTTCGCATTTAACGTTTCGGTCCGGGTAAAGACAAAGCGCTGTCCGCTTCGGAGCTCGTTTATCCGATTAGCGGTAACGCCGCGGGCAAAAGATTGAGGAGCAATAAAGCGGAGGCGGCTTTAATGGAAGTTTTGACGGGAGTTTTAGCAAGATTAAGCGACATCACGGAATTTCAGGGTTGCAAGGATTGGCCGTTAGGTTCTAATTTGGAAGAAGGGAAATTTTGACAGGGTGACTACTGGTAGCAGGTAAAGAAGGAACCGAAAAGGATGCGGGGAAGCCACTGAGATGGTAGCTCCGTGGAACTGGGCCTTTACTTTCATTCTTGAGATCCGAGTTCGAAACGTGCGGACGTCGATTAAATGAGAAGACCAAATATTCTCCGCTCGGTCACATAAGGTGGAAGGGCTTATTGGTCTGCTGATAGCCTTGGTGATGCCAAGAATAACGTACTCACATAGAGAATTCGTGTCGGAGCCCAGAAGGGTAGCCGGACTGGCGTGCCCAACACACAGCTAGTTTTGCCCGCATAACATTTTTCTAGCGGGGTAGGGGTCCAGTGAGGGCTGCTATGCGGGGGTGGGCTTCTCCCATCCTCTCCCCTTCCTTTTTGTCTAATAAGCAACAAAAAAAAAAAAAAAGTGCGGAATAAATTATATTTAAAGGAAGGAATGATTTATTATTCTGATATTTTAAAGAGAGTGGAAGGGGGAGTAGGTTTGCTCGGCTAGAATAGAGAGGTGAGTGGATGTGGAAGGGAAATGCTTGGGGGCCTGGGGCTTGGAATGGGAAGTTGACGGGGGAATAAAACTTTTGCAAGGGTTAAATAGCTAGGTATGTATACATTGAACATTACGGGAAGAAGAATGGGTTTCTATGGAAGAGGTTGGTGGGGTACGATCGATGTGATCGATGTTGGGTCGGCCAATGAGCACGGTTCTAATATCTAATGATGATGTGGGTGGGATCTAGAAGCCAAGGAGGGATGCGATGGTTCTAATATCAAGGCAAGAATCCACGTTGGAACAACATAAAGCTAGCATGATGGACGTCCGACGGCCGATCTACACTGCACTGCGTGAATCACATTTCATTTTGCTTCATGGTTAGGCATCAGCTATATTCGATATGTTCTTTCCATTAGTTTGGGTTCGTGATGCATGCAAATAGATTCTTTCTGCTGCTTCATGCACACAAATTTTGCCAGCTTCCTGCGCATGTATATAGAAAACTTAGAACTTTTTTAACATGACTTCTATTTCTTAATTTTTTTTAAAAAAATAAAATTACAAAAATCAAGGCTACAAAATATATTTGGTGCTATTATTTTTATTTTTTTATTATTTTAAAAAATATTTTTTAAAAATTAAAATAGAGATTTTTTTATCAAGAAACTAATCTATTTTACAATCACCACCAATGCTAACTCTATTATTGTTACCACTGCCGCTAATGTCGTTTTTACTATTGTCACCCCTATCGTCTCTGCCATAGCATCTTGTCAGTCATGGTCTCTATTACTACTTTTACAATACCACCACAATCATCATCACCATTACAATTAGATTAAATGAGTGAATTATGAAAATTCTATTAAGTTTTACATTTATTATAGTTGCATACAATAGTCTGTAAAATTTATATTTGCATCCAGTTAAATTAACTATGCTACTAAAACTGTTTACCTCATATAAAAAGTTGAAATTACATTTAAGTGAGAAGGAGGATATAGAATAGTTTTTCTTATATTGGATGATTGTTCTATCTTTTAGAAAAAAAACAATAAGGGTTATGCAACAAGATAACGGACCTTGCATCTTGAATTTTCAATTTTTCTTAATACAAGTGCATTTCTTTCGCCTTCATCATACAAAGTTAAATTAATTGTTTAATCCAAATATTCAGGTCGTGAAAGAAAATAAACACCCCGTGATCTCATGAAGAGAATAGATTGCTTTTCAGAGGGAAAAGCCAAGATCAAGTCTACGTAAGATAACATGACACCGCTTTAGGAATTTTTCAGCAAAATATTTCATGCAATTATCCAAATACGAGTACCAGAAACCCCAAGTCTATCCATAGCATATGGTCACGAATAAAAATAATTAAAAGTTCGTAAATCAAATGGAGTGTTTTGACGGGGTTACCTCGCTCGCCTTGGACTCACCAACCGTGCTCGCCCACGGAGATTAGTACGTGTCGCAACGTGACTTGACTCAGCACCCACCCGATAACATATCTGATCTACGTGGCAATGTATTCAAGTCACACTAAAACCAATCCTCCAATTCAACTTGCAGCGGATCCGTTCAATTACTTGCGACCTCCAATGCGTCATTCGCGCCCGTCGATTTCTCCTCTTGGCGTGACGCCAACAAACAACCGGACGCGATCGCTCGCCAACATGGACGGCAGATCTCGCTCCCGTAAAGACCATATCCCGAATGCTGCAGTATCCATCAGCTTTACCCACTGCCGCACACGGAAACGATTCCAAAAACGATGTGCTCCCTCGAGAAGCGCGGCCGCGTCTTTGTCCTCACCCTCACCGGCGACGGCGAGCATCGTCTCGGTCACGATCTCATCGCCGCCGTCCGATCGGCCCTCGCCCGGGTCCGCGCCGAGTCGGCCGCCGGCCCCGGCGGCTACGCCTTCGTCACCGCCGCCGAGGGCCGGTTCTTCTCCAACGGCTTCGACCTCGCCTGGGCCAACTCCGCCGGATCCCGCTCCGCCGCCCGCGAGCGGCTCAGCTCCCTTGTCGCCGTCTTCAGACCGATCGTAGCGGACCTGATGTCCCTCCCGATGCCGACGATCGCCGCCGTGACCGGTCACGCCGCCGCCGCCGGGTTTATGCTGGCGATCTGCCACGATTACGTCGCGATGAGGGGCGATCGTGGGTTTTTATATATGAGCGAGCTCGACATCGGCCTGCCGTTCCCCCCTTACTTCATGGCGCTAATGCGGGCTAAGATCGCGGATCCGAGGGCGCTGCGGGACGTGGTGCTGCGGGCGGCGAAGATCCCGGCGGCGGACGCGAAGGAGAAGGGGATCATCGATAGGGTGCACGGCGGCGCTGCCGAGACGGTGGAGGTGGCGGTGAGGATGGGGGAGGAGCTGGCGGCGAGGAAATGGAACGGAAGCATTTACGCATCGATCCGGATGGCGGCGTTCCCGGAGCTCTGTAGGGCGGTGGGGCTGGCAGAAGAGGGCGACGAGGAGAAGCCGAAGACCGTCGCCGCGAAGCTCTGAAATCCGGCGGACCGGAGCTTGCAGCTGATGGATGCTGTCTTGTGTTTGGGGGAACCACCCGATTGAGTGGCAAAGTGACGTAATAAAAATATGAAGTTAGTCTGGTCCGAACGTTCCGAACCTTGTTGATTTTTGTTGGATGGGAAATGCTTGGGCAAGCCCAAAGTGTGGATAACGCCGATATCTCTAAACGAGGGACGCAAAACGTTATTTGCTGTCATATTATCTCCTGTTAATGATATATATTTGTTTTCTAATGTGATTTCTATAGTTAAATATCAGTTTGATTCGGTCTAATGTCTACATTTTATATGTTTACATCCTCCTTGTTTGTGACTGCTGCTACCTAACCAAGAGCAGCTCTTTCACAAAGCGTGTCTAGGAGCATAGAGGAATCTTTTCTGTTACAAATTCTTGATGAACTTGTAATTGAGGGCGTTTGTAATGTACTGGTATTTAACATGAATGGTGCAAAAGAAGGGTGGATTTGATAAATGACCATCATTGTACCAATTAAAATTGCTTGAGATGCAGCTTGGGGTGTTTGTTGGATTCCGACTTAAGAGGGTTGACTTTTTATTTATAATCTCTGTTTAGGGATGGTAATTTACTCCGCATCATCTCTGGTCCCAGGAGATATAACTCTTCACATATATTTTTCTCTGGTAAAAAAATAAAATAATTTGTATGAAAAAAATAGTATAGTTTTATCCAACCTAATCTGTCCCGTCCTCATTTTAGCCCTAGACTCTATCTGTCCTATTCCATCTTGAGAGTAATTTGCAGCAATTTTAACTGTGGAAGAAAATAAAAAAAACTCAATTATCCTTATATTTTAGAAAAAATTCAGTTGCCTCTTAATCTAAACTTGTTATTCTAGGGACAAGATTGTATCTTTCGCACAAAAGAATGATTCACCTTCTTTGGTGCGAATCCTCTTCTACATTGAAGATGGTCGCAGAGTCATGGTTGGTGACGACTCCGCGTGCTGTTTGAATGGCCGCCAATCGTTGGTTCACGCACAACTGCTGCTATGATCACAAGCAAGTGCAACGACCACCAAACTAACTCCATCTAAAACCCTCTATAAGTCCCTCCTTCCCCTCTACTTGATCCATCATCGAGCCTTCTCCTTACTTCTCTCTAGTCTTTGGCAGTTGCTGTGCCACCGTGATCGACCACCGCTGCCCAAAATCTTCTCTTTCTCTCTAGTTTATCCGACTACCCTATTTGTCTTTTCTTTCTCTTGATTTGAACATCGCCGCCACAAAAATGCCGGAATCAGCTATCCTCGACCAAGATCCACCGCCTTTGCCACACTACGGTGAGCTTCCTTCCTTCTCCTTTTTCATTTTCATCTAAACCGAGCTCCTAATCCAACTCCAATCTTCTATCAGCCTATTCTCGGACCGCCATTGTCCTTGGCGGATGCCGTCATTTCTGGCCATGGCCACCATCGCCGAGGCCACCTCTGCTACCGGCTCCATCGTGATCAGCTGTCGGATCCCCGTCATTTCAGTTCCTCCCTCTCTTTTTTCCTTCTATCTTTCTTCCTCTTCTTTTTTTTTTTTTTGGTTCTTCAACTCTTAGATTTTTATTATTTTCTAGAAAAAAAAAATCCTCGGATTGGGCCTATATTATAGCTAGATTTATACTTTTTTTTCTTATGGTTGACCCGAACTAGGCCTACGATCAGGCTTAGACCCAAACCTGTGACCGAACCCAGAATTCCAGATTGAGTTTTTTTTATCCTCTCTACTTTTTTAGCTCTCTTCCCTCTCTCTCCCTCTTTCTCTCTCGACACGATACCATGTGTGTATGCCAAAGTAATCACACGATGCCATATGTGGATCCAACGGATACTGAAAGGAAACCAAGATAGAATCCGATAGGCGTTGTGGACCCATCACGCGTCATGCTGCCGCTTCGGAACGCCCGTGACGCAATAACCCTTGTTTCCAGCGCCTAAACCAATATAATCTTGCCACGTGGAGATAGATTTTGAAAACGATCCTCATATCCAGCGCTCCCTTGTTTGCCCTTGCCCCTTTGTTTATCAGTGCGGAAGCTTCTTTCAGTCGGTCTTCCTTCCGGGTCTTCGACAAAGAAGAAGGACCAGAGAAGTAAGACATCTCGCCGTTTCTCTTAGATCTCTCCGTCAATATTTTTTAAAGGAAAACCAAGAAAATCTTAGATAAGAGAGGGAGCAAAAAGACGAACGCGTGATGGGCGACGACAAGTCGTCAATTCCGATGGCGAGCAGGGAGAGAGATCGGGAGCTGCTTATCCCCGTGGGCGACGCCGGCGACGACTCCGACCGCAATCCTTCGTCCTCCTCGGCCTCCTCCTCCCACCACCACCAGTCTGGTAGAGAGGTCAGCACCAGGTCTTATTGTCTCTTTGATCGATTTGCTTGGGTCTCATTACTTGGGAATTCGACATGCTTTTGCTTGTTTTCAAAAACAAAAGAGGTTAATTTGGTCACCCTTTGCATGTAATTTTGTGGATTTCAAATTGGTAAATCTCTTGCTTATTAGGGTTCTTCTGAACCCCTGGAAGCCCCTCTTCATTCATGACTAACTTCGTTTTTCTATTCAATAAATACAAATTAGACTCAATTTTAGACTCTTTAAAAGTCTTAATTTCCTTGGCCGGGGAAATTTTGGTTCATAAAAAGTGGCAATTAAGCAGAAGAAGGAAGTTCCTTTTTACATCTGAAAACCAAAAATCGTTTCGGAGTGGAAGCTGCATGAGTGAAAAATTATGATGTGTGTTGATTCGTTCCGTTTGACCTTTGCCTCCAACTGTAAATTTATCTCATGGATCATGTGATGCATTTATGAGGTTCTGACGCCTAAAAGATTGCGCGTTTCTTTGCCGTTGCAATCAACATTATTGTCACCTCTCAATTTCACTCTCCTCTCAAAGTTTTAAGTGGCTCAGTTACATTCCCACAACAAATCCCATGCCTTTGCTTGTAGACATTGGGCCAAATTTAGTGGCATCCCCATGTTAAACTTAGAGATATTTAGTGCCATCATCTGTTTGCTACATTGCACTATTTAGCCCTAAGTTTATATAATTTTACAATTTGTTCTTAAGATGGCACAAGAATTTGCAAATTGGTAATTGAATCCCAGCCTAGGCAAATTCAGGAAAGGGAGGGGCATGTTACCCTAGATTCTGTGTGGTGGGACGTTAAACTTTGCTGGTTATGAAATTGAAGCTTATGCAGACAGGTACCTACCTTCAAGAATTCTTCATGTCCCTGCATTTTGTGAATTCTTGCTTATATTTTTGGAGGGGGAGGATGCATGGTTCCCATGACCTAAGAGTTGCAGATGTTGTGAAAGGTGTTTTCATTGCTTTAAATCAACATAATATATCGTCTTTCATCTCTCAACTCAAGATTTAAGAATGCTTTTACACTGTCCCAAAATCATAGGATCTCCATGTAAGTTTAGTTATGACAGTCATCACACTATATCATTGCTCATGCCTTTATCAAACAATCTTTTCTCTGGGACTTGTTACACCTAATTTAAATGTCACTTCCACCCTTCTCTTCCTAGTGCTTTCCCCACTATGTCACGTCACCATCCTTGACTACTTTAATTTTGTCAGTATTAACTCTTTATCAAGTACTTTATATGGTTTTGCTACTGCAATTTTGTCAGTATCAACTCTTTATCAATTTTGTTGAATTTATATGTCTCATAATTTTCTGGCTCCAATCCTTTTACATGAGTATGTGTCATTTTTTGAGCACAAACTGTACAACTTTATGACTTATGATAGCTTGTAATTTTAGGCCTTTTCTCCCTTGGTCGGCATTGCCTTTTTGCATCCTTTGCTTGTACCACCTTGTTTTTTATAACTGATAAGATCCATCTTATCTTAAACATGTTCATCATTACGTTTTGGAGATAACTGTAGTTTATAATTCTTTGGAAAAACTGCTTCATGATTTGATCCTTCAAGTAATTGATATACAATTTATAACACCTTAACTTTAAGATTGTTTTTTAATCTTCATTGTTGCTGTAGTTTAACATATTTTATTCTGGTTTGAGGTACCTCATATAGCTGAGAATAGAAGTAGCTGATAATGGAATACATCCTTTCATATAGATATCTTTTTTTTTATCAGTTTATTACATAATCTATATTGTTCAATATTGCAAATTGATATATAGCGGCATGGTATGCCGTACCGGCCCAAACCGGACGGTACGCTACTGGTACCTAGTATGGATATAGGTTGATATTGCCCCGTGCCGTGCCGGCTCTGTATCGACACAGTAGAGACAGGGGAGAGGGAGAACGGGAGAGAAAAATAGTGAGAGAGAGCGGAGGAGGGAGAGAGAGAGAGAGAGAAAGGAAGAGAGAGGCCGACGGAGGGTCGGGGAGCCTCCGCGTGGAGAAGGCGGAGGCTGGGGAGCTGCCGAGGCATCCGATCCTCCTCCGTGCGGAGGCTCCCCAGCCTTCGCCGGCCAGCCTCTCTCCTCTTTCATCTCCCCTCTCCCTCCCTCCCTCTCTCTCTCTCTCCCCCCTTCTCCTTCTCCCCCTCCAGTGACAGGGTCTCAGTTTTGTTGCCGGAACCGTCTTGGTCCGCCGCCAGTACAGCTCGGAACGCCCCAAACCGGGCGGTTCAGGATGGTTCCGCTGACTATAGTACCAACTTTGCTTATTGCAAGTTTTTTTTTCCCAAGATATAAGTTGTGAAAATTTGTTCATACTTTGTGGTTGTTAATGTTCTTTTTATAAAGGCTTCATATTGGTTAATTGATATGCCTTTTCTACTATGCAGGCATTTTATAAAGTTTTCCGTAGTTGGGCTTCGAAAAAGTTCATGACAGGATGGTAAGCTTTTTCCTGTTCATCGTTATTTGTCTTCTCTATTCACCAACTTAGCTGGTGTCAGCTGAAATATCATAGACTATGTTTTCGTATTATATCACCTAGCTTTGTTCCTAGTTTTTTGTGGTCTAAGTCCAAGTAGTGCAGGAAACTTCTATAGTGCCACCCTTCAACCTCCTCCTTCTTACTTCCTGCTTTGCTACCTTTTGCATGCGTTAATGGCTTCCTTGTCAACTAGTATCCATCATCAGAATTACACATAGTCGAATAAGATTGATCTTCTCTAGTCTTGTCAACTTCTAAACCTCTATACCATGTGTTGCTCAAAATAAAACCATAATAATATGGTACATTTTTCACAAGTTTCATAAACTAAGAATAATCTGGATCCCATCTAATTATTGATGCTTCTTGTGCCTTCCTAAGTGTTTAAAGCACTGCATAGTTGGCTTTCCTTCTGTCTTCACTTTTTGTTTATCACAAAATAGAAGAACTGGTTAGTCCTTGTTTGTTCTAATCTAAAGACAAGAACACATTAAGGATATAAAAAGAAAGGGCTGTGCATGGTACTCCTTTTCATATTTTCAAGAACACAGTCTATGTCATCCATCTATAAATGGACAGCTTGGATTTCTGATTAGGTAATCCGAGGTACCGGCCAGTTAGTTGTAATTAATATAGAAAACCATGTTCCATGTCCAACCTTTCCTTCATGTTTTTTCTTCTTCCCCTAATTCCTTGGTCCTATTGTTGGGGGTGACCCCTCTGCCGCCCTCCAATGCCTCTCTCTCTCTCTCCCCCCTTCTCTGCTCCTCTCTTTGATCTCCCATCCTCAGCTTCATCACCTGTTGTTATCATCTCCTCTCACCATGATCCGGCTGCTATCACACCTTGGCAATGTGAATTGCCATTTGCCAGCAACCTGCTTGTGTAGGAAATTGGTTCGTGCATCCATGGAGGAGAGGGGTGATGGCTGACATCCCCTCTGCCATTCGCCAATGGATTGACATCATCAACACATCACCGCTGCCTCCCTCTCTCTTCAGTGTTTTGCGATTTAGTTCTCTCCATCATTTCCTCACCTCGACCATGTCCATCCTCGTCGGCCTAACCAATTGTCGAGTACCAGTCCATCATCATATAGATCATTGCACCATTCCGATCCGCTTGGTCTCCGTTGTTGATGACATCTGGACCTAGCCCTCTTGCAATTTCTTCCTTGGACTCATCTGCACCTGCTCCTCTTCAAATGTTATGCCTACACCATCCTCTCTACCACCCTCATCCAGGAGAAACCGTACACCTTGACAGCCTCCAACATCCAAGCCATCTTGCACCTTGCTGTCTCTTCTCCATTTCATTAGACCTTCCATTGCCACTATTGCGCCATCAACAATGCTAGATTTCACCACCTCCTTTAACGTTTATCTGCTGCAGGTGCCACTGCCCTCTCTCTATACACTGCACAATAGATTCATGACTACTAACTGTCACTAGGACTTCACCACAACTCCATGACCTTCGTATTCTTTGACCCTATTCTGTCCCTCAGCCCCTCCATGACTATTCTCTATTGCAACTGGATAATGTTCAAAATGATATTTCCAACTTTCCAAAATGGACGACCAATATTTATGAATGAGCTGAGCAAAGAATATCAAAAGAGCATCATAGCAAAACCCAAAAAAGAATTGAAAAAAATGAGGAAAAAAAAGGAAAAGGGAATATTAGAAACATGTTTAGGCAAGGGCAGAAATTGACAAAAATAATAATTGAACTATTGAATCGAGTGGATATGTAAATCAGTCATATTGAAACTGATTTAGATTAAATCATTTGATAAGTATTGAGTACAAAAGTACAACAAAAGTCGAAACTATCTAATTGGAGCATGACTAGTAGCATAAATAGGCATATCCAAGTTGGGATTTTGTTACAACTAAGATCATGCAAATCTTTATTACCATTAATTTTTTAGACTCTAGGTGCTACACGAGCGGCCAAAGATTTTCTCAGGCCATATGTTCATGGTGGAGGCCTTGGGAGGCGCATAGAGGTCAGGGCAACCTCAAATACAAGGATGCTCATACCCACACCAGCTGTTGCAATAGCGGACCCCTGCATGTCAGAAGCTATAATAGCATCCCTCACATAGGCGATGTTTGCAGTAGGAGCAACCACTGCACACAGCTAGTGTAGAAGTTCTTAAGACTACCCATGGCGACATCTGCATCGGTGAAAAGAAAAAGAAAGTGGGATGAGGATAAAGGGGGAAAAAAGAGATCCTCTATTTTTGCAGCATCATTACTTCATCGATCACCACCATTGTCCTAGGAGAATGAAGAGCTGGTGTAGGCAAACGACATAGGTATTATAAGCAACAGGTCACCTTCGCGGGTTTCCAAGCTGCCCAACTGCCTGACTGATTAGCATGTCTGGCTTTGCACCTTTTTTGGGGTCAACGAGCGACTTCATACCAACCCAAGGTGTGAGCAACCTAGACAGGCCACCCAAGCCCTAGCAATGCCCTGGCGGCTGCCGCCCAAAGACTAATATTTAATTGGACCAATAAAATCTTGTGGATGATATGTTGATATAAAATACCAAAGCTGATACCCTGAAAGTCTTCATCAAAGAGATTGTCCATTTGTGGTACCACTTGTCTACCGGATGATACTACTGAATAATCACCTTAGTTGTTGATGCAGTTGTGCTGATGGTTATCTCTGATTTTTTTTTTTTTTGTTTTGATTTATGTTATTGAACTAGGTGTTAGATGATGGCTTTTTATATGCCTTAAATTGCATGCATACATTCTTTGGTGCAACTATATGATTAAGGTTCTATGATGCTGACTTTAGTTACATATTCTGCGCATATATGATAAATAATATACTTTAAATAAATAATAAATTCAATTTGATGGCTAATATATTTACCTGAGGAGGCAATCAGTTACAATGGTTTAATTATAAAGAAGATTCTGGTTATATTTGACTGTATTTTTAGGCTTTCAAAAGCACATGCGCAAGTTGGATGAAACTGCATTTGGAAGCCTCTATTCAATATATGATATGGTATTTGTTATATTAAGTGGAACCTTTAAAATGGCATTCATGTCTTGTATTGCATATCCTTAAATGGTATGGATCTGTATGATCTGTATGAGTTTGATCCTTCTACTGCATTTGAGAGAACTGACGTCAGTTTCTAACCTAAATTGCTTATTTTTCTGTATTTTGCAGTGTTATCCTGTTTCCTATAGCAATAACCTTCTATATCACCTGGTGGTTCATTCATTTTGTTGATGGATTTTTCTCTCCACTCTATGCTCAGCTTGGAATCAACATATTTGGTATGCATATGGTCTTTCTATATCATTGTACTTGGGGTTAAGTGACATTTTAGAAATACATGTGAGGAGCCAGCATGGTCTTCATATTTAATCCTTCTAGCAATGGTCAGTTTAAATGCTAGCATGATTTATTTTGCATGGATCATTTATGATCATAATATTGAAGTCCCCATGAACCTGTAATTATTAATAAATTGCTGTCACTGTCTTAGCATCTACCCTTCTTGTTTTGTTTTATAGCCCTCTTTTTGCATGTGCACTTGTGCTTTCTTTTTGTGCATGCGGGTGAATGGGTATATGTACACAGCGATGCCCACTTGCATATTCACTGAATAGACACCCAGGCAGCACCCTTGTGGCCCTGTTTCTTCATGTGCACTTGTGCTTGTGTTTGCACATGGGGGTAGATGGGTGCAAGTATGCACACAACCATGTACATGTGCAATCACATAGAACACACCCATGCAACACCCACATGCATCAATTCCTTTCTTGTGCACTACAGGTTTTTACCGATTTTGGAACAAAATCTAAGATCACAGCACTAAACACTAAGATAACAAAGAAAGTGCTCACCAGTTTTATGCTTTATTGCTGTATATGTTTTCTAGTTCATTTTGTTCATTATCCCTATTTTTCTAGATTCCTAGATTGAAAATTAACAGGATTATTCCTTTCCAGGGCTTGGTTTCATAACTTCAATAACATTCATCTTCTTGGTTGGAGTGTTCATGTCATCGTGGCTAGGGTCATCCATCCTTAGCCTTGGTGAATGGTTTATCAAGCGCATGCCGTTTGTTCGCCATATCTACAATGCATCGAAGCAAATCAGTGCTGCTATATCACCCGGTAAATTTTATCGAGTTTCACTCCCCTTGGTAGATTTTGTCATGTAATTACTAATGTTATCTAGTTACAGATCAGAACATGCAAGCCTTCAAGGAAGTTGCAATTATAAGGCATCCTCGACTGGGTGAATATGCATTTGCATTCATCACCTCGACCGTTGTTCTTCAGGTCATTAATCTTATACCATCTTGAAGTGTTACTAGTGTAATGTACTTATGTAATCACACATGCTTTCTGGTGCATGTTTGTGCACTTTAGTGTGGATTTAAGTGTTTGTTGCATGCACTGATTTAAGTTATGTTGCATCTCTGGTACTTTTTATCGCAAGGAAATATGTTGAGTGCATGCATAGTCACATCATTTTTAAACTTGAAACAAAAAAAGGCCTGAGCGGTTCTAGAAACATGGATGGATTAAGAACTCCATGGCGATATTCTTAAACAGTAGATGCAGACCGTATTATGTCATTGGCATCATGAAAGTCATGCACCCCCTGGTATGTGCTTGGGAGAGTGCACACCTATGTGAAAATATTCTTTTTCTTGGAGGCGTTCATGATCATTTACATAATTTTATTATTATCTCAGGGAAAATAGCAAAAGGAAACTAAGGGCTAAGGTGGATACACTGTGCTTTCTCATGATTCTAGATAACTTATACCTAATAGGAGCTTATAATGTTGCCTAAATTATATGAAGCTTCTTATACATAATGCAAAAGCCTCCAGTCTTGTCATGTGAGGCCAGTGCAAGCTTCTTGATGCACATTCCTAGCATGTGAGAGTGCATGGACCTTTGTGGTGATGAAAAGGCTTCCGCATTTTTACTCATGCTTCCTTTCCACTCTCTTTCCCTCTCCCTCTCCCTCTCTCTCTCACACACACACACACACACGCACCTTGCACGAGCCGAATTTTCTCACTTTCATGGTTACCCCCCATCTTTATTAAAATGTTCCCTATTTCATTTACTACAAGGAGGGAAAAGGAGAAGTGCAACTCTTAAAAATAGGAGTATATTTATCAAGTTACAGAAAGAAAAGGAAAAAAAATCAAATGGATGATGACAGCTAGCCCCGCTTTCTCTTCACATGGACTGCACATGCCAATTTCTAATATAGGATTTTAATATCTTGATTTTAATATTTCCTACCAAATTTAATCGATGGTTTTACTAATAATTATGTATGCTAAGTATGCAATATTATATGAGCTGGACTTGACTACATTTGAGTGGATCTTCACTCAGATTCTATCAGATCTTCATTGGACAACAAAGGCCCCACATCGATGATCCGAGCCGTTGGATATGATCTACTATCTCTAAATGCTTACACATCAAAAACCATGTGATTTGGAAACCCCTAGCCTATGCATCAAGTGTTCAAAAAACACATAATTTAATTTTATTTAGAGTGTTCAATTTTTTGTCCACTTGATGTATAAGCTAGGGTTCTCCAAATCACGTGAATTTTTGTATGCAAGCAATTTAGATGTAGTAGATCACATCCAACGGCTCGGACCATCGATATAGGACCCCATCATCTAATTTAGACCTGACCGGATCTGAGTGGACATCCACTCTAATGTAGCCAAGTCTAGCTCATATTATACATACATACACACACACACACACACATATATATATGTATAAATAATACACAAGTCATATATGTTTGTGTGTATATAATTCTTTATTGCTTCGGTTATAAATTTGGATTGGGCCACATTCAAACCTGATCCAAGGTTCAATTCAGATCCAAACCCAGTCTCTAACGATGGAGTCAAGATAATCGGGTTTTTGTGCATAGTTCTCAGCTTTGTTTTCTAAAGTATCAATGAGTAAGAAGGATTGTAGGAAAGAGCAGGCTAGGAAAGAACACTGGTGGAAGGATTGATGGGTCTTTTGGGTTGTAGGAATCCTAACCAAAATAAATGAAGTTTAACAGACACACTGGTATATCAGTTTGTAGGAAAGAGCAGGCTAAGCTTTGAAGGACCTTGACCTTGTGGGGAGGGGGCAGGAAAGAAGTGGGTAAAGCCTAACGAGACCTAGATGGAAGTTAAGGAAAAAAATTATAAACTTGTGTCTGTGATGGATTGGTACTATTTATATGAATAAATAGTGGAAGGATTCATCAAGCTGACCCAAAGTAGATGCTATGTGTACAGAGAGTTATGCTCATGGTTATCACCTGTGTCGAGCAACCTGACTAGTAAACTGGTTTTATCATGCATGGGGCAAGTATTTGTAGTTTGGTCAAGCTGTCATTTTTCATTACTA
Source organism: Phoenix dactylifera (assembly GCF_009389715.1). Lineage (NCBI taxonomy): Eukaryota > Viridiplantae > Streptophyta > Magnoliopsida > Arecales > Arecaceae > Phoenix > Phoenix dactylifera. The sequence goes on from NC_052402.1 coordinate 598,948, forward strand.
CAACAGTTGCATACATGCACATGCATGCGGAATTTTCGTTATCCTTCTTTTTATATCTCTCTCCCTCCCCCCCTCCCCCTCTCCGACTATTGTTTACTTGTCCGATGATTGATCTGTGATTGCTGTACATAAAATCTGTACTTCAAATCCTGGGTCCTCTTATTACTTTTCCATAACAGAGTTACTCCGGGGAAGAGGAGCTCTGCTGTGTCTATGTTCCAACCAACCATCTCTACATTGGTGATGTATTTCTGGTTAATTCTAGGGACGTTATCAGACCAAATTTATCTGTTCGTGAAGGAATCGGTGAGATGTTGTCTTCCTTTTGTTGTTTGATGCGCCTTCTTCATATTGCTTTTAATAAACTGCAATCATGGGGTGAGATAGAATATTGGTCATTATAGTGACATTCTTCAATTCGTGTTTTGATTGCAGAGATTGTTGTCTCTGTGGGCATGTCAATGCCCCAAATTCTCGCAACACTGGATCCACATACAATACATGTGGATAGAACTATAGCTAGCAGCAGCTGAAACAGAAGCATCAGGTTCCAACATTCCCTTGCTGGAGCTATCAGAGAGGTCATGTTAGTTCCTTCATCTTGGTTTCAGGATTTGCAAGTCCTAAAGTTCATTAATCTTCCAGCAAGATTCTGCTAGCATGTATCATACTCCTCTTTTTTGAATTATTGTGGAAATAGTAGGTAAGTGGATGGGAAATGTCTGCGCATTACTTACTCGCGTTCTTTGTGCCTCAAAGAATCCCCTATTATAATTTAGCTGCCATATTGCATGTGGTTGTTGAGCTTATTGAGAGGATTTTATTCTAACATACCAGTTTTAGCTTTTATATATCCTTGATCAAATATATATATACATTTCTGGTCATCTGTGAGTTTGCAGCATAAGCATCCATTTTGAGTCTATCTTCAGGTATTCCAACCACTTAGGAAGCCAGGTGTCATCCATAGGTAAGTATTAGTAAAGCAAATGATGGTTTCCTTCCCCATCATGGATTGATCTAGTTCTTACCTTTCTAGATAAAAGATGTGCTGCATAACGAAGTTTCCAATCCTCCTCCTTTTTTTTGCGAGAAATTTTCTTTCCCTTTAAATTATTGAGTTAGAGAGATATACTATATCTACGAATTGTCTAGGTGGTGACTTTTGTTGTTTGAAAAGTATATTACTCCGAACATCTTAGAAATGTTGGAGGTCATAATCAGCTCTTACTTGAGAGAGAAAGGAGAGGCGAGGCAGATGGTCATGGAGCTGTGGACTTTACTAGTATAAATTGTGGATCGCAGAAAAGGATGGCGAATTTATATGAAACGTAAATATGCTGACTGACTAAATGTTGCCTCTGTAAATAAAAAGACTATGCGTAAAAGAATATTAACTCAAAATAGTGGTCAGTCACATCATGTAGTGTGTTTAGAGGGTTGTTAAGGATATTACTAAGCTTAGGGCCTGTTTATCTTCCCATAATTAGGCGTTCAGATTTAGTTCAGGCGAGGGAATCCTACTTCAGGTATTTGGTTGGCGCAAAGTGAAACTAAACTGAAACTCTAGCCTTGCCCAAGTTAAGGTTGAAAAGACTGAAGACTCCTTTGGTTTATGGGGAGAGGAGGGGAAAAGTGCGGTCAACAAAAAAAAGAAAAATTACAAAAGTGACTCATGTTTGCTTAGAGTTTTCAAAAAAGCGAGATGAAAAATAGCCTTTTTCATATAAATAAGGTTCTCATATTTTATGAAAAAAAAAATCCATATAGGACATAAGAAAGTTCAATTTCTATGGGCTAAAATTGGGTTAAATTTTTTGCTCCAAAAGTATCTGAAGTTTTTAGATAGAATGGGGTATCATGTTTCTATTTATTAAGGGCATAATAGATATTTTATATAATTTTTTTAGGAGAGTAGATGTTCAACCAAACAAAAGCTTTAGAATGTATTATTTTTTTATGATTAATCAAATATACAAAAACTATTTTTTCGGCCGTCAACTTTCTAAAAAACATATTCCAGTGGGGAGCTTCCTGCAAACCGAACGGCTCCTAAGCTTAAGAAAACATGAATCCGATAACTCAGCTCGGGCGAGGGCCCATTTCTCGTGTTTGATTGGTTATAAGTGAAACTGAATTGCATTCCAACCCGGTCCAATAAAAGGTAGAAAAGGCCCGAAGTGGCTTCAGCTTCGAGACAGTCGAAACCACCTCAATGTAGTGGGAACCTGCGAGGCCCACTTACAGCAAACAAAACAGGCCGTGAGTTAAAAAAAATGTAATAAGTGAAAAACAACAGTGGAAAATTGAAAAATGCATTTTAACTCTTCATCTACTTGCATGATTTATAACCTCAAGAAAAAACGTGAAATATTAAAAACCTCACCAAAAACATCTTGAAAAAAAAATCACAATCACATAAGATCTGCTCCTATCTCTTATTATCAGATCTCTCTTCTTTGTTGCTAGCATGCATTCAAATCCATTGCTTCAATGAAGGTTTTAGATGATGACCGTTTTAGCATTAGAATAATTGTTTTACAATTATAAACACTCTCGTTACATTAAATCGACGCACCCACTCCCATTCCTGCTCTAATCCCACCTATGTAATCCTTGTGCACTACACCAATTTTTGATGGCTGCGAGGGACCTGTGTAAAGAGCAGGGAAATGAAGGGTATTGTGAAGCATTACTCCGTTGCATGTGTTATTATCTTTTAAATATTAGCTACTATTTGTTATTTTCGCTATTCATCTATATAAACTATTTTTTTAAAAAAAATATAAATAACTCCTAGAAAAATAACTCTATGAATAGGGTTTTTTTTTTTTTTTACATTAATTCTTGAGAACTTTCATCTTTGTATATTAATTCCCATATTTGTTTTATTTGTATTTTAATTCCTAAAGCCTTGGAACTTATACATCCCTAAGGTTAAGTTAACTAGATGATAATGAAATATTTTGTATTTATTCTTCTAAAGATGTTAAATTCATCTTTTAGATATTTTAGTGCTTAGTCCTCGCATTTAGCCAACTTCTTAACCCATACCCTTTTATCAGTGGTTATTAGCAATCAAGTCCCCCATGAATATTGAGCGACATGAGCAAAAAGAGATCGTGCTTTGATCCTCATTCGCTATTAAATTTAGCACAATATTATCCTTCTATAACCTTATCTAGTTTTAACCTTGGTCCACACCGTGAAAATAGTGGATGTTATATATAGGCAAATAATTTTAATTTTTATATAAATAGAAAAAGATAAATTTTAAGATATAAATATAAAATTCAGGGACGAGTCTATAAAACCTCTTTATTTTTTTTTGTAAAAGAAGCCCAAATAGTAGGGATAAAAGTGGAATAAAAATATCCATCAGAACTATTTTCGTATTCAAATCTATCTGGATATGAATGAAAATTTGAGCATTTAACTAATATTTGTATCTGTATTCATATCCATCAAATATATATATATATATATATATATATATATATATATATATATATATATATATATATATATATATATATATATATATATATAACCATATGATCCATATTCGAGTATTTGATTTTTAACCCTTACTAACTTTTAAAAAAATAAATAATCATATTAACATAATATTAATTTAATTTACTATAATATTTTTGATTTTATGATCATAAAATTTAATTATCTAATTTATATCTATATTAAAATTTATATAAAATTTTGCATCCGGTTTCAGCCCAATCGGGCAGGGCAGCGCAATCTAAACTCGATTGGGCGTCGGTTTTCTGGAAACAACGCGCTCACAGGCTGCGAATCCAGGCCCGGTCCATTCACGCAAGAACCTGCGCACGAACGACCAGCAGTGGATTCCACAAAATTGACGGTGAGGATGCAGCCCCTAACAAAACCATGAGGAAACGTAGAAACCCTAACCCTCAAAACCTCTATAAATAGATGCCATCAGACCTTGATGCGGCCATTCTCATGGGGTCTTTCTTTCTTCGAGTGGTCTTCCGTCTGTTCTCCGCGGTGATGTCGTGGGCTTGGCGCCGTGAGTTTAGGGTTTCTTCCCTTTTCCCGTTCTTATATCGATTTGGGGATGAGGACATGGGGACGATGACGATGAACTGGTTTTAGGTCTCGTTCGTCGTAACGGCGAGTTGCCTTGCCGACCATCCTGATATATCACCACCCATATTCTGAGTCCCATCGCCTTCCCCCCAGTCTGTCGTAGGGTTATGGTTCCGATAAGTGTTTTATTTTTGGATTTTTGTTTTGATTTTGTTGTTAGTTTTTTTGTTGGGGCCGATGATTAAAGAACTTTAATGACAAGCATATGTCTGAATCGATCCGTGTCGACGAAATCTAATCTTCTCTATGAGGCCACTTTTGCTGCCAAGATCGATCGTTATTTCCTCAAATTTTCTTTTAAAATGACAATAGTTCGTATTTTTTTTTAATTATTTACTCTTGATGGAGTCTGTGATGAAGATTGTGGAACTTATTGTCTGAATTTTCTATGATTACAAACCTACTACTGCCTTCCTTCTGAGGCTTCCATCTTTTTAAATCTTTTTTTAAATATATTTTGGATCTAGGGTTTTGGGGTTAAACAAGTGGGGAGGGGGCTTCGATTAATTGATGATTGATAAGGTCGCTTGATGACCAGTTGCATAGTTCAAATGATAATCTCTTAGTAGATTATGATTACTTTGAACGTCTTTCGCTCCTAGCTGACGACCTTAACATTGTTGTCGAAATTCTAACTCCTTTAACGCACCAAATTTGATTTCTTATCCATTTTGCCCCCTATCGATGATTTTTAATCTATCTATTTATGAAATTTTCTATGATTGAGTATGTGCCATTTTATCAGTTAGGGATTGGAGAAACATGGATGCAGATTTTTTGTTCTTATAAATTATGCAGTATTTCCCATTTCAGTCTTAATTGCTTTTTTTCTCTGCTAGTTTGATGCTCAGATTTGGCTCCAGAATTGACCATGTTATTATATTTTTGTTAAATTATTGAAGATTTTAAGAGGCGCCGATTTAGGTTGATTATTCTTGTAGACTGAATTGTGCACTACGGGCATTATTATGTTTCCTCTTGATCTTGGCTAAATGTCTTCTTGCTCCATTCTAAGTTACTGGTTTCTGAATAATTGTTATGTTATGTTTTGGATAATTGTTGGTGTAAACAAGTTGCTGTGTCCGGCGCTAACAGAAATTAATTTTTCTTGACCTCAAAAAAGTGGATTGAAGCATCCATTGTAATCTGAATGAGGAAGATGCACGGTAAGAATGGCAAGTCATCTTGGGGTTCTATTCTTAACTTAAAGAAGAGGAAACAGTTTAAAGAGAGAGCAGAAATTTGGACCCAATCTAGACCATTCCTGTACTTGAATTTTTTTTGTTTGGCTTGGGTAATTGGGTTATATATTGATCTGTCTTGATCTGAATGATCCGTTGGGTTAAAAATTGTACTCATTGATCTGATCTGATCTTTTATTGGGTTGGATATGGGTCTAATATCTGAATAAGAAATTGGATTAAGTTGGAATTACTCATGACTTGATCTGACTCGAACTAAAAATGATGTAAAATTTCAAACTGAAAATTATTCATTCTTCGGTTAGCATCTTGTGGATGAGAGATAGGGAGCTACCTTGAGAGCTGATATTCTTCTATTTTCTGATTTTATTGGGTGCATGCACATGTGTTGTATGAACCACTTGGTCTAGCAAAAAAAAAAAAAAATCATACTTCAAGTTCTCAAGATTTTATCAAACATAATTCGAGGCTAGCAAAAAGTTGTAATGCCACTATGAAACTCTTTGGAACTTCAAGATGATGTATCAATGAACTTTTGTAGGCTAATTACAATTATTGATAGCAAAATGGAGGATGGGCATAACAAATGTTATGATATTATCTTTTTTTTTTCTTATGAATTAAGTGCAATCTAAGCCTATTTCCCATTACTAATGAATTGGACGTTAATTGTCAATCCAGAATGTTTTTATATGAATAAAATTAAATTATTTTGATGTGAATACAAGCATATATAGAACAATATGTTTCATTTTATATTAAATTATTGTGATTTTATGTTATTAGATACATAAATAAGCGTCACATGTACATTTGTAAATTTCCTGAGATATAATATAGTTTTTATTAGAGCTTTGGTATGGACTAGCGAGTTAAGACTTGTGAAGGAAAACAAATCTTAGGAGATTTGTTTTATATTTATTTTATTCGAGCAATAACACTTTTGAAGAAGGAAAGTTCGTTTAGCGTTATATATTTGCAATAAAAATAAGCAATTTATTAGTTCGCAAAGAAAATCTTGATATAGGAATTTGAGGACAAATCATATAAAATTACTCAAGTTCTAGTTCAAGATCTCTTTAGTGATTATTGTGTACATGAAAGAATTTAGCAGCTTATAATGAATATCATTGATTGAAAGAAAAAGTAAATTCATTCTCAATTTCTAGAAATGCAACCCAAGGGAACCTAATATGTATTTTTAATTTCTAAGAGAACGTGCATAAACTTTCCATGATTTAGAAAAATTGTTGATAACAAATGTTTTCTTTATTCATAGAAACTTAGACATTGTTTCCAATATTATTAATTTTTAAATTGAGTTTTTTATTTAAATTTTTAAATGTTTTGTCATAAAATTAGAGAAACTTCACAATTAGTATTTCACATCCTAATTGGCAACAACATATTGGATGGAATATAATCTTCATACCCAAGTTAAATCAATAATTAGAAAACAACATAAAGTTCAAAGTTTGAAAAAAAAATCCACTCCAGAAATAATCTTTTTACCTATACAAGGCAGTTTTTCAGTTCGGCAATCCTACTAGCAGATTGCAAGAGGACATTTGTTACTATGATTCTAAAGAGGTTGGACGCCACGGAGCCGTGTTACTACCGATTGATTAGCTTTTGCACTACCTAATACAAAGCTACGGCAAAAGTTTTTTTCGTCAGACTGCATGTCATTCTACCTAGACTCATCAGTTCGGAGCAGGGTGCCCTTGTGGTAGGGCGAAGCATCACAGACAATATTTTTATTGGCTAGGGGTCCATGTTCAATCTTCAGAGAGCTCTGAGTCGGAGGAGCTTGATGAGCATCAAGCTAGACATGGAGAGAGAGCTTATAATGGGATGAGTTGGGACTTTCTGCGCAGTTTATTGGTGAGCTTTGGTTTCCACGAGCAGTGGATTGGCTAGGTTATAGGGTGTGTGAGTTCATTAAAGAGATCCAACCGTGTGTTACAGAGCCAAGTCTGCTATTTGTTTTAGTCCAAAGATCCAACCGCAGATCAAGTCATCCATTAAAGAGATCCTGGGCATAGGCAAGCAGGAGGGCATGATGAGATATCTTGGGGTTCGTATCACTGGCCGGCGTCTTCGGCGTAGTGATTGCTCCAAGGTCGAGCTGAGTATCAGACGCAAACTGGAGGGATGGCAGGTGGACACTCTCTCTATGATGGGGCGTATCACCCTAGTGTGGACGGTATTGAGCTCGATACCAGTGCACTTGCTGGCGAACACACCGGTGCTGCTGTCTCTATTGAGGCCTCTAGAGCAGTTGTTCAGGGACTTTGTGTGGAGTAGATAAGAGCACAAGAGAAGCCTTCACCTGGTGGCGTCGGAGGTAGTTTGTCAGCTGCTTAGACAGAGTGGTTTGGGGGTTCAGTCACTGTTAGCGAGGCGGGAGGTTATAGCTGCGCAACGCGCCACTAGATTTATTCTGGAGCCGGATAGTCTATGAGTGCCTTATTGAGGGCTAAGTATGGTGCCCACTCGACGGGGGTGGAGCTCCAGGCCTGGCGTCACTGTTCCTTCATTTGGTGGGAGATTTGTTCCTCCTCCCCGTCAGTGCTACCGGCGATCAGGTGGATGATTGGTGATGGATAGTCTATTGATGTTCTGGAGGATAAATGGGTGGCGAAGCTACTGCTTTGCTGGATGCCGAAGATGGTCGACTCGGTGAGGCTGACGAGCTCAAATTCAGTGACCTAACTATCCTGGAGGGCCGGTGGGATGAGGTCTTGATTAGAGAGGGTTTTGGGCGCAATTAGTTGAGAGGGTACTTGTCATCCTGATATCTTAGGGTGTATTGGATAGACAGGTGTGGGCGGTGACTGGGTCGGGTGTATTCGGCTGACATATAGACAGTGATGGGGGGTGAAGTGGCTAGACAATGCGATGGTAGCTGGATCTGGAGGATGTGGGTTCACCTCCGAGTAGCATTACTCATCTAGAAGTGGTTTGGGACTACCTGGCGACTTGGAGCATGCTGGCGAGGAGGGGAGTCAAGATTTCCCCGATGTATGTGGACTGCCAGGATTCGGTGGAGACTGTCAGTTATGTTTTGTTTCAGTGCCCATAGGCAGCTCAGGTTTGGAGGGCATCGTTTCCCCTATTGGGGTCCGGTGTTGCGATGGGGAACTCTCTATGGTAGGTGAGGTCTGTCATATTGTCCCCGAGCATTGTAGGGTTGCGTATTGCTGCTGTCTACTTGGCTCATTACATTTGGCTGGACAGAAATGCCAGAGTCTTCGAGGACAGGAGGGCACTCGTGAGGTCTGTTGTAGAACGGGCTCTCCATTAGGTAGTGGAGGTGATTGAGACTGTTGGGTCTGATTTATCTACGACGGTTAGGGATACATGGGACCCCTTTTTGCTGCCACAGCGCCTAAGTTTGTTCTTGTTTCTTAGGAGCCCCCACCCTCTGGCCATCTTAAGGTGAATTTCGATGGGAGCCTGCCTGCTGGTGGTGATAGTGCTGGAGCAGCATTTGTGATCAGAGACCACAGCTACAGGCTGATTGCTGCCGGGGGATGTTGTTCCTTCGAAGCTTCGGCATTTGGGGCGGAGCTCAGGGCAGCATGAGAGGAGTTTTCCTATACGAGAAATGTGCTAAGCTGGCTTAATCATTCTGAAGGAGGACTCAGCCTCGTTGATTAAGTGCTTACAGGAGGAGGGGTGGGAGGAGGCAGAGTACCTGCTTCTAAGCGACACACGATGAATGATGCGGGAGTGCCGTGCTATCCAAGTCAGGCATGTCCTTTGGAAGGCAAATCAAGCTGCTGATTGAATCGCCTCATTCGCTGCTCATCATTCTGGAGAATTTCTCTAAACCCAACAGTTCTCTGATCTTTCTGCTTTATGTAGCCTTTTTGCTAGTAATATAGCTTGCTGTGCTCATGCGGGAGCAGTGTGAGCAGTCGATATACCAAAAAAAAAAAAAAATCTTTGCTCACTTTAGCTCTTTATGGAGTTTTCTGGTTATAAAAACATAATAAATCACTACCAATGTTATTAGTCATTATAATGAGAAATTGCAGAAAAAATGATAAAAAATAACAATTGCTGGAAATATCATCATTTCCAAACTAATATCTTTAACTAATATAAGAATTTGAGTTTTTAAAAATTATTTTAATCTGATAAATATGGAAAACATCAATTGAATGGTTGTTATATGATGACTTTTATAAGATGATGATGGTTAAATAACAATAATTATATAAAGCTTTGTCACATCGATATATTTGTTTCGAAATATTTTTTTTGTATACCATATCTTAGGTGTACCCGTCCAAGGTTGATATCATTAATTGAGTTCTTATTCCTCTGGAGATAATAATATTATTGCCTGTGCAAAACATCGCTTAAATGGTTAGGATACCCAATTAAAATTTTACAATAAATGATCAAAACTTTGGGATCAACATGTCCTGGTTAAGGCGACCAGTGAAAATTTCATAGTTGAAGAGCGAAGTAATGGAGAGATCGAATGAGTGTTACTATTGTCTATTAACCGTATATAAAGTATTAATAATTATATTGTTGTTTCTTTTAAATGAACCAAATGGGTATATGCACGTGGTAATGATAAGAGTTTCTAACGGTAACCTCCAAAACCGTTATGAGTCATTTGAACCCCCTGCCCTCGGACAATTGCGAGTTTCGGATCGAAAGATTTCGCCGTGCTGTCGTGGTTTTTGAAAATTTGAAACCCAAGCGCTCGGCGCGTGCGCACGCCAAGTTGCATGCGTCGCTCTCTCTTCCGCCCGCCCCCAACCCGATCCCTCCCTCGTCTTTCTTTCTCTCCGATCCTGATCTCCCGATCCCTCCCTCGTCTTCTGCTCCGGCGAATCGCGTCCGACGAAGGTATGGCGTCCTACCGCTCCCTCGCTCCTGCTTTCTTGATCTCTTTCGCTCTCTACCCCCGCCAGAACCCTAGGTCTCCACACATTCTCTCGTATTGACCCGCTGTCTCCCTCTCCTTCCCCGCTGCCATTCTCTCTCTCTCTCTCTCTATTGCTGTTATATGATAGGGGTTTGTTGGAATTCTCTGGCGAATTCGGTGGGTCAAAAGATTCGTTTTGATGTATAAACTGAGGCTGTTGTCTTTCTATGGTGGGTTTGTGGACAACTGATGACAGGAATTATTCATGGCTGGATTCTGTTCGAAAAACCGTGACAAAGTTTTAATTTTGATATTGGTTTGTCATTCTTGGTGCTCCGTACGGATCTCCATTTATGAAAGGCTCATGAATGCGGATCAAATTTTGAGTGGCTTTATCAGAGGAATTCAATTTATAAGGATCTTATGATGTTTCAGTAGCTATAAAATTTATGCTTTCTTGTTTTATATTAACGTTACCTGCTTTAGTTCTTGCAGCCTTGAATGGATAATCTGGCTGATTCGGATATGGTTTTTGATCTCTTGGATGAATAGGCTTGGATAACTTTGGGCATCTCTTACTTTCGTTATTTCTTTTAATATTGATGGAAATCAAATGGTTATTGAAAAATTTAATCAATAACATACCTTATGAAAGCATGTGATCAATGTTTCTAGGATCTTTCTTTGGCTAGAGTTACGTGCTCTAGGCTTCTCCTTGTGATCCTTGTCGTGCTCTTTTACTTTGATGGTTGAATGGGATGATTTCGCAGCTGGAAATCCATTTACTATTGAAATAGAGATTTTCTCTCACAGCCCAAGAGTCGCTCAGGTTCAATGATGGCAGATAAGGATGGAAGGGGAAAAGAAGATTGATTCTCACGTATTTGATGTCTTGTTTTTTTAACAAGGTGTTATTCTTTTCAAGAGGGAGTTAGATAACTACATAATGCAGTTAGCACTCGGGATGGGCAATGGGCATGCCCTCCCTTATTTCTAACAAATATTCTTTTTTCTTCTTGTCATGGTTTGGAAATGCAGTAAATCTCTCATGTTTTTTGCTAGGTTCCAGTGTTGTCTATTGTACATTTTCATAATTTGGTGTTACTATGGGGGGTTAAAAGAAATAGTTTACATGGTATCTCTTAGTTTCTTATGGACCACCCTCACCAGATTTCAGCTAGCTTTTCCTCCGGTCCTCACTCTCAAAATAAACGAACAAGTAAATGAAAGAGTAGCCATGTTGAGGATGACAAGGTGGAGGATGATATGATCATGGGGCTTCTAGTGGGGTGATAAGGTTGGTGGTGTCATTGATAGATAATTTGAGATTAGGGTTCCATTTGGTTCAGACATAAAATAGGCATATTGGAATAAGCTTTATGCCTGGCAGACAACATTTGGGAAGAAGGTATAACCGAGGAATAGTTATGCTGTTCAAACTTGCTTATGATAGGTACAATAATTCCAAGGAAGAGCTGTCATAAGCCATTCCTCGGCATAAAGGCACCTTATATGCCTGTTTTTCACTTTATTTTTTGTGAAAAAGAAGTCATCATTCAAAAATTATTTCATAAAGTTCTCTTGCTATTCAAATGTGGAGCCAAAAAAATTGGCATACGCACAGCTTCTACTATACCAGTTTTTTTTATTCCAAACCAAACGCAGCCTTGGAGTTTGGATACATGAGGACTTGGGATGGTGGTATAGGTGCATCAAGGAAGTGGAATAATTTGGAAATCTAAGGATAGATGGTGTTTGAGGAGGATGATAAGTTTGTTGTTTGAAAAGGGAAAGCCTAATCCTGTAAAGCAATAACCTACGTGTAAACAATTCATGAATAATGCAGATCATTGACACAATATCCCATTTGTCCTGTAAAGTAATCCAACAAGTTTGCATTTTCTAGCATGGTGACAACTTATCAAAGCTAATCATGTGACTGAGCAAGTGAGCAGCATACCGTATAGTGCAAAATACTTATGGAATTCAGATAATCTTTACCTCAGCTTTTGAATTCAAGGAGAAAAATAAGTTTTATGTACCTAATTTAGATTATAAATTCTGTTACTTTTGAAATAGTATTTATTATGTGCTATTCACTTCATGTGTACACTTGAGACACCATACAAATTCCTGCAGCTGACTGCCTGCTTTCACCATCTACCTGTTTGTAAGTCTCATCATATGTTTATGCTATACCTTACTGCAAAATTCATTTGCTTCTAATTGTTTAGACCACTTCACCATAATTTTGGATTCATTGTATTTTGACTGTAAGCCCTCACATTCTTAAGGGAATATGCTAAACTAAAATTTATATAATAAGGCTTCATAACTTTTTTTCTTCATTGATTTGGTAGTCTCAACATAGTTTGTGTAAAGATTGATATCTGCTGATGATGCAAAGAAATCATATTTCTTCTTTTGTTCTTACATTTGTCTTGTTGATTTCATCTGTTTCGAAACCTGTGCCTGACCGCTAAGTCTATATTCCAGGAATTGGAACCTGTAATATGAAATCCTCTAACATGAAAGAAACTGAGGGACTTAGAAATCAAAGTAAAGAAGAGGAAGTATCTCAAATTACAGAGGCAAATGCATCTATGCTTTCAGATAAACTTGTACCAGGGACTGCAGGCAAAGGTTCTCTTGGACAGGATGCAGCGTATTTGAGCTTGGGTCAGGTTGGCACTACAAACTCCTCAGCAAATGTGGGATGCATCACGGTATCAGAATGCACTAAGGAAACTAGTGGATCATGTTTCCCTGCCAAAGTAGATGAAGAGCGTGAACACAATAAGTTGAATTCTGTGGGCATTGGTGTGGATCTTAATGCTATAGAGGTTTCAAGTATGGTGGAACAGAATCCCTTTTATCCCTACAAAAAGTTGGGACAGGTTAAATCTGTAGATGCCTCTGAGAGTGGAAGCACTACTGGCCCAGTGGAGGAGAGTGAACCTTTGAGAATATGGAAGGAAATGAAACAGAATGGCTTCCTATCATCATCACATGGAGGCATACCAATGCCCAAGCAACGTGCCTGCCAGCCTAGAAAGAGAAAAGATGAATTCAGAAGAAAGGCTGAGTTTGCAAGGAGAGAACAGGCTAACCGGTTCACAAAAATTGCTGCTCCAAGTGGACTTCTTTCTGGACTGAACCCTGGGATCATTAATCATGTCAGAAATAGCAAACAGGTTCATTCCATAATAGAGGCTATAGTGCGGTCCGAGAAGCTTGATGGTCAAACACAAAACAGATTCACTGATCAAATGGGTAGCGAAAGTAATGACACCAATGATAGAAGGAAACCGTATAACTATGCCCATGGTTCAGCAACCAATCAGTTGAATCTGTCATTAAATAAACTATCCGTTCCTTCCAGCTTGGATCGAGGTGTGGACATGCATATGGCTGAAGACAAGTTTCGTTGTGAAATTTCTACAACTCAGTTCAGCACAAAAGATGATAATGATGCACTTACCCTGAAACTCTCATCAGCTATAACAGAGACATCAGAAAATGCTAGTGGTGCATCAACTGACTATCACTCTGCAAACCAAGATAACATTACCTCTTTATCACTCAAAGGTAATTCTAAACAAGTATGTGATATCCTCTTTTGAGTTTGTATATGTTTGATTGCTGATATCATCACAAATTATTGGAGAATTTGGCCTTTTATATAGTTGATCAAATTCTTCCAGAAACCTCGTGTGAAAGGGAAGATATGTAAAATGTGTTAAAAATTGCAGATGAACTAATTTGACATTTTTTTCATTTACAGCTGCTACTGTTTCTTCTCAGTGGCTGGACCTACTTCAGCAGGACATCAAAGGGCGTCTTGCTGGTAATCTTTTGTTAAACTTGAAGAATAAGTTTTTGAATATAGTTTAATATGCTCGTATTTTGTAATTGAGAGTCTGTTCATGCATGAAGCATTGAGGCGCAGCAGGAGGAGAGTAAGGAATGTTATCCAAACAGAATTACCTTACCTATTATCAACAGAATTCTCATTTAGCCAAGAAAATGATCCCTCGTTTGTGCATTCCTCTGAGGCTCAATGTTTAAAGAAACCTTCCCAAGAGATGCATGTTGCACGATGGAGATCTCTTTTCAGTCAGATGGATAAAGCACTGTACGAGGAGGGAAAACATTTGGTGAGTATTTTGTTAAGATTTTATAGTTTGACTCTTAGATAATTAGTGATTTTAATATCATCATTGAAGTGTTATCTTATTATGTATTTATTAGCATCTATTTTGTAGTATAACATATCTATTTTGATTTAATTTTAAGTTCTTTACCGATAACCTTTTTTTTTCAAAAAAGAACCGTGTGGTTTCCTTCTTAGTTTCCATCGATAATAATAAATTCTAACAGTGGTGCTGCTAGCATAGCCCTAACGTTTGGACACTGAGGATATTGGTTTGAAGAGCTGATTGCCATATTTCTCTGAAGTAAGGAAGTGAATGCTCTTTGATATATATGGCACTATGTTTGGAGCAGGACTTGTATGGTGGTCCCAAATAAATACGTTAAAGCAAGCAGATCATGTAATGCGATTCATATGGAGTATCAATGAATCATAGGTTGATTGACTTATTTAAGATGTTGCCTTTTTCTGCAATAAATGGACAAATATGGTTGTTTTCAGGAGAACTGGTTGAAACAAGTCCAAGAAATGCAACTGCATTGTCAGAAAGGCCTGAATTATGTTTGTGTGGAAGGCTTATCAAAATTTGGTTCATCAGAGGATTCCAGGTTTGTCAGGATTTCATAGTTTTTAACTACAAGAATCTTGATTCCATTTCAGATATCCTGCTTTAAAAATTGTGCAGATTATATTGTCGTAGCTCTACATGTTGGATGTTTTTTATGAATATCTTCTTTAAATGTGAGAGCATTATTAAAGAGGAAGCCACTTACTTGAATAAAGCAAATAATTATTGCTGAGCCAGAATTTTTTTTGGATGCTTTAGCATTATAAATATCCTCAGAAAGAAGATAAAAGATCAGTCATGTTTTTAAGCTATTTTAAGGAGAATCATGCTTCATTTCTATTGTAATTGACATGTATTAAACTTATGCAATTGCTGTTCATGTCATTCAATATGATGATACTGTATTGATTGACTGCTTTTCTGTTCTCAGTAAATTGAAAAAATCCGAGGCTCATGAGCAGGAGTATGCAGTGAGGGCTGCAGCAGCATCCATCTACTCCACATGCAACTTGATCATGACAACAGAAAACGTGCCATGTTTCTGATTTCATCCGAGCATGCCTGTTTCTTTATCTAATTAATGCCTTGTTTGTAATCCTGTTGTGCATTTATCACTCCTGTGACTTAGGAATGAAGGTTTATTTGATTATCCTTGTACCATTAGAAAGTGTGTCAATTTGTCTGAATTATTTCTGACATGACTCATTGTTCTACATAATTAATCTGAATTGAAGTACAATATTCCATTTCTCTTAATATCATTTTCTCTCTCTTGCAACCACTTCTGGGGTCCAATTGCACTTTGTTGCTATCTATAATTTGAAAGAGGCAGTCAAAGTGACTTCTTCAGGGAATGTTTTAACATTTGGATAATGCAAAATGAGATACAGATAAGACATTTGCATGGCTGAACCTTTAAGATTGTTCATGGCGAGAGTAGTTCTACAGGGGATGTTATTGGATGAGCTTGGCAGGCTCTATGGGATGTTAGACAAGTTCTTTCTTGAACCAAGCCTAAACTTGTTTCAGTGAGACTGGCTTGCACTTAAATTAAGCTTAGACTTGCATTAAGCTTGACTTGGACTCTTCGCCTTAAGAGAGATCCGAATTAGTTTGGTTTCGTATACAGTCAAGATGTGCAGGGCCATGTGACTGTAGATGATATGTATATATGTTCGCAAGTTGCGAAGGGTCATGTTCCTTTATACACATATACACACACACATATACTCAAGAAATGGCAGATCTATAGAAAAAAAATTCTTGAAAAAGAATAGGATGTGTCTATTAGTTCTACCTCTATCAATGCAATGGGATGTGTGTATTTATCTATCTCTTGACTCAAAATAGGAGTAGGTTTGAAAAAGAATCTTTGAGTGTCTAGAGTTGAGAATGTTTCCCATCTCTTCTCGAGAAACAAGTGGGGTATTTCTTTGTTGGTGCTAAATTTTATATGTGGCAATTCTGCCAAGATTTCTTCATTAGTTGGGGGAAGAAAAACGCACACGCACACATGCACACACACACACATATATATACATACATACATGTTTGTATGTATGTGTGTGTGTGTATATATGTATGTATGTATGTACGTATATAATACACACACCCCTCTCCAGCGTGGCATATGACCTTTGGTCCATGCTGAGAATTTTAACTCCAGGTTCTATACACAAGGTGATAGCAGAGCCGATTCCAAGTTTCATAAATCAGCAACTTGGTTAAGAAGGCACAAAATAAACAATCTTGATGACAGGCAGCTTAACCCCTGAGCATAGGAAAGACAAAATATGATGTCTTGGAATAAATATAACAAAAATTTTCTTTTCATTTTAAAAAGCCAAAAAAAAGATCCTGATGGTAGTTAGTATGGAACTAAATGGACCACATCTTGGGGCCCTTCCTGAAGAAAGGAATTGAGAGCTCGGACATAATGAAACAAAGTCAATCAAACTCAACATAAACCTTTCCCTTCTTGTTCCTAGGCTTGGTATCTGCAGAGGTTCTCAAATCCCATGTACTCATGATGCTTGATTTTTCTGATTATGTTTGAAATTCCAACTCCACCTGTAGAAAGCATTAAGAGGTGCAGGGCACATAAGAAAACTAGAGAACAGAAGCAGCCAGAAGAGAGTAGAATCCTTTATCATTATTCCTTGATATCTTAACTTTAAAACAATTGCAGTTGGAAAAGGAGTCAATCGTCTGTTTGTCATTTACCTAATGAGATTGCACTGATGAAGATTGTGAAAGCCAATATGAAGATGATAAGTGATGCCCTCCCCATCAGAATGATTAGTCTTCTCACCACATTTTGGCCCACATAGGCAGCCACTGCTGCCATCGTGACAAAGTAGAGAGCTGCCAAATCAACAACGATCAGCCTAACACATCAATAACTGGCACGAGAATTAGAGGAAGGAGTTCACAAACCTTGTTTGACCTAAGATGTGTTCCAATTGCTCAATCAATTTGGCAATTAGTCACAAGCCAAAGGTAATTTACTTTTTTATTCTATTTGTGCTAGAGAATGGAAAGCGGGTTGTAGTACCGTATGGGACAGGAAAACGATTTAGGAGGTAGTATTCTACAACGGACATGGATGAGGAGAATGTCATAGCAAAGGTTGCTGTTGCACTTGAGACCTGCATAAAATTTCATTGAAATACATGAGATAAAGAAATCAAAATATCTACATCTAGAAACAGCTTAAAATTCTCATATTATACAGTGTAACGACTTCAATAGGATGTGCATACAGCAAGCACATCCTAATGCCTGATTTAGGCCAATTTATAAAGTTTACAAACATACATTGAACATCCAAACATAAAAAAACAAACTTCTTGCTCCGCTTGATATGACAGTGTTAAAGGTCTTTTTAACTGAACTCTGTTGAAGATGTATATGTCAACATGGTATGTCAAGAAATTAGATGTTCCCTCTCCCCACACCTGCTTATCCATTTGTCTTTTTGCAATCCTGGGAAATCTTCCCTTCTATGTCATTATCCTCTTTTGCTTTAATTCTCGTGTAACAACTATTAACTAGTTACTCCCCATGCATGCCCACCTGCTTTCCTTATTCAATTAAAATTTGGAAACAGAAAAGATTACATGTCAGCCCTGTCCCTGTATGATTTGATCAAAATCCTCTCCCTCTCTGGACTTCTACTTTCTAATTCTTCATTCAGCTTCTCCAAGGAAAAACTGATCTTTATCAAGTCTGATGATTTAACCAAAACACATATAAAATGACTCTAAACCTTTCTTCACATTAACATCATTCCATGAAGGTTGTAAGCCTTGAAAACTGAGCATGATAGCTTATTAAGCTAATGTGATTTTATGAATTCTATCCCATAATTGAAGCCTAGAATCTAGACCTTACGAAATCTGTGGAAATCTATTAGCTGGATAACCACCTCATTGAAAAATCTGGGATCTCCAACCCCATGAAGAAAGAATTACTGTTAAGCCATTTACCTTTCCACAAAACCTTTATTTTTTTTCATGCTTTTCCCTTGCTTAACGGGTCCATCTTTTCTAAAGGCACATACTTATACTTTGGTCTTCATACTTAATGGCCTTAGTTTTTTGAGGTGACTCGATGGCCTCAGTTTGAAACAAAATGCCTGTTACTGCCTGGTATTTACGTAGTGTTATTTACTCATCGTAGTCATAACTCTTGGTGAACATTCATACCATATTTATGCTGCATTGAGATCCACATCTTCAGGACTGATTGCTTCTTGTATATTAACTTCTCACGGTTATGCTTGCGCCAACACTTGCTTTCTTAAAGCATAAAAAGACCTAACTGCCTGTCTAACCATAGGAAATCTATTAATGGTTCCATCGCTTACAACCTACATATCTTGCAACATTGGCATGTGGCTTTGAACGTTGCTCCACACCTCACTTATTGGTGCGGGCACCAGAATCCAGAAAAGACTCCAATCAATTAACTCAAGGTCACTGTGGCTTTGATCGAGTCCTGTAAATAAATTCAATAAGTCAGAAAGCAAGCCTCAATAAGTCAGAAAGCAAGCCAAGTCAGGACATGTTGCATGTTTCTACCACCACCTTTGCACACCCTTGGAGCACCACCTCGGCATCCACATCAACATCAGCTGGCCACCTCACCACCACTCCAACCAATGGAAGCACGCCAACCAGGATGAAGTCAAGCATAAGGAGCCGACCACATCATCTCATCAAAGAAACCAATGCAACGTCATGCCACCTCATCAGAAGAACCAATCACCATGCCACCTCATACAAGTTGACACGTCACCCAAATTCAAAGTCCAAGAGGTCGGCCACAATTTAAATGCAAGAAAATTTCAAATGGGAGCCAACAACTTTTCAAATCCTCCCCCTTAAAGCCGGCCAACTTTCTTTTCTTTTCTCTAGCAACCAAGCCTTCAAATGTGGAGCGCCATTCATTATGTGTTTAAATTTCAAATCATGAGGAAAGTCTATAAATACCTCCTCATGATATCTTGTAATTTCAGTTGATGAATGAATAAAAAGAGTTTCTTTCTTCCTTAGCAATTTTGCTTTGTCACCTTGAGAGAAGGTTGGGCGTGAGGCCCTTGTTCCAAGTTGGGCGTGAGGCCCTAAAGCTACAACCACATCCACCATTGCCCTACCTCCTCTCGCCTCCTTTTTCTTTTGTGATTTCCATTCCCCTCTCACGCCAAAGTTCTAATCCCTGTTTCTTTGCAGGTCCTTAAAGTACTCCATGTCATTGGGTCAATTATCCTTCCAAACCAATAGCAAAAGGGCCCTGTTGCAACGGAAGATGAAGCTTGGTCATCCAATCATCAACCTTCAAGAGTGAGATCAAGGATCCTCCTCCAAAAAAAATCCAGAAGTTCAATGTTTGGTAAACCTCAACTCTAGGTCTGATTTATTGAAGGAAGTGTCCTAATCAAGTGGTTTCTCAACCACAACGGTCCATTCTTCTAAGTCCTAAATGAATTAGTACATGCGGGTAACTAGTCTTGAAATTACTATGCTCATGTTAATGTTTTCTTATCCCATATGTGACTGAATTTCCTGCTGCTATTAGGCTAGTTAATCAACATAACTTACTGATAATCCTTATGTTTAAATCCCTCGCATTCATCCCGCATCACTTATCCATCTACCTTGCTGTCAGTTGACTTCATCAGTTTATTTTCTGTATTTCTAATCAACTTGTTCAGCAATTTTATCTCACCAGAAGGGAAATACTCCAATCTCCTAAAAAATTTTCAGTGGAAGCTGGAAGGCACGTGTACCATTGTATATAGGATGATCAGCAATTCTGCATGCATTTGCATCATTATTTGATCAGGCTCTGTTTAGATCTTCTTGATACCATATCAAAATTTCACTTACCCATATCACCATATTAAATGCTGGCTAGTGATCCGCAATATTGCTAATGAGTAATGACTTTCTGAAGAAACCAAAGTTCACCTGCAGTGTTGGATATCTGAACACCTTCATTGCTTGCAAATGCCTTTATACAGGATCCTATTAGCTCTTACTAGTACTCTATCAACTAGCACACTGACCAACCAGATTACCTCGAGGCCTGTCCATAGAGAGCTTTAGCACATGCGACTGTTCGCAAACTGTTGTCAGTAGTCAAGCTCTTTGACCATAATTTCACATGATCTATAGAACTTGCATTCTCAGTAACTTCTTTTCAATCTTATTCATGCCTTCCTTACTAAACTAAATTGTTTCTGTTCCCCCTCTCCTGAAGCCAGATTGAACACATATTGTGTGAGATCCATTTCTTGTGGTAAGCTGTTGGTCTAGGATCTACGTGAGTTTTGAAAAGCAATGCACAACCTTGTACGTTTTTTATACCATATACATGTATTTTATTGTTCTTTGTATGAACACATATGAATTGTGTTTTAGCAAGTTTATATATTGGCACCACTAAGTGTCCACAGCGCATGGATCCTTTCTAACATTAATTTGGGTTAGTTCCTTAATGAGATTGTGGATTCACTCCAACACTACCTCTTCAAATTTCAGACCTTCTACAACAACGATACCATGAGCTAATTATAACAGCAGGAGATATGTATTCAAATGCAAGGCAAGGAAGACATAGTACAAAAGATCCATTAATCAGAACGTAGCAAACATAAGTTTGATTGCTTAAACAAGAAATATACATACCAAAAGAATAAGGTACACAATAATGGGTAAGATCAGTACAATATGCAAAATGGTCACTCGAGATAAAAATTCAAATGAACTGAAAAATTGACATATATGATAATCTGGCAGTTCTATGAAAGTAAGCGAAGACAAAATACAAACCTGTGGAGGGATGCCAAGCTCCAAAAAGAGTGGACCTAAAATAAAGCCTCCTCCTAGTCCAAGCAGTCCCCCAACTATACCAGCAAGGACACCTAATGAACAGTATATAAATAACTGATGGACTTTCCAGTTTGTCCCTTCATGCCCGTTGGATGCAATCACTCTTTTTCCGTTGTATAAACTAATTGCTTCGTATAAAGTTACTGCCATGGAGACAGGGATCTGCAAAAAGACAGGATGATAAATTTCATATTCATAAAGCCATTTGAAAGACTAGAACTATCTAGACCCTTAAACACATGACAGGAAGCAAGGCATGGTACCTGCAGCAAGTTCAAAACCCAAAACCATATGGAACATATTGCTGTATAGTTCTGCAAGTGTACAGCCAATACCAATCAAAAAAAATCTTGCTATTTTAGATCACTAAAAACTTATTCACCAATTACTCACCTTTGTGATCTGTAATATGAGGAATGATATCCATACAAAGACAAGAAGGCCAAGCTCCTTCCAGCAAACATTCTGAAGAACTGGTACCTGTGCTGGTTACTGATTATAGTCTGTATTAAGTCCAACAACTAGGAGGGGCAAAGCAATCTGTGCTACTAATTTACCTCTAGTTCTGCAGTCACAGCAACCTCTCCATCATTGCTTGGACCGGTAGCAAGAGGTTTATATTCTTCTTCTTGATTCCCACCACCTGGATAAAATGAGAGAGCGATGAAATACTCGTTTCTAAAACATAAACAAAAGCAGGGTATTACATATTCCTCCCATGCTTACTGCTGGGCTGAGAGCGTTTAGCAGCCTCCTAGAACAAGAAAAGAAGAAACAGATGGATTATTATTAAACGAAGAGGATAGAAGAAGCTAAAAGGAAGGTGATTGTAGGAGAGATACCTTCTTCATCACTGTCTCTTTCTTCCATGACTCAACCCCCTTCATAAATGCCTTGGTTGATGTGCCTGTAAAATTCCATCAGCATATATAAAGGGTGCTCCCATTAACAAAATCACAATGATCGCACATATCAGATAACCGATTACCTAAGAATAGGACAATTAGGAGAATCGTAACCATCCAGTCAGGAAATATCACATTAAAAATGACACCTATACTGATCCCAAGCATAAGCATTGGCTGAATAAGCAAAGCTAAGTCATAATCGATGATTGGTGCATCCAAAGTTGGATGCCTCAGCTTAAGATTGTAGTAGACAGTTGACCCAGCCGCGCCCATGATCATACCTGGTCAAAGAGCACTAAGATCTAAATTTTTATGGAAGAATTATTTTTTTTTTAAAAAAAATCTTCTACTCCAAATATCAGTCAGAATATCATGCTAAAACAAACATAGAGGATGATAAGAAATTACCCACTTTAAATGGTCTCCATGAATGGGGGGAAGAAAGAAACCTGACCTTAGAAAGCAAATTCAAGCAAACAAGCTAAACAGAATGATGCTTCTTTTGAGCAGCCAATCCAACAAACTGTAGGCTGATAAAATTATACTGAATGATTGAAAATAGTATGAGAAATAAACTATAAACTGGCATTCAATCCAAGTGTAACCTTCCCACAATACTCAAGTTCTCTTGTAACAAAAAAAAATGAATTTTACAAAAAATAAACCTATATTGGCAATAGATAATAGGATGTCATGCAGCGTTACTACCGAGACTAGGATTAAATAAGAATTTAAGATAGCAGATCTTCATTCAAATAAAAAGGGAAATAAGCAACTTTTCATAAATAAAAGAGGAAACAGAAAGAAAGAAAAGGAAAACCAGAGAAGAGTTCATGAACAGCATTCCCTTGGTTAGAAATAACATAACAGAAAGAAATTCCTACATTTTGACAATGCTGTTGATGACTTTGGATCAAACCCAACAATAAGTGTAAGCATGGGAACAAAAATTCCACCCCCACCAACACCTCCAACACTCCCGAAAGCCGCTCCGAAGAACCCAATCAACGAACCTATCACAAGTCGCCATCCGAATTCCATTGGCTATAACCAAACACAATATAATCCCATCAATAACAGCTAAAATCCCTAATCCATTTACTCCAGAATAAACAGGAAAAAAAATAAACATAGAAGAACAAGCTTGAAAGGAATTACCGGCCAAACGTGGTGATAATAAGATCCGTCGGCCTGCCACAAGAAACCCAGCGCCTTGAGAAGATAACTAAACACAAACGTCTCCCCATCGGCACTAACATCGTCTAATAAACCACCAATCTTGAGGCCCCGCTCTGCCGATACCACCGCTGATGCCAAGAAGAAGCCGAGAGCACCCACAACCCACGTTCCCAACCTTCTCCATCTTCCACCCATCTCCCACCCAAAGATCCCACCTTTAATCTTCCCCTACTATCCTAAACGCCTAAAAATCTTATCTTTACCAGATTTCCGGCGATCCTGTTCGCCTTGAACCAGAACTCGAGCGGAATCCGGCCGGAAAACCTATAAACCCACCGAAAAAGGTAAAACGAAAAAAAACAGGTTCCTCTGAAGAAACGGGGAAGAAAGGAGATGACTCCTGCGGAACCCTCGGAGCGAGATGAAACCGGTCTAAATTTAGAAAGGCGCGGGATGTCCGAAAGGAATCGAAGGGAGCCAATCGCCCCGTAACGGTCGAGCTCTCCGTCCGCTCCCGTCGGGTCCTGGGGCATGACCGTAGAGCAGTTCAACGAACGTAGAAGCGGGACTCTCGGTATGAAATTTTGTTTACGGAAATTTCCCTGACTTAAGATATTCGAGATTTCTGTTTATAGTCTAAGGGATGGAATTATTTAATAAGTGGTATGGTTTAGTATAACAACCAAGAACCTCCCCAAAATAACTAGTTAGAAAATATTTTTTAGGTTCTTTAATTTTATATAAGCATCCAAGATCTCTCCAGTAAATAATCAATTGAGACTAAACACACGCTACTCCCCATTTAAACTATGACGTCCTCGTTAGACTAAGCATCCAAATTTATTCAAATCTAATCATAAGTACCATAATCAGTTCGTGGACAAATTCAATAAACCCATACTGCAATATTTTCTAGTCTGCATAGGCTATGAGTGGGTCTGCTATGATACTATTTATAACAATGTAGCACCTTATCAGGGCCGGCTCGGGCCTTAGGCGACTGCGACTGAGGCGGTCGCCTAAGGCCCCCGGCTCATGGAAGGCCCCATTCTGCCCATGGACTCGTGGAGAGTTTTTTTTTTTTTTGCCTGCACGGCCGCACAGCTTTGAGCTTTCCCATCCGAAAGCTAGAAGGGTGATGGGCGACGGCTACGCCGCTACAGTGCGTCCCTATCTCCCCGACGACAGACATCTGAGACAGGCTACGGCCTGGGCGACGGGCATGGCTACGACCTACGACAGATGAGACAGGCAACGGGCATTTCCTCCCCGGCTCCCCTCTTCTCTCCCCCCTTCTCCATCGGTGCTTTTTTTTTTGCTGAACGGCTGAACCTTCTCGGCAGTCTCGGCTTCTTTAGTTCTCCTCTCCGGCTCTCCCCCCAGTGCTTCTTCACTTCACTTCGCCGTCCTCGGCTCCTCCGACCTCTAGCCTCCGGCCTCCGGCTCCGGGCTCCGGCCTCCGGCTCCTCGGCTCCGCTCTAGCCTCTAAACTTCAAAAGGACCCTGTCCTCCTCGGCTCCTCCTCCGGCTCCAAGAAGGCAAGAACCCGTCGACGGCTTGAGGCTCGACCACCCCTGCTCCGGACTCTGGAATCCGGATCTCCTCTCCAGCTCTGCTCGCCGTCCTCGGCTCCTCCGACCTCCAGCCTCCGGCTCCGGGCTCCGGCCTCCTGCTCCTCGGCTCCGCTCTAGCCTCTAAACTTCTAAAGGCCACTGGCCCACCATCCTCCTCGGCTCCTCCTCCGGCTCCAAGAAAGCAAGAACCCGTCGACGGCTTGAGGCTCGACCGCCCCTGCTCCGGACTCTGGAGTCCGGATCTCCTCTCCAGCTCTCCTCCTCGCCGTCCTCGGCTCCTCCGACCTTCGGGCTCCACCGCTCCGTGGCTCCGGCCTCGTCGGCTCCGCTTCAAAATCCACGGACCACCGTCCTCCGTTAGCATCCCAATTCCCAGGCAGTGCCGCAGTGGTGAGCCTATCTATTGACTAATCACTAATGACTATTGAGTCTATTTCACATGGAGTTAAATGTTTTGGGCCGCCCCTGTTACATGGTATTTGTTATTTTATTTGCCAAAGGATTCTTGACTATTTACATGGCTTATCTCATGGAGTTTTTCTCTGAGTTGTTGTTATTGGCTTATTGCATTTAATGTTATACAATAATGAAAAAAGCTAAGGAAATAAATGGCCAACTGATTAATTTTTTGATCCAATTGATTTTGATTTAGTCAAGTTAGAGACACTACAATTGATTTTTTTTTTGTCCAATTGTAGGTTGGTTGTGGCTTCGGCGGTTCGGCCTCTTCTCGCCGTCGAGTTCGGCACTATTCGGCCTCTTCTCCCCGTCAAGTTCGGCACTACTTATCGGGACCTGAGTTTGTTTTTTTTGACACAATCAAATTTTATCATTTTCAACTTTTTTATATTTTAATCTGTTTGTGGTGTTTTTTTAATTGCTTTGTTTGATAATATTATTTTTAGATTAAAATGTCTAATAGAAAATATGAATGTGGGTATGAAAATTTTAAAGTATTTTATACTTATTAAAATTTTTCATCATTAAAAAAAAAAGGCCTCTCCTAGTGAGTTCGCCTTAGGCCCCCAAATGTTTTGGGCCGCCCCTGCACCTTATCTAAAAATGCTAGTCGAAAAGTATTTTTCGAGTTTTTTAATCATGTCTAGATATCTAAGATTTTTTTAACGAATAACCGATATGAAACTAAATACGTACTCGCACGAGTTCTCATAAGGTATGCTTAGATAATCAAATAAGAACGGATTTTCTACTTAATTTGATGTTGATTTTTTTTCTTCCATAGGACTCAAGTGCTATGGGTTAGTCCAAATAAACCTAACTGAAACTAAACATAACTTTATATTCGTAGATTAAGTATATGAAAGATTATGATTTTCTGAAAGATTGGATGTAACTTTTTGGTCAAAATTTGCTTAACATATATATAATATTTGATTAGAAGAGTGGTATCCAAATTTTGATGCTATGATTGATAAAAATACTTATATATTTGTTTGCTTGTAGCAAATTAGATGGATAGTTTTAACAAAAAAAAATGTATAATTTGCAATTTATTTTTTTGATGAAATGAATTTGCTAGAAATACAACGGAAAATTTTGTTTTACATATATAGTTTACTTAATATTAAAACTTATTTGTTGTGTCAATGAAATCATTTAGATCTTTAAAAAGTAATGCTACGAGACTGTATATAGCCATTTTAAAAATTTGTTATGTTGATATAGTACGATATAAGTAGTATAGCATCATGTCGAATATGAGAATTCTTATAAATTTTTTTTATAAATAAGAGTATATTTTATAAAAAAATAGAATGTAGCATCAAACTACATATCAAACTATACTGAACCAATTCAAACTTTTTTCAGTACAGCAAAATTAAAAAAAAAACTGTACTTGAGATTATATTCAAAGAGTAATCCAGCCTGCTAATCCAGCACGATATCGAGATTATATTTGCTTTCATACACAAATAAGTTGTCACTAAAATGTCTCTTCTTTCTTGACTGGAAGCAGTGATGAATTAATTGAATTAAATTTTTTTATCATTAATCCCGCCCTTCGTTGTTGAGAACGTGCCAGGTGGTAGGACGGTAATTTTCATGGAATGACGGGACGATTTGCGTTGGGGCCCGCTGAGAACGGGGTGGTTCTATGTACACCCCCCCTATTGCTCAGGACACCTCCCAAAAACCAAAAAAAAAAATACCCAAACTAACCTTTAGTGTAATTACCATATTGCCCTTAAAATTTTCTCAGTACACCCCCCCTTCCTCCTCACTGCCGCCTCCTCCTCCTCCCCCTCCTCCTCACTGCCGCCTCCTCCTCCTCCTCCTCCGCCTCCCTCATCACCCCTCCTCCTCCTCTTCCTCCCCCCCTCCCCCCTGCGCCCGCTTCCTCCTCCTCCCCATCCCCCACCTCCCCGTCCTCCTCCTCCGCCTCCCCCCTCCTACCCCTCCTGATTCCCCGCCTCCCCCATCACCCCTCCCCCTCCTCCTCCTCCTCCTCCTCCTCCTCCTCCGCCTCCTCCTCCTCCTCCTCCGCCTCGTCTTCCTCCCCCCCTCCCCCCTGCGCCCGCTTCCTCCTCCTCCCCATCCCCCACCTCCCCGTCCTCCTTCCTCCTCCTCCCCATCCCCCACCTCCCCTCCACCTCCCCGTCCTCCCCCTCCACCTCCCCGTCCTCCTCCTCCGCCTCCCCCCTCCTACCCCTCCTGATTCCCCGCCTCCCCCATCACCCCTCCCCCTCCTTGTCACGACCCCCGCCCCGTTCCCGGCGGGCCGCCGCGACGGTCTTAGGGTGCGGGTAGGCATAAGGCCACCAGCCACCGCGTAGAACCCTACTACCTATCAATCATCAATAAATCTTGAAAATTTTGGCATGATACATGCACAAAATGATCACCTTTCCTATGGTGACCTGTCAGGATTATCTCATTACATACAACAATGCTACCTGTCAGAGCAGCAATCACATAATCTGTCACATAATGAACCTGGACAATATATATCAATACATCATCTCAGGCATATAACTTATCTATATAAAAATCTGGTTCCCATTTCATCCATGGTCAAACCCATATCCACAACAGGATCTATGACTGTAACTATACACTAAATACAACAGAAGGTTTATAATACACCAAAAGGGGATAAACCTCTATCTACATTATACTATGCTACACTATGGAGCGGCACAGCTAGCAGGCAATCTCTAACCCTGCTCTTCTCTATACAATACCTGCCCTGCAATCAAAAACACAAAACTGGGGAGTGAGTATATAAATACTCAGTGAGTGGAGTAGAGAGTACTATGCACATGAGACAGAATATAATCATGGCTCGAGATGAAATCTCAAGATCAATAACAAGATGAACATGATCTCAACATAGAGAATATGGAGTAAATCATCAATATCACCACAATCAATATCAACTCATCTGAAGCATATATGGAATAATCAAGTAAACATATATGCTACTCATGAATATGCTCAACAGATCATAATGCTGGAACATACAAATCAGGTGTCAATATGCTGAAATCATCACTAGACAGCTATCGGGAGGTGGGTTTTACGCCCCAGGCGAACCAGCAACAACTCCCTACTGCCATATGCATATATCGAATATGACACCACACCAATATGTAAATCATCACTAGACAGCTGTCGGGAGGTGGGTTTTACGCCCCAGGCGAACCAGCAACAACTCCCCACTGTCACATGCATATGCAGGATAAGACACCATATCGATAATGTAAATGCTAGACAGCTATCGGGAGGTGGGTTTTACGCCCCAGGCGAACCAGCAACAACTCCCTACTGTCACATGCATATGCAGGATAAGATACCACACTGATCATGTAAATGCTGGCCAGTATCCAGAACAGAAATCCATCTCACATCTACATACTAAACGGCACCTCGCGGGAATTCTACATCCGCGGAAAGCCATACTGCACCTCGCGGGGTCTTACTATGCCCGGCGGCAAGCAGAATATAAGTCGTAGGACCGGCCGATCCTACGCCTAGGGCCGTGTCCCCCCTAGGAAGGGACTGGGCTCCGCCCACCCAGAAGGCTACTATGTGCACAAAGGCCGATGTTCAACCCCCATCGACTATAGGTGTCCTGCAGATACTGCCAAGCCATGCATAAATGCCATAATGCACCCTCCCAATACTCTACTAAAAAGGAGTATAATCAAGATTACCACTCACTCGATCATGACCCAATCATAAACTAACATCAGGGTTGGGAGTGAGGAATCACGGGAGTACAATTAGGGCTGGAAGTGGGCCGGGCCGAGTCGGGCCAAACCCCTACCCAAGCCCGGCCCGAATTTTTTTTTCGGGCGTCGGGCCGGGCCGGGGCCCGAAAAATTTTTAAGGAACAAGGCCCGAGCCCGGCCCGAGCCCGGCCCGGGCCCGGCCCGAACCCATTTGGGCCGGCCCAGTTGGGCCCTAACCTGGGCCGGCCCGTTTGGGCCAGCTCGTTTGGGCCAGCCCGATTCCGAGCCCGGCCCGATCCCCAGCCCGGCCAGCCCGTTTGGGTCATAGCATATCCTCCTTTGTGTTTTCTGGCTTTTTCTGATGTTTCATTCTCACCTGCTTCCTTATATTACTAACAGCATTTTTTGTTTGAAGCAGCAATCATGCACGACATGCAAACAAGTTCATGCTATTCTTGAACAAAGAGAACTTAAAATATCCTCTCTTGTTTCATTAGAAAAGTGAGCAACTGATTGGCTTTGTGATTATTATACTTTAATTAAAAGCAGATATCCCAGAGAGTCCAGATAAGCAAATATGTAGGCAATGATAAGAAGTAACATCTGTCAGTCAAAGTGAACCATCTGACTTCCAATACTTGTTAGATTTAGACAAACCTATTGGTAGCAATTTGACATTAGAAATATTGCTTTCATTGTTGTAGAAACAACAATATGTTACATCGAAAAAATGTAATATGTATACAGATCTTTGGAAAATTGTATTCAATTGGTTTGTGTCAAAGGTGCTTCACTAAAATTTGCACCAAGGTTTGGCAAAATCTATCTGCTGCTTCAACACGTTGATACAAGTGGAGTTAATTACATGTCAATGTATTCCTGAGACTGGATGATCCTCACAAGCTCCTTCAAGTTAGCTAATACACGCCTTGGTCCCAAACTTTCAGCTCCAATGTAGTTTAAAAGCTGCTCTAAATCCTACCAAACGAAAACAAAATGTGATTGGCAAAATACAAATGCATATAAAATATCAGATGCTTTATGCTTAGGTAGTCCGTACAAGCTCTCACTGCATATTTTGCATAAAATTACATGCAGGATTTGCAATGAAGTTTTAGGGACTGGAAAGCGTCAGCAACATCCTTGCCATTATTTTGTATACATTATTCTGCATTAATGTTTTCTGCCAAGAGATATTTCCTCAACAAAGTTCATGTGCACAGGTATGAGTTTCTGAATCTAACCAGACAATCTCAGAACATGAACAAGGATTTTCTGGTATACATTGACTTTCACCTTAAACAGAGAGACAGAAGCACAATAAAGCATAGAAGATGAACCTTATTCAACAAAAATATTGCATATGCTGCTCTTGTAAACATACAAGCAAAAATGTCGACAAGCAAACAACCTATTCAACTTAAATCAAATATAAGATGGACCAAGTAGGCAATCAGACAGATCATTAACAAAATAGCATCTGATGGTTTGAAGAAAACTTGCAAAAAAATTCATTCCATGCAACCAAGTGCAACGATACAACTGAAACCAAACAAAAGGATTCCATCAAAAACAGGAGGATAAAAAAAATCATCGGCCTGAAGTCGTTGTTCCCTGCACAATAATATATTCATCATATCCATGTAATAGAGAAATCCCCTGAAGTCAGCTTCAGGCCTGCAGTTCAAAAACATACAACTCTCATAAAATTTTGCAACAAATAACCATGATCCACATAAAAATACTCCATCAACAAACATACTTCATACTTGATACTTTAGGTATGAACTAGATCTGATGAGGGTATCGTCATTCAGTTCTCCCAAATTGCCCACTCCAGGAGTCCAGGGTGTCGTCATCTACATTCAACGTTACAGAACTCGAGCAATTTGCAACTGTTAACACACAAATCAATCATAAATGTTTAAATTATAAGTACAATAAGCAAATAAAAATATTAGATAAATTTAAAAGATTTATAAACCTTCATCATATTGTTC
The DNA here is from genome assembly GCF_009389715.1 of Phoenix dactylifera. NCBI lineage: Eukaryota > Viridiplantae > Streptophyta > Magnoliopsida > Arecales > Arecaceae > Phoenix > Phoenix dactylifera. The sequence goes on from NC_052402.1 coordinate 630,139, forward strand.
ACGAAGCCAATCTTGGGTACACACTAAGGCTTCTACGGTAGAAGGGCTCAAAGAGCTTCGATACTGATCCACAACTCTACCACTAGTGCTGAATGCTGACTCAGATGAAACAGTGGAGACTGGAATAGCTAGAACATCTCGAGCCATTCTTGATAGTATAGGATAGACTGCTGCATTGCTCTTCCACCAAGCCAAGATGTCAAACTCTTTATTCTCCAAATCAGGAAGTACATCATCATCCAAATAACTATCCAACTCGGATCTCTTAGGGCGTTTTGAAGAACTCTGACTTCTAAATTGAGCAAAATCCATACCAAATTTTTTTTTGGAAGAAACTGAACTTATATCACCTTGTCCACCAAAATTAGATGTTCGCTCACTTGAACTCATCGAGGGATGCATTCTTGTTGCATCTACATACTCATGATACAATTGAAAAAGACAAGCACGAATATCATCAATCTTTTTCTTGCACTCCTCCAACTCAAATGCCTTTTGATAACAAAATTCTACAAATATCAATTTTGATCTGGGATCCAAAATAGAAGCAATTACCAACAAATTATTGCACTGAGACCAATATTTGTTAAACTTCTTTAGCATCTCATTTGTTAATTGCTTCACTGTTTCATCAGTATCGATACTTTCATCCATCAATAAAGCCCTAATTCCCCAAACTTCTTTTAGGTATAAATTGGATGTGGGATACTTACAACCAGAAAATACTTTAGTGGCATCAAGAAAGGCTTCTAAAAATTTAAGAATTATAGAAGCCTTTTTCCATTCATCATTGGTGGGGCATACACATGAATGCTCAGTTGCATATCTAATAAAAGCATCTTTATAACCAAGTGCATCATGCAACATTTCATAAGTAGAATTCCATCTTGTAGGAACATCCAAAGTGAGTCCTTTTCTAGCAGGAAGTCTCATATGCTGTAGAATTTCATTAAATGCTTGCATTCGAGATGGGGATGCAGAGACATATCTAACAATTTCTCTTATACATTCAATAGCTTCATGAATGATTTTCATTCCATCCTGAACCATAATATTTAATATATGTGCACAACATCTAATATGACTGTACTCCCCACTAAACAACATTGAATAACAAAAGTGATCTCGGAGCCTTCTCATTACAGCATCATTTGTGCTGCAATTATCCAAAGTAATAGCACATATTTTATAATCCAATTCCCATTCAACAAGACATTTTTTTACAACATCTTCAATTGCAAAGCTGGTGTGAGGGTATGGAAGTTTCTTGAAACTAATAATCTTCTTATGCAGAGTAAAGTCAGAATCAATATAATGTGCTGTGACAGATATGTAACCGATTTTCTGATTTGATGTCCAAATATCAGTAGTGAAACTAACTCGAGAACTTAGGTTCTTGAATACATCATGCAATTTTTTCCTCTCTTCTTGATACAAAGCCATACAATCATGTTTTACAGTCTTACGACCCATAATTTTGAATAATGGCTGAAGAGATCTCATAAAATCCAGAAAAACAGTGTGCTCAACAATACGAAATGGAAGCTCAGCACATATGATAAATTTTGCAAGAATTTTTCTACTCTCTTCTTGATTAAATTTGAAACACTTTATCGGATCTTTTGAACTTGGTAGTAAGAGCAGCTGATTAGTCGAATTCTTTTGATACTTCTTGCAAACATTTTCAAGATGGCGTTTTAGATGACTCGTTCCTCCTTTAGTGCTCCCACTTAAAACTTTTTTACAATATTTGCACTTAGCTATTGACCCTTCAGAATTTTTTTCCTCGATAAAGTGATTCCATACCCAAGATCTTTTTCTAGAAGAATTGTCACAAATATTTTCAGCAGTATCTTCATTTCTATCATCCTCATTCCTTAAATCTTCAACAGTCTCATTTTCACCCACTTTAGAATGAGACATTAGTAAAAATAATCTGCCCAAATAACAAAATAAATATCACAAATTGCAACTATTGTAACAATTCTCCTCAGCAGGCATCATAATTAAAAGCATGAAAACTTCCAGTTGCTATAACATAACAAAGATGATCAACTTGCCAGTTCAACTAAAAATTTACTAACTCATTTGAAAATTGAACCCATAAATAAATAAACAAATAAATAATAACAAATCACTATCTTGTCATGCACTTATGTTAAAAAAATAATTGAGGAACTATTTTTTAAAAAATTATCTGCCAATATGAAAAAGTATAGGCATCAATATTTCGGTTCAATCTCAGTTGATATTTTTGGTGACATAGCAGAATATCTCGCGCAATATGTTCATACCATCTCAACAGATATATCAGATTATCAATTTATGATGCTCTAGATTTTTGGCACTGATGCTATTAATGTCTTGCATGGGAAAGTGCCCAGAACTAATTCAAACTGTGATCTGTGCCAAAACAAGAACCCTGCTGCTCTGGAAAGACAGATTATTAGTTCAGCCAGTTGCCAAAAAGCAAAATTAAATTTATCCAATCAAAGCCTCCAAAAGCCGTTTAACTTGATTTAACTTAAAATCAAGTGGGATCAGCGGCCACTTTTATCTGTAAGAAAGAGGCAGGTTGAGGTCCCTTAAAATTTGTTAAAAACCATACTCCTTTGATGCTCACAAGTCACAACTAAAACCCTGCAAGGCTGCTACCGAGCATAATTATAAAGCATAAAGAGAAATCATCAAACAGTAGTGTAAGGAGATTAGGAGAAGCCGGAAGCGGAGAAACCGGAAGGAGAAGCCGACAAGGAGAAGCCGGAAGCGGAGAAACCCTAGGTCCCTAGCTCCACGCCTCCGCCGCTCATCCACTCTGCGCCTCGGCAAATCCCAACCAAAACGAAGAAGATCCCAACCAAAACGAAGAAGATCCCAGCCAAAACGAAGAAAACGTACCTCAAAATCTAGCTTCGCCGACGATAGGGTGGCCGGGACGGTCGACGACGACGACGACGACGATGACGACCGGAGAAATGGAAGAGTGGACGAGCGGACCACGCCTCGTCGCCTGCACCGCTCCACGCGCCGCGCCTCGTCGCCTCCACCGCTCGTCCGCGCCGCCTCTGCAAATCCCTCGGGTCGAAAATGGTGACGAGCGACGGCCGACGGAGCGAGTCGCGATTCAACTTTCAAGCCTTTAGGTTTTCCTTTAGGGGCTTAGGGCAAATTGCTGATACCGTATCAGTGATACGGGCTCGGGCTTGGACGGGCCGCGTTCGGGCCCGGGCTTGGGTCGGGCCCGGGCCGGGCCAATGAGATACCCGAGCCCGGCCCGAAATAGAAATGGGCTTAATTATTCAGCCCGAGCCCGGCCCGAAATGCATTGGCCCTAGCCCATAGCCCGGCCCGCGAGCGGCCCGACCCGATGGGCTTCGGGCCGGCCCGAGCCCACTTCCAGCCCTAAGTACAATGCAACTCAATATACCATGAGAAGGGCTGTACAAGTCTTTGAAATAGAGGAAATGAAATCAATTTACAAAAGAAATCATTTCACAATTCAGATCCAATTTCATTACTCATAAAGGAGTATAATCAAGCTACGACTCACAAGTCTTTAAAATAGAGGAAATGAAATCAATTTACAAAAGAAATCATTTCACAATTCGGAATCAATTTGATTACTCATCAACCCCTCGTAATTCCTCTCAATGTTCCCTCAAATGCATGTACAGAATAATCAAGCATGGAGAATCAAAATATAGAGGAATATACAACAACAATTAATCAATAGGCTCAGGTGGAATCAATTCACACCTGGCGACATTCATGAAAATGAATTAAGGATGCTCATGGTGCAAAGTACATGACTCCCACTCACCTGTCAATCTGGCACAGCCCTGATACGCCTCCAAAAATCTACAGCTGGCAGTGGGGAACTTCTTCCTCTTGTTCCCTAGCTTCTTGCCCAACTGATACATGCATTTACAATATATTTAGTTTTGTATCAAGGGCTATAATCTACGTGCCAATTATAATATAGGGAACTTTAATTGATTCAACTCCCCTGTTCCCTAAATCTTTTCTTTTCTTTCTTCTTTTCTTTTTCTATTAATTAACTCATCATTTATGTGTATTAGGGACTCCCTTGCACGAGTACAAGGTCTCCCTTAGCCTAATCTAGGCTTAATACCCTATTATGGCATGAAATCCCTTATTTTCCACCCGGATAAACAGTAATCCGAACTGACAGTGGTTTACTTCATCCCGGTTTTGATCCACTTTCAGGACTCCAAATTTGATGAAATTTTTACCTAACATTCTACACTCATAGAGGATTCCAAAGAGATAACATGCATCATCATCGGAGGCCGTTTGACCCCCTAAATAATTCGCCGAAGTTGGGACTTCGACACAGTTTTTTCGTAGTGCCGGAAAAATTTGTTAAAATCCGATTCTTCTTCTTTTAACCACCTCTACAACCCTTATCCGACCCCTCTAGACTATATCCACCCTTTGTATAGCCTAATGTCATCAAAAGACTAGATAGGGATGGATATTTACCTTTTTCTTTTTGGAAATCGAGGTCCTTGCGTAGAGGGGAAGGAGATCTACGTTTTTCCCTTCAGCTGGAAGTGCAACCGGGATCCCTTTCCTCCTTGAATCCCCTTCCTCTTCTTCTTTCTTCTTCTTCTTCTTCTCTTTTTCTTTCTTTCTTTCCTCTGTTTCACGCCTGAGAACCCCCTCCCTCTTTCTCTCGGTTTCACCAGCTCAAACCCTCCAATTAAATCACATCAAAACACTATTCACCCTTTGTTTAATATTATTAAATTCCCATTTTGCCCCTAACACTTCAACATATCTACCGTTATGCCATTAACTTTTGATTCCTTCCAATTTTACCCCTTATATCAATTTTAAAGGACTATTCTATCCCTTTTTATATATAAAAAAAAAATTTGGGGTTATTACATCCTCCCCTCCTTATATAAAATTCGTCCTCGAATTTAAAAGAGTAAATTATCTGATTACTCAAAGGGGTGAGTGTATCTGCTCTTCATATTCTGCTCGGTGTGGTATTGGGAATCAAATAAATTGGGAGTGTTTTACCTTCTATCTCTACCACATAGGTAGGATATACATACTTCGCTTCTATACTATCCCCTACAGGTGTACTAATAGCTAAGGGAATATGCATTAATATCTTATCCTTAGCTAACTTCTTAGCAAAATAAGGGAACACAAATGAATGGGTAGCTCCAGAATCAAATAACACTCTAGCTTTAATCTTATCAATGAGGAGCATACCTGTCACAGCTGCATTCGATGCCTGTGCCTCCTGTGGATTTACCGTGAACACCCTTCCTTGCCCTTTGCCTACTGGAGCTGACAGTTGAGATGGTCCAGCACTCTGCTGTGATGTTTGTGCTTGACCTCTGCCTCTGCCTACAGGCTCCCTACTACTAGGCCTGTCCATCTGCACAGAAGAGTAGGATGCCAAAGGCACAAACTGCTGGGTGGCACCCTGCGGGCATTCTCTGACAAAATGACCCGGCTGTCCACATCTGTAGCACACTCCCTGACCCATTCTGCATCTGCCAGGGTGCTGCTTCCCACATATGCCACATACTGGCCATGATTGGAACCTAGATTCAGTTCTGGCCATAGTGACTGGAGGACGAGGTACTGATGGTAGAAAAGTATCTTGTGATTGACCTCTTTTCCTCCATTTCCTCTTACGTGGGACAGGTGGAGCTAAGCGTACAGACTGCTCCATCGGGCCCTCCGAGAGATCTACTCCCTCAGATCTATCTCTACTGCTTTGCCCTTTCCCCATACTCATTTTCCTCTGTTCTCTTTCAGCTCTTTCCTCTTTGTTTCTGGTCTCCCACTGTTTTGCTTTATCAATCAGCCTAGATAAGGTGGGGACCTCTACTGCTAGTACTGCATTATAAAGCGGGGAAATCAGACCCCGCCTGAATCTTTCTATCCTGGCAGCTTCAGTGGGGATGATGTAAGGAGCATACTTCCCCAATCTAGTGAACTCACGAGCGTACTCAGATACGCTCATTCCGGGCATCTGCTTCAGCCTCTCAAACTGAAGAGCCCGATTCTGCCTCTCAACCGGAGACAAAAACTCATCCATCACTGCTTGCCTGAACTCTTCCCAGGTTGGAGGATTCCTACTGTACAATTTGTCCTCCACTTGTCTCTGGTACCAGCCCCAGGCATCTTTTTTCATTGTGAGCCCTACAAGTTCATTGCCCTTGCATCAGAACAGGGCAGTCTCCGTATCATCTTTTCAGTCTCCTCCAGGAATCTCTGAGGATCTTCACCTTCTTCCCCCTTAAACTCTGGGGTTCTGAGCCTCAGAAATTTCTGTACAGTAATTCCCTCATCATCTAGAGCTCGCCTGGCCAAACTTCTTGGCACAGGTACAGGAGGTGGAATGGATACTACTGACGGGGCAGAAGATTTCCCCCGAGCAATCTGCTCCCTCAGAGCCTGATTCTCCGCCAGTAACTGTTCCATCAATGCATCTCTACTTCCTACATCTCCTTGATCATCAACCCTCCGTCTATCAGCAAGAAGAAATTTTTCTTTTTGGGACCCGAATCCAATGCTAAATCTGGCTCCATCCTCCTTCCAAGACGAGCAGATCCTCTCCTTGGAGGTATTCTTTATATATCTACATACTGAGTCATAAAATGCTTTACTAAATTGTAAATGACCCAGCAAATAGCATAAAAAAAAAAATTCTATGCTCCATAGTATAATCCTATACTTAATCCTGACTCATCCTATTGCTCTGACAGGACTCTTCTTAACCTTTGCTCTGATACCACCTCTGTCACGACCCCCGCCCCGTTCTCGGCGGGCCGCCGCGACGGTCTTAGGGTGCGGGTAGGCATAAGGCCACCAGCCACCGCGTAGAACCCTACTACCTATCAATCATCAATAAATCTTGAAAATTTTGGCATGATACATGCACAAAATGATCACCTTTCCTATGGTGACCTGTCAGGATTATCTCATTACATACAACAATGCTACCTGTCAGAGCAGCAATCACATAATCTGTCACATAATGAACCTGGACAATATATATCAATACATCATCTCAGGCATATAACTTATCTATATAAAAATCTGGTTCCCATTTCATCCATGGTCAAACCCATATCCACAACAGGATCTATGACTGTAACTATACACTAAATACAACAGAAGGTTTATAATACACCAAAAGGGGATAAACCTCTATCTACATTATACTATGCTACACTATGGAGCGGCACAGCTAGCAGGCAATCTCTAACCCTGCTCTTCTCTATACAATACCTGCCCTGTAATCAAAAACACAAAACTGGGGAGTGAGTATATAAATACTCAGTGAGTGGAGTAGAGAGTACTATGCACATGAGACAGAATATAATCATGGCTCGAGATGAAATCTCAAGATCAATAACAAGATGAACATGATCTCAACATAGAGAATATGGAGTAAATCATCAATATCACCACAATCAATATCAACTCATCTGAAGCATATATGGAATAATCAAGTAAACATATATGCTACTCATGAATATGCTCAACAGATCATAATGCTGGAACATACAAATCAGGTGTCAATATGCTGAAATCATCACTAGACAGCTATCGGGAGGTGGGTTTTACGCCCCAGGCGAACCAGCAACAACTCCCTACTGCCATATGCATATATCGAATATGACACCACACCAATATGTAAATCATCACTAGACAGCTGTCGGGAGGTGGGTTTTACGCCCCAGGCGAACCAGCAACAACTCCCCACTGTCACATGCATATGCAGGATAAGACACCATATCGATAATGTAAATGCTAGACAGCTATCGGGAGGTGGGTTTTACGCCCCAGGCGAACCAGCAACAACTCCCTACTGTCACATGCATATGCAGGATAAGATACCACACTGATCATGTAAATGCTGGCCAGTATCCAGAACAGAAATCCATCTCACATCTACATACTAAACGGCACCTCGCGGGAATTCTACATCCGCGGAAAGCCATACTGCACCTCGCGGGGTCTTACTATGCCCGGCGGCAAGCAGAATATAAGTCGTAGGACCGGCCGATCCTACGCCTAGGGCCGTGTCCCCCCCTAGGAAGGGACTGGGCTCCGCCCACCCAGAAGGCTACTATGTGCACAAAGGCCGATGTTCAACCCCCATCGACTATAGGTGTCCTGCAGATACTGCCAAGCCATGCATAAATGCCATAATGCACCCTCCCAATACTCTACTAAAAAGGAGTATAATCAAGATTACCACTCACTCGATCATGACCCAATCATAAACTAACATCAGGGTTGGGAGTGAGGAATCACGGGAGTACAATGCAACTCAATATACCATGAGAAGGGCTGTACAAGTCTTTGAAATAGAGGAAATGAAATCAATTTACAAAAGAAATCATTTCACAATTCAGATCCAATTTCATTACTCATAAAGGAGTATAATCAAGCTACGACTCACAAGTCTTTAAAATAGAGGAAATGAAATCAATTTACAAAAGAAATCATTTCACAATTCGGAATCAATTTGATTACTCATCAACCCCTCGTAATTCCTCTCAATGTTCCCTCAAATGCATGTACAGAATAATCAAGCATGGAGAATCAAAATATAGAGGAATATACAACAACAATTAATCAATAGGCTCAGGTGGAATCAATTCACACCTGGCGACATTCATGAAAATGAATTAAGGATGCTCATGGTGCAAAGTACATGACTCCCACTCACCTGTCAATCTGGCACAGCCCTGATACGCCTCCAAAAATCTACAGCTGGCAGTGGGGAACTTCTTCCTCTTGTTCCCTAGCTTCTTGCCCAACTGATACATGCATTTACAATATATTTAGTTTTGTATCAAGGGCTATAATCTACGTGCCAATTATAATATAGGGAACTTTAATTGATTCAACTCCCCTGTTCCCTAAATCTTTTCTTTTCTTTCTTCTTTTCTTTTTCTATTAATTAACTCATCATTTATGTGTATTAGGGACTCCCTTGCACGAGTACAAGGTCTCCCTTAGCCTAATCTAGGCTTAATACCCTATTATGGCATGAAATCCCTTATTTTCCACCCGGATAAACAGTAACCCGAACTGACAGTGGTTTACTTCATCCCGGTTTTGATCCACTTTCAGGACTCCAAATTTGATGAAATTTTTACCTAACATTCTACACTCATAGAGGATTCCAAAGAGATAACATGCATCATCATCGGAGGCCGTTTGACCCCTAAATAATTCGCCGAAGTTGGGACTTCGACACAGTTTTTTCGTAGTGCCGGAAAAATTTGTTAAAATCCGATTCTTCTTCTTTTAACCACCTCTACAACCCTTATCCGACCCCTCTAGACTATATCCACCCTTTGTATAGCCTAATGTCATCAAAAGACTAGATAGGGATGGATATTTACCTTTTTCTTTTTGGAAATCGAGGTCCTTGCGTAGAGGGGAAGGAGATCTACGTTTTTCCCTTCAGCTGGAAGTGCAACCGGGATCCCTTTCCTCCTTGAATCCCCTTCCTCTTCTTCTTTCTTCTTCTTCTTCTTCTCTTTTTCTTTCTTTCTTTCCTCTGTTTCACGCCTGAGAACCCCCTCCCTCTTTCTCTCGGTTTCACCAGCTCAAACCCTCCAATTAAATCACATCAAAACACTATTCACCCTTTGTTTAATATTATTAAATTCCCATTTTGCCCCTAACACTTCAACATATCTACCGTTATGCCATTAACTTTTGATTCCTTCCAATTTTGCCCCTTATATCAATTTTAAAGGACTATTCTATCCCTTTTTATATATAAAAAAAAAATTTGGGGTTATTACACTCCTCCTCCTCCTCCCCATCCCCCACCTCCCCGTCCGCCTCCTCCTCCTCCTCCTCCGCCTCGTCTTCCTCCCCCCCTCCCCCCTGCGCCCGCTTCCTCCTCCTCCCCATCCCCCACCTCCCCGTCCTCCTTCCTCCTCCTCCCCATCCCCCACCTCCCCCCCTCCTCCCCTCCACCTCCCCGTCCTCCCCCTCCACCTCCCCGTCCTCCTCCTTCGCCTCCCCCCTCCTCCTCCGCCACCTCCTCTCACTCCTCTTCCCCCACCTCCCCGTCCTCCTTCCTCCTCCTCCCCATCCCCCACCTCCCCCTCCGCCTCCCCCCGCCTCCCCGTCCTCCTCCTCCGCCTCCCCCCTCCTCCTCCGCCGGCGGGTGTTTTGGAGGGGAAGAGCGGGGTGGGGGGGGTTTGGGGGTGTAGAGAGCAATTTAGGTGAGGGGGTGGGAAGGGTGGGGGGTGATTTAGGAATTTTTAATTTTTTAGGGGTGTCCTTAGCAAATGGGGGGGTGTAGAGAGTATTTAATTTTTTTTTAATTTTTGGGGGGTGTCCTGAGCAATAGGGGGGGTGTATATAGAACCACCCCTGAGAACGTTGGCGTCGGAAGGGAGGAATGTACGGTTTGAATAAAGCGGGGCCCGCAAACTTTTTCGAACGTGTGGTATACGTGGACCAATAAACTGATGCCATGATAGTGAACAGAGGACGTGGATTATATGCAAACCAGGCAGCACGATTTGATGATACTACCACTGTACAAATACTGGACAAAAACGACATTAAACTATTGATAAATCGCTGTCATTTGTATGTGGTATTATGATGGTCTATCGGAGTACCCAAACTTCACCCCCTTCTTATAGCCTTGTTTTCGAATCCACGAAAGAAAGTTGCATAAAACCCCCTGCCGAAGTTTAAAATAATTGCCGTTATAGCACTTTCGGACTCCTCTCTAATATTGTCAAATATAATAACATTAATAGGAATAAAAAGATAATGGTCATTCAATAATACATTATTTAGCATTCCATCATATAAAAAGGCCGTTTTTCACATATATATATTTTGATAGGAATTATTTTTAATCAATTTTTTTCTCTAAAAGAGTATGTAGTTATAAAAATGGATATTCTTTTATCAAATGGACAATAATAGAAATTTAATTTTATTCTTTTTGTTAGTGATTCGTTATTTTTTTTATATAAAAAATAGGAGGGGGGAGGGATGAACCTACCCGCGTAGCAGCCCCCACTGGACCTCCTTCCACTAGAGAATGTTCGATGCAGATCGCAAGTTTTCGCGTACCCTTTCCGATCCGTGGGTTGCTCCACGTGTGAGTACGTCATCCCAGCACCACCTCCGTACCGGCGGACCAAATGGGGACTCTACCGGACAAACCAGAAGGGGGCATTCAGTCTCCACATTTAATCGACGCTTATGCATTTCGAACCTGAGTCACTTCCGTAAAATCTTAGCCTCGTTCCAACCGCGCTACCACCTTGGTGGTCTGATTCGTTATTTTTCAGCATAACACATGACAACTGTTATAACAATGATCATTTTGATGCTATGAAATTTAAAATAATATTTTTGAGGTGAGTGATGGCTCTTATACTTCTTGAAGCTCTTCTATAACAAGACACTATTACTATTGAAACCTTGGGCACAGCACATGGGAGAAGATATTGAAAAGAAATAAGAAATTAACAAAAAAATGTATAGCAAGATGGATGGGAAAATATATGATGCTCCACCGAATTATTTGCAGATCCAATTAGTGCATATCCCAATCTTGATTCAAAACTTCAAATAAGTGCAAACATAATTGTTGATTTTTTTTCCCTTTTTTGCTTATTTTAGTGTTGTCTGTGGAAGTACAAGTTTGATCTACCAGTCTATTAAATTAGGTGCTCTATCAACATTAGAAACAAATTGTCAGGTAGGCGTACCATGTCGCATCAAGGGTAGGTTGCATCATTTAATTCTCTTTGAGTTGTTTCTCCTTTTTCTACGGCTGCTTGCTTGTAAGATAAAGTACCAGTTTATTTATGTAAGCAGATAGTATCATTCATTTTCTTTGTAGTTTGGAATTCCCTTTGATTTGTTTCTCCTTTATTTACCAAGGCTGCTTGCCTGTAAGATAAACTACCAGCATACTAAATCATGCAAGCATATCACTATGAGGGGGGAAATTACATAATCATTCTACCTGTACTTTGAACTTTCTTCCTTCTCCCCAGAAATACCACTGAGCTCTGCTTCGAAGAAGTTAAAATTATCTCGTTAGTCATCAGCATTCCCACACGAAGGGAATGATAAAGTAATGACTATGGAACTTTAAAAAAATGACTCCAAAACGTAATTCATGTTATTGTGGCATTGCTTGCATGTGTTGTACTTCACATCGGTTTACCTCACGAGTCACAACAGAAGATATCAACTTAGTATTTTATCTGTAGGTGATAAAAATTCTTGAGCACGTAGTTGGAGATATCAGATCATCAAGTTAAAGGTAGAATTTCTCTAGTCGTGGAAATAAAACATTTGATATTCGAAAGTTATGGAGATCCATATTGCCACGGCTTTTATTTTTTTTTTAATTTTTTGATAAGAAAGCTATCTCATTATTTCAGAGGTCCCTCTACCAAACCACTTTTCAGTTTTGTAAAACAAAATGATCATTTTTTGCCAAGCCACCGACTATGATACAATTGTGCACATTCATGACTGTCATCAGTCATTACAATGAAGAATAGTGAATAATAACAGTTAAACAATGCTTTGTTTTATTTAGACAAGATAACTCACTAATATCGGTTGAATTGGTATGGAATTTCGAATTTATAATAATATTTTAATTAATGAATGTTATGTGACAATTATTATAATCATCTAAAGGATACCTCACCATTTAAGGGATGCAGGATGGTATTAGAAATGTGCTGAAGTCCCCATCTACATACCCCACCGCGCTCACCCCCACCAACCTAACCAACCTAGAGAGAGAACCTACCGAAGGCCGCAAATGGGTTAGGTAGACCCATGATGCGATCCACTTAGACCCGACTCAATTCATTTTGAAAGACCTGCTGAGCCGGGCTGGATCCTAAAATTAGACCCGTTCTATTTTCTGGATTGGATCTGGATTTATTGAATTCAGACCCGACCCATTTAAAATTTTAGTAATTTTGAATTTTCAATCCTACGACTTGTCCCGAATCTGTAAAATTATTTAGACCCATAGGCTGCAGCCCGCAAGGTACAAACAAGTTCTGAAGGCATGGATGGGTTAATTCGAACCGAATCCAAATTTTTGGATTGAATCGAGATTATATATGGACCCAATCTGATCCGAATGATCCGTTTGGTCAAAAATAGGCCCGACCCAATCCAATCCGATCTTCTATTGAGTTGGGTTTGGATTCAAAATTAAGACTGGAACAAAAAATTGAGTTAGATCGGAAGCACAGTCGTGACGCGACCCAACCTATTTGCACCTCTAAACCTACCAAAGGAATTGGGTTCTCTCCACAAAAAAGAATGCCCTGTCCAAATAATTTACCTTCTCCCAGTCAGGTTCTCCATGGGTCAAGCCTCACCTCTCACTGCCTCTGTGATTTTAATAATTTAAAATACAGATGCTGTCTGCTATATATGCTGTTCACACTCATAAAGAGCCTTGCTGGATTCACTGAAGCCACTAGTAGTAACACTGTTAATCATCTTTGAGGCAGTTATCATTTGCCTTAAACTGGCCCCTGATGTATAATTATTAATCAGGAAAATATGTTAGAAAGAAATAATCATATCATGTTGGCATGAAGAAACCAGAAGTTTTTTCTGTCAAAAGTTAAATTTAGAGGGGAAAATATGCACGCGGTACTCATAAGAACATGTTCTGACAAACACAAAAATGGAACAAAGCGTACCAAAATCCCCGGATGAATCATTGACTTGGCTGCAGTGTTGGCTTGTTGCTTGTGGCATGATATCTCCCTTTTGTTTTGCACTCCTTTTTTTATTATTTATTTTGAAGGACAGTTTTGCCTGCGTATGCATGCATTATGAATCTCCAAACTCTAGATTGATGTCATGGGGGAAAATATGTATCATCGGTTCATTTGTTCTCATATTTCTAAATATCTCCTTTCTGTGATTGATCATGACTTAGATCTATCAGAAGCGCTAGGATTCTTTTGCAGGCCTCATGACTTAGATCTCATGCAAGTGACTAAAATTGTGCCAGACTGCACTTTACTTGCATCTTATCATTAGTAAATTGTGCTAACAAAGCTCACTAGAACAGAACAGTGCTAACTCATGCAAATTTGGACAACTAGCAAATTAAGTCATGTTTAGATGTCTTAGTATGTTGTTCATGGATAGAATGACAAGACAAATGTTAGAGATATGCCACTCATAAGAAATTCTTTAGGAGACCCACATATCAGTTCTTCCTGGTGCAGGACTACCCATTTTGGAGCCCAAAATTAACCAAATGCAACAGAAATGCTAAAGCCTGCTGGAGTAAGGCAGCACTAAGACGATCATTTGTCGCTATACCATTGTCACAGCACCTAAGATCTGTATGAAAGGAATGAGAGATGGGAAATTTAGCACGGTAGAAAGTTCTTTTTTCCTGTGTATAACAACCCCCTTCCCATTTCTTTTTTTTTTAATATCCTTTTGTCTTCAAATAAACCATTAATTCACATTAACTGGAAATGGAGAATGACCTTATTTTCTCATGTAAGATGGTTTCTTTTGAAGAAAATAGTTCTCTCGAAGTGTTTTCAAGTATATCTTGGTGAAACTCAAGAGTCAAGATGGCAAACAGTAGTAGAGCATGCATGCTCCTTTTTTGGTCTTGGCAAGGTTATGCTATACCTGCATGATACACATCACATGCACGTGACTTATTTACAGTGTGTTTAATCAGTAACATATCTACTGATGAAATATTTTTAATTAGGTAAGTCACTACTAGATTTTTCTTTTTCAATTTTTAACAGATCAACCTGACTGACCAAACATGAGGCAATATAAATTTTAACCTGAAGAGACACTATATAGTCACACCCAGTCATAGTCTCATAGACATCCCTAATTTAACTTTACCTTGACTTACAGTGTGAAGTTGTGGAAAATTTGAAAGTTAACATGTAAACCCTCTTTCTTTCTTAATATTTATGAAAAGCAGTAAATTTCCAAATCATAAATTCTCTTCACTATCTATTTTCATGTCAATGAAAAACCACAAACAATAGTAATTCATTCAGAGTGTTGGTAGGCAGTGCATCGTCCTCAAACAATAGCTAAAGGAGTAAAGCAATAAGTCACAAACAAAATAAAGAGTAACATGCAAGGTTCAAGGCAAATCCTTGGGTTGCATCTAACAGCTTTGCTGCAGTTGTTTCAACTTTCAAACTCCTAGGTTTTCAGATTGTACTCCTTCCATGACAATTGACAAAAAAGTTCACACATCTAGAGCACCTGAGATCAGATATCAGATCTCCTTTTCAGTTAATGAATTTATGAGCAAATGACATACATGAGAAAGAATGTCTTTCTTATTGCTTCTTTCCTCCTTTCAACTATTTTGCCTTGAAACTAATATTCTAACTAGTGATACCATGCTTTCCTATCCTGTAACTTCCATATGAAGTTATCATACAGCTGTAGAGAGTAGCAAAACTATGACACGACGTATAGTTGCTGTTAGTAGGGATAGCTTTCATTCTGGACCAACAGGAACCGATAGATATCATTGATCTTCCCTGTGTTTCATATATTGTTCTTCAGTGCTTTTAATCAACTATATAACACAAACTCCCTCCATATCTCCATGCGCAAGACATGTCTAACCATCCTCATTTTCCTACTGCCTTTTTCCTTCTCACGTGTTTCCTTTAAGTTTAACCATGAGATCAAAGATTCCTTCTTTGAATTTATTTATTATTTACTTATATAATTTTTATTAATAAACAAAATAAAAGATCAAAGATTCATTTCCTCCTTTTAGCATGTATTTACTATTTATTTATTTATATAAGTTTTATTTTTAATTAAAAACAACATGTGCATTGTACATGCCACATTCTAGTATATATGAGCTGCAACCTTCACCAACAAGTATCATTAATATAGATAAACTGATAGATGTGGGCAGCCCCTGGAACAGCAGCAAAAGAATAGAAGACAGATTGAACATCAACAACCTCAGGCGTACAGGTGTTGCTCCTCAAATTCTGCCTTCAGACCATCTAATTGGTGCTAGGTACATTTTTCGGTAGACTAACACAAGAAGCGAAGAACAAGGTATGGTTTAGTATCCTCATTTTGTTGAACTTAAAAGAAAGTTGACAGTGTTCCCTATAGAGTTCTGGCATCTTGATGATTATGGAAAGTAACATCATTTCTAGGCATACAAAATGATAATTTACACCTAGAACAGTTTTGAATAATTTATCTGGAGACCCACAGAAGAATCAAAGAATGAATTTTAGGACAAAAAGAAAATGGTTAGAAATGGGATTGCATAACAAGCGAGTGTTGTGATTTATGGTATCAAAAGCACTAATCCTATGAACGGTGAAAATGATGTTGCACAAAGTAACCAATCAGCTGCAGCAGGGAGGGCAGCAGGGTCGCAGAGAAGTGAAGAAAGCCTTTGCTATTAGAGATTTCGAGAGGCTAATCCCCACCTCTCTACCTCATACCCACCCCACCTACAGGGAGCTGATACGAACCAGAATTGAATGTACCGTCTGCGAAAGTGCTTGGTGGTGTGAAGGAAGTCAGAAAGTTGGTGATGATCTGCAGACAAGAATCCTATAACTTATTCTTCATAAGCATAATATACAGTACCTCTAATACAAAGCTGCAGTTGTTTAGCATCTCTAACAGAGCAATCAAAGAAAGGAATAAAAAGTATCAGTTTGGAAAATCATACGGGTTTCAGATACAATATACAAAAGTTCAGAATCGCAATTAAAAGATAGAAGAGAAAATTTGCTATCAATCTCAGTGCCAGTTTTAACTCATATAAAACCAAAAGAAAAAACTGCTTTCAAATACTTTTGGCCATAAATATAACCTATCTGAAAAATTACCAAAAAAATCCAGTCTCAAAAATTTCCTTAGAAATCTAGTCCAATCATCTTCGCACCTTGCCTTCAAAATCACACACCCCTAATTTTCTTTCCCAGGTAAATACGTTAAGAGTAGCCATTTATAGAAAGCACAAAATGATTCCAGTCCAATCCTTACGTTTTAACAACAACATGTAGAAAGAAAGCCTAATGCACTTCACGAGATTCAGAGATTAATTAGTAAAATCTGCACAACCTTCAGTAGTACAACGAACATTTTATGAAATTTGGTGCAACCGAGAATAGGAGAAGGGCATTTCACCTCTGTTTTTTTTCCCCCTCCGTCTCAGATGAGAGCTTCGATCAGAATGGGTCTATCGCCATCCCCTTCCTCCGCTTCTTCTTGTTCTTCGTCATGCTCCCTCTTCTTCTCCCCTCCAACGACTCCCTCCTCGATACCCTCAACACAAGATCTCTTCCCTCCCACCTCCGTTTCCTCCCCACCCACAACCACAAGCCGATCGGAGGCCAAATCGCCTACTCCATCACCACCGACAACTACTACTTTATCTCGACCGCCTTTCCCTCGCTCCTCCTCATCTTCGACGCCGCCACCGCCCCCGCAGGAGGGATGCGATGGGGTGGCTTCGGCGGTGCCACCGCCAAGAAGGGCGTCCGGGATCTGGCCGTTGCTCGGGCCGGGGTCTTGGACGCAAGCGCCGTCGTCGCTCTTTTCTTCTTTTTGTTCTTGTGTTGCGGCGGCGTTGGAGATCCGGGACCTGAGGGAGATGGCGGCGCGGGAGAAGGCTTCCATGATGGATTCGGGAGGAAGGGCGCAGTCCTCCAGTCCCGCGTCCTCGAGTCTCGGAGGGCGGATCGCCGCACCGCCGAGCACCCCTCCAAGGTCCCCTTCCATCATTCACTCGGAACAACCCCAACTTCAGGTTTCTTGCCGGCCGGTTGCTTATGTTGCGCTCAAGGTACCCGAAAGAAGTTTCGCGAAACGAGCTTCCTACCGCAGGCCACGTGTTTGTCGTCCATGCAAGTTGAGAGCTTGATTTGATAACCCAATTGTGGTGCATATGGCACGCTTTGGATGGTAGAAAATTTTAGAGGACAAAAAGGAAATTTCAATCTCTTCAAAAATATTTTTAAATAAAATAAAAATATTTGGTAAAAATTTTTAAAAATTGTTTTAGTTTTAAAAAAAGTTAAAAATAATTTTTTGGAAAAAATTTCATTTTGGAGCTTTTCGAAACAATACTTTTAAGTCCGATCAGAAAGCCATTTTTTTCTACCAAAATATTTATAATAAAATATAACAATTGCACAAAATGTTCCTTTAATAACTATTTAATCAATTTTATCACGTAGCTATAAATTTATTATATTATGAAAAATTAATTTACACTAATAATTATAATATTTTATATCTTTATTATTTTATTATACTATAAATATAATATTATATTACATATGTTATATTAAATAATTTAATATTATATTAAATTATTATACTATACTATATAATATTATATTACTGTATTATAATAATATTATATACATATTAAATTTTACCCAATATTTCTCTCAAACGGAGCCAAACTTGCGGTCCTTGTTGCTTTTATTAATGCACCCTCTCTCCATAGATGGGAAGCTGAACGAAACTCGCGTATGATCATCTCTTATGCATTTCTGGCAAGCGGTTAGAAATCAGGTGCAAGGCTTGGATTTGCCTTAAAAATAGGTAAATCTTGGCCAAACGATCACCACAAAAACATAACAGCATATAAACTTCTAACTGTTTTAAGAATTAATCTGAATGATGGAAAGGCTTGAAGAGTTCTTCTGCATGCAGTTTTCTGGCTGGAAAAAGGATGGAGAGTTCACATAATTAACCCAACTGTCTATATGATCTAATTCTTACAAATTGGGCACTGGAATGGTGGTCATCCCTCCACTCGAGAGGAGGCTCTAGATTCAACTTTTTGTTGTAGTCTCCAACATATCTAGGTTGCACTTATTAAAGTGATAAAAATCCGGAATAGTTACATTAAATGCAGTATTCTTAAAGAGAAAATAGAGTTATTCCACCATCCCATAAGAAATAATTATTTCTCAATTAATAGGATTAAATGGATTGCAACAGAAAAAAATAGAACATTTATAATGGATCAATTTTTATGAAATATCTTCTACAAAAAGTAATTCCATATGCTCAAATGAATTTTTTAGCGCAAAAAAGGTGGAATAACTGAGCTAAAAACCTTTTATTCTTCCTCATTCCTCAACCAAGCACAGCCTCCCAACGGAAGAGGGCAACAATGATTAACACCTACCAATCTGCAGATCTTCGCTGATCAATGCTTGCCTTTTTGAAAGGGAGGCTGCTTCCCCACACAGCAATAAAAGCAACCTCAATCCTCCAGGAATAAATCAAATTCTAACCTCATCATCCTCTGTCACATCCTCGCCGTGGGATGATTCAAATGATTGTCTATCATGGTAACAATAAGACATCATCCACATGAAAGAATCATCTTCGAATTCCCAAAATATCCGGACCAACTATACAGTGAAAACAAGATAGACCACAAAGTTTCGAGTCATTATCCAAGGACAAGCAAATCTTTTACACGGTTGGAATGCAACATCCGAAAAAAAAAGGAAAACCTCCACAGAACAGCTAGCACCAAATTTCTTGTCTTTGGCACATGATATAAAATACAAAGTGCAGTAAATAAACTTTCCAGTATTTATTGCAGCTGCATAACAAATGGGGGAGAAAACTAAAGCTGCCTGTCTTCGTCTAGCATTCACAACCTGATGATCTTTGTTGCCGACTGCCCCCAGCCATGTCAATAGTGTCCGGAAGGTATCTTCATCAATAGAAAGACAGCGTCAGTTTGATCTTTAAACAAAAAGACACAGAGAAAAAAAAAACAATGCAAAAACAATGAAAGGAGGTTTATTGAGTAAAGACAATTAAGCGACCAGCTGATGAAATGTCTTAGCAAACCATTTCTCAACCATTGGCCATAGCCGCAGAAGTGCACATATAGTTTTCTGGTTCCTTTAACTTTTTCAATATATATAATTACTGCTGTACGAATATACATATATATATAATTACTTCAATACAGACAAACACACACAGATATACACATATATACAAAAATAATATGTATACATACATACACACACGCATTCATACATATATGTGTCTATAAATATTTAATGTTAAGTCTATATTTTGGTTTGTATAGTGTAAAACAATAAACAGGAGCATCTGGAAACTCCTCAAATGGTATAAAAGACAGCTACGAGGATAGCATGCCAATGCATTGCCTCTCTAACTGGATATCAAAGCAGTGTTAGAATGGTGGGAGAAAATAAAGATCAGAAAGGTCGGAAACTAGCAATGCTTACAAAACTGGGATAACCATAAATCACCATTAAATTGATAAAAAATTCCATATATGAGCGGAATTGCAGGGTACCGCCCTTCCAACTAAATGACCAGCACACACGAGGAAGCAATTCCAGTGACTTGGTTAGAGGTCCTAGGATGCTAGCCTTCAGAAAAAAGGGACATACGAAGACCCCCAAAGTAACCCTACCAAACACCAAAACACACTTTTTCCCTTTATGCCAATAACTATTAATATGGTCGACTACTAACCTCCTCAATATATTTCATTGATTTTTTCTTTCTGTTAAAATAAAACTATCTCAATGTTCAAAGAAATTATCATATAGAAATTTATTTGTTAGCAGTAAAGCTTTAGGACCCACATTTCTTCTTCTGGTTCATTCTTGAGGGCATTCTTGGCTATACACTGAAAAGCAGCTTCCACATTGAATCCTTCTTTAGCAGATGTTTCAAAGTAGGGAATGTTCCCCTTTGAAGCACACCATGCTCTTGCCTTCTTCTCTGAGACCTAAACCACAAAACGAAGGAAATTGCCAGATAAATATGTCACCTGCAGAAAGAGACAAAGCAACAGAAACATGTGCTTCCCGGTAATCTTGGATAAACAAAGAAAAGACAGATCATATTACCACTCTGCTGTTGCCACCATCCACATCTATCTTATTTCCCAGCACTACAAATGGGAAGTTTTCAGGGTCGGATGGGCTAGCCTAAAATTAAACCACAAAACTAGAACTTCAGTTGCAAGTTCTTAACTTGTGCAAAAGCTTGGTTCAGAATTAGGAAGGATTTATCACCTGAATAAGAAATTCTTCTCGCCAATTGTTCAGGTTATCAAATGATTTCATGACATTGACATCATACACAAGAACACAGCAATCTGCACCACGGTAGAATGCCACACCAAGACTTTGAAACCTTTCCTGTCCTGCTGTGTCCCAAATCTGGCAATAGATATACCAGTGTATACAGTCACCAAAAATCAATAGGAAGATATTCTGCTTTCTCAAACCACTGAGCATAAAACAAAATACCAAGAAACAAATATGGTAAATAATTTGATAGTATGACATGTAAAGCTCAATGATAAGAAAAGGAGTGCACGTCTTGATTGGAATATGGACAAGATTGGATCGATAAAAGCAAAATCCGCTAATAACATACATGTATTCTTTCAATCACCACCAGAATACTGAATTGCTGGCCGAGAAACACTTTCTTCAAGAAACATTTTAAGACAGTCCCATCCACTAACTGATTTGTACAAGCAACACCACATCAGATTTGGGAAACCAATGTGAAGAACAGGGGTTTAAATAAGCTGAATGCAAGTAAGCTGAGGCCAGCTCAAGCTCTGTTCTGATTTCCAAATGAGCTGAGAAGAACCAGGTTGAAGTTCACTCACTTTATTCCCATCTCGGGCCTGGCTAGCTTAGGTTTGACTCGTCTAGGGTTTCCCCTGCAAGTTACCCATCTCCTACCTCACTCCCCAATCTTGCAACTAGAAAACCCCAACCTAATGTAAGAACATTCAAGGCCTATGAGGTCAGGCAAAAGGAGGCCACTAATGTTAACGAACAGATAAGAGAAGAAGATAATCAACAATGAAGGCACAATCATGAAGATAAAGAGGAACAAGGCAAAGCTGAGGACATGTAATCAAGGCTGGAGATTGAAATTGAATAGATGATTGCCAGGAGGAGGAGGTAATGGTGAAGGTTGGACTCTTTGAGAGAAAAGGACTATAAGACGGCACCACTATGGAGAGTTTGAGAATGAAGAGAATGTGGTTTGGACCACTTAAGTCTCTCCCAGATTCAGCCACTAAATTTTATCTTATATTACTTACAAAATGTATTAGGTATCTGTAATTCGAGCTATAATGAACTCAGCACAAGCAAGATAGGCCTGCCAATATTTGGCTTTTTTTTTTGTGAATTCATTGTCCTATTATGTGATTAGCATATTTGGTAATTGAGGAAACCAATTTTAAGCAGAAAACTCGGCCAAACACAAGCTGCTCATGAACAGCTTCTTCATTTGACAACCCTGGTCAAGAATAACGACCCAGGAAAAGGAAAAATATTAGAAATGTATTCCAATCTTTTGACTGACATAAAGTAAAGCAATCTACAACCTCATTTCTTCAGTGACTATTTATTGTTTGTTGTTCAAATCCATTTCTCCACAAATAACTACCACTTCAGGTAACCAAAGCAACCCAGCAACTGACTCTAAAGGGGAGTATGCAATGATAAATCTGACGTCTGATGTAACTAAGACCTTAATACACTATTAGCTATAACTCTCTAGTCTTTTCATATAAGCCTTTCTTTAAAATGATTTGTTTTTTCTTTGACAGATTTACTACCCAATATATCAAAATAGTTTCATGCTTAATCAGGCTAAGCACTTACAAAGAAAAATGTTCTGAAAAAGCAATCGAAGGAATCAATATAATGGAACAAAAATAAGAAAAAATTCACTAGCATGAGAATGGTACAAAAAAGAAACGAATATCCAGAGTAGGGAAAGGCAAAAAAGCAAGAAAGGACTGTTACAAACTTTAAGCCAAAAGAAACGGCCACAAGATCATAACAGCCTCATTTGCCGTTCTAGAAATATAAGAGTGAAAGGAAAAAAATATTAAAAAGATGCTTTCCCTCTAGGTAATACCTTTAAAAGATCCTCCCATTTTCTTTGTTAGTAATTTCCACCAATGTTGGGGCTGCAAACAATTCCAGCTACTTATTAAGAAGCTTGGCCCAAGCCTTATCCAAACTGAGCCTGAACAGTTTCCTTTAAGCTCAGCTCGAGCTTGAGTCAAGCCCGAACAAGTCTTCCATAAAATGAGCCTAAGCCCAAGCAGCCTATTACTTGCTCTGACTCTGGTCAGGTCGGGTTGGTTGCAAACCTAACCAATGCTGACAATGAAAAGTAGGTCACCGAACAAAGGGAATGCTTCTTTTTGCCACATTTATTCCTTTTTAGCAAGATTAATTGTTGAGACTCCCCTAAAAATTACCACTTAGCTAGAGATTTCCATCTTTTCTGGAACTTTAAAAATTTTGTACCTCTTTTTTCCTGTTACACTTAAGTCCCTGAACATAACCCGTTAGTATCTATTAGAGAGAAGAGAGATTCTAGGTTTTTGATTTCCAAAATTTAATAGAACCATTGTCCTAAAGATATCTTGACAAAAGAAAGCTTGTGCAATAGTTGAACAACCTCTTTTAGTACCTCAAAAAGGAAAATTCTTAAAATAGGGCACTACAACTCTTAAACATCCTTCACACCTGAGTCAGACTTTCAGGACTGGAAGAATCAAATAACAAACTGTGGAAAATAAAGGCAAAAGATGCATGCCTTTTCACCAGTCTAGTTAAAATAAGGTATCTAGTACCCACCTTGAAATGCAAACTCAATGCAAGGATTCTTCTATTCCTCATTGCATCCTTCCATATATTCAAAAACATCCAAAAGTTGAATTAACTGCGAACTTAATCCTCCCCATATAATACTTGCATCTAATGACCATTTTCTAATAATTATTCTACTAATAGAAGTTCTGGAACTGCTCTGGAACCACTTGACAACCATCCAAGTGTCCTTCAATCTTCTAGCAAAAAGCTTCCATGGATGGACAAAATGCCTACCAATCCAACAACATTTATATCTTATCCTTTACTTACCAGAAAAACTTGCCACTCATTCATCGAAAATTTAAAAGATACTAAAACTTCACCTCCAAAGCGGTGGGAAACTTGAAAGACGGACAAAATATAAGTGAGTGACAGTTATATGGTTTGTAAGGATGATTAAGGCAAAGAAAAAGAAAAGCCATGAGGAATTGGATTATCAAGTAAAATGTAAGAATCCACTTTCTCTACTTTAGATATTAGTCGATCAATATATGAAGATGTATTATGGCTGTGGTGGTCCACTCAATAATGAGAAGAAGCCTGAGAGAGTGAGTTTTTAACAAACAGTTTCACCCACATTTAGTGAGATAAATCATATTTCAAAATTAAGAAGATCAAGCATCTCTGGTTCTCTCCTCTATTATTTTTCCAAATTCTTTTAGTCATAACTGTCCAATTGATACAACCTTCTCTACTTTCTTACACAGAAATTCTTAAAAAGAATTCATACTTTACTAAGTGGAGATATTCACCAGATGTTCAGACAGTTTATGAAGAAATGAAGATATTTTTCATTCTTCCTTGTTTCTTTTCTCTTATTATTTGTTTGTTTGAAAAATAAATCTAGGAACTCATAAACCATAAATTCATGGATTTGATCTACTGTAAAAATTCCTAAGATCAGATGCTGAAAAAATTGAACTCATTCAAAAATTAATCATTTATCCAACTGCATTTTAGATACTTACATGCATATACTGATATATGCAAGCGTGCGAATACATGCACATGCATATAAAGCAACTCTCCAATAACAACAAACTAGTCATGCATCTAGAAACAAGCCTTGTACATCACGGTCGGCGGAACCGTCCCGAACCGCCCAGTTCAGGGCATCCCGAGCCGTACTAGCAGCGAACCAATATGGTTCCATCATTTAAACCAAGACCCTGTTGCCAGAGAGAGAGAAGGAGAAGGAAAAAGAGAAAAAGAGAGAGAGAGAGAGAGAGAGAGAGAGAGAGAGAGAGTGGGGAAGGGAGGAAGAGGGAGAGGAAGAAAAAGAGAGGCCGTCCTCTCTCCCGTTCTCCCTCTCCCTCGCTTCTACTATGTCGATATTGGGCCGACATGGCATAGCGCGGGGTCGTACCTGTTAGGGTTTCCCAGTGCCCTAGGGCGCAGCGGAAGATACGGGATTATAAAATTTTCTTATAAAACCCATTATATGAAACCCTAATAAGCCAAGATCGCCTTAATAGTATAACCAAATAATGTAGAAAATATAATCTTGGTATAGAAGAATACCTATCACGCTATATCCAATATATCTGAAGATGTCCTAAGGTGCCCAAATGTTCACCCTCCGATGTTGATCCACACAGGAATGAGTTCAAGACTCTAGCTCCACCAAAACTTGATTCTAATTGTTCAATCCTTCCAAAGGATTTAATTGGCTGATTTTCCTTCACTTCCTTCTTCCTTTCTACCTCTAAAACATTCACTAGCCTTTTTGTCCTAAAGAAGACCCTCTTGTCTTGGGTTAGGACAAAAGAGAGAGGCTTGTAAGAAAGAAGGGATAAGGGAGAGAGAAGGAGAGGCTTTTTCTTGGATGATCTTTAGAACCCCAAGGCACCTCCTTATTTATAAGAGATGGAGGGATGCATCATAAAGGGATGCATCCCATCCACACACCTCATCATGATGAGGCATGTGCCAAGAGATGCATCCCATCATGATGGGGTGCTAAGGAGAAGGGTGTATCAACTTCTTTCTCACATCTCCCTCTTAAATCCTGATGATCCAAGGGCCCAAATGCAGTGAACCAAAGCCAATGGTCCAGATCTAGGCGCCATCTAATGGTCCAGATCAGGGCATCATCATCCAGGGTGCCATCCAATGGTCCAGAAGCAAGATGCCATCACCGATGGTCCAGATTCAGGCGCTGAGCAACGGTCCAGATCTTTCATCCAGAGAGCCATCCAGTGGTCCAGATTCAGGCGCTGAGCAACGGTCCAGATCTTTCATCCAGAGAGCCATCCAGTGGTCCAGATTCAGGCGCTAACCAGTGGACCAGATCCTTCATCCAGGAAGCCATCCAATGGTCCAGATGAAGGCGCCAACCAGTGGACCAGATCCTTCATCCAGGAAGCGATCCAATGGTCCAGAAGTGAAGGCCCTATCAAACCCAATCCAATTGGGTTTAACCAACTTAAAGAAAACATTAAACCTAATCAAATCAGGTCTAATTAAAGCCAAATGGGTTTCAACTCTTGGCTAACCCATATTAGGTCATGATCTAATCATATTAGATCAACCTAATCTAAGAATCATATTCGAATTTAATTTGAATCAGGAGCTAGGGTTTGCAACACGTGCTAGCATGTTCATCTTGCAAACATGATCTAATCCAATTAGACCCTTGATCAATTTCCTTGTGTGTGACCCATTGGGTTCCTTATCTTAGCCAGCAGTAGGTGCAGGTGCAAGTTGACCTAACCTGATTAGAATACCTCTAATCCAATTTAGGTTCAATTTAGTGCTAAACCTGACTTAGCAATCAGAACCTTTCTGATGCTTTGATCTAATCAAACTCTTTGATCCGATCAACCCACAAGACATGATTGACGTCTAGCAACGTATCATGTCTACCCGGAAGATGAGGAATGTATTGGACAAATCCAAACATACCCTTCAGTGGAAAGTTACTGTGCAATTCAATCCCTCAGTCATACTACATCCTGAATAAGTGCTCGAGTATGGATCAATATTAAACTCAATCACTTATTCATGTCTCTCTCAATCTTTTATATGATAATTCAAACAATGAAACATTAGAAACTCTTTCTAATATTCATTTTGCTTTGATCAAAGGCTTCTTGAATCATCATAAGATTAGAGTAAGTAGGATGTTACCTTCTCTTACTAGAAGTGACTGATTCCTTGTTGACCTACTCACAACCTTCGTACAAAATCCACCATATCCAGAATACCCCGTACACAACGCAATGTCGTGAATGAGGGTAAACCAAAACATAGCTTCAAGTGCACAAGGTACCATGGTGATCTCAGGTCTAAGGATCACTTGCACAACTCCCACTATGAGAACCATCTTTTGATAATTAAGTAAGAATCCATAAGATGTTCTCATGGCTGGTCATTTCAGTGAACTCATTCCTCTAATGAGCACCCACATCTTTGTATTAGTGTCTCACACAAGTGATTGTGAGATCAATCACCCTCTACATTGAGCATACATAAGATGTGCCAGTCTTTCCGGTAATATTGATCCCCGACTCAATATACCAATTTGACTGGGAATATTCTAAATTAGGATTTTAGGATTTTAGGTCTCACTGGTATGATCTCATCATAACCCTAAAACCAATGTCCTAATTTATGGGGTTCATCATCCAATAATAAAATAGATAAGCAACAAATGATGAAACACAATGCCTTTATTGATATATATCGAGTGTCAAAGTACATGATTTGGAGGATTACAAAGAGAAACCCATCAAATGATTGGCTTATAGGGCCGACATGGCATAGCGCGGGGTCGTACCGACCTATGCCGCCGGGCAACCAGTATGAGGCCCGGTATCGGCATAGCAAACGTTATTGTACATTAATGCTTCAAAAATTATGATCTAACTGATGTGCCTTTGATTCCCCATGTTCTCCACTTCTTCCTCTTCTTGTTTTTTTCTTCTTCCATTTATGGTTTTCTACCCCTTATAAATGAATCACTAGTGTTTCAGATGTTCCAACCAGATACAAAAAGTTTTCTAATTATAGAGATATTGGATATACCAACATTATATTCCAACGTGAATGTCAGGCTTAAAGAAGTTCCAGTAATCAACAAAGAAAAAGAAGATTGAGTTATAAGAAAACCATGGACAGAAATGCTAGAGGTGTAAAATTAAAATTCATATCTAAATAAATCTCATTAGCATTCTTTGCTTAGGGTAAATATCCAAGCAACTTAGGTTCCTCCATCCATCTAGTACCGCCTGAAATAGCAATCAACATCTTTGAACATTAAGAAACCTAAAGGACCACAAGATAACAAAATTACAGTAAAGCCTTCTCTTTCTTTCTGCTCTTGCACCAATGTTTTCCTTTCCTGTGGTGCATATCATTAAATTCCTTAATGACTTGCACTGCCTGCATAATTCCCGAGGGAGGCACCAAGCTGTCAAGGAGGCCAGGTAGGAACCAACTTGACATCCTCCGGCCATAATACTCAGGTTGGTAACTAAGCCCAAAATTCTTCTCCAACAATTACCAGGGGTAGATAAATGTTTGCATAATCACGGTAAACTGGCTTTTGGTTTCATACTAAATTACAATGATAGCAAATAAGAGCTTTCTAGTTAAAACATATACCAGAATCCATCTAAAATTGGACGTTTTCATTGACAAGACCCCTTCGTACTAGAAATAACAAGTATCATAAACAGATTCACAAAACAAATATCAACTTGACATAATGAAGGAAATCAATTTTCAAAGGAGATTCGCATCATACATTCTTGACTAATTGTTGCTGGTGGTCCAAACCGAGAACGATTGACACGACGGAATGCTCTGGAGAATAGCCTGTCGTTATCAAAAGATCTCCGACTCGGGGTCGGAATGCTGGATCATAGGGCAGCCGACCCGGGGTCGGGCTGCGAAGCCGAGGAGGTCCGACTCGGGGTCGGAGTGCTGGATCATAGGGCAGCCGACCCGGGGTCGGGCTGCGAAGCCGAGGAGGTCCGACTCGGGGTCGGAGTGCTGGATCATAGGGCAGCCGACCCGGGGTCGGGCTGCGGAGCCGAGGAGGTCCGACTCGGAGTCGGAGTGCTGGATCATAGGGCAGCTGTAGCTTTCCTGGATACGCGTGCCGATCACGTGGGGCATGGCGGCTCAATTCCCCCATAACAGTAGCCCCCCACTTCCGAGCCTGGAACCAGAAGGGGAACAGGTGAAGGGAGTGATGTTTCGAGATTGCCGCCATCCTTCGGAGAGGCGCGCGCGCTTCAAGCTTCCCGCCTTCTTTATGGCGTATGGCGGTTGCTGCTGACCTGGCAACCTGAGGATTTCGGCGGACATCCTTCCTTAATGGTGTCGATTCGCCTTTGGGGTGCGAGCGACCCTTCGGCGGCCAGGCGTCTTCTGGCGTCATCGAGGTGTCACTTGCCCTTTCGCCTATTTAATCGGGGGCCCTCCCCCGTCCGTCTTCTTCTTTACGGACATTTTCGAGTTTCTCCTTTGCGCTACCATTGTTGCCGCCGAAACGTTCGCTTGCTTTTCCTTTGACGCTCTCGGAGCCGTTCTTCCTCCTCTTCAAGTGAGTTTCCCACTCTTCTACTTTGAGCTCTTCATACTTTTTCTTTTTGTACTAGTGCACCCCAGTCGTTCCGGCCTTTCCCTCCTTCTTGACCCCGTCCTGACCGTAGATTGGCCATTAGGGATGGGCGAAGTGGGAGCAGATAGCATCAAGTCAAAACTGGTCGCCGAGGACTTAGACGGATTTGTGGCTCGGTACCACCTTCCCGAGGCCTGCAATGTCACGCTCCCAGGGCCTGAGGAGAGGATGTCTCATCCTCCTCGAGGGAAGATCGCCATCAATGAGGGCATCCTCCAGGCCGGGTTCCGCTTTCCCCCTTCAGACCTAGTCTTACAGGTGCTCCGGGGTTTAGGAATGGCACCGACGCAACTGGTGCCGAACTCGTGGCGTGCTCTGACGGTCTTCCAGGTTCTCTGTCGCTTGCATGCGATTCCCGCCACCTTGAACGTTTTCTGGGAGCTCTACGGCCTGAGCGGCCACCCCCAGGACAAAGGGTGGTGGTGCTTCGCAGCGCGGCGAGGGTGCGGCCTTGTCAAGGAGGGTCCTACCTCCATTCACCACTGGAAGGAGCGCTTCTTTTTCGTTGATGCAGACCCCTCCTGGGAAATCAGGGCAGTCTGGGGGACGCCGGTGAAGTCCCCAATTGGCCTGTCGAAGTTGTCGAGGGAGGAATCCGAGGGCGTCGCCGCCTTGAAGGGGTTGGTCGCCGAGGGCCAGCTTCCCCCGGTGGGCCGCCTTATTTCTGAGGATACCTTGGTGAACGTCGGTTTGAGCTCGGTCCCCACCGACCGTGAGTCCGCCATCGTTTCTTTAGCTCTTTTCTTCTCTTTCGTTCCTTCTTCCTTTCGGTTTCTCAGTCCCTGACCATCCCGTCCTTCTTGCAGAGGTCGACGACGTCATGCGGTCGGTGAAGTCGAAGGCTGTTGGTAGGGCGCCCCTGCTGGAAGCAGTCCGGAGGAGGAAACGAGCTCTTCCGAGCGGGGCCCCACCGGCGAAGAAGTCCCGTAAGGAGATACCTCCGATGCCGACCGACGAGTCCGGGCCCACCGGTCAGGGAGATGTCGTGGACACCGACCGGCAGCTGACGCTGTATCAGCCCTCCGGTGGTAAGGTTGCCGCTACTCCGGAGGTGCCACCTGAGCCTGCTCAAGACGGACGGGTCGGACGTGATCGGTCCCCGACCCGGCCTTCGACTCGGTCGGCTCCTGATGACTCGAGGAGGGACGCGCCGAGGCCCCGGCCGAGCGGGACCCTATCAATTCCTGGGGCGACCCCCGCCCCGAGCGCGATCAGCCGGACTCTTCCCCAGGCGATGGATAAGGGTAAGGCTGCAGAACCACCATCCGGCTCCGGGGAGAAATCGGGGTCTGCCTTCACTACCGATGGCGCCCGAAATCTCATCGAAACAGTGTTGCTGGAGAAGGACCGTCGGCGGGTCCGGGAGTTGGATGTCTCTGACGTTGGGGCCGCCAGCTGCGTCTGTCTCATGTCGGTGAGTGTTCTTCTGGCCGTCTTTCACCATTTATTGGCTCTGTTGTTCTCCGCCTGACTCCCTTATTTTTCCTATTTCTTAGCTCGCCCAGTACATGATCCGTCTGGAGGAGTGCTACAAGGAACAGGCGGGGCTTTTGGCGAAGGCCGAGGACCGGCTGAAAGCAATGGAAGAGGGAGGCCGGGCTGCGGCAGGCAGGACGACCGGGGACCTCGAGGCGAGGCTCCGGGAGGCCGAAGAGCGGGCACTCGGCTTCGCCGCCCTGGAGGAGCAACTGTCAGAGGCTCGGGAGCAACTCAAAGCCGCCTCGGGCCTCGAAAGCAGGGTCAAGAAGGCGGAGAAACGGTCTGAAAAGCAGTCCCGGAAGATCGCGGACTATCGAGAGCGGTGGGAGAAGGCCCAGCGGTCTGCCGACAACGCCTGCGACCGAATCCGCTCTTTTGAAGCCAAACTAGGCGAACTGGAGTCGGCCCTGGAGAAGTCATGCACGGACGTCCAAGAGCTCCGTTCGCGCCTGAAGGAAGCCGAGGCCGCTCGGGTTGCTACCGAGGCGAAGCATAAAGAGGCTCAGGCTGATCTGCTGAGGGTCTCCTCTGAGGCCGAAGGCCGGATTGTGGCGAAGGTCTTGGAGGCCAAGGCTCAGATTATGGAGCGAGCTGAGGCGGAGCTGGCCGAGAAGAGGGCGGAAATCGGGCGTCAGGCGGTAGAGGCTTATCGCCAGTCCGCCGAGTTCGCCCATGATATGTCGGAGGCAGTGCGGACCTATCGCCAGTCTGACGAGTTTGTCCATGACGCGTCGGACGCGGGGGCCGAAGCCTTCACCTTGGGCTTCGAGGAGGGCCTGGCAAGGGTGTCGGCTAAGTATCCCGAAGTTGACCTGAGCGAGATCTCCCTCCTGGACTCCTCTCCGGCGCCATCGCCTGCTGGTTCTCCTGCTGCTTCCCTACCTCCCGCGGACGAGCCCGGCGTTCCCGACCCGGGAGTTCCTCCAAGCTGACCTCTTGTACCTTTCATTGTCTTTTTTATTTTTGTATGTCGGCGTTTTGCCCAATTGTATGGGCCTCGGCCCTGAAAATTAATGCACGTTGAATATTTCTTCATCTCGCCCTCGTCCTCTTTTTTTTTTTTTTTTTTTTTTTTTAGCTCTTGGTTGCTTCTTGCTGACTTTTGATTCCCGAAGTTCTTCCGGCGCTAGGCCAGGCATCCGAGGGTTAAACCTCAGGAAACTCTTCCGGCGCTAAGCCAGGCATCCGAGGGTTAGGCCTCAGGAAATTCTTCCGGCGCTAAGCCAGGCATCCGAGGATTAGGCCTCAGGAAATTCTTCCGGCGCTAAGCCAGGCATCCGAGGGTTAGGCCTCAGGAAACTCTTCCGGCGCTGAGCCAGGCATCCGAGGGTTAGGCCTCAGGAAACTCTTCCGGCGCTAGGCCAGGCATCCGAGGGTTAGGCCTCAGGAAACTCTTCCGGCGCTAAGCCAGGCATCCGAGGGTTAGGCCTCAGGAAATTCTTCCGGCGCTAAGCCAGGCATCCGAGGGTTAGGCCTCAGGAAACTCTTCCGGCGCTGAGCCAGGCATCCGAGGGTTAGGCCTCAGGCAACTCTTCCGGCGCTAGGCCAGGCATCCGAGGGTTAGTCCTCAGGAAATTCTTCCGGCGCTAAGCCAGGCATCCGAGGGTTAGGCCTCAGGAAATTCTTCCGCTCGCTGGTCGGCCAAGGCTGGCGCAAGCCGAAGCGACCGGTCGGGGCTTCCGGCTAGTCTGCTCCCGGGATGATCATCGGGTTAGCCAGGCATCTGAGGGTTGTCAAGCCTCAAGGAAATTCCGCTCGTTGGTCGGCCAAGGCTGGCGCAAGCCGAGGCGACCGGTCGGGGCTTCCGGCTAGTCTGCTCCCGGGATGATCATCGGGTTAGCCAGGCATCCGAGGGCCGAGCCTCGGGAGATTCCACTCGTTGGTCGGCCTAGGCTGGCGCAAGCCGAGGCGACCGGTCGGGGCTTCCGGCTAGTCTGCTCCCGGGATGATCATCGGGTTAGCCAGGCATCTGAGGGTTGTCAAGCCTCAGGAAAATTCCGCTCGTTGGTCGGCCAAGGCTGGCGCAAGCCGAGGCGACCGGTCGGGGCTTCCGGCTAGTCTGCTCCCGGGATGATCATCGGGTTAGCCAGGCATCTGAGGGTTGTCAAGCCTCAGGGAAATTCCGCTCGTTGGTCGGCCAAGGCTGGCGCAAGCCGAGGCGACCGGTCGGGGCTTCCGGCTAGTCTGCTCCCGGGATGATCATCGGGTTAGCCAGGCATCCGAGGGTTGTCAAGCCTCAGGGAAATTCCGCTCGTTGGTCGGCCAAGGCTGGCGCAAGCCGAGGCGACCGGTCGGGGCTTCCGGCTAGTCTGCTCCCGGGATGATCATCGGGTTAGCCAGGCATCCGAGGGCCGAGCCTCGGGAGATTCCACTCGTTGGTCGGCCTAGGCTGGCGCAAGCCGAGGCGACCGGTCGGGGCTTCCGGCTAGTCTGCTCCCGGGATGATCATCGGGTTAGCCAGGCATCTGAGGGTTGTCAAGCCTCAGGGAAATTCCGCTCGTTGGTCGGCCAAGGCTGGCGCAAGCCGAGGCGACCGGTCGGGGCTTCCGGCTAGTCTGCTCCCGGGATGATCATCGGGTTAGCCAGGCATCCGAGGGCCGAGCCTCGGGAGATTCCACTCGTTGGTCGGCCTAGGCTGGCGCAAGCCGAGGCGACCGGTCGGGGCTTCCGGCTAGTCTGCTCCCGGGATGATCATCGGGTTAGCCAGGCATCCGAGGGCCGAGCCTCGGGAGATTCCACTCGTTGGTCGGCCTAGGCTGGCGCAAGCCGAGGCGACCGGTCGGGGCTTCCGGCTAGTCTGCTCCCGGGATGATCATCGGGTTAGCCAGGCATCCGAGGGCCGAGCCTCGGGAGATTCCACTCGTTGGTCGGCCTAGGCTGGCGCAAGCCGAGGCGACCGGTCGGGGCTTCCGGCTAGTCTGCTCCCGGGATGATCATCGGGTTAGCCAGGCATCTGAGGGTTGTCAAGCCTCAGGGAAATTCCACTCGTTGGTCGGCCTAGGCTGGCGCAAGCCGAGGCGACCGGTCGGGGCTTCCGGCTAGTCTGCTCCCGGGATGATCATCGGGTTAGCCAGGCATCTGAGGGTTGTCAAGCCTCAGGGAAATTCCGCTCGTTGGTCGGCCAAGGCTGGCGCAAGCCGAGGCGACCGGTCGGGGCTTCCGGCTAGTCTGCTCCCGGGATGATCATCGGGTTAGCCAGGCATCCGAGGGCCGAGCCTCGGGACATTCCACTCGTTGGTCGGCCACTTGTCGCTCGCCGCCCATCGGGGTTTCTCTGTGCCCAGCCGCGACCGTGTTTCTCCTCTCCTCCAAGCGTTGCCTGGGGGGAACACGAGAAGGGTATTAAACGCTAATTAATGCGTTACCTGGGAAATCGGATCGCCAGTTGCTGCTGGTGAGGAGTGTTAGTTGAGCGGCCGCGATACGCGGGTTCTTCGAGGAGGATGCGGCCTGGGCGCGAGCGGAGACACGTGGACCTAGGGGTATACGTCACCCGGATCGTCCTGCACAAAGAATGCGATTTAAGGAGAATGACGCTTAGGAAATCGCGGGGAGATACGCCTCGGGAGCCGGAACGGCTCCGGATTCAGTGCGCCTGCATTTATTGGAGCCTCCCGTATCGGAACTACCAGGGGGCCGCAGCTTGGCTATAAATACAGGTGCAGGTACGATGGAATTTGCCAAGCCGGAGCTGCAGGTTGCCATGGATCGCGGACCTCCTCCTTGGCATATGACTGAGAGACTCCTGTCGAAGGAAAGGGGAGGCGCTCCCCTTACAACTTCAGCCAACTAGCCGTTTCATCTGGGATCAACAAGGAGGGTCTCCCCGGCGGAACTCCGCTCTAGGCGTTTCATCCGGGATCACATCTCCCCTCCTTGAAGTTCAGCCTTCCGGTTGAGCTCTGCGCCGGACGCTCAATCCGGGACCGCGCCTCCATATACTCTTCCCCCTCGAATCCCTTCTCTTCCCTACCACTGGGGAAGATGGGAATATCCTTTGGAGGCGGCGTTCCCCTGGGGGCAGCGGGAGCTTCTTCTGCGGCGGCTCCTCCTCTTTTTGGTGAGGTGCTGGATGGCGCCTCCGGTTAGAAGCACCCACTTCTGGTGGGACTGCAGCCGCCCTGGGTTGAGGGTTTGGGTCCCCACCTCTTCTTTACTTTCTTTACTCCCTAATTCCCCTCTGGGAATTCCTTGTAATCACACGAGCACGCCACTGTAACCAGAAATTATTGAAATGAAAAGTATTGCACCTTTTTAAATTGTCTTTCTGGCCTTGTTGTTCTACTGGTAATACATCCGCAGGTTAGCGGAATTCCAGCCCCTTGGAATTTCTCGGCCATCTAGGGCTTCCAACTGGTAGGAGCCAGGTCGGTTTACCCAACGAACTTTATACGGGCCTTCCCAATTTGGCGCTAGCTTCCCACCTTCCGTAGGTTGAGATGCCTTAGCTCGCCTCAGCACCAGATCTCCAATTCTGAAAAGCTTCGGTCGGACTTTGGAGTTGTAATATCGGGCCACCCTCTGCTGATACATTGC
This sequence comes from Phoenix dactylifera, assembly GCF_009389715.1. Taxonomy (NCBI): domain Eukaryota; kingdom Viridiplantae; phylum Streptophyta; class Magnoliopsida; order Arecales; family Arecaceae; genus Phoenix; species Phoenix dactylifera. Next base: position 665,545 of record NC_052402.1, read on the forward strand.
CATCCGTACCTGAGCCATTTCCCTTGCCTCTTCCAAGAGATCCAAGTTCCCTCGGAGTTGCTCTGAATTGGCCTCGGGTCGGTGCGCGGCCACCCGAGGCGAGGGGAGTCCGAGCTCCACGGGGGCAACGGCTTCCGTGCCATAGGTTAGGCTGAAAGGCGTCTCTCCAGTAGGAGTCCGTTGTGTGGTCCGATACGCCCAAAGGACATTCTCGAGTTCCTCGACCCAAGCTTGCCCCGTCCGGCCGATCCGCGCTTTGATACCTTGGAGGATTGTCCGATTTGTGACCTCGGCCTCGCCGTTGGTTTGGGGATGCGACACGGATGTGAACCGATGCTCGATCCCGAATTCCTCGCAGAAGTCCCGGAAGTGCTTGTTATCAAACTGTCGACCGTTATCCGAGATGAGGACCCGAGGTACTCCAAATCGGACAATGATGTTCTTCTTCACGAACTTCCGGACTTGTGCCTCCGTGATGGTGGCCAGTGGCTCTGCCTCCACCCACTTGGTGAAGTAGTCGATGGCGACAATCAAAAATTTCCGCTGGGCCGAAGCGACGGGGAATGGTCCGAGGATATCCATTCCCCACTGTGCGAAGGGCCAGGGCGCGGTGATTGGCGCCAAGGGGACAGAGGGGACTCTCTGGACGTTGGCGTGGCGCTGGCAGGCGTCGCATTTCCGCACGTGGTCCTTCGAGTCCTCCAACAAGGTCGGCCAATAGTAGCCTTGCCTCATGATCTTATGCGCCAAGGACCTAGCCCCCAAGTGCGATCCGCAGATGCCTTCGTGGACTTCGCCGAGGGCGTAGGCCGCTTCCGCGGGGCGGAGGCACCTTAAGAGGGGGGCGGTAAACGAGGTCCGATACAGCCTCCCTTCATAAAGTACGTAGTGGGCGGACTTCTTTACAAGCCGCCGGGCCTGATCTTCGTCTTCAGGGAGGATTCCTTCGGCGAGGTAGGCGACGAGCGGGTCCATCCAAGACGGCTCCGGATCAATTGCCATCACCGCTCCAGCCCCGTCAATGCTCGGGGCATCCAGGGTCTCCAGGTAGATTGCCCTCGACAAGTTGTGCGCGTCTGCGTCCACTAGGCGGGACAACCTGTCGGCCCTGGCATTTTCGCTCCTCGGGACCTGCTGAATGTCAACACTGCCGAGGTCGGGAATGAGCGTTTGCACCTTCCGGACGTAGCTCTGCATGGTCGGGCTCCGCGCCTCGAACTCCCCTCGAACCTGCCCGACCACCAGCTGGGAGTCGGTGAAGACTTTCAGACGCCGGATGCCGAGCTCCTTGGCGAGTTTGAGTCCCGCGACTAGGGCCTCGTACTCCGCCTCATTGTTGGTCACTGGAAATCCGAACCTCAAGGCATACTCGGCTATCACTCCATCGGGATTGGTGAGGACCAGCCCAGCCCCTCCACCTTCAGGGTTCGACGACCCGTCAATGTGGAGCGTCCAGATCGGGAGATCGAGGCTGGGTGTCTCCGGCGGCTTAGGTTCCGCCTCCTGCACAGTGCACTCAGCGAGAAAGTCCGCGAGCACCTGGGCCTTGATGGCTGGTCGGGGCTGGTAGCGGATGTCGAACTCACCAAGTTCTACTGCCCACTTCACCAGCCGTCCCGCATTCTCTGGATTGCTGAGAATCTGCCGCAGTGGTTGATCGGTCAAAAGGGTGACAGAATGAGCCTGGAAATAGGGGCGAAGCCTCCTGGTCGCAGTCAGCAGCGCGAAGGCGATCTTCTCAGCCTTCGTGTACCGCGTCTCGGCATCCCGGAGGACTCGGCTGATGTAGTATACAGGCTTCTGAAGTCTTGCCTCTTCCCGAACCAGTACTGCGCTGACTGCGGTTGGGGAGACCGCCAGGTAAAGGTAGAGCATCTCCCCCTCTTGCGGCTTGGACAGCAGGGGAGGAGACGCCATGTACTCCTTGAGCTGGTCGAACGCCGCATGACATTCGGCCGTCCAGAGGAAGTCTTTTGGGCGCTTCAACACCTTGAAGAATGGTTGGCAGCGTTCGGCCGACTTTGCCACAAATCGTCCGAGCGCGGCGACCCTTCCAGCGAGCTCCTGAACCTCCTTCACTTTGGTCGGAGGGGACATATCTTGGATGGCTTTGATCTTGTCCGGGTTGGCCTCGATCCCGCGCTGGTTGACAATGAAACCGAGGAACCTCCCGGCCGAAGCACCAAAAGCGCACTTCGCTGGGTTTAGCTTCATGCGAAACTTTCGCAAGGTGGTGAAAGTCTCCTCCAGATCTGCAATGTGCTGGTCTGCATGGCGGCTTTTTACCAGCATATCGTCCACGTACACCTCCATATTCCGGCCGATCTGCTCCTTGAAGATTTTATTGACGAGGCGCTGGTAAGTGGCGCCAGCGTTCTTCAGACCGAAGGGCATTACCTTGTAACAGTACAGCCCCCGGTCTGTTATGAAGGCAGTTTTCTCCTCGTCCTGTGGAGCCATCATTATTTGGTTGTAGCCGGAGAAGGCGTCCATAAAAGACAGTAGCTGATATCCGGAAGTCGCGTCGACCAGTTGGTCTATCCGTGGAAGCGGGAAGCTATCCTTGGGGCACGCCTTGTTCAGGTCGGTGTAGTCGACGCACATCCTCCACTTCCCGCTCGCCTTCCGGACAAGTACGACGTTTGCCAGCCACTCGGGGTAGCTCACCTCTCTTATGAAACCTGCCTCCAAGAGTTTGTCTACCTCCTGGTCGACCACCCGGATCCGATCCGGGGCACAGTGTCTCTTCTTTTGCTTTACTGGTCGGTGGGTCGGGTCGACGTTGAGGGCGTGAGAAACGACCTCCGGGTCGATCCCAGGTACATCGGCCGCCGACCAGGCAAACACATCTGCATTGGCTCGGAGGAATTCCACTAACCGGAGCCGAGCTTCCAAGTCGAGGTTGGCACCGACCCGGACCGTGCGGTCCGGGCGGCCTTCTTCGAGGGGAACTTCGATTACGCCCTCGGCCGGCTCCCCGTGCCGCAAGGCCACTTCGTCTCTGGCGTCAAGTGACTCGACGCTTAGGGCCTCCATGGGCTTCTTCCCTTTGAGAGTTGCTAGGAAACACTGCCGTGCGGTCGGCTGGTCACCTCGGACCTCTCCAATCCCGGCCGCTGTGGGGAACCGCATGAGCAAATGGTAGGTAGAAACCACCGCGCGAAGGGCGTTCAGTCCGGGTCGTCCGAGGATAGCGTTGTAGGCCGAGGGGACACGGACGACCAAGAACCCGAGCCGCACCGTGGCTTCTGCGGGTGCAATGCCCGCAGTCACAGGCAGCTCGATGACACCTTCGGCCGAGATAGCGTCTCCAGTGAATCCTATGAGGGGGGTGGATGTTTTGTGCAACAATTGTCGGGAAAAGCCCATCTTTTGGAAGGCCTCGTAATACAAAATATCAGCTGAGCTTCCACTATCCACAAGAACACGCCTTACATCGTAGTCCGCCATAGTGAGAGAGATCACCATGGCGTCATCGTGGGGAGTCTGAACCCCCTTTACATCTTCATCACAAAAAGTGATTACATTTCCGACCCGCTGCCTCTTCGCGACGGCCACTCCTGATACTTCCGCCGAGCCCCCTGCATTCCTCACGGGCCGAGAGCAGCCCCCAGTGATGGTGTGGATCACTCCCGCAACGGGTCGATTCTGCTCCCGAGGCTCCTGAGGGGCCGGGTCGGCTGGACGCGGGTCTGCGGGGGGACGTCGGTCGTTTACATATCGACCGAGACGCCCTCGGCGAATGAGAGCCTCGATCTCGTCCCGAAGCTGGAAGCAGTCTTCGGTATCGTGGCCGTGGTCTCGGTGGTACTCACAGTACGCCCGAGAAGGCTTCCTCCCAAGGATCTTCTTCATCTGCCTCGGGACCGGGAGGTCCTCCCGCCCCTTGACCTCCATGAGGATCTGGGCCCGGGGGGCCAGGAGTGGGGTGTACCGGTTGAAGCGTCGGTGCGGAGAACGAGGGCGTGTGGCGCCGTGGTTCCTTGCTGGTGACGGGCTTCTGCGCCGGCGTTGAGGCGTCGGGCTCCTCCTCTGGGGTGCCTCTTTTCGCCTTTTCTTCCCGGGCTTTAGAGGAGTCTCGGCGGCCTCCTTGTTCCGGTGGGAGGCTGCCTCCTCGGCGTCTGCATACTGGTTTGCCCGAGACAACAGCTCCGGGAAGCTCCGCGGCAGGCGTTTGTCCAGGGAGAAGGTGAGTCTGCCCTTCCGGAAGCCTCGCTTCAGGGCTGAGAGAGCCACCTCCTGGCTCAAATTCCGGACCTCCAGTGTTGCCTTGTTGAAGCGGGTGAGATAATCCCGCAGGCTCTCTCCCTCGTTCTGCCGGACATCGAAGAGGGAGTCGGAGACCAGTCTTCGCCGGCTACTGACGGCGAAATGGCTGATGAAGAGACGGGTGAACTGGTGGAAGGACTGGATGGAATTAGCCTCCAGGCCGGCGAACCACGCCCTTGCCGGGCCGCGGAGGGTCGCCGGGAAGGCCTTGCAGAGGAGAGGATCCGATGCTCCATGGAGGAGCATAAGAGTCCTGAAACTCTCCACGTGGTCCCGTGGGTCCGCCGCCCCGTCGTAGGGTTCGATCGCCGGCATTTTGAACCCCGACGGGTTTAGGGTTCGCAGGATCCTTGAGGCAAGCGCCGGCTGGGAGGAGATTTCCAAGTCGGCGAAGGGATCTTTGGAGTGGCCCTTCAGGACCTGGAGCTGTCTGTGGAGATCGTCCACCCGCCGGTCCAGGGAGCGCGACCGGTGGGTGGGAGACAAGGAGCGGCGCGAGGGGGACCGACTGGAGTGCGGGCCCCTCGAGGACTGGGGTGTCTGAGAACGCGCCCGGGTCCGCCTCTCGTACCCCGCGCAGCTCCGATGAGAAGGTCCTGGCAGAATGGACCGCACTCGAGAATCCTCCCCGCGCCGGCGCTCCTCTCCATGGGAGAGGAAGGAGCGCGGGTTGTGAGGAAGAGGCGAGTGCTCGGGGAGCAGCGGCTCCTGAGCCCGCTGCGGCACCCGAGAGATCACACCCTGCAGATTCTGCACTGCCTCCGCGAGGGTGCGAACCTGCTGGGCTAGCTGGTCGAACTGAGCAGGTTCGACCGTCTGAATGGGAGGAGAAGCGGTGGAATGCTGCTGAGAGTGTGTTGGGGACGCAGCAGCCTCCCGGCCAGAGGCGCGAGAGGCTCCGCGACCGGAAGCATTGGAAGCTCCGCGACCACCTCGCCGTGCCATTACGATCGTTCTGAGATTCGGCCCTCCTTCTAGCGCCAACTGTTGCTGGTGGTCCAAACCGAGAACGATTGACACGACGGTGTGAACGGGGTTCCGCCTGAGTTGTCTTGGTTGGTGCTGGTTGCGCTCCACCTCCCGCCAAGGAACCTGCAAACAAGCCTTGCACCACCACCAGGGTGGTGATGGCCCTCCGACGGTCAAGTCAGAGGAGATTGGAGGAGGAGAGATGATAATCACAAGTGGGAGAGAGTGCTCTGGGAGGTATTGCTTACCCCCCCCTTCTCCCCCCAGCCGCATATATACCTGGCTGGGAGGTCTCTCAGGGGGGTTTGTCGTCGTGGGGCACGATAGAATGGCCACTGACATGGCCGTTACGGGGCGTCGTGGAGCAGCGCTGGGTACGGTCATGGCAGGGCGTAGTGGAGCTCCGCTTTGTACGGTTGATACAGGAGATCGTGGGCAGCATCGGGTACAGCCGTTGCAGGGAGTAGTGGAGCAGGAGGCCGCGGCGTGCCTCTGGAGAATAGCCTGTCGTTATCAAAAGATCTCCGACTCGGGGTCGGAATGCTGGATCATAGGGCAGCCGACCCGGGGTCGGGCTGCGAAGCCGAGGAGGTCCGACTCGGGGTCGGAGTGCTGGATCATAGGGCAGCCGACCCGGGGTCGGGCTGCGAAGCCGAGGAGGTCCGACTCGGGGTCGGAGTGCTGGATCATAGGGCAGCCGACCCGGGGTCGGGCTGCGGAGCCGAGGAGGTCCGACTCGGAGTCGGAGTGCTGGATCATAGGGCAGCTGTAGCTTTCCTGGATACGCGTGCCGATCACGTGGGGCATGGCGGCTCAATTCCCCCATAACACTAATAAATTAGTAAAGGCACAGAATTTGGGCTCAAATGGATATATATAAACTTTGGAAGCCAACAGGCAAAACATTTTGACCACCAATAAAGTCCTAACCTAATTTCTATGGCAACTTAGATGCTACAAAATATGTGCATTTCTATAAGCTTAATGAATGGTATACTCTTTCTTAAGCTGTGATGACACTGCAAGTATTGCTTGCTGATGTCATCAAATGTGATAAGCTATGGATCCAATCAAAAGTACAAGAATCACAACAGACTCATAAAGTATCTAAACTGTATTGCTAAGCCAGGTGATAATTTATGATTCTCCAGAACTGAATCAGCAGCACCGAAATTGTTCCAAGATATGTGGGTTGCTTTTTGTATAGAAATATCCAATATCCCGATCACATCAATAGAGCAACATCTAAAGCACCACTATAACGCATCCCCCTAATTTATGAGGATAACCCTTCCACACATCTAAAAGTGATTTATGCTAAAAAATCCAGAGATGCAACATAAGTTCCGGTTTAAATATCCTGAACCAACCTTTAACTAACACCACGACCATATCTGAAGTGAATGAATATTGTTACCTGAAACAAAAAAAAAAGTCTTCAGAGATCAAGAGTTACCTGTAATGTGAAGAGCCTATCCTCAAACTGGACTTCTTTGGTCAAGAAATCAGCTCCAATTGTCGCTTTATACTGGTTACTGAACTTTTTGTTCACATATCTAATTGCCATCGTTAAAGGTCAGACCCGACATATCTAAAACTAAAGATAGCCTCCGTACATAAACCAAATAAAAGAATTTTCAAATTAATTAAGGTAGCAAACTTCATGGCGGTTCAAGGATACTGATTCATCAGAGACGTCTTTCCAACCCTATCGACGATTACAAGAAACCAGAATCATGAATCAAGAAATGATTTTTAGCAGACAAAGAAAAGAAGCCATAGAGTTCGAGATTTAGCATCGAAGATACAATCGAATAGGAAGAAAGAAATGAACACTAACCCGCTATCACCGAGGATGATGACTTTGAGAAGCATTCTCCTGCGGGATGCCATGGAGATTAGGGTTTTCGGAATCGCCGAAGACGGATCCGGCCGTGGAGCCCTTCGCGATCTAGGGTTTCAACTCCCACCACACGATAAAAAGCCTTGGAATATTGCCCGATACGAATTCGCGAGATCGCCGCGCCGTAAATTAGATGGAAATTTGGAATCAAAAGAATATATTAGATGGAAACAAAGAACGAAACTGTCAGACCGAATGGTCGTATATTTCGGTCCCCCAAACTACCACCATTTTTCAGTCAAAATTACCTCCTCGAGGACAGAGGTGGGGTCTTAGCCAAAGGCTATCTATCTTGAACACGGCATTGATCAATTCGTGGGTAAAGCCGGGTCTTTGGGGCTTTATTTATTTATTTATTTATTTATTTATTTTGTATGCAGTTCATATAGCATAAGCATTGTCAACAGAGCCAAGGGATAAAATAGTCTACACAAAAAAAAACTACCCTCTTAGGATCTTTAAAGCTTCTCAAAGGTTCCAACGTGCTAAGCAACTTAGATAGTGTTTGAATAACTTAGTTGGAAAATATATGTAACTAAGGTTACATGTGAATTTAACTGCGGCGCTTGCAATTATATTATACTTTTTGGTAAAATAAATCTCATGCTCATTTATCTGTAAATAAGAATCATAATTATATTTTTTTTATTATGTTAAAGTAGTGTTAATTATGTCTTTATTTTGCTCTACCAATTGCTGTAACATTTCCGCAAATGATGGCGTATACTAACATGGTTGTGCATGCAGTGTCTTTCGATCACTAGAAAAAAATTTACTATAAAAGGAGTTTCCAAATGTAGTTTGATTTGTAAGACTTTGGTCAACTTAAATCAATCCAAGCTCTAGAAAAAGGTCTTTGTAGCTGGAATTCACTTAAACCTACGTGCAGGTATTAAACTACTACCTTAGTCGGACACAGAGAGAGAAAGGCTGTCTGCATTCCGCATTGGATGAGAGAGACTAACGGCATTTCCCGAGAAAACGGAAGTTTGGTCAAGCCAGGCGGTATTAGCTGTAGAGTAGAAACCAGAGACAAAGTGGCCTCGGATTCCCTTGTTTGTCTGGCCTTTTTAGTTCTGTGGTTGTACGCTCTACTTTTACTCTTCTCTTGATTTATTTGATCATGATGGTAATAACAGCTTATGTGAGATAAACTTTTAGAAAGAAATTGATGAAGGCAGCTCGAAGCATGCAACAGGATATGGTCTTTGAGATATTAGCTGAGGATTCTATCAAATATCGGTTGGGTTATGGGATGATGGGATGACAGCTTTCTCTTGCATGTAGCATCATTTAATGGCAAAAATTATGCAAGTGTAAGCATGAGTAATGCATGTTTTTCTCATTTTCTTTTCTTATTTCATAAGATCGTCTTTACAATGTGATTTTTTTTTTTTTGGTACATCAGAGGAGAAAGTTCCGAAACAAATAATGTGAATTTGTTCAACAGGCTAGTTAGTCCATCTCTTAGTTCTGGCTTACGTAAAAATTTTCCGTTGATATGTTCACAGTTATAACGATTATGAGCATCATCATTGAATAGAAAGAGCATCTTTGAATGTTGCAATGATTTGCCTATACTTGGGAATGAACAAGGCAGGAAACCGCTTTTCTGCACTCTAGATGATTCTTGCCTGATTAAAAAATAAATAAAAGAATATAATTGAGGTTTAAATACACTTCCTAATTCCAGCATGTCTAAGTTCAGTTTAATCATCTAGACAAGACTTTATTTGCACAAATGTGAAGCATTTGGCGACATCAAAAATCCTTTTCATGAATAATGCATATATCGGTATACATCCCTATTGGAAAGTGGGGACCAAGAATTAGAGCCGCATAAAAAATGAGAATTAAGCTAAGTTGAAAACGTCTACATGCCTCGTCAATCATATGCACCCCATGTCCCGCTTCTCCTGGTGCCTGGACAACTCAGAGCTGCCTTGGACAACATGCAGCCAATATAAACCAAAAGAAAAAAGAACATTGACGAAAAGGACTACAAAATAAATCCTTGATGAAGTTCTGTGGTCCACTACTGAAGCCTTGGTTGTCTTTCTTCAGTTCAATTGTTTCTACGTAGGATCTGCTTGGTTCACGATCGGAATCAGAATAAATTAAAATAGAAATCGGAATGTCCATATTCCTCGATACCTTTAGTTTAGGAATGAAATTTGAATATTAGGAAATAGTTCGTTTTCGGAAATTAGGGCAATTTTTATTTTTCTTTGAAATTAGAATGGAAATAAAATTCCTCCTAACCAAACACCTAAAATTGAAGATACATTCTCATTCCCATTCTAAAATTCAACATACCCTGAATGTGTCTCCACTGCTTGATAAGGAAGGATTCCGACCACATTTACTAGCTGGAGCACCGTATTCACAAGAAGCATGATCTTGATTTAAAAGTGCCATTCTCCAAAGCCTAGTCAAGACTTCGTTAGGGCTAACTCGATGTAGTAGAAAAAGGATACATTTAAAAAATCCTTTACAGTGGTGGGAAACAGAAAAGATATGTTTTTCAAATTAAAATTTATTTAAAAAACTAATTGCAGCTCGTAAAAACAGAACAGACATATATATTTAACCATAGTTCTAAATCCGTGATTAAATCAACACACATAAATCACACGTAGCAGGTAATAATTTAATAAATGGAAGGCAGCATGCGCTTCTTGACAAAATTTTTCATTGTCGGACTTGGTTTTGATCAAACATTAAACTATCGTCAAAATTCAATAACTGAAGTTTTTTGTCCAATCATGGGTGACAGATTTTGGGTTTATATACGCGGTCTGGATCTTCAACAATGCTCACGTATGCTTCCAATCAGCAACGCTGGAAACATGTTCTCTACAGAGATGCCAACGTAGCATTCATGGGAATAAAAGAAGAGTACAGTGGTCCCACTTTGCTTTTGATGCTTCTCGAAAGCTTTATATTTTCACAATTGTATGACATGTTGAAAATAATATTTACACAAACACATAGGCTCCAATCAAGAAATCAGATCAAGCATGGTTCTCCCAGCCTTTTATACGGCGTGACATAATTCTAACGGCTCAAAAGAATGTAATCTTCTCAGCCAATTGCAGTAAAATAAAGTTTTCCAGAACGTAGATTCCCATGAGAGTACCGAACATAACCTGGTTAATATTAACTTGGATGCGTTTAGAAACCTGAAATCTAGAAAATATGATTGATCTGTAATTTGTACAGGAAAAAATGGACGTACACAGCATGGCTTCATCTTGCAAGGCCAGATGAGGAAAAGCTGCAATGAATGACAGAAGTTTAAAGAAATTGCAAATTCTACCCAAAAAAAAACATTTCTATAGATCAGTGGACTAAAAGGAGGGACTAGACAAATCCAAAAGGAGGAACATTTTCCTGTCTCCAATCCCATGAATGCTTGTGGCTGCCACAATATGACTGCAAAAGAAAAACATCTCCCAGATCTTGTCGGTCCCTTCTTTACTTTCACAGGAGTAATAAGTATCTGATTTCATTTATAACATAATCAAGAAACTTAATTAGATGGAATGACAAGGGAACATCCCGACATTTTCATTTCCACGATGCGTTGTTGCATACACAATACTAAGTGACGCATATCCTGGGAACCTCTTCTTGGAATATTCTGCAACACCAGATAGAACTAGGCTATTTCACATCTTAATTTTTTAGGGCAAAGTCAGATATGGAGGCAGAGAATTGGTCCCGTAGGCCCATAGAGCTTCCGGCAGCCTTTTGTGCCAGTCGCGTTTATTCTTAGAGACGACCTTCATAAATATCATGGGTTGCAAGAGATGAAGGGAAGAATGTTAACAAGGATGCGTCAAGACAAACCTTAATCCAATACAAACCTTAATCCAATGGAGAAATGCAAGGAGTGGGGAGGGATCAAACTTTTACCACAGTATATCCTAAATAGTCAGCTTTCTGAACACATGAAATCTTGACAAAACACTGATGCATGAAATTTCTATGAAACAAAGATTAAAGCTGCTAACCATCAAATTTCAACAAAAATTTGATGTAATCAAGGGTTTCAGAATTGCCGTAGAAATAAGAGATCATAGCTAGCGTATGCTTGATGAATTAGAGAAACTGACATTATCTAGGGATAAATAACCATAAGAATCCCGAACTATTCTTATTCTTGGTTGCTTTATTGATCCTCTTATGACAAAAACATTCCTATTTAGGATAACTTCTGATATAATCTTGTAAATGTCCTGGCATTCACAAATGTCAAATCTGGAACCTATGTCATAGTTTGATATGCTCTTTTTGACTGGTTATCAACCTAACATCAACATCCACCTTTTTTATCTGAAGTTGGAACTAGCATTAGCCAGGAAGAGCAGACAAAATAATCACAGAAAGTTGATAAAAGCTTGACTAAATTGTGTAAGCTTTTGGACATCGACTGCCAAGAAAGAAACAATGAAATTTCAAAATGGACCCTAAATTTCGAATTAGTATGAAGTCTGTCACCGATGGCTGAAACCAGACAACTACAATTTCAACGATTCCATTACCTCATATCTAAACACACACACCAGACCATAAACCAGATAGTAATTACTTACAAGAAATCATCAAGATATCAAGCATTCATCCACCAAAAAACCATCAATAAAAGCACAATAGAGTTTAATCCTTAGCTACAACATGTTCATCAGTAAAACCATCAATAAGACAATTTTTTTTACAAAAAAAAGAGATAATGGCAAGTATAGCGAGTAAGCACAAATTTTAAGAGGATTCTCAAGGTTATCCAAGTCAATGAAGGGTTGCTCCACATATGTATACATAGCATAAGGGATTTGCCATAGGATGGTATATTTGAGTATGTACAGGTTTTCATTATATCTTGCAGTGAATAGCTCCTCGAATGCTTATGTCTGTTACACTAAAGAGTTATACTGGTTGGGAAAAAACAAAATATTCTAGGTCGTACATTTAAATTATTAGAAGTCATCATATACATATTCACCTGCTTGCAAACTTAATCCGCTACCTCATCTGCAAACTGCTTCATATATGTATGTATGTTGCAAACTAATCCGCTACCTCATCTGCAAACTGCTTTATACGTATGTATGTATGTATGTATGGATCCTCCAAATGAACATAATCTTCATGATAAACCGTGTTGAACCTCTAAATTCACAATCCCATGTTGAAGCTCTAAATTCACAATCTGCATATGGTGAGACGGGATTTCAACACTAATAACCTAATATAGCCACTTCAGGGTAAAAGTTCATCCAGACATCAAAGGTAACCCATCAAAAAGTATAGTGTGTAGCAAATTAGCCTTAGCCTTTCCTCTACCACCAGCATGCTCCATTTCTTTCAGCCAAATTAACACCCATCAGCACCTCAAAGAACTACATGCGAACTTCACATCATAAACTATAACTCAGCTGATCAAACTAATCCTCGCTTTTTTCGGCATAAAAACTAAAGCTTCATCAATCATCACTACTAAATAAAAATCTAAGGGCATAAAACTGGCAATTTCAACGAAATAAGGTTTTCATAGAACTGGTAAAATGAATAAAAAGATTCAAAAAGGGTTTCCTAGAACTGGTAAGATGTATAATAAAATTCAAAAACGGATTTCCAAGAACTGGTTAAGTCAATTTAAAGGGAGACCAAAGTTATATATTTGATCCACTATTTAAAAAAATGAAAAATCTCAAATACATAGAAAAAGAATCGTCTCCATATCACCTGATGAATCCTAAACTGCTCCTTGAAATACAGCAACTTAACTAGAAGCAAGATCTTTATTGTTTAAAAACAACAAAAAAACTATGCCCCTTTTCAACTATTGGTCAAATCAACCACTGCTGTTGCAACGCTTGTCTTAAAATCCTTTAGCTGTGCGTCAAATTTTATGGTTCCAACCTTTGAATCCTTATGAGTTCAACATGAGGCCTAATCATGCAGCATGTTATGACCAGTCCAAAAAATAACGAGTCACTCATGTCAATTGATGTTGATGTGCATGATTGGCCTTTGGATATGCAAGCTTCTCAAGAAGCCATCATGTCATTGATGAATAAAGACCTCATGCATCAACTAGTTGCTCCAAAAGGATGTTGAGATGGCTAGTATTCCTGAACTAGACCAACCTTGCATATTTCTTGCATGTTTTCAAGATTTCTCGCTGCAACTCATTAAGCTTCAAGATCATCATTTTGTTTATGTCATAGTTGGGACATGTTCTAGTGATGCTCTTCTACCAAAACAGCTGGATATTCCGATGAATCAGTAAAATCCCTTTTTGTTGCTATCAATCCATCACAGACAATTCTGGATTTATTCAAAGTGATGCTTCTCCAAAATGTTACACAATGTTGCATGTCTCTGGCATTACATAATGATGCTTGTCCATCATCCACTCTATAAAATCACATTTTACATTGACATCCATCCCATTCACTCTTGTGAAGATGTTGACGCACCTAGAAACATCACAATTGCATTGCACTGCCTACTAAGGTTATTATGATTCAGATGCAACATGCCTTGCAACTTGTGATTTCTGAATGACTTTAAACCCACACTTTCTTCTGTGTCCAATTGGATCTACAATTGATACCACAGGATCCTCATTAAAATTCAGCTATCAAGTTAAAAAGAGCAATCACGTTTAAAAACTCTGAAATAATATCAAATTTCCATGTTCCTCCTAACACATAACACAATATGTTCCCCCAGCCAAGATTTTTCCCAAGAGTTTCCACGTAGCAAAATCCATTCACACAACTCCACGACATGCCCTGCAATGCCAATCCACCTGCGTATCCTACTCCACCAATCTAGGCTACAGCTCTCCACCTGACTCCCTAGTTACAACCTAATTGCTTCTGTGGAAACGCCCAAATGCCAGACCTAACACTCAAACTTTTCATACCACACCTATTAAGTGGACACAAAAGATCTACAGGGGTTTGGAAAAGAGAAAAATTGATTCGATCTGAAAACATACCATAATTATCAACAGTACTTGAATAGAAATTACAAGAAAATATAGTAGCAGTAGGCTATCACGCTTCTCTGAGCATTCCGAAAAGCCAATTCGTCAACAACACGATATTTTCCATTATTAAAGAAAGAAGAAAGCAGAACCCATTTTCATATTCCTCAGAGGAATTTCCTCAGCGGCCTTCCAGCATCCTCATCTTGCATGTGCTGCCATTAAAGTCAAATAGCATCAATTAAAAACAAGAAAAGGAAGCTAATCACTCAAATGGGGAAGTGGATTTTATTCTGATCCATCAGAACTGAAAAAATTGGGGTTAGGGTTTCAATCAACAAAAAACTAAGAGGTTTTCGGACAAATTAGGGCCAGAAGAAAAAAAAAGGGGAGGTAAGAGATCGGGTATAGTACGAATTCGTTGACGATGCCCTTGTAGATGAGGATGGGGACGGCGACGCCGAAGATGCCGACGATGGCGAGGTTGCGGCGGGTCCAGCGGAAGTTGAATTCCAGGTTTTCCCTCCCGGCGTTCCACTCCTCGATCCACCTGTTCTTGTTCACCTCCATCCCGCCCCCCATCCTTCTCCTCCTCCCGACTTTTCCTCCTCCTCGCCGCCGCTCCGCTGTGCCGAGAGCCTTCGTGAGCTCGGTATGAGAGATCAAGTTGAGTTGACTTCTTTATATTGCCGTAACGGACCTAGGCAATGCCAAAACCCGACTCGGATAGCCCGGCAGGAATATATATATATATATATATATATATATATATATATATATATATTAGAATGGCTTAGTTCATTCCATTTATCAAAAAAAAAAAAAAAAAAAAAATCCCAGCCAAAGGAACAATAGTTTCATTGTATTTTATCGAACATTGTTATTGCCTAAAAAATTTTTAAATTTACCTTATGAGAGATGTAGAAAAGAAAAAATCTCAAGAGTTTTAAAGATTATGATTTATTCATGAATAATTAAATATTTTTAAGATGATACCATAAATTTTAATTTATGTACAACAATGAAAATTTGAGAAAGCTTGTCCCTTTGTAAAACTTATTTTTCATATTTCATGGATCATTAATTTTTCAAAACATATCCTATAAACAACCTAAAATATGTTTCATAAAGCATGTATACATTATTGCATATTTTAATTTTTTTTACAATTTTATATATTTAAAATTTTATTTTTTATGTATAAATAATAAATAATTAATATATCTATACATGAATAATAAAGCATGAACCCATGAATTGACTTGATAGTTGAAGTGATTTGAGATTATCAGATCTTCTCCATCCAAAGAGGGGTTGGGTCAATAAGCCTATCAAATGGTGCTCGTAACTTTTAGCATTGCAAGAACAGTAGACTAGTTGAGTTATTTATCGATTTAATTAAATAAAAAATGAAAAAATAAAAGTCGGCGGAGGATGCCGACTCTATGACATGTGTGAAAACTGAAAAAGGGGTTAAGTCAATAGAAAATTAAAAAATAAAGTCGGCAAACGGCGCCGACTCTGTGTTAAGTGTAACCTTAATCGGATGGTCTCATGAGCAACTTCCACGTTAGTGTGGGTAGTAAGCTTACGGGGCGGTGCTGATAACCTGGCCGATTCCTAAAACACGAGCCCCGGAACTCTCGGATGCCACTAGGGTTTTTGGCAGAAGGGCTGATCGAGGAGAGAGGGTTTTGGTCATCCATGGCGTCTAGGGTTTCTTCGAAGGGGAAGGGCAAGGCTGCGAGGGGATCGAGGGGCCCTGAGGGGCGATGGACGGGGACGTGCGTGAAGGAGTGGAGCACCTGGACGATGAAGAAGGCGAAGGTGATCACCCACTACGGCTTCATCCCCCTCATCATCATTATCGGCATGAACTCCGAGCCCAAGCCCCAGTTCTCCCAGCTCCTCAGCCCCGTCTGAACCCTACAAAGCCCTCCAATTCCCATATCGGATCGCTGGGAACATCGGGATTATTCGTAGGTTGGAGTAGATTAGTCGGAGATAGTTGGTAATGCTAGGTCTAACTCTTATCTTGAATAATTTTGATCCGAAAGACTGTCTTTCTATGTCGTTTGTTTTAGATAGTTTTTATCGACTCTGGGAAATACTGGAAATTTCAGGGCTTTGCTTCTTGTCTTAATGATATAATTCATCTTTTTAATGGAGTAAATAGCTAGTATTCATACTGTACCTTAGTTGAAATTAGAATTTTTTCCTATCTGTAATCCGTAATGATAATGTGCAGCTTGTTTGGAAGTATGATTTTGTTGGTATTGCAGTTAAAATATTAGAATGGGATGTTTCGCTTATAGAAAACATTTATATGTTTCTTTGAAGATTCTTTTTTTATGGTTGATTTTTTTTTGTTGAAATAAAATTCTACCAGTCCGTGACTGGGCATTTTGTTATATGATTTTTACTGTTTTCTTCTTCTGGTTTTGTTGATGTGCGGATCCGTGGATATATGGCTTAATTATTATTTATTGAATTGAAAATGTTTAGATGAATTAGAAAATACAAATGCTTCTAAAAAAGTATTAGACAAGACAAATGTAATAGTCAGTTGGCTGATTTCAACTGATTTGTGTCAGTTTTAGCCAATACATAAACAATCTGATTTAATTTTCATTGTGAGAGGTGTTTTGGGCGCAACAAATGAAACTGAGATATACCTATATGTATGTTAGAATATTAATTGTTTTAGCCAGAGGCTGACGATATTGAAGACTGCTAGAGTTTGAATTGGGTCATGATGCTGGGTACCTCTGTACTAGAGTGCTTACCTTCTCTGATTTTTTTTTTTGTTTGAACAATTTGATGACTTATATGAGGTGCATTCTTTGTATGCCCACCAACTTTAGTCAAGCAAAAGGTAGAAACATGGATCCAATTGATTTTGCTCTTGTTGGTTTACTTGCTAATCATCACGGCATCACTCTCCTGGTACCAGTCATTTTGTCATGTTCCAGCAATTCGCTCCATACCTTATGGTAATTAAGCATTCAAAGATGGCATATCCCTCCCTGCCTTGTGAAAAATCATGCTAGTATGATCTTCTTGGATTAGGGTATGGGTAAAAACTGATAAGTTTAGAATGGTGACTTCAGTGTAAATGGGCTGGTCCTATTCATGATTTCTTTTCAGTATTGTTCTTATTTATGAGGGGAATACCTCTCTCTTCTATAAGTTATGGTTCTGTATGTTACTATACTTCTTTTAATATTCTTCTTGTTTTTGAAATTATGGCTTCTTTTCTTTCTGTGGATTACAGTATGAGCAAACATGTTTCTAGTCAGACGGTAAAACATGCTTAACTTAGGCATTCATCAGGTTCTGTGTTTTCTGTTTGACATGAGACCATGATTAAAATCACCTGCACCTGGATTGAAAATGTTTGTAGTCTCTCTATACACTTTGCTTTGCCTTTTGTCAACAGCCTCTCCCTTTATCTGATTGATTGATGGGCTGGCTTTATGCACGGTAAACTTATGTTTGGGATTCATACTTCGTCTCACCTGATCTCTGGCATAAGGAAGAGAGCAACCAAAGAATTATCTTCATAAACCAGGCATGAAGAAAAAAGTATTAGACTACTGCTTCCTACCAATGTTTGTTGTTTGCCATCCATGTTCCATATTTCTAATAATTTGCTACTAAAACCAAACCAGTTTGCCCAGAAAAAGTCCTAAATTTGTGCCAAAATGCAACAAAATGCTGTTTATGTGCTGTGTCAGGTACTAAGAAAAGATTTTAAATAAATTCATATTTGGAGTATGAAAAACTTGAAAAGTTAGCTATGAGTGATTTTCCTCATGCCCGAATTGAAATTAGATGCTGTGTACTTAATATGGACTTAAAGAAAGAATGCTTATCTGTTATATATTTCCGCTTTTACACCTTAAAAAGATAAATCAACCTTCTCTCGCAATTTGATCCTTGCCTAGTTGCTTCTCTATTATTATCTTTCACGAATGTGGTTCCAAAGCTCTTTTATACATTTTCCCTTATGATTTTTAAGCAGCAAGAATCCTTCTGTTAAGTTAGTATCTATAAGAACTTCAATGAAACCTGAAAGGGAAAAAAAAGTTCTGAATCTTTTCATTACCATCTCCTTGTTTCTAAAATTTAATTTTACAACCTACTATGACACAAAAGGGGAGGATGAGAAAGGATGGAAGAGCTTATCAGTTTTTTGGCTTGAATTCTGAGGGTACTATTGTTACTCATCCTCTCTCTGTGGTCTTTTTCTTATCAATTGTTTTCCTGAAAATGATCTGGCTATTTATGATGTGGGGTGTGAAAACGAGGTCTCTCTGCAAGCTGACCAATCAGCTTATGTGTGATAAAGTGTGATTAGTTTTGGTAACAATTCCATGATCGCTGGAGAAAAGTATTCCTGCTGCGTGTTGAGACTTGCAAGCTTGCAATGCAAGAATTTGGCATCCTGGCTGCTTTCTGGTCCTGTTGAAAAATTTTAGGAGCAACATTATCCTGATTGATGACAAAGACGTTCTGTAAAATATGCATAAATTAGCGCAGTAATTTGATGCTCAGGTTTCTACTTGCCATCAACTTGTATCATTTCTCAGGATATCATCCTGTGAGAGGAGAAAAACTTGGATCTAGACCTACATTTCGTCATCTCTCTCTTAATATGAACCAGCTTTGTAAGAAAATTGGCGGCGTAGGATCTGGTTTATGTTTTAAAACAGCAATCAGGAAAGTCACACTTGAGCTAATCCCATCGCAATGCATACATGACTGATGATACCGGATTGCACTTTGGCCTTTTTTTTTAAGTGAGAGGCCATGAGATATGCACTGATCTAAAAGCTTTTTGTTTCCACATTCGACCTACTCAAGATCACTTATTGCGAGAAGTTTATAAGCAAAGATGCCAAGTCAAGACAAGGACTTTGTGTATGGATGCAAGTTGCATCCCATTTGTATTGCCCAGACTGTCACAAGGGAGAGGCAAATAATGCGGGCTCGCTAGATGCTCTGTTCATGAATGGCCTTGATTGCAACCGGATGGATAGAGAAAAGTTGATTACCATCACAGTGGAAGATTTAAAAGATGGCTAGGAAGCGACTTTCCCTGGAATCAATGATATTCCATAGATTTCCAGATGCAAAGGCTTTCTTATGTTCATCATAATTGATTAAAAAGCCAGAAAGACTTGAATCTTCTATAACTTGGTCAAAATAACTTACTCTTTAAGAGCTGGTACAGGTGGTTTGAATGGAGTGCTTTTTATATGCTGTTTATTTTTTTTTTTGTTTCTTCAGCTGGTTCAGAGTTTTTGAACATGCGTCCAGTGGTCTTATGCCAAATTGACTTTGCTAGCCATATCTTCTGTTCAAAATCTCCTCTCTTTTTTTAATAAAAGGATGGAGGAGGGAGGGGGAGAGGGAGAATGGCAGAGGAGAAGAGCACATTTTCTTAACAGTAGATTAAGATGAGAGCTACAAGCATATTTCCTGTTCACAATTATAACTGTATGAGTCCAGGTGATACAAATTAAGAGAAAATGATCAAGTTCTGTATGCAAGTTTTTTTGAGAACCTACACTTTCCAATGGATGATGATTAGGAAGGAGGCAGGTGGTAGCATTTTCTCAGTAAAAATCCTGCTACTGAGGTAGCTAGCTTAGTTGCTTTGCACATAATTGAATCATTGCATCATTAACCTAAAATCAGCAAATGCAAGCTAATGCAAGAAAACCTAATTAATGAGGCGCTAGCTAGCACCATTAAGCTTGAAGTCATTCCTTCCATCAGATGACCATTATAACAAATAATTGATACTTTAAGCATCAAATGAACTCAGGATCACCCTTTATTTTGTCTCCAACATCCTAATTCCACTGATCCTTGCATCTGCTGGACTGAGAACTGCTGAGTTATGAGATTTCAAATGGCTAGAGGTTACATGTTGATTTTAACAAACTTTGCATTGCAGCATTTTGTTTTAACCGCTAGTTATACCACATAGATACTGGACTCTAAAAGCACCTTAAAAACAGAATGCAATTTCTATCGGTGTCAACTTTTTTGATTCCATGCAGGCATGAATTAAAGGGTGAGCCTCGACACGACGGTAATACATTGCTCTGTTTTGACCTGAAGATCACAAATTTTTTTTTTACTAAAGTAGATAATTTATACTGTTCTAGTATCAATATATTTGTATAAATTTTGATCCTTTTCAGACTCTGTGATAGCCGGAGTCTCGTACACTAAACAGCACTTCTGATGCAGGCACTAAATTCATTATCCAAAAGCTTAAATAAGTTACACAACATTAAGAGGTTCATTACATCATGTACAGCGACTGATACCTGTACCAAAAGTGATCATTGTTGCTATTTGTTAATATCTGCTAGTTATCCACTCTGCTGCAATATTTGCCCGTCTATGTGCACGATTCCACTGAGCAATTTTGGGATATCATTCTTTGCATTTCTTGTTATGCTTCGTAGCTGCCAAACTACAAAGATTTGTTCGCTCTCCGTTTCATCAAGCATTCGAAATTCAGTTTCAACCAGTGCATGGTATAAAATAACAGCCATTATGACAGTTTCAAAGGGTATTATATTTTAATATCAGACGGCTGCTGTCATCTACCAGTTTACCAAATTAATTCAATATTCAGCACCAACTGGAAAACTTAATTCTTTTTCACTCAATTGATAAACATGTCAACAGCGATTTGGGCCATTCATAGCATTGTTTTTCCATTATTTGACCATTATTTTTGTTATAACGGCAAATAACACCTTTATACCTGTCATTGTTAAAAACTAAAACAATTCCATAGGGTGGGGTTGGGTGGAGGGAAGAACCCTAACTGAGCGTTTACAGTCAACAACAGTTTCACTAGGACTCCATTATAACAGAACAATGGTGCTATTTTGTGACATTTCTTACAGCCTTTCTCAAAACCAATGTTGCAATCAATAATCATGACTTATGACCTGTCAATGTATAAGTTCTATAAACATAAGCATTTCACCTAAAACATCTGTTCACACGTATATCTTCTTGTTATGGGCAATAAATTTGTCCTGAACATTCTCAGTCAGCAAAATTACATAAACTGCAGTAATGCCTGCATGCTCACCATCAGTGAACCTCTATTAAAGACATGTTCAGAGGGGTTCAATGTACAGACTGTTGCTGTTCATATCCCTAAGCCTACACAACTTTATTGATCTCTCAGTGACCATTAAAAACGCCAAGCCTATTTATGTTATTGATTTAAAAAATGCACTCACCATGAGAATTTTAAAAGTTCCACATTCTGTCCTAAACCCCGAATGCTTATGAGGTTACTCAGATTTCAGACCACTCCATACAAGATAACTAGTTTCTCATTAACACCGTATAATTTACTAAACCAGCAAAAACAGCAGAGAGAGAGAGAGAAAGAGAGAGAGAGAGAGAGAGAGAGAGAGAGAGAGAGAGAGAACAAAATAATACAAAATTTAGTCAGGGTGCCCCAAATTTTGACAAAGCTGATTGGAACATTGCGGAGAATGCCTCTGATGCACTTCCATCATCAGCCTTCACTTTTATCTGTGTTTTTCCTGATGATGAGTTGATAATACACTCCACAAGGAAGAAAGCTGACAATCCATCTAGCTTTTGAGCAAAGAAGAAGAACTTAAAATTCGGTGATTGACCACCTGAGGCGATGCATTGGATAGAGTGGCCTTGCATATGTCGGATGAGGGCCTGAGGTGCTGTCAAGGCTGCAATTCCTTGAGGACTCATGGAGCATTCCTGCAAAGTAAATGCAACTATTTCAGATCTTATCACAAGAATATTGAGATAACCACCCATTGTTAGTTGGTTTGGCACCAGATCACTGTGTGTGCAATCAAGACATGGTTCACGAGCCAGGTTAGGTGCATACGCAATGCATGTAGGCACAACTAAAGCAATAAGGTTGAGTGCAATATGTGGGTCAGTCAAAGGGACCAAGGTGGTTGTTGGCTTGAGTCGTATTATGCTGACATCAAGGTTGTCACTCGAAAAGAACCCCAGAGAGAAGAGAGAGAGAGAGAGAGGGGGGGGGGGGGGTGTTGGTGGAACTGGGGACCATAACTTGACAAAAGCTTGCAACAAGGCTGAGATTCGCATTAATTGAAATGAAAGTATTTATGTTCAAACATGTCATACGTTCTTCCAAGTTTGATAGCTAATCAGATTTTGGGTTTCAAAAGAGAAACATTAGTATCTACCATAAAATTGTCACCCAGACTTGCATTTATCTATCAGTTTTCTTTTAGGTTTTTAAGAAGATGACAGTTATGTTCCTTGGATACTTGCTCGAGTTTCTAAGAATAATCCATGGATGTCAATCCTGACCCTTGCACACATACTGAGGTTTTTGACCCTTCTGACTTAATGCTAAAAGATAGTAAAAAAGATTTATGTGACTGATGACTGATGAATTCTATAGTATACGAATTACCTAATGGGCAAGACAATTTGAGTGAGTTCCTTAATTAGTATAGCCTCTGAGTTTCTTCATCTGAAGTATCCATCTCAGTTTTACCACAATTTCATGTTTCATAAAAATTTCTAGGAAATCATATGTGCATTCACAAAATGTAGGGGATCGCTGATGAATAACTTATGTAAGCTGAAATTTATTGAATTTTAATATTAGATCCATGTTGCCACTCTTACATACTCTGATTAGGCAAGTGTTCCATGGGCCCAGTAGAAAGAAGCATGAGTTCAATAGACTGAAATAGGATCTGCAAAAAACTGGGAGACACACATGGCTAATGTAAACTTATAGGCAGTGAAGTGCTGTGGGTAATCATGATGCAAGACAAAACAAAGATGTAAAATTGTCACAAAACTTAAGAGTGCATTTCAATGTTAACAAACGCTCCCTGTCAGTCAGTTTCATACAATTTTATGCATTTTACTTACCATTATCAAAAATTTTGGAATGGCAAGAAAGAGACAAAGTCTCTGATAACAGAATGTATTCTGCAATCCAAACATGGTGTGCAAAGAAAAGCATATACATATATCGTAAGAACCACCATAAGTAGCAGGTCAAAAATGACCAGGTTCACACACAGCCATGCATGCACATGTACATGCTTCTCTCTTTTAATATATATGAGGATTCATTTTGTCAAATTTGGAATAATATTTACCACCATTCCATCTGTAATATTATTTCACCCAGGATTGAAACAACATTGGAAATCACAAAACTAATTCAAATAATTTGGTTGAATGCAAGTTGCAACAAAAAACTAAAGCTGCCAAGAGAGGAGGAGCATTACAATTTGATGTGGTTCACATACAACTATATAAATGAGAGAGAAAAAGTATACTAGGACAGACATCATGAGAAAAGAAATTTTAAATATCTCTGCGAGGGATGACTGGGTTTAATAGGATCAAGTAGCTTTTTGCTAGGAAACAAAATGATGAAGTTAATAACACCAACCACAACAAGGATTACGCCTTGTTGATACAATGTCAGTTTACAAAAGCACATATTTAAGAATCATACAAGCCCTCCGTAACCCTTATTATTTTTAATTTTCTTTTAATTAGGGAGTGGTGAAGACAACACCCATAACCAAGGTCTACCATACCGCCCCATACCACCAAGTACAAGGCATACCGTACCATACTGAGAGAAAACCAATACGAAACACACCTTCAAGTCAGTACAAGCCCCATACCGAAGTGTACCGACCTGTACCGATGTGCATACCGATCCGTACCAAAATAAAAATCGAGAAAATAGGTAAGAGGGCTATTTCGGCACAGATGTGTACCGTACCATACTGGACCGAATAAATACCAGTACGGTACCCAGTGTCGAGATTAAGGATCTTGTCCATAACATATCTGAATAGATTCACAATAACAAGCATGGAAGGGATCAAGATCCCCTACCCAGCATCTTCTGCTTACCTCTAAAATAGATACAAAGACAAAGCATCCTAGCCGAGTGACATGGAAGAGAACATAATCAGTAAAAATAATTTGGTCATGTTTCTAATATTGCACTACGCAAAAGAGTATCTATAGACCTTTACAAGAAATTGTCAATATAAAACATGATTAATAGGGGCATGGTTCTTAAATTATTAAAGGAAGCAAACCTGTGACAAGGATATTGCTAGTTGGCCCCATTTCCTCTGGAAAGTACCAGGATCTAAAACTGCTTTTGGATTAAGCTTCAAGGTTGGAGGTGCAGGGGCAGAAGGAACACCCAAACCAAGAAGGTCATCAATGGCTAAGGTTGCTGGTGAAGTATATGCCGACAAGCCAGGGATTGAAATTGCTGTCTCAGGTTGGGTCTGTGAATTAACAGATATCGAAGAACCATAATAGTCAGAAGGAGCACTGTATGCTGAGACAGGAGAGCCGTTATTGGGTGGACCTCCATTTTCTTCTTTTTCTGATGTGCTTAATAAAAGATCGTTCTCTTCATATCTTTGAGCTGGCACGGCATTATCTGCAGATTCTGCTCCCAAGGACAAGTTTCCAAGTTCTTCTGAAAACTCAAATGGTCCCCGATGCTCCTTATCCGTAAACATGTAAGAGGGCTGCAATTTTATATACATCAATTAGAAACTTAGTAGTAGTTGTTTAAATTTGTTTAAAGAAACATATTCTGGATAAACATAATAGGGTGTCAATCTAATGAGACCAACAGACACAAGAAATTTTTAAAGCTTTACAAGACAGCTAATCTTTAGAAATGAAGCTTGCAAGTTTCGTCCAAGCCTAGGATCATGAGATTTAAGCGAAGTTATGACCGTAATTGAACCAGCAAAAGGTCAATGACAAGATATATCAGATGAAGTTAGCCAATACAATATGTAATATCATTAGAAACAGCTATGAAACCTTCATTTCCTCTTATAACTAGCGCACAAGGATTAGAGCCTCCTGAATAGCACCAAGCGTTACAAAGGTGTACAGAAGAAGATCTGACATTTATCTGGACCTGATGGGCATATTCTTCCTGCGCAGACAAGAAAGAAGGCATTTCTGGGCTTGCTCAAACAAGACAAGCAAACATCCAGTTTTAGACTCAAATGACCTGGAATGTTTGAGCTGGATAAGTCATCAAATATATGCTGAGCTGGATAAAACAGCAAATTGTGGAGAAGTTATACAGCTCCACACAGGGGATACCATAACCATCTTACAAAATCATTTCCAGTATCCCAAAATTCTAGGGACTGCATGCTGTTATTCAGCTAAACTGCTCCTGCCGGTCGGTTCATAATCAAAAATTTGACAGCCTGGCATGCCAATTTTGAAAAAGTTGCTGGGACATCCAAACAACCCCAGCATGCTAGCTCATCAGTGTAACAGGTGCAATAGTTTCAAGTGTGAAATTGCTTGCAAAACATATAAACCAAACTAGTAAAGAAAACAATCCATGCCCCGACATAAAATTTTTTCCCGGTAGAGCCTCAAAATGATAGCTACCACCATTATTTATGATGCCGAGAGATGTCTATGGCTCTAACCAATGACACAATGTTTCCCCATTTTACTTAGCAACACATACATGATCAAGTCAACATCCCGATGTCAACAATAAAAGGGGCACTTGATTTGTATGTCCAGCCATAAATTTACATTCTCATTAGAAGGCCTGTTGTCTGCATTGATGATGCTCTTAATGATGAAAACACTAGTTTACAGCGGTAATGTCAAACAACCACTTAAAATAAAGCAAAGTAGCACAATTACATCTGGGCATCTCACATCTTTGATAATTAAGCAGATGCCTGCAAAGATATTGCATCTAAGAACAGTTTCAAATGATATAGTTGCTATAAACATGACAGAAAATGTGCATCAGTTTGCAGTATAGTTGGCAAACATTTAACAGCCTATAATGCAATTTTGCTAAGCGTTTAAATAGAAATGCAACGTATATAAGAAATTTCAATCAAAACCACAAAGATGACCTACAATAAGCTTTTCAACACAAATAGAAAATGTATTTTCAATAGCAATGATAACTAACTGATTTCAACAACAGTTGATGGTTAATACTACTCATAACAGAAGTAAGACAGTCCAAGAATATGGATTAACAACTGAAGATAGTCTACATGGAGTAACTAAAACACAAGCTTAGCAAGCACAATTGAGATATACATGAATTATGGATGTGTCTATGTGCCTGTCAGCCAAACTGGAGTTGGGATCTAATGATCTTAAGTGAAAGGTGTCGTCATCAAGTTTCCACCAACTGTTTACAAGTACCTCATATATCAAAATTTTCAGACAATTAAGTAAACATAAGTCAATGAGAATAAAAATATTTATAACCCTATGAGCAAGAATTTTCAGAACTAGGCATCAGAGTCATCAATGAAAACATTTTGTATCGAAAAGTAATAAATGGATATTTTTCTTTGAAACAGAACAGCATATAGCAGAAACCAGATAGCATCTAATTAGAATTATAAATAGGCGCGATGACTTTGCCACCTGCATCTGTTTGAGCATGAAACTGACCTTTTTTCCTATCTAAGTTTTTTCCATTGTAATGTAGTTAGACAATCTATAAAATGTATGCTATCTATTTTTAGCATTTGCATTGTAGCATGAAAACACGAGCAATCATTAACCACCGAAAGAAAACAAATTTCTAAATAATAACAATGAATTGCCGTGCCTTATTATGTTCAAACTGTAATTGTTTTTTCAATGTAGTCCTTGAAAGAAGCAAGCCAAGGAAAAATAAAATTAAAACAGTATAGAGCATTAAAGAAACCGAGTTACCTTCTGGTACACAACTGATAGAGTGTTAAACTCATCAAATATGCGGTCTTTAATTTCACTGCTCTGTGTATCAGCAAAGACCGAAACAGCTTGCTTAGGAGGGTTTACAACACGTTCTGCTACTGATACATCATATTGCAAAAGCCTGTAGTAGAATAAGGCTCGATCATGAACATCCTGCAATGAGCTATCAATTTAATAGAAGACCCGGAAAAATTCTTTCATAACCTAAAAAAGCTTCAGTTGGATATCTATTCCAGCTTCTGGGACATAATATAAGAACAAAGCAGTACCTGATGGGAATCAGCTAGACCAGCAGCCAAAGCAGCTCCCAAGGCCTTTTGTGTCTCCGGTGGTCTTCTAAAGAAACATTTCATTACTGCTGTGAGAAGATGCAAGCGAACCTATACAAGAAGATATCCAGTGCATTAAATGACCTTGATGCATAACTGCACATCTAATCCAAAACATGTGTACATATGCAATATGCATGGACGGAAAATAGAGATTGAAATAATAATTTTCTGCAAAAGAAAGAATGCATAGCGGGTTGAATGTAAGCCACATGACTGCTTGTTAAGTTGAGAAAGAAGATCTAAGAGTATCAATTCACTCATGATCGCAAGTCTACTTTTGGCTCACATCATACAGGCAGCAACAAGATAACAAAGTAAAAGCAACAGGAATCACTAAATAATATGGTAAGGTCTGGTCATTATAGAAACCTACATATGGCTGAAAAGTACAAATTATTGAGCATTCAGATGTGCACAACATTTATGAAGAATTCACCTCCATGTTAGCTCAGAGAAAACTGATTCAAGTTTCATCTAATATATGTCATCTACAACACTACTCAGGTATAATCACATGAGGTGATTATCAGTGATTACCAGCAATGAATTGGCAATAACTCAGAAATTACCGTGTCAATCAGTATCATGTAGCTGACTGACCCACAATGACTTTCTCAAAGGCAAAATAACAAGTTTTGTGCAAGCATAATTTCATACCATAATACATGTAGGTTGAACCTCAAAGAAATTCAGAAAAACATCTTCAACCACAGGGGCAGAATAGGAAAAGGTGATTCCCCAGTCTCATTATGAAGATAGCAGAGTGAGCAACAACAAACCAATTGCATCCCCCGCATAATAACATTACTTAAGCCACCAGCAAAGCAAACCAGAGTCATCTGGAAGTGTATATGAGGCTTCATAAATGTGAAGAGTCCAAAGAAAATTAATGAGAACCTTGACACAAAGAAGAAACAAATCTTTTGAAACCATTGTAAGGACAAAGACCACATGCTCCTATGACCGAAGAATTGAAGGGACTAACCTCACATAACAGTTGAAGCAATTCCTCTCCAAACCAAGAGTAGTCCCAGAATCAAATCTAGTACGAACCACCCTAAACCAAATACCCTTTATAAGGACAAACCCACACATACACCTCTACAAGAACCTGTCTTAACCTTCTACAGACTCCAAGTCACCCAATGGCCACCACTACCCCGTATCCATGTGCAACATTGCGAGCAAAGTCTTCACCTTTACAAGCACACACCACCCTCCAACTGATTGGACAGCCCTCTTAAGAAGCAATCCACCAGAGCTGACAGACAAATGCAAAGGCTTGACGAATATCATAGTTTCTGTCTTAAACCACTCATAACATTGAAAGGAAAACAATAGGCAAAAGGATCTCTTTACTGTTCACAAACGACAATGTTCCTATCAACAGCTAATCCCTAATCATAGTTTACAAAGCTCTTTCTTACAAGAATGCCATCTTAAAGACCTCGCTTATATCACTGGTTATATAGAGCAAGCAAGTGAGCATGAGAGACAGAGAGAGAGCCTTTGGCCCCTTGTTCCAAGAAGATGTCCTCAGAAATAAAAGTTTTGGAAGGAAACAATAGAAAATGTAGCTAGGTCTTGGAAGTATTATCCACAATTTACTCTACAAACAGTCTCTGTAATTAAAAAAATTTAATACCTCTGGTGCATGTTCATCATCCCAATTTTCAACGAGACTTTCCAGAATGTAAGGAGCATCAAGCATGTCCTGGGAATATTCTCCCAGCATCCATATGTGAGCTGCTTTGGCTTTTGGCTCTTGAACATTCTTGCTGCTGATATTCCCAACAACTGCAATGCAGTCATGACTCCACTGAGGATATTTTCTCAGAAGATCTTTCACCAGTACCTGTAAATAAATTTTGCAGGTATGCCAAAGAAGTCATAACAATTCACATCATTTAGATTATAAAAATATGAATTTCAACAGCCATTTACACAACAGAAGCTTAATGTGCTCTGCTGAAGATACTTGCCAGAGTTTCAGCAGTCACATAATCCTTCTCCATCTCAAGAAACTGGAGCAGCCTGTCAACAATTGCATTCACATCATACTGCTGCAATGCTATCTTTCCGACTGCCCGAATTGACTCTCTTGCAATGGGCACATCAACATTTCCAGCATATTCGCACAACTCGGTCACTGGGCATGGATTTAATCAAGACAATAGTCAACAAATGAATGTATTGTTAAATAGAAAACTGCATATCAAAAATTCACAAGGATGCAGAAAATATTGCAAGTTTAAGCATTTGAAAGGTGTGGGGAAGAAATTAGTTCTTATACCAATCTCGTAGGTATTGCTCTCATTAGCAATGGCAGTCAGCATCTCAAGTTTTAGTTTCTTCACATATGACGGTTCACTGAACTGGCAATAAAAATGTTTGTAGTCTGTGGAAAACAACATTGGAGCACGCATAACCAACAAATGCAGGTGGCTTAGTACTGCATATGATTGTTCTGAACTTCCTGAGCCAACTAAAGTGAGTAAAGGTGCTTTAATGCGTTCATAAACCTAAGACAGAAACCATACAGAAATACAGGCATTTAGAAGCTTATAATACAATATCCATTTTACAGTAATAGAATATAATAAAATCAATTTAAGCAGATTACAGAAGGAAAAACATTGCAGTAAATCAATTTGAACAGCAAAATGAATAAGAGCTGCTTTGATGGGCACCTGCTGATGAACATCAGTCATAGACATTGTCAAATGCAGAAAGACCTTGATTGTAGCTAAAACAACAGCTCCATTTGCATGCTGAAGTCTATCCTCGAGAAGATTCATTATGTCAAATATCTCATTGCTATCTGCAGGTATATACTTGGATACTATCTCAAGTACAAGGCATTGTGCCCATTCATTGAATTCCTTGATCCTGTAAATTTTGTAGATTATAATTAGATAATGCTCCAGCAAATGGGCAGAAGAATGATTCATGGATTTAGAGAGGGAGAGGGAGAGAGAGGAACTTTGTGTTCAGAGTTGAAATAAATAAAACATGGAAAGAGACATAACTATCTTAGCTTTCAGTCACAACAGGTATGATGATTCGTAAAAATGATACCATTTACAAAAAAAATATTAGGTGTGCAATCATAATATTTAGATGTCCAGACATCATATCGATAAATATAGCAAATGGAACAGCTTTAGAGCCATGTGATATTATTCTTTTCTCACAAAAGAAATAAGGTGATAACCTCCTGCTCAACATTATAAATATACATACTCTCTTTACAAAGATAATCAAAACACGAGTATAGCGAATATCTGCAAGCCAAATACAAGCTCTGATTGAAATTGTTTTGGTTGCATGTCTTTGACTTCTCCATCCTGTTCAGCACACAGCAGAGACAGGACAGCTCCTACTATAGTACCACTCCTTATATGTTGACCTACAGAAGCTAAGAATGACGAACTTGAATGTTTTAGGCTTTTAGCAGCCCTGGTATAAAAAGAAACAATTTCAAAACCATTTCTGCATCTACACATTTGCTAAGCAATTCCACGCGAGATGGAAGCCACAGAAAGTACAAAACTTTGAATTGTTCTCCAAGAATGTTCAGGAACATGAAATAATCGGCAAGATAAACATATCAAGATCTCACCTATTTAGGAGATAAAAGATCACCAGCTTGCTCAGCAGAGCTTCTCTTTCCCTGGATGCTTCCTCTGGGTTGTTAGCTTCCAGATTCCATATCTCCTGTAAAGCGTGTAGACAATTTGCAACCACCTGCCAACCGAAACACAACGAAATAAATTTCAAATTGCCATTAGACTGGAAAGTGAATCAAAATCAGATCTTTCATCTGTTAAACTGCTCATCAGGATCTGATATTAACTCGGTAATCGGTGCAGATCTAAGCGTAGGTCGAAGATCCGCACCTGGGCATCAGGATCGGACAGCATGAGGCTCTTGAGCGTGGCAGGGAAATCGGAGTCGAAGCAGGTGGCGGCAGAAATGTGGTAGAGCTTGAGAACACCCATGGCGGCGACCGTGCGGACGTAGGGGCTGCCATCCTTAAGGCCGGCGGCGAGAGGGGCGACGAGGTACTCGACAAGATTCGGGACGCGGAGGGAGCAGAGACTGCGGAGGGCGAGGCCGCGGATCATGGGGTCCTCGTCCCGGCAGTCCTTCTGGAGGAAGTTAATGGTGAGGAGGGCGAGGTCGGGGTTGCAGCGGGCGTAGTTGCCGACATAGAGGTAGCACATCTTCTTGAGGACGATGTCGGAGGTGGCGGAGCACATCACCATCTCGCTGAAAGCGGAGGAGACGTCGATTCCCACTGTCATGTAGGAGATCACCCGCTTGAAGAGGTCGCGCTTCGAGTCGTCGGCGCCGGGGGCGCGGCTGCCGGCGAGCTGCCGCAGCTGCAGCTTCAGATCGGAGACCTCACTCCTCCTGTGGAGGAAGAAGGGGATTATAGAGGGAGAAGGGGAGAGGGTTAGGGTTTTGGGGAGACGGGGAGGGGACTTACCCGGAGGGCTGGGACGGCGACGGCGATCGCTGCGACGGGAGGGGAGGCGCCATGGCGGATCTCGGATGAGAAAGAGGAAGGGGAAGGGAGATTCCGGCCTGGTTTTGATGGTTCTCCCACCACGGAGGTATTTCACCGTTTACTTGTCCGGTACTGTAGTTAATAGAAGATTAAAACGGCTCAGTTTCTCTTGGCTAGGTTTTAGGTTTCATTTCAAGAAAGGCCGTTGCTTGGTTAACCCTCCCATGCCCAAACTATGCATCTCGGAATAGACTGCACCAAAATAAAAATAAAAAATATATATTTATTGATAATGGCATTTTTCCATTCTAGCTTCATTATATGTGTTTGTGCAACCTCTATTATGATTTTTGGATTCTATTAGTACTAGTATGTTCACTATAAATAATTGTTTATTATGATGCAAAATAATTGTTTATGATATGTTGGATGTAGTTATTATTCACAAATAATTTATATAATGCTTGTTTTATTATAAAATAATTTAGGCATTTTATATGTGAATACCTTGTTCTACTCCTTATCACCTTTCCAGTCAAACACAAAGCTCCATTACTACCATAGCATCTTTGTTCTTGCTATTTGTTTTTATTGTCCTTGCTATACTAGTTTGCAAATTTATCATTTTTCTCTTCTTTCTTCCTCCTAGGGCATGTCCGTGCAATCAAACTGTTCTTGAGCTTATATGGTTTTTAGACATCCAGAGAAGCTCGTTTGCATCGAAGACCACCTATCTATTTTCTATGCACTCAGAATGTTGAATTGTAAATTAGAAGTTACTTGTGCATTTTGGGATGAGTCCGATTACCATCGGAATTTCTTTCCTTGCCCTATGTTATAGATCACTAGAAGAGAGGCAATGATTGTTTTTCATACTTACTTTTATATTTGAGAATGTATATTTCTTAGTTTGCATGTACCAATTCATGTATCAACATGCTGGATCTGCATCATGTAAGAATATTTGATTTACACGCTGCATCTATGTCCTCTCGCACTTGCCATGGCAAGATAAATAATTTGTCTCTCTTTGATTTATATGCAATATTATAGTGCTCATCATATGATTCTTCTTTCAACACTTAAAATCATCCAATGATACTCGAGATAATTATATTTGACAAAACACGTATACATGCTACTTGTCAATGCATGTGAATTATAGAGATTTTAGTTGCATGTCAATGAAGAGCATGTGGGTGTTACAAGAAGTGGATTTATTTTATATATATACATATATTCACAGGCTTACATGATATAGGTGCACGACATACTAAGACCAGAGATCAGTCCATATAATCACAAATGAAGGGCTTGATTGAAAATCATCAAGGACATCTACTCAAGAAGCTAAAAAGCGAGGATATGTCAAAGATTTAAAGAACACGAAAAGAGATAATTTTCCTCTGTATACATCTCCAGAAAATACAATTTTATTGGTCTGGCATACCATCTTTAGGTAAAGAAACAAAAATGAGAGTGTATCGGCTGAGTTGTATGTCATGATTTATCAAAAACATATCTAAAGCACATTGTTTTTTTTTTTCCTCCGAGATTGATCAATTTAACAATCTTTTATTTATAAAAAAAAAGTAAAAGTAATTTAAGAAAAAAAAAACAAATAAGTTTTGGAGATCATCACAATATCCATCTATTTTCTCATATGCATTGCTGTGCTCTGGGTGCTCATCCAACAAGTAAAAGTCCTGCGCAACTCAGCATATTATTTACAAACTCTATTATAAATTTTAATTATTTATTTGGTCGACTGTTATCCCCTCGGCCACACCTGAGGATCACAAGTTTTAAAGGACAAGATGAACTCAGCTATACATTGTATAGCATACGACACAAACTCGCGCGAAGAAAAAACGTGATAGGGTATAGGGTACAGCTCGGGCCGGCGGTTGTTGAATGTTAGAGCCGACCAACCACTTGACAGCCGACCAATTCCTTCGGCACCCACGCAACAACCATCCTTTTCAACTCTCTCTTTTAGGGGTGAATGAAATCGACCAACGTTTCGAGTCACAATGCTTGGTCTGCTTTCGGCGTCCGGCACTTCCTTTACGAAGAAGAAAATCAAGAAACTCTTTTGGAAAAAGGGGCGTAATTCGGGATTCGATCAAGGACTGTTTCGTCATTTGGCTCCCACGACCGCACAAAACGGGGAGGAAGGAAGGGGAGAGGGGAAGGCTGCCGAAGCGAGAGAAATACCAGCAGTTGGGACTTCGTCTCCTCTCGTTTCTTGAAGTCATTGCAACTCCTGAATCCGATCACCTCCGTCCTCTTCTCGGGGTTCGATTCCATCGCCTCCCCAGTTCTTGATGGGAGAGGAAGAGGAGACGATTGATAGCTCGTTTGTGGGGTTTGATCGAAGCTTTTGATCGCCTCCGGCTGCGATTTGGTGGGGATTTGATCGAATCGGAGGGGGGAAGGGGGCGCCGGAGATGAGTACGGGACGGAAGACCGTGCGTGACTTGGCGGAGGAGGCCAAGAAGCGCATCGTGCTGCTCCTCATATGCGTCTTCGGCCTCTCCTATCTTATGTCTTGTTAGTCCCTTACCCAGTTTATTGTGCTTGATGCTTGCTTTCGGCTTTTTGGTTGGTTTTCTTGCGTTTTTATTGGTGTTGCTTCTCGGAATACAGCCCATGTGGGGAAATTCGGTTTTCTTATGATTCTTTCTCGAGGTTTGTATACAGATCGATAGATTCAGGTAACAAAGGTCTGGTTCTGGATGGCGGTGATTTATCGCTGATTCGGGATGAACTGTTTAGATTCGACTATCTTCTTCATAGTTTTTATTCTGTGACTAGGAGTTGGCTGTAAAATACAAAAATTGGTTCTTTTTTTTTCTTTTACTTTACTATTATTTTTTTTAAAGTAGCTTCCTTTGTTTTATTTACTTAAATGAATTTCACTTGAGCAGTCTTTCTTGGAATTATTACTCTAGTTGCAACATTATCAGATGAATTATTCCAAGAGTATCCAGTGCCACTGAATTAGTTCAATACTGTTTCCAGACTCATCTATTGCAAATTAAATGGTATTATCTTTACACAGTGATAAAGATATAATTCGAGGCAGGGTATCGTGTAATGTGCATTTGGGATTAAGGGCATAATATTGTTAGTATATGATGGGAAAGAGAAGACTAGGTTGAGAATTATCTTGATTTTGACATTACATGTTATTAAAGCTGAATCAGTTCTTACTTGGTTACAAGGGACTAAAGTAAGGTAGATTTGGCATTAAGAAGGTTTTAGATGATGGGAAAGCTTATCTTGGGTTGATCTCTCAGCTGATTTTAGCAACTAAAGTATCTAGTAAACTCTGGAGAAAAGATTGTAGAAATTTCCATCGAAGTTGCAAGAAGCAATGCAGAAAAATAGAGAAACGTGCACATTAACTAGCAGAGGGATATGTATAATGGAGTCTTTACTGCATATGGGATCTTGGAGCTTTCACCTAGAGTTGGAGTCTGGAGTTATCAGTAAGCATGAAAGTCATCATGATCAGAGATTAGCGAAAGAGGAACCATTTTTAAAATTTATCTATTTTGGATTTATGAACTAAAATATATTCAGTACATTGTCAAGACATTAACAACTAAGCCCAGATAATAATTAAACTAAAACTTTGCAAACATAATTCTGGAAAGTAAATTATATTTTTTAAGACGATTTTCTACTCGAAGCATGGCTTGTTTAATTAAAACTCACATGACCAACTCCAAGTCGCATGGAATGTAGTGATGTACAAAGTTGCATGTCACCTAAAATTCCCATATGGATTAAACATGAAAAATAATAAGCTGATCCACCATTATGCTCTCTATGAACTCCAAGCACCTCAAACTTTTTCCTCGACCAAACAACAAAGTCTTCATGTAGTGGGCCATTTTAAACAACTGATTCAGGTTCTTCCTTATGGTGTGTCCATGATTACGGTTAAACTTAACCAACAGCAACTCTGATCTGATATAGCTATGTATGATTTCATCCAAGCCTCTCTCCCCTTCAAAATGCTGGATCAGTCTACACTCATTATCTCATGGGCTAATTGTTCTTGAATTTGTTTTTTTTGTTGTTGTTCCTACCACCATTACTGTTTATTTGCTTTCCTTGTTTCTAGAGTCACCAATCATCCTCATTCCTGCAGTCTTTTGTTGAGGGCACGTTAGCCTTCTTGTTCTCTATACATCCAGCTTTTTATGAATCTTTTGGCTTTTCCTCAGAAAAATGGAACACTGTAAGCTTGAATGCATGCTCCATTTATAGCTAAAAACTAGCCATTATTGTGCAAAGAAAGAAGAAGTATTATTCCATTATATTATAAACTTATAATTGTAGCAGTTTGCATGGATATGCAGCAAAAGTACACCAATAGGGTGAAATTCTTAAAAGCTCGTGAAGTTTGTCTGCTTTCTATTTTGGGCGACCTTGCCTGGATACCATGTGTTGGCCCTTGATGGGAATTTAGGAACCAATGGATGTTGTGTTGGACCTAGGTATAGGTTTGCTGCCCATGATGATTAAAATTTGGAATTTTTCTTTGTCAGGCCAGTGCCTACCACACCTGGATATTACCATGCTCTGTGGCACTCTTTAAGATTTCTCTATTACACTGTGACATAGTCACATAGTTTTCTTGCAGTCAAGAGACACTTTGACAAGTTAATATCATTCCCTATGTGAAGGATGAAATCTTTTAAAAAGTGGAAGCTATTTTTATTTGTTTCTTATATAGTTCTGTTTCTGTCATAGCACAGCCATCCTTCTATTTTCCAACTTAGCAATTCTCATTAATGGGGATAAATCAATCAGCTGTCTATAACAAGGAGCCATAAGACTGCCAAGCAGGTCACTTCACATGAGAATCATAGGCATCTAAAACAGAATCTGGGATAACCCGAGGCAACTGATCTACATACATGAAAAGGTGCCTCATATTCTCTCTTGATATTGTCGCAATGTCAACAATATCACTGCTATTGGTAAATACCCATAAATCACCTGAGTTTACTCTCTTGAGGCTATCATGGCAGAAGGGGCATGACTGCGATCTTAAATGCCTGCATCCACCATTCATTTGATTTTAATCTCGTACAACATTATAGGTAGGAGCATATACCTGTGCTGAAGAGTGCAAGCATTTGATGGAGCCATATGGTCTATTTTTACCATTCCCTCTTTCTTCTAGTACAAGAGCCAAAATAAGCAAATACAATTTTTGAAGAAAATAATATTGCATGAAAGCAAAGAGCAAAGTTGTATCTCAATAAAGTTGCAAGAATCCCTTGAATCTCGTGCAAAAAAAAAAAATGGGGTGTCTGATACCATTCCTTGCCCTTTATCTTATCCACTCAGAGATCCTGTGATGCCCGGTTGTCTAGTTCAAGGCGTATAACCTTCCTTAAGCCCCTAGCATGTTTTTGTATGAGCATGAAATATCTTGATCACCTCAACCAATCCCATCTGCTCCCATTCCATGCCAAAGTTTTCCTTCACTATCATTAGCAGCATGATTTACATCCATGACCACATAACGTTGTGTACAAAAAAGTTCTGCCATATTGTGGACATTTGATTTCTGTTTAACTTATTTTGGTGCTAATTACATTCAATTCCGTCCCTTGTTATTGTTTTTCGGATGACCATTTCTCTGTAATCTGTCATGTATTATTTTCAATCTTGATTTTTTTTTAAAAAATGCATAAGAATAGAAAGTTGTGTAAATAATTTAATTTGAAATAACGTTGTTCTGATAACTCCTTCCTAAAGAAATGAATATATTATAAGATAAACTGTTGCATACTTTCTTCTTCTGTGGATGTCACATATGGTATCCTGCTACTTTTTTTATTTTAAAATTTATTATTAGTTCCAAAAAATGACTTTTTACTTCTTTCTTTTTTGCATTAAAAGTGCTAAAATCATCCACATATTTTCCTCTTGTGAACACAAATGCAATATTTTGAGGGTCTATAAAGCACAAAGCCACACTTATCTGTAGAAATATGCACTGCAATTTCAATTTGTTCTTCTTTTTCCTTGCTTATGAGCCATATATTATCTAACTGTGAACATAATCACTTATCAGTGACGAGCTCCTCGGTTTGGGTTAACTTGCCTGCTGCTGCTGCCTTGATAATGTTTTTTCGTTACATATCACTTGATCTCGATGTTCGAAGAAGGACCACAACATCTAACAAACAATTATTGGTTGACCCATCTACTCGGAAGAGATCTGTTGAACTTCTCAAGTTTCCACCTGAAAAGACAGATTGGAGAACAAAGGTGAATTCTCCTGCTGCCGAGGAAGCAATTGATCAATTTTCAAGACACCTAGTCTCTGAGTGGGTGACAGATCTCTGGTACTGCCGTATAACGCCTGACAGGGATGGGCCAGAAGACTTGGTCAAAATTATTAACGGTGCCCTAGGAGAAATATCAAGTCGTGCAAGAGATATAAATCTTATCAATCTTCTTACCAGGTTTTGAATTTTTAGATTCCCTTATATATTATATTTGATAATGATATCTCTGGAAATATTCTCTTTCTTTTATGAAAGCTGTATGATTTATTGCAGGGATGTTATTAGCCTCATTTGCAATCACTTGGAGCTTTACCGTCTTTGCCAGGCGAAGATTGGGAAGCAGGAATTTTTAAAGCTCCCCATGGATCACCAAGATACACAACTGAAACAAGTCCTGTTGGCAGATAACAAGTTGCATCCCGCTCTATTTTCTGTTGAAGCTGAGCACAAGGTTGTTGCTACTCCTGAACATACAACCTTTGTATGTTATGTATATGTATATCTGTTTCTCTCTCTCTCTCTCTCTCTATATATATATATATATATAAATATGCAAGCTAGCATGCATATATGTATCGCCAACTTTATTCATATATTCAATTTACTGCTGCATGAATGTGACATTTGTTATTATCAAAACTATCCTACTTTATATTTCATGATTTTATTATATCATTGTGGGTCTGTGCTTTCACGAGATTCATTAAATGACAATCAGATGCTTCTTTTTATTCTTGCCCATATATGTTTAGTGGCTTAACCAACACCACCACCACTCTCCCCCCTCCCCTCCGAAAAAAAAGGGAAAAAGAGTCATATTTGGTTTATATTTACTTTTCTTATTTATCGCACTATTTGGAAGTTTTTCTCATTTTTTTCTCTGCTTTAACTGTTATCATACTACTCAAAAATTATTTGTATGACTTATTGTATTCATCTTAAAAGCGAAATGATTATGGTTTTGCAAATATTAGTGGTTTGAGATAGTTCTAGTTGGAGATATTGGTTGCATGCATACATGTTCATTTGATTTCTTATGGCCTTTCAGAATGCGAAATTATATAAATTAGAGAAGGTTGGTTCGAGACTTTCACATCATAAGTTTAACAAGGTTGAACTTGTGGGTTCGTCACCCTGTTCTCTATCGGCATAACAGGAGCTCTAACCATTTCTAGGATGTTGGTTCTAACCAACCTCATCTTTTTACTCTGAATAGTTCCAGCTCTTTCTTATGTTCGTTATAGTTCCACAGGTTTTCTTATGTTCATTCCAAAGAGCTCGGTCCATTACCTGTTAATAGCATTGTTTGTCAAAGTTCAAATTGAAGTCATTGAAATTTGATTTTTATGATAGACCACCAAAATCTCTTTAAGGGCCTGTTTAGATGATTGGGCTGAAAATCCTATAGGATTCATGGGCTGGACCAATACAACCAGCAAGATCATAGGATTACAGGCTGGTATGCCTATATTCATAAATACCGAGGAATATCTTTGGAGTGGGCCGAGGTCTTTTTTTTTTTCCTATGGGATTCGAGTTGGCCATTCAAAAGCTGTTCCTGAGTATTTATGAATATAGGTCCAACCTACCCTAAATTCTATAATCTTGCTGGTTGTACTAGCCCAACCAATGAATCCTAAAGGATTTTCAACCCAATCATCTAAACACGCCCTAAATGGATCCTATGGTTTAATCTAAAATATCACTTCATTTTTTCTGAATTTTTTTATGTGGCTTTTGGGCTTATTATACTTTTCTTTTGCTTCAATATGAGTTGGAGTCCTTGTTCAACTTCCTCTTGCCTTCATGACTTCTAACGATCACCTTGAATTTCTTAGCCTATTAAAGTCTCTTGTGAATATGTCCATTTTTCTTTGGTTCTAGTAGGTTTTAAATGTCATTTTTGGATTTTAGGAATTTCTTGAATCTTTTCCACCATTTGTTCTTTTTAGCTGTTTAGTTCTTTGTTACCCTCTTTGTCTCACCAAGTTCTTTGTTACAACTCCTCGCCGCACACACCCCCAACCCCCCCCCCCCACATCCCCACCCCCTTGTGTGCCCTATTTTTGGTTTATGAATTAATTTTTCATTCAAAAGAAGATTAACTAATACCACCAAATATACTTTTTTAAGTCAATCCATAAAATTACTTCTGATTCATTTCTCATTCAAATGTCCCAGGTTTTGCAGTATTTGATGAATGGTCTCATGTCTTTAGTTTTCAAGCCTGAAGACCTACAATGCTCTTTCTTTCGACATACAGTCAGAGAGCTTCTTGCTTGTACAGTTATTAGGCCAATTTTGAACTTAGCTAACCCGAGGTAGTCACTTGTTTTTCAGTTTGTATTACTTTCTTGATGTTCTGCTGCATTTATCTGTTGTTAGTTTGTGGCTTCAAATTTCAATTTGCATCTCAGGCTTATCAATGAAAAGATTGAAGCTTTGGTTCTCTCTTATGGGAACAAGCCTAATAAAGGAGTTACACTATCAGCAGAAGCGGCACCCCTAGTCAAGCCAAATGTGTCTCCAACACTGTCAGCGGATCAATTTTCTGGATTCCTGGATCACTCGAGTGTTGGGGTTGAACTTGTGCAGTTTAGGCATGACCATCCCAAAGCCAATCTAGATGAAGAGACTAAAAGAAATGCTAATGGGATGCATTTTCGTAAGAATCCAAATAATTCTTGTTCTAATTCATTAGGCATTCGAGATGCAAAAAGTGTAGCTATAGGCAATTATCTCAGACCAAATTACATGTCTACAGATACCCAGAAATTAAATTCAAATAGTACTGTTCCTTCAGAATCCAGAAATAATGATGGCAAGAAAATTGCGGCTGCTAACTCTGGAAGCGAATGGGCACGGATGTTGGATATTATTTCCCGTAGAAAGACTCAAGCTCTTGCACCAGAACATTTTGAGAATATGTGGTCAAAAGGACGAAATTACAGAAAGAAGGAAGCTACAAATCAGGTTGCAAAACAAGTTGCACAAAATGCATCTCTAGGGATTACCAATACTTTACATCATTCTGCTGTGCCATCCAATACCTATAAAACACCAAATACTGATATGTCTAAGAGAATCACTGCTTCCTTCCAACATGAGGATCAGTGTCGGGTAGAAAGCTTGCATATCCAGAGTGATAATTGTGATGGTTCAAATTATCATCAGATACCATCAAAGCAAGAAATGACGGAAAACTTTGATGAGGAAGAGGACGAACTAGAAACGGAGAGCTCTTATCCGACTGAAGATGATGAAAACAATAATGTGACAGGTCTTGATTCTCCTGGAACCAGAGTCTGGGAGAGCAAAAATAAAAGAAATGCTGCTGTTTCACACATAAGACATCCTCTTGAAACTTCTGAATTCCGTGAAGCAAAGAAGAGTGGTAAAGGTCATGTCTGCTATCCGAGGACGTCAAGGACTTCATCAGGAAGAAAAAGGTTAAGGTCAAGAAATCAGAAGGCTCCAATCTGGCAGGAAGTTGAACGGACATCTTTTTTGTTGGGAGATGGCAAAGATATCCTAAACGCATCTAATAAAGATTCAAAAGGAGAGGAATTGAGTGATGAACCGGAGGTGGAGATCTTGGGTAGAATTTACAGTGGATCTGTTGCTTCTTCATCTGCATCATCCATTTCAACATCTGGATCATGTCATTCTCTGAAGTATCCTGAAAATTATGTCTTGGCAGATTCATTTCTGAAGTTAAGATGTGAGGTAGTCTCTGACAGAGCCCCCAGCCTGTGTTTGCATGGGATGTGCTTCAATTCTCAATGTGGGTATACTGATACTAATGTATCTAGGCTGATTTTCTGAAACAGGTATTGGGGGCCAATTTTGTGAAGAGTGGTTCAGGAGCATTTGCTGTCTATTCTATTGCTGTGACTGATGCAAATAACAATAGCTGGTCTATCAAAAGAAGGTATACAGACAAGCCTGTAGATTATTTTACTACAATGCGCTTCTGATAATCATGTAATTTGAGTTCTAACTCAGTATACAGGACTTTCATGTTTTCATTGCTTGATTTATATGAGAAATATTGTTCTTTCTGATAGATTGTGATGTGTAGTTTCTTTTATTAGGTTTCGCCATTTTGAGGAACTACATCGGCGCCTCAAAGAGTTCCCTGAGTATAATCTTAGCTTGCCACGCAAACATTTTCTATCATCAGGACTAGAGGTGCCTGTTGTCCAAGAAAGATGTAGATTGCTTGACATATATTTGAAGGTGATATATTCATTTTCTGTTATACTTTGTTAATAGCAAGAAATATGGAAACTAATTCAAGCTATACACATGACCATAAGATAATGTTGCTATGCTTTGCTTTCCCCCACCTTTGTTTTTTGTTGAGGGGGTGGCTGGCAACTTTATGGCATTTTACTTACAAGGTACTGCTAGATCATAGTTGTTAGAACTTCCCACAACCTAGAAGACTTGTCGGTGTGGTTGAGGTGACTCATGTTCCAAGCTGTTGGCATGAATGGAATCTTTTTCTTTGTTAAGAAAAGATGGAATCTTCTCTCCTGACTACATTGCATGTCCCTTCTGCATGTATCCAAGAACAATGGCTCATGACTCCTCTCCAACTTATGAACATTTTTTTTTTTCCTTCTCGGCCCATTTATAATTTTGCTAGGACATTGCTGCTAATATTTCAGTAATACTTCTATCTTTTTCTGTTCCCCAGAAGCTTCTTCAGCTTC
Organism: Phoenix dactylifera; assembly: GCF_009389715.1. Taxonomy (NCBI): domain Eukaryota; kingdom Viridiplantae; phylum Streptophyta; class Magnoliopsida; order Arecales; family Arecaceae; genus Phoenix; species Phoenix dactylifera. Next base: position 708,397 of record NC_052402.1, read on the forward strand.
CGACAATATCAGGGTCTATAGAGGTCTGGGATTTCCTCAGTGTTGATTCGCAGGTTGGTACCTTGTCTCATGCAAATGTCATCCTTCTCTTTTCCACGACTATCTGTTCACTTCCTTTTGGTAGAAGAAATTACTAATACATTTACTGTATAGTGCAGACATACGTGTTCTCCGATTCCCTCTCTATTATCCAAACACTGTCAGGTGGTCATTTATTCTTTAAATGTGGACCACATTGTTTATCCATATCTTCTTTTTGGTACCCTAGGAAAAAACTTTTCTCACTAAATTAAACCCTTGGCTCCCATATGTTTTGCAGTTAACCTAGATGATAAGGCATATGAGAAGAGTGCAAAGGTTGGCAGCTCAATCGAAGATGTGAATGATCAGTTTTATAGTAAGGGAAAAATTTCAAGTAATGGGAGTAAAGAAGATGCTGCACAGATGGATAAGACCTACAATGAATCAGATAGTTCGCGATTGAAGAAGGGAAACATGGAGCAAAGTTCAGGATTTAGTGCTAGCAAAAAAGGCAATAATCTGTATCAGGATAGTTCAGGGAGTGATTCAGATAACAGGCATCAGAAGAATGCCTCCTGTTCTGGCAAATCTGATGTGCCCAAGAAAGTCGCAGTAACAGAAGCTGATAGTCTGCAAGGGGCATCTGAAGTTGTTGAAGCTGCTGGAGACTCATCTATTTCCACTCAAGTAGGTTATATGATTTTCCATATAATTGCAACATAAAGACTCATGCCTATTTTCTAACTTCTATTTTTGTGCATTTTTCTTTTCATATTCATGCTAAATTATATTTCTTGTGGATCCTGTGAAGTTTCTATTATATATACAGTTTCCCTATAGAACTAATGATGCCTTTCCTTTTAATTCAGTGGGTGCCCCCAAATTTGAGTGTTCCCATATTGAATTTGGTAGATGTCATCTTTCAGCTTCAAGATGGAGGCTGGATCAGGTACGTGTAGTTGTATGGTTAGTAGAATACATAAGTTTGTTTTTCATGGCATCCTACATGAACCATTTTAAAATGGTAGTGATATCCTCTCTCTCCCTAACATAGGCGTCAGACATTTTGGGTAGCAAAACAGTTATTACAGTTGGGAATGGGAGATGCTTTTGATGATTGGCTTATTGAGAAAATCCAGCTTCTCAGGAGGGGAGCAGTAATTGCTTCTGCAATCAATCGTGTTGAACAAGTAAACTCTGGAACCATTTGCTATTCTATTCATAGATCCAATGCTGTAAAACAATTTGTAGCACATATTATAGTTAAAGTATCTGTTCATGTTGCTTATAATCATTATAATGATTGAATGTCCCAATTGCTGGAATTATAACGTATTGTAATCTGTTTGTTCCATATCTGCTTTTAAGTTTACACAAACATGGTATTCAATTAATTTGAGTTAAAGCTTGTCATCAGCCACTATATATATTTTGAATGTGCTAATATATTTGTTCCTTCTTTTACTTTATGCTAAATATAGTGGCTTGATTTCTTTTACTGGAATAGATACTCTGGCCTGATGGAATCTTCATAACTAAACATCCTAAACACAAACGCCCCACCCCAGTTTCTTCACCGGGATCTCAGAAAGATAGCATAAAAGAGAACTTGCTCGCCTCTGAACAACAGTTAGAAGCTGCTCGTCGTGCAAAATTTGTCCATGAGTTAATAATTGGTGAGACAGTGTTTCCACTCATTCTTCTGAATGATTATTGCATTTTATTGACAAATATTGCTTTGGCTCCTTTTTCTTGATGAAGAATAAGAAAAGAATTAAATTCTTGTGTTGAGGCATATCAAAAGGGTTGTACTTTCGAGACTGATTTAATATGAATTAGAGGATGATATTCTTTGTAGTTGCTGGAATGATGTATTTACATCTACTTTTCATTAATATAACAGGCCTCTTATCATTTGTCTTGCCATCTCGTTCCATTATCAAATAACTGTTTGCATGTCAGGTTGGCTTGTAATTTTTGATTTATACCTATCCCATAAAACCGATCCCGTCATAACTGTAATATTAGAAACTGGATTTATTGAGGTTGCCAAGGTCTATCACTTAAGGTTATCAATGAGGTTATGTTTCTCTGTACATGTCCAATTCGCATTGATCGTATAGATCTTCAACTGATTCAAGTTCTTATGTCACTGCACAAATATATCAAGAAATGCTCTTTGTTATGCTTCTTGTTTTATCTTTGGAAAATTCATTTACTGAAAGAGCCTGGACATTTTTTGCGAATGTGTGCTTTCCTTCTAAGTTCTAGTATACACGAAATGGTTTACTTTTACGATGATAATTGCTATGGAGTTCTACAAAGATTTTTTTATATGCACTTTTATGAGTTTCGGCGGTAATACTACTGGAATGTGAGACATTTTCCATATGAAAGGTCATTATGTCGAAATGCTGCTAATAGCTATATAAATTGACGTGACTAGTATAATGTGGGACAATATAAACAGAGAAAAAAAATGCTAGTCTTGAAGAGGATACCGTGGAGAAATACTTGTTACTGTTGCTAGAACAATGGCTTACAATTGGAAAAACTGATATCTTAAATATTCGACAAGCTGAATCCTTCTTATAGAATGCAGTCAAAATGCAATATGCAATCATTATATCGATTATTTTATATGTTCTCAGAAAAAATTTTGATTATCTTAAAACTTTCTCACAATTGCTGGTCCTGATGCAGTAAACAGAATTGTTTCCCATCTAATCTTCATAGTATTTAATATTATCATTGTATTTTGTGCAGACAAGGCACCAGTTGCTCTTGTTAGTATTGTTGGTCGAAAAGAGTATGAGCGCTGTGCTCAAGATATATATTTCTTCCTTCAGGTAATTTTTTTTGAAAAACTAGAGTTCCTTGATTATAACATTATTGGGTAACAAATTGCGACTTGATTAATAATATTTGGAACTATGTTACTTCATCCATGCTGTGGTTGACTGTTCTCACGAATTTTGTTGCCCAATTTAGGGCTTGGTGGCAATTGTCACCAACTCGAAAGCTAATGCTAACCAGCCATAAACTCTTGAAAAGTATGCTTTGTTTGTGAGATGCTTAATGACATGTTTGTAGCCGTTTGATTTGATGTTTTGCTGTACAGTCCTCTGTTTGTCTGAAGCAGCTGGCATTTGAGCTTCTGGAGCTACTTCTTTTATCTGCATTCCCTGAGCTTGATGATCTTGTAAGGCAATGCCACGAAGAAAAAGAGCAGTTCAGAGTAGTTGAAGACAATAGATGAACCTGCTCGCATCAAACTATGATTCATAATTCCAGCTTGCTGAATGTGGTTTTGCTTGCACTGGCTGGTCATGGGCGAGGTAGATTTACTTCACCCAGAAAACATTGCCACTACAAAAATCTGGCTAGATGGGGTTGTTGCTTTTGTGCCATCGGTTGAAGACTTTGAAGTATATCCATCTGTTGTGGGATTTGCTTGGTCTCCCATTAGCCTGTCCGAACGTGTTTCTTTGCAATTGGATAAACATGTCGTATGTCTTTATCCATGGAAAGCTACAATATTTTTCTTCGCATACCACTTGTACAGTTGATTCTTTTTTCCCTTTCCCCCCCAGATTTTCTATACTTGATTTTTTGTAATCAGAGAAATATTGTATCGAGGCATCTTAATGAGATAATTGTCAGTTTTGTATATCTGTTTATACCAGACTGGGCTTTTTTGGTGAATCAATGATGTAGTCGTCACGTTATGCGTGTATTCTAAGTTCGTTGGCGTTGTGGCAGGGCTGTTTATACCCAGGTTTCAATACAAAGATCGGAATGGTGGATAGATGTCCTAGATCAAGCATGGAAGTCATAAATAAATTTAAAATTCATAAATTCATACAGTAGCATCAGAGTCTTGAGGTCAAATATTCCATGCATTTAGATACAGGATATCATGACCAACATGATGTGCCAAGAGCCAAACTAGTGTCTCAACCACGAGTATTTGTGCAGCTTTGGGAAGTCAGCTCGCAGAGAACCCTGAGCTATAAGCACCGTCCGGGTGAGTATTTGTCCCCTTTTGACTGCCTTATGCCTACAGATCCATCGCTTTCATGTAAGAGCTCCTTGAATTCGAAATCCAGTCATCCTCCATCCGAGGGCTTTGTTAGACCAAGCTACCCAAAGTTGTTATTCTTTATATAGATCCTAGGTGGAGTGGAGGTCAAGTTTCTCCAAAACACCATTTCTTACATGCAAGCTAACATTTACTGCTTGTTTGTCTGTGAGAGTTCTGGTGGGGGATCTCCAGCGTTGGAGCTTTGGTGGCATAGCGTTGCAGCTTTGTTCCCCACTCTCCATTTGATTAGGGCACTGCCATGGCAGCAGCCGCTACTGCTAATTTTTAAAACATTGTTTACAGTTTTATGTAGGAATTTCAGATACATAATTATAATTGCTCATTATCACGCTCAATACTACCAAGATCATCAGAGATTTTCTTTCACATTGTTAAGATCTTCTAAAATTCAGAATTATTAGCGGATACAGAAAAATAATTACCGACGCCCAAGCAAACTTCTTTTGAGTACCAAAATACTACATCGCCCAATCCCCCATATTCACATGGATGGAAGGAACGTGATTGTATCTCAACCCAAATCCCTAGCTGCTTGAATTGCTCATAAACAACAGCCTGATGTTGTTTGTCATGCACATGGGAGAGGCGAATTTAGCCATCAAACTGGTGTAGCCGTTTTTACAGGGATAATAATGCAAGCCACCACAATAGCCATGTTCTATATCTACTACTCAGTGATCCAAAAGTTACATGAAACACGAAGACATATAACAGTCCTTGCTTCTACTTAATCAAGATTGCCCAACTACTTAAGCACCATTCCAATAGATGACTATAGAGCTCCTTGGTGAACCATGCAAAAATGGTAAAACAAATACAAAACCCACTTTTCCCTAATAATAAATTCAACCAACATCAATTCGAACATAGCTCTTCAACATAATGCACCTCCTGATAAAAACATTTCATGCTCGCTTCAGATGCAATGTTCCCCATCTCACATTTCTACAACATTTATGACTTATCTTTCATAACCATTTCTTTCAACAATCTAAATCCCAAAATCCATAATCATATATGCCTTTTCCAACCGTACAGCATGAAATCTCCCTCTTAGTGGACAACTGGGCATATCTGGACATTACTCTTCATTTGTCATTTATTAACTGTAAAAACCTGCAAGGTGAGCATCTTGAAATCTAGTATGCAATAAGATAACCTTAAACTATTCGATATTATTAATGCTGACAATCCAATATGCAAAAAGTATATGATCATCATTTTCTTCAGCTACTGACATTTAAGTAAATCATAAGGATGACATTCACCATGTTCAGATACTGTGAGAAGAACGTAGTCAGCAAATACTATTTCTACAACATATTGGATCCGCTGGTCGGTGCGGACATCCATCTGGAGCATATAAAGAAATTTGAAACCAAATAGGGAGGAAGAAAATCCAAAAGGCCATTGTCCCATCTACTTGGTGCCAGTCATTGCAGACCTACCTACACTGGCTCCCATACAGGGTCTAATCCTCCTATCTGAGCCTCTCTTGGTTTCTATTACCCTGTTCAAACCCTTTAACTTGGAAGTCAAAAATTTGTCCTCATTAGGACTATTTCTAGCCCATTTCACAAAAGGACAAAACAATTAAGGCTTGCCTGCCTTTCTGCTCACTTAGTGTTACTCGTAAGGTCCTTCTAACCCATATCTAATTACCATTCTTAGTGCCATTCATAATCGCCTCTTCATAATCATGTAGCCCAGTTCAGTCGAAGACAAGAAGTTGTTGCAGTACCTGCTATCATTTACACCTGTAAGCTCTGCTAGTTGACAAAAGACGTAAGAGCTAAGTCTATAGTCATCTAGGGGATGATGTAATATAGATGAATATCGGAATTACAGTAATTACATTCCAACAGATCTACCAAGAAATAGCTCTAGATTATAACATATTGTTCTAAACCTTTACATCAAAATACTACTTCGAATAGAAAAGTATACACTGACTTCAAATTTGACATAAATCGTAGATCAAACACTTTTTTGCAGATATAAAGAATTGCAAGATCCATACATGAAACTTTTGATCAGTTATGTGCTGCGCTAATGTGGACATGTTGGAAAGAGAGAAACATGCTTATTTTCCCCTACTAGCAATTCATGTCTTGAGTATTGTATTAAATCTTTTTACAGATGGGTCCATTCTCTGTGATAAAAACTTCTTCATTTTACCAAAGAAAGCTGTATTAGGAATAGTCTCCCCCCAATCCCTCCTTTTAGTTCTCCTGTTATCTTCTCTGTAATTCTTTCTTCCACCACAATAGAAGTTAAGTGGCTTCAGCCTTCTTTTCCGTCCACAAAAAAAACAAAGAATTGTGACAAATAGACTATGAATGTTGCACTAGGCATCCGCTATTGTTACATGATTTCCATCGTGTCAGAATATTGTTGTGCAAACCATAACATGCCTTCGAGGTAAGTCATTATCATATAATGAGATAAGTCCCTCATTACATGATAAATCAATCCACGCCAAATGAGCTGCATCGCCGGTCATAAGAAAAAGGTGAAATGGAAAACTCCTTACTTGTTTTATATATATATATATAGACACACACACACACATATATATATAGACACGCACATATATATAAATATTATTAGTATTATTACTATTATTAGTACTAGTAGCACTATTACTATTATTGGCACCATTACTATTATTGGAACCAATACCATTTTTGGTACCATTGCTATTTTTGGTATCATTCCTATCATTAGTATTGTTACTATTACTATTTTTAGTAATATTACTAAAAAAACTATTTTTAGTAATATTGCTATTTTTTTAGCAAAAATGCTATTTTAGCAATATTGCTATATTGCTATTTTTAGCAATTTTGTTATATTTCTATTTTTAGCAATTTTGCTATATTGCTATTTTTAGCAATTTTGCTATATTGCTATTTTTAGCACTATTGCTATTATTATCACTATTGCTATTATTAGTACTATTATTATTATTAGTAATAGCACTAAAAATAGTATGTTATTACTATTTTTAGTACTATTACTATGTTTAGGACTATTACTATTATTTGTAATAATATTAGGAGTATTACTATTATTAGTACTATTACTATTATTTGTATTATTACTATTATTAGGACTATCACTATTATTATTATTATTAGGATCATTATTGTCATTGGTATTGTTACTATTTTTAGTATTGGTACTATTTTGGTTTTATTGCTATTATTACTATTATTACTATTTTTAGTACTATTACTATTTTTCATACCATTACTATTTTTAATAATATTACTATTTTTAGTATCGTTACTATTATTAGTATTATTACACATGCCCCATGTTCTTATGGTCTGCATGCAATTATGCCCGCCGTCCATGGCAAGACCACCTGCTTCCAACATCTCCGGGACACGTGCTTGGCATCATGGGAATAGACGATCGAATATCCACACGTCACTTCAAGATTTTCGGAGCCAAAACAGCTGGCTTGGTCCGAAGCATCGAAACCCAGGATCCACACCCAAAAAATCCTCAGAATAAGTTACTTGGGTTGATCTTGAGATAGATAACGCCACCAAGCCTTAGAACATGGGTCATCACCCATTACATGCACAATGACCACAATGACCAGCCAAAAATAGGAGTGTGATTATTAATCCCATTTAGTGTGTGTCGAATGAGGAGGGGGGGGGAGAAAAAGGTGAAATGGAAAACCCTTTACCTGCTTTTTTTAACTCAAAAGCCAAATCAAACAGCATTAAATGGCTGAGTGGACAATCTTGACATAAAATCCTAAGGGCCCAAATTGAAGGAAATTTTGGTTTTCAGCCTCTATATAATTCAACCCAAGGTTCGCTGTACCGGTCGGTACCGGTCGGTACCGAGCGTACCGTACCCGTACCGATGGGTACCGGTATCGGTACACCAATGTCGGTACGGTCGGTACCGAGCGTACGGTACCGTACCGACAATCGGTACGCCTATACTAGTGCGGCACCGGTACGGGGTTCGGTACCGGTACGGCGAACCTTGATTCAACCACTACAAGCTATCAAAGCCAAGGCCAGGATCTAAAGTATATAACCAAAACCTTTGCACTCGGATAAAAAAGAGGGGGGGAGTCCCTCATTATATGATAAATCAGTTCACGCCAAATGAGTTGCATCACCGATCAGAAGTTTACGAGGCGCTCAACAATCTCATAGCACTCTAGATACGCGACTCTAGATATATTATATGATGCAATGCATAAAATATATCTTGTCCTCCATTTTAATTGCATATTTAGTTAAAAAAAACATATCCGTTCTAAAACTACATGCTATGCATTTCGTTGATCTGGATTTTTGAAAAGCCATCATGTGAGACTTCCCTCGTCAATTTGAACTAAAAACTCACCTCCGTGTTAACCCTCATAAATATGAAATAAGATCAACAAATGCTATAACACATGCAAACTAACAACCAAAAATCCTCATATTGAAGATTGATTTTTCCTGCATCTATAATAATGGATAAAATGACAAGCTACAATAAGGAACAAGCCTTTCCTTAGTAATCTAGAGATAATAAAGCATTCAATCCTAAAATAGGATGCAGTGACTGAAAATTGCAAGCTATTGCATAATCTACTTCACAATTTTAATCCAAATAATCTGATGTACTCCACTCTTTCCAGACCCTAGGCCCTTAGTATCAAAGACCCTTTGTTTATTAGGACTCCTGACATCATTGTTGGAAAACAGCGATATTATCTTATCAATTAGCGCAATTCTTACACTTGGTCCTATATATTCAATCCTCATCCTAACCTTTCTGTGTTACATTAAATCCTCCTCGATGTACACATATCTATCACCCATATTCCTGGACCTTCTTTAATTACCCAACTTCTATGAAGCTATTCTTCAAAATATAGATTGATCCAAAAGCATCTAATTCCTTCCTCAACTTAGCCCAATTCAATCAGATATTTCTAACCATCATTTTCTTTTATCATCCTCCTATAACATCATAAACATGAGAATAAATTTCCATAATAGTTGATACATCACCCTTATAATTATAAATAGATTTCAAAATTTCTAGTGTCATATCAAATTTTGTTATTTTCCATAGTCCAACTGATAGTTTCTCCAAGCACAATTATCCTTTTCAACGACATTCTCCTTCAGTTGTCTAATGGTCCAGTCCTACTTCAATAATTTCAATTATCCATTGGCATCACCATGATTTACCAAGGTTTGGTTACCCTTGCTCTTCGCACACCTAAAGTTTAATCTACATCTCTTATTTCCCCTACTCACTTAATAATTTCTAGATTTCTTTTGTGGCTTATTATTCCAGCAAATCACAATGGATTTAGAGTTTAGTATTCAGGCTTTATGATAATCATAAGGTGAATACTTACCTTTAAGGGGCTTTTTGGCCCATCTACACCAAACGAACAAAAATGAATAAAATAAAAACATTATAGAGTGGTTCCTCATGTCTATGTCCTCTCCATCCCATAAGCAACATCTTCTATATCATTAAAATCAGAAACCCAAAATCAGACAAGCAATGTATTCAAAATGTATTACCTAGGCATTTACCAGCATGGGACATGACAAAATTGAAAAGAAAAAAAAGAAAGAATATTAAATCAAACTTGTATCGCCAATTTACATCTAATAAAATCAAACTTAACAAGAAATTTCTCATCCACAAGACCAGGACGATTTAAAAAAAATTATGGAACAATCTACTTTATCTAAATCTCCTTTGTCGAACAGTTATAAAGTTACGTGTCAAAAAGGCATCATCAAACGCTCTGAATAATTCATCCAACATGAGCAGCCTCCAAGAAACATAAGCCAGACAATGATTTTCATAGCCTGTAGCTTTTCTAAGAAATTTGAATTTGCTATCAATATCCACAACCAAGTCACAATATAACTCTTAATGTAGAAACAAAAAGAAAAATCCTAGCTTCATTCAATAAGTATCTAATCAGACAAGATCGAAGCCACACTCACATTCTCATTAAAAAGAAAAGCAAAAATAGTGGCAAAAGTTCAGCTAAATAACGGGAAATCACAAAATTGTGCATGTAAAGTTCCCCCCTTTTAATGCATTAGAAGGATGCAGAGTCCGCCGCCTTTTTCCTCGGGGCCGCTTGAGTACCTAAATCAAGAACCATTTTCAACAAAAAAAAAAGAATCAACAAATCGTGTCTTTGAATAAGAGAGGGATCCCGATGAGTACCTTCACGGAAATTGGTCTTGAAGCGGCGAGGGACGTGGCGGAGGTACCTCATCCTCCCAGTCCCGGTCGTCTTCCTCCGGATCGCCTTCACGCTCCAGTTATCTACAACAAAGAAAGATCAAAACCCCAGAAAAGACCACAAGAACAGAGAGAGAGAAAGTTTGCGAGGAGGGTTGTACATTTGCGGATCCGGGCGGACGGGTAGCCGCAGGCGGCACATCGGCTCTTCTGAAGGTGGAAGCTCCGGCGCCCGCAGCGGACGCAGAGGGTGTGGGTCTTGTTCCTCCGCTTCCCGAAGCTCCCCGTTCCCTTACCCTGCGATCGGCGGCGCCGCAACCATGGACGGGCGAAGTTATGGTTTCGAAGCAATACAAGAAGAAGAGAACGGCGACGAGTGAGAGAACGGGTCTTACCATCGGGTCTGCTCCGCCGCGGATTAAACCCTAGCCAAGGCCTCCGATATCGAGCGTTTTATTTCCCGGGGACGCCAAGTCGGCACTCGGCAACCATCGATGTAGGTCTTATACACCCGAAAAAGATTTATACCTACGATCACTATTACATCTGCCCGTTAACGGCTGCAGATGAATCATCACACAAGCTGTACGTGAATGGGTTGGGCTTGGTTGGGTTACGAGTTTGCTTGAGATCACTAGGTTCAGAGGCAAGCTTCTATAAAATTCTTCTGTCTTAATACAAAGGTCTCCCTGGCCAAGATTGAATTGGTAGCAGAATTTATTCGAGCTCACTTGACTTGACTAAGAAATAAGCCCATATCAAGCTATGTCTTAGGTTAGGCTCACATACGAGCCATGCTTGAATATTTTACTCACAGATATAAGTAAAGCACCATAAATTAGGGCTCGGAGGTCTACTTGGTGCTTGGCGAACAACGATTTTGCATTCAAATCTTGGATGATGCATCTCCAAATGGCGAGACATATATAATCATAGCGTGCATGAATTCCCCCTACTTTTCTCTCAAAAAAATAACTAAAAGCACAAGTTCAATTTGATATCATCCTGGAAATAAACCAAGCGCATATGTTCGTAGTTTTTTCTTGGTACATCTAAGTGTTCGTAGTTAAGTTTGACTCATGCTTGAATATATCTTTCGATATCACAGGTCAAGCTGAAGTAGGTTAGAGCACAAGCCAATCCATCCACTTATGGGTTGCATGAAGCTAGCTAGGTTGGATATGGTTGGATGGGTGCATTCATTATTGTTATCATAATAAGAAAGAACAAATTGATAATTAACCACTAGTTTCTAAAAGCTTAAGTAGTTAGAGATCGATAGTCTATATAAGTTCTTAACGCCTTCCCCTCCTTCGCACACAAGTCGGACCATGCTTGTAAAGGTATAAACAAGCTAAAGCATCTCAAGATAGTAAGTCAAGATCGGCTTGAATAAATAAATGGCCCCTCAAGTGCAACCTGAACTATGTATGTGAAGGCACAAAAGAGTCACAAACATCTCAAGATAACGAGTCAAGAATAACTTAAGTAGCAACAAAGAGAGGTCAACAACCTGCAAAATCCTAATGCAAAGTCTGGACATTGAACTTTAAAGATAGTTGGAAGGGAAGCCATTCTTATTGATACATGATTTAAACTCTGGCAGTGGCCTGATTTGATTGTCATATGCTAAAGAGAATCTAAAATTCAGCACAAGATAATCACATGAACTTTCAAAATATAGTTATAAATCAGGAAATAAATCATACCGGCATGCAATATGTAGGCTTACACCCTAACAAGCTAAAAGCATCAACTTATTCATGAAAAAAAAAGTCTAAAACTTGTAGAGTTACACCTTGATAAGATGCAGTTTATGGTTGGAGCCAGTTTATGCAGCCAAGAAGCTGACCAGTGTTCAGACGCAGTTATAAAAGCACGCAGCCGGATTCTGATCAATAACTTAACGACCTCACTTTATTCATAAAAGAAGATATCTTCACCGGGTCCTTCTGAATTCCATCCGAGGCACAGATGCCACTGCTGACATCAACCCCTTCTGGTCGAAGCATAGCAGCAGCTTCACAAACATTGTCAGCATGGAGGCCTCCAGCAAGCAACCACCCGAATTTGCTTCTTATAGATGGCATTTGAAATTTCTGCCAGTTGAATCCTTTACCACTGTAAAAGAAACAAAATCTTTAAAAAACTGATTTTTGTCTCACAATCACAGCAAATCTATCCCTTGGAATGAAAAAAAAAGAGAGAGAATAGGATTTGCACAGGACTCTCTTAAAGAAGACTGATGGGAACACATTGGTTTAAAGAGTTGAATTATCATGTATGACCTAATATCACTACAAAACCACGAAGCCTATGACATTTTACAAGTTAACCAAGTTTTGGTACTGAAAGAATATATACTGGCTACACATCAAAAATCTCCAAGGTAGAAAGGAAACAAATCGAATCACCAAAATTCAAAGTGGTACCCAGACTTCTTTTACATGCCTACGCTACAGACAACATTTAGTTGCTTGCGTTGAGGGCTCATGACAAACAAGGTATTGAATGGCAAACAGCATAGCTTCTGACTGAATGCATCGCAAAGGTTTGAGTGATTTGAGAGAAGCATATCAAGGCATACTACTACCTGAAACTGGATCAGGAATATGCAAATGCAATAATCAAAGCATGAGAAATGGAACTAAGATAGAGGTCTTTAACCTGCCACCCTTTGCGCTATCCACCAAAAGCCAATCGATCATGGAAGATTCTTTATCAGGAACATGATTGAGTATGTTTCCATTTTCATCAGCATGGAGAACATATATAATCCGATTCTCTTGCAAAAGCATTGGGAGTGCAGAACGAGAACCATCACCATGGAGCTGCGAGAAACTTCTACAATAATAAGTAAAAGAGTTCCATATGGTGATGTAGTTAAGATCAACAACAGGTACAGTGTTAAGAAAAAGGAGAAAGTTGAAAGGATAAATGATTAGTACTTGCACAAATTCAAGGTTGCATGCATCAGAAGTCCGTAGTATTGTGTTTGCATCATCATCTACAAAAACTCCAACAGGCTCTGCCCCACAAGCGCGTGCAGCTTTTGAGATTTCTTTAGCCACCAATAATGAAACAGAACGTTTTGATCCCGGACAAAGAATCATGCCAATAAGGTTTGCACCAGCCTGAGCAGCCATTTCTGCATCTTTAGCAGAAGTTACACCACACATTTTAACTATAGGATTTTTGTTGCAGCTCTTTGCAGCTGATGAGCATTTCACAGGATGAGGTACAAAAGCAGCTCTAATTGTCTTCACGTATGGAGGGCTTTCTGACAATGAGTTCAATTGTTCTATCCCGATATAAGAGGGTTATTAGAAAAGGCAGATGATGTATATTTAAGCACATGCGAGAAAAATCAATAGTTACATTACATTACACTACAGTACAAGGCAGATGATGTATATTTAAGCACATGCGAGAAAAATAACAAAAGGAACATCAATAGTTACATTACATTACATTACATTACATTACATTACATTACACGACATTACATTACATTACATTACACTACAGGACAGTACAGGACAGTACACTACATTACGTTACATTACACTACACCACATTTCAGTACATTACATTATATTACACCACATTCTATTACATTACATGTATGTATGTATGTGAGTGTGTGTATACATATGCATCACACACACATACATACATATGTACATATGTACATATATACAGATGGATATATATACATATACACATTATTGTATTATATTATATCACAAAACCAGCACACACGAACTCTCTCTCTCTCTCTCTCTCTATATATATATATATACAGCTTCCAAGAAAGAAGAGACGAAAAGTACAATAAGCTCAACTCCCTTCTCAAGTTTAAGCTATGAAAATTCGGAGACAATAAACAAGTTATAGTCAGGCATTGATCTAGGAAGCAACGAAAAGTCAGAAAAATTGAGACAGAGAAAGTGCTCTCTTAGGATTGATTTATAAATAGCCATTACTCACCAAAACTTAATCATAATTCATAACCTGACCAAACACCTTAACCTCCCCTACTTTTTGAACTCCTACATATGTGTCAGGTGAAGATGTTGAGACATATTGAAGCAGAAGATGAAAGGGAGGAACAATACATTTATCTCCAATTTCCTTAATATCAATGTACGTTATACAACCACAATAAACAAACTTTATTCATCTTCCTGAGCTTTTATTTTTTAAAAAAAAAAATATTTAGAATGGTAGGATTAGCTGCTCTTCATCCTCTTTCTACAAGGCCAGATTTTTTCTTTCTTTGGCAACATTAATGGCCACCCACAGTGTTCCCATCTCCTAAAAGAAGAAAACTAAAACACTAACCTAGATCTCTCTCTTTGTAATGGGATATCAACAGCGCCACCACGGCAGCAATAACAACCGCAGCGGCCATGGCTTCACCCACCACCAGCGAGTCAACAGCCGGAGCAACGCCGGCTCTATGACCGGGTCACCGTGCGAGAACCCGGGGAGCACCGCCGGGGAGGGAGCGGACACTCCGCCGGCTGCGGAGCGGAGGCAGGACGGCGGCGACCTCCACCACCAGAACGTCCGTCTCCGGCTCGGGGTGCCGCTGCTGCGGAAGGGGCTCCTCAAGAAGCACCTCGGCGGCATGGCGGAGCTAGGGTTCCGGGAGAGGAGGCGGCTACAAGTTTGTTTCCTATTATAGGGATCAACAGACTCCAGAAGACATGACGAACACGCGATGGAAATAGAATAATCATGGAAATAGCATGCATTATGTTTGTGGAAACTTGAAGCACGAGTTCAAGAGATGGTGAGAATTCTGAGAGAGTCGCGTGCATTCTTACCCGTGTGACGCCGAAATTTGAGGTGAGGAGGAAGGCTTGTGATCCTAATCGCGGTCATTCTTCTGCAATATTTTACCGTAATCTAATATTCCTGTTTTCTTTGACGCATACGATCAAACATTTGGTGTGTCTTAAGTAGCAGGAGACATTTAGGCCCCGAGATTTCCACGCAATCGCTTGAAGGCGCGAGGGGAGATGAAGGGGGACGCCACGCAGGATTTAGCGGGATTCGCTGAACCTGTACGGAGAACTTAGACAGCCCGAACCGGATGTAGACAAAAATGAGACTACCGTCTGGGTCCCAAAACCACGGATCAGCTTCAAGGAACACCGATTGAGACTAATCCAACCCAACAACGACGAGTCATAATCGCATCATATGCAGTCCCTGGTTCGGAAGCGATTGGACCCGGACGAGTGCGATCACGAGGGCCACGCATTCCTTTTCATCCACGATTTAATATTTGAAGCGTTCATCTTGATGCTATTTTTTTTGGGGTACTTGCAACATTCCATAGCACTTCTTTTTTATTTTAGCAACCGATGTCACGAAGATTCGTCGGCTTGTGACTGTTACCAACATCAAGGTACTGACCTTAGCATCGAATGATGTACCGTGCCGACCTGAGCTGCCAACCTATATGGACAAATAACAGCAACGAGCCACATGTCTTCAAATTAAAATATATTTAAGACGGTTAAAATTTGTTAAAATAATAATTATGGCTCAATATATTTTGAGGGCATGTTGTGGTACAGTTATAGTTGGTCGCACGTGTGGAGTAATTACCGCACGACTTATATGATTAAGTCGCAGAACATGTGTAATATGTGGCCCATTAGCAAGCCGTTAAGGTGCTAAGGCACACTTCCATCTTATTTGGCTATAGGGATCAACTCTTACGCTATATAAACTTACTTTCTAGGAACGCAGGTATACTCATGCGTATATTGGTGACTGCTCATCTTGGCAGCTACAACGATGAATGTATCATAATCAATGGATGAAATTGAAAGCCATTCTTGTGAAAGAAAAACGTACCTAAGGAAATGTAATCAAAGAAATGGCCTACAACTTCTTACAGAAGAAAAAAGAAACTCATGTCGGTCTGGGAAACCGAAAATAAGAAGTATTGCATTATACGCATCGCTGTCACTAACTTTGTTTAGTCCATGTATTGCAATATTAAAAAGTTCCATTTGCTTCGCACATGCAGATGAATATAGAGTAGCGAGACGCAGACAAGAAGCTACCCAGAGGATTAGCATGAGAAAGATCACGAGGTACCACTGTACACAATTATGCCTTGCGACGTAAGAAGCCAAACCACGCCAAAACAACAAAGGGAGCTTCCCACCTCTTCATAAACTCCCAGACCTCCCGGCCATCTCACCTATAAGATTCGCAAGTACATTATAACCACGGTTAAAATAAGACTGAAGGAAGAGTACTTTCACACCCATAACAAGACAAGTTGCCTGTGAAAAGTGGAAGGAGGGATGAGGCAAGGAATATATCCCTTGCGCTTGGCTGTGAGGGGCAGCAACTGAGGCCCGTTTCCGAGGTGTTTGCAAACCTTTGAAAGCTTTTGGGTGGATAAGGTGATTTGTAACTAGAGAAACGAGCGTCAACATTTTTCTTGTTTCTTTCTTTTTCACTCGTCGCCTCCTCTTCGGCCTTTGGCTACGGATGCACTGCTCCTGCCTTTCGGAGGGACCGGATCTAGTGGAACAGTCTAGTAATCACTCGCTACATTATCTCTTTGCATTTAAACAGTTCAAAATCCACTGGATCTGGTTCATGTAATAATGTTTCCTTTTCGAGAAAAGAAACCAAGATCTCGTCTTTGTCTGCGCTCTCACAGTTAAAAGCCATTGAACAAGAGAAGTACACCGCAACATGAGACGTACAAAGCAGAAGAGATTGTGCTCTCTCATCCCTTAACAAGATTAAAAGAAAAAACAAGAGAAATACAACACATCTTTTTTTATTGTTGCTGTTAAAATTGATTGTTTGATTGATTGATTTTGTCAAACTTAGTTGACCTTACCAAACTTCACCTTGATTGATTTGTGATTAATTATGTCAAACTTAATCGGCCTTACCAAACTTTATCGGTCTTTTAGTATACAATTCTCTTCTCTAATTCATATTTTTCAACTATTCCAATTATTTAAGCTTCTTGAAAATCAATATTTAATACTTAATTAACTGTTATAATGGTGTTATTAACCTTTATAATAGTAATAACAATTCGTACAAAAAAAAAGACTGTAGTAAAGGCAGAAGCAAGTAATTATCCCTCAACAAGATTAAAAGAAAAAACATGAGAAAGAAAAGGTACATATGCTCTCTCTTACTACCATTTGCTTCTTCTTCTTCTTTTTTTTCGTTCTCTCTCGTTACACCTAGCATCACACAAGCAAGGATGTGCAGTAATTGACAAAAGAGAAAGTAAACAAGGATTTCAAGTGAACGCACCTTTTTATTGTTGCTGTTAGAATTTATTGATTGATTCATTTATTGTGCCAAAATTAGTTGGTCTTATTAAACTTCATCTCGATTGATTATGCCAAATTTAGTCGGCTGTACTAAACTTTGCCGGCCTTCTAGTACTATATAAAGATTACTCTTGTATATTGTAATGGACGGGCAGAAATACAATTCTTTTCTCTAATTCATATTTTTCAACTGTTCCAACTATTCAGGCTCCTTGAAAATCAATATTTAATAATCAATTTACTGTTATAATGATGTTATTAACCTTTATGATAGGAATAACAATTCGTACAAAAAAAAAAAGAATGACTGTAGTAAATGCCGAAGCAAGTAATTATCCAGTTGCAAAACTGTTTACAACGTAACATTTTTATTTTAGAACTAAAAGGAGAACCCTTAAACTATTGTAGCCACGGATCTTTTTAACCCTCGAAGGATGCGCTGCAGGATCTGAGAGCAGCCCAACATGCTTCCTTTTGATTAACGACATTTTATTCCCTAGGTTTGGTCCTGTCAAAATTTTACGGATAGGCGAGTCATGACCGACCTAATCGTGTCGTGCCCGTACCAAATGCGCTTCTTGTTCCCTCTAGCGACAGGCACCGTCCTAACAGCGAAAAGATTCGCTTTATGGATACCTTCCTCTGCTTCCCCCTTCAAGAAGTAACCATGCTGTTTTTCACAAGAAAGAAAGAGGAAAAAAACGGTGAGAGAGAAAGCAAGGGAGATCAGAAGGATCCATGGACAAGAGCAGCAACATCGGCCATCGGTTGAAGCATCGAATAGCTCAGATGCTTCTCAGCTCCTCCTGCACGACCACCGGTATAATAAACTTCTCTGATAAAATCTCTCACGAGCCCGTCTTCCCCGCCAGCAACCGCCATGTCCACCATCGAGGCAAGCTCGACCATCTCCCGCATCGCATGGCTCCCGTCGTGCAGGTCTCCATTGATTGCAGCAGCCGCAGGTCCGTTCGTGCCCCCAGCCCGAACCTTCCCCTGACTACAGAGCAGGGGAAGAGGAATCAGAAGAAGGAGAGGAGAGTTACGGAAACTGGAGTTGTCTACGAAACTGGAGCAGGGGAGGGGAGGAAGTGCCCTCCTGCGTCGCCTTCTTCTCCCTCCAATGATCACTACTACTCCCACTCCAAAGAGAGGAAGAAGGCAATGACTAAGAAGAAGGACAAGTTTGCAAGCAAGAAAAAGACGCTGCTTTCCAATGGTTATGGATTTAGCAGCTCCTCTTTGAGCGGCTCCAACTATGAATATGGCTTCTTCAGCGGTGAAGAAGGGGAGGAGGAGGAGGAAGAAGAGGAAGAGACGCGGACCCTCTTCTCGTCCAAGAGCTTCTCTTCCGACTCGTCGGAGTTCTACCACCGTGCTTCATCCAAGAAGAAGACCAAGAACAAGAAGTCCACCAGGCGACCGCCGAGAAAAGGCGCGAGGGGGGAGGAGGAGGAGGAAATGGCGGCGGTGGCTCGGAGCGGGTCTGCGGTGGTGAAGCGATCGAGCAATCCATACGAGGATTTCCGGAGTTCGATGTTGGAGATGATCATAGAGACGCAGATGAGTGAACCCGAGGAATTGGAGCAGCTCCTCCACTCCTACCTCTCCCTGAATCCACCTTCCCATCATGCGGTCATCCTCGAGGCCTTCGCCGGCATATGGGAAGCCATCTTCGGCGAGTTATGATCTCTTCCATTTGCCATGTTATCACAATGTTTTTGTTCTCGTCCTAATAGCATTGCTTTCTAACTGTAATTCTATGTTTCAAGTTCTAGTGTTTTGCTCTGAAATATATCATTGTATCCACTAGATTCAGTTCCTCCGCTATTAATCGTGAACTTTGTGCTATAGATCAAGAAAAATAACAGTGATAGGCGATCTCTCTGAGAAGAGGAAGATGGAGAGAGAGTCCTCGCAAGCTTTAAGTTCTGTTTTGCATTGTGTCGTTTAATGGCAGAAAGGAAGGAAGAGGTTGTAGCGTTGGACCCTTGTGGAAACGCCGGTTAGAGAAGAGAGGAGTCCGGGTTCCCTGAGATCAATTGGGAATCCGGGACTTGTTAAATGGCTCGGCGTCGTGCATTTCAATAAATTAAAGCGATTTTTGTTGCAGTCTGCTTGAATTTTCCGCACAAAACGATCATAATACGCCATGATTCTGGTCTTAATACTTGTCTTCACCGGAGGCATTTCCGATCCCATGGTCAGCGCCCGTGGCTTTGGGAGGGGTTTCCGGGACAAACAGCTGTGGCACATGCAACTGCTATACTTTTTATTATTTTTAAAGAAAAATTTAAAGTTTCCAGGGACTGTGTTATGTGCCGCTTATTGTGCTGCGAGGGAGATCCTCCTAAGGACGGTTTTGTGAGGATGGATCCAATAGATTTTGGAGAGAAGGGGGACAGTGATTATCACCCACTGCTGAACAACATCAGGGCCATGGTTTGCGAGAGGATGGCTATTTGGACGCAGCATGTATTTCGAGAGACCAATAAAATAGCCAATTGGGACAACAGTATCATGCAAAACATTTAAGAGTTGAGTATGTTACCGTATGCACATCATTCGACAAATTTTAGCCAAAGCAATTGGGACTGAAGATTGGTTGTTGGTGTCGAATTGCCCTTTTAAGTGCTTGAGTCTTGACTGCCTAATCTACCACTTTGTTTCCTTGCATCCTTATATGTGTAGCTTTGATTGCATATATGATATACTTTCTTGACCGAATGTATTGTAACAATAGGTTAGTTTGTAGATGCCATACATTGTTTGAATCAGAGCGGCGACATATATCCTGTGCATCGAGCATGTGAAACGTTAGGAAAAAAAATGATTTTGAGATTTGGATTTATCAGTAGTTAAGTATTTGCAAGCTAAATCATGTTCAAAATTCAAATGATGAAAATATCAGGCAATGGAAGCCATCACCATTTAAGAAAATCTAGTGGGATGTGCACCTAACTAGTAAATTTATGATTTCTTTAAATAATAAAAAATATCATGCTTTTTGAGTAGTTTGATAATTAGGCTTTTGATTTTGAAAATAATAAATATTTTAAAAAAACTTAGCATCCGACCGTTGTTTGATGGTCATTGATTATTATCTTTCTATAATAAGCCTTTTTACACTTAGTAGTCTATGAAATGATGTTTTTTTTTTCCGTAGACAAATGCCTATTTTACAAAAACATGGTTGATATATAAAAGGACACAAATATTTTTTAGGTGAAAAAAAAATGATGCTAGAACTAAGTGTCAAAAATAAAATATAAAGAATAGAAATGGAAATAAATATGGAGCAGAAGCGAAGCTGTTTAATTATATAAAGCCGTATCTCTTTTCCGGTGAACTACTTTATAACTTCTTTTTTTTTAATACAACAACAGCTCATATTCGTTGGATATGAATGCGGCAAATAAAATCAGAGAACAAATAGCTACGAAGAGACTCTGGGGCAAATATGTGGTTCATTTAGATAAAACCTCCTAAATAATGTACAACAAAGGAGGCAATTTAGGATTTATTTTTTTTGAAAATCAAAGTAAAGCCATTGCTGGCGATCACAAGACTTTGATTTTTTTTTCTTTGCTTTAATCGCGTGTGCAATCAAGTTTGGACTGGTGCAAGCATGATACCACGGACACGATTTTCTCTTGGCTCATGTGTTTAGAGTCAAACCTAATCAATGAACTGAATTGTTTAGGACATGTCAGCTCCATGAATAACGATGGTTAGGTTGCTATTCACAAATCAAAGTACAGGGTCAACTGGCAGTATTATGGATGTGTTCAAACAGGAGTTCCATGTCGCTCTAAAACACCAAGGTCGAGCAATACCCAATTGGTCTGGTGGGTTATATATTGATTTGATTCAATAATTTAAATGTAGTCCTAAACCAATTTTCCAATATAACTTGTTGTCTGATCCAATTTTGAGAACTTTGCCACTAGTTCATTCGGGTAGGTCGAGTCAAGCATAATCCAAACCCAACCGGATGCAGTCCAATCTTTGTTAAAATTGGGCCTGGATTTGCAAAAGCATCAAGTTATTTTTTTCTATCGAGAAAATTAATAATTATGCGAGAAGGTGACGATATCAATTCTACTACCAATTTTGTCGACAAGAGCATAGTTCCATATTGATTGTGTGAGAATAAGTTGCCCTAGTTCGAGTTGATTTATCTAACGCTAGATCTATAATAGTCATGATCAACACATCTGTTAGGAGATGGGAATACACACACACACACACCCAATCCAATTATTCAAACTGATCAATCTTTTGACTCAGGCGAACCCATGAGCCTAAAACATCAGTCTGGTACGCCCCAATCATGTAGGGAACCTTATCCATGCTTCAGTTCCGGCCCGGTAGGAGTTGATGCGGCTAGTTTGGGCTATTGTCACCATAATTGCTTAGTATCACGCAGAGCTCCAAAAAAAAAAAAAGAAAAAAAAAGAAAAAAAAGAGAGGAGGTAGCACCTTGCACCCATATAGAACACTCTTTCCATTACCCATATAGCTCATTAGATTCAACCAAAAGAAGGGAGAAAAGAAAAACCTCACCCTAACTTTCACCATGTGTGCCATATGCTTGTGCGCCACATCAATCGCCTCATATGCTTTCTGCGAGCTCTATTCATCGTATGTTTGTATCGGTGATTGGCCTCCCGCATGAAAACGAGATGATTGGCGTGGTGCATAGACTTGCAGTCCCAAAAAAAATTGCTAATTTTAAAGTCCTATTTAGGTATTTATGTAGCAATCAGATATGTTAGTACGATTGACCAATGGTTTTCAAAGGCTTGCCAAATCCAACCTGTTGCTGGAAATTTGGACCCGGGGGTGGCCGCAGACCGACGAGGAGGAGCTTCGGCGAGAGTGGTGGGTGGCGGTACGTCGGCGGGCTGTGTCCTTCGGAGGACCTGCAAGAAACCGGTGGCCGGGGTTTCCGGCATCGGCCCTTTGATGCTTAAATCAGAGGAGGGCTTAATTTTGGAGAAGGAGATGGACTGTATGTAGAAATCCGAAGCCCTCCCTTGGGAGGAAGAAGCCCTCCTTTTATAGGAGTGGCAAGGTTACCTGTGATGTGACTGGGCGAATTAAAAGGTTATCGTCACGATTGGATGTGGGCGTGTGAAGTAATGAGTTGCCGTGGATGGCCCGTTCCCATCATGGAAAGAGATGGCGCGCAGCCAGAGCATGCTTGTGGTGCGCAGTGCAGTCCATTCTTGGGAATGGTGAGGCGTTGACAGTCGTAACAGGGTATGATCCCTGATTAATATGTCGTGGCGTGGCCGGTAAGTAAAGCATGGTGCGATGAGCCTGCTGCAGCGCATGGCTGCAGCATGTGGACGACGAGGTCGGCCTTCTGAGGTCAGTTCGGCCTTCTGTGCTTGGCCTTTTGTGCTCGGCAGCCTTCTGAGCTCGACCTGCACGAGCTCGGCTCGGACTGCATGAGCTCGACCTGCACGAGCTCGGCTCGGACTGCATGAGCTCAGTCTACACGAGCTCGGCCTTCTGAACTCGACCTGCATGAGCTCGACTCGGTCTTCGGAACTCAGCTCAGCCTTCTCGGCTCGGTCTTCTGAGCTCGGCTCGGCCTGCATGAGCTCGGCTTGCATGAGCTCGGCTCGGTCTTCTGAGCTCGGCTCGGCCTGCATGAGCTCAGCTTGCTGTCGAATTTGGGTGCTTTAATTGTATTTGTGGGGTGGTCCATTTTTTTCCTCAACACAACCCAAGTCCAAGAGCCAAGAGGCCTTCTCCTGTTGTAAAATTCGGGTTAGGGAAATCCAATCCAACCCAAACAGGCTCGAAGAATGTGCAGTCGAGCTGCCCGAGCATGTTATGAATGCCCGTGCTCCCGCGGCACATTTTTGAACTACTAAGAGGTCCGCATGAATTGCCTCTTATTCTCGCTTGACTAAAGTTGAACTTATTCTAATAGTTCAAAAAACTAGAAAATCAAACTCTAATTCATGATCTATAAATATAGAAACAAAAACATTTAATATACTACCAAATATATTATTACTTTATGTTTTGTGAAGGAAAATATGTTATCACTCTTTGAAACATAACACTCTACTGATCAAAAATGATATGAAACATAACATTCTAACTAAGAATTCAATCAATTTTTTTTTTTTTTTACATTATTATTCTATATATTTGTAGGTTGAAGTTTAGTCGAGGTTAAGCCATGTTCTTATGTTCTTGTCAACAACATTAATAATAGAAATCCATGGTAATACTTTTTTATTTTTTATCTTTTATCTTTTTTTATCTTTTTTTTACCCTTCACTCATTATCCATTTCACTATTAATTGCCTTTCAAAATACATAATAAATTAGTTCTCTTAAAAAAATCTTGAATTGGATTTAAACTTTGATTTGACCTGATTCGGACCTGAACGACTAAGGGGCTCTTAAAAATTATCCATAAACCCCATCCTAGGTTATTTGGTTGCTTAATGTTTTGGATATAGGCTCAAAATCATGACTCAGGACAACCAGATTGGGGCCAAGTCATGCTTGTGGGCCTAAGTGATGGGCCCAGTCAAAACAAAGCTATAGTCATTTCCGCAGGCACTCATGACCCAATTTCTCTGATGGCGTCCATTGCCGACCGTTCTGAGAGGCTGCTGAGGTGTTATGGCAGCAGCTAAAGGACCACATATTGCGCAATAGGAGGCACTTAAAAATAAGAAAATTTGAGAATGATTAACTTGTCAAATAAAAGAAAATGGTTTCATGATTAAATCAATGATTAAAATCTTTTCATTATATGAATGGCTAGAAAACAAATAAACCAGGAAATAACAAAGAAATAGGCAAACTGAGGCGAACTCATTCATTTGGGCTGTAACAAGGACAGTAAATTGTAGTTTCTCACAAATTATACAACATGTAAAATGGGAAATAATTGATCTATGTTAATGCTTCAAATGACTCTAGCTCTAATGGTTGCTGGTAGAGCATTATTAGCTGACCTTTGTACAAGCTCCAATGGTTGCAAGAATTTTCATATTTGGCATGAAACATCATGTCATTTATATTTTATGATTCGATTTGAGCAGTTAATGAAGATTATAAGGATGAGCTTTTTCCATAAAGCATTGTTGAAAAATTGATCAACTCAAGTGATTGTCAATAAAAGATTGTCATTTTCTTCCATACAAGGTGCCCCATACTGCTTTCAAGTATCATGAGAAAATGATGTTACTAAAGAAAATGTGGATGGAATGGTGACGGTGGCTCGAATTGACTTTAGTTTTGTGGGAGTAGCCTTCCATGGAACCAATCATTTAGTAGGTTCTGTAAAGATAACCCTAGATTAGTGCTACAATGCTTGTTTGCGGTAAGCTTTTGTAATAAGGTTGACTTCACCAAAGTCTCCTTATTCTGCGTCGAGGTCAATGGCTTCGTGTTCTAGGGATTGCCAACCTATAGACTCCCTATCTTGGTCCCACATCACATTGAAATTCAGAACCCCTGCTTGCCATCATTCATCGTGCTTAATTCAAAAATTAGGACTCTACAGTTGAGAGTTTTTTGAAAAGGTTGTTAATTTACTAAAAGAAGAAATTAGGATGAGAATGAAAGTTGCACTTTCATTAATATTTAGAATCACAGTTATCTTATATTCATTTTCAATCGGCATGCAAAAATCACAAAATATTATTATTCTACTGTAAATCAAAAAAAAAAAAAAATGGCTGAAGCGGATGCCTCATACATGTTGGGTACGAATACATCCAAAAAAATCAAAAAATAACAAGTTCCAGAGTGCACCAGATAATTTTCTCTTTTCTAGCCATAGAGTCTCTACATAATGGTTAGCCACATACGAGGCTACCTAGTCTACTACTCCGATGACCTCATGATATATGTACTTTGCTTGCAAGGCATTCCACCCCGATCATGTCCTGAATATCCCTTATTCATTGAACCTTTTTTACTCGTGGAATGCCATTTTTCTACAAACTTCTCCACTTATCATTACATGCAACCTCTATCTTAACATTATAATTATTTTGGAATGCCATTTTCCTGCAAACTTCTCCACTTATCATTTCATGCAACCTCTATCTTAACATTGCCATTATTTATCATATTCTCGGGGATTCATTAATCTTTAAATCTAAAACTAACTTTAGGCGCCCCTGCTTGTGTAATAAGTAGTATGATTATTCTTTTAATAAAAAAAGTTTTTTCTTTTCATTGTTTCCGGTCTGATTCTCAGTCCACTAACTGCGACCCTCATCTTCGATGCTCTTTCCAATTGTAGAAGTATATATTTTCCCCTCTTTTTGGTGGACAGCCAGGGAAGCAATCAAGTAGGCGTCATAAAGTTGGAATCAGACTCCCTCGTCACTCGGGCCCATAGAGGAGGGATTTCTATGCATGCAGAACTTTTGGCACGCACGCTAAGCCGGCGCTTTATCCGCGCATTGATGCTTTGGCAATTGAATCTGTACTCCACTTTCTGCCACTAATGGTTCCTTGTATGAATCTTAATATTTCTTGCTTCCAGATTACGGTGGAGTTGGTCCCCTCCCACCGTTGAATTTTTTATCTACTCAATCCCTAAAGCTATACAAATAGTGTGAGTTGCCAAACTCTATAGATTGTAATCTCTCCCGACAGCTTACATCAAGATTGCAGCAGGAGCTTTTTTGTCATTTGCTTAGCTTGTGTCCTCCTGGAATGAGGACAAGGGACAACTTTCTGCTTTTAGTAATACCAAGTTTCTCTGAATCTGGGCATCCTGAAAAGAATGGGGGACCTGAAAGCATGCAGCAGCAAATCACAGTTTAGTTGATTCCATGACCCACCAATCACTCTTTAAAATGATAGATAATACGGCACAAATGACTTCTGGGGCCTGCTATTAATTTCCTTGCAAAAGATTCAGGAGAAGTGGAGGAAGTGACGGAAAGTATATTCCTAAGGCCTATTAACTTCAGCCTTGATAGGGATGAGGCGGTCTTATTTATTAGTTCATGGTGTTCTTGAATTGATGTATCACCCATGACAGAATGATGTAGACTTTGGAGTGATTTTGTTATTCCAAAGTTAAAAAAAGTTAGTTTCCAACCTTTTTGAGTAATGAACAATCATTGCATTTGATGTGAGGACGAACTTCTCCATGTAAAGCCTACAAAGGGGGGGATTAAGTTGTATGGAATTATTTAAGTACTAGCTTTATATTTTATTTTTGTATTTTTAAAGAATAGCATGCAATACATAATGCGCATAGAGAAATTAAATAGCAGAAGTAAAATGTACTCATACATGCAATACCAGAGATTTGCAAGCTATAAAGGGTTTTTAAATTTGCAAGCTCGAGCAATTTCAAGTGAGGCAAATTGTTGAGATTGTTTAGAAAATTATGTTAACAAGATAAAGGAAAGGACCAGTTGATGAGGAAGAAGAAGAAGGATGAGGTAGTTTAACCAAATACCAGACGAAGTAATTCTTTTATCCCCAGAGACTGGAAGAGAAATCTGCCTGTGCTATGATTGCTTAGTTCCAGATTTTGATGATGCACTATACAAGAATTAAATCCAACATCTTCACTTGCTTAGAGGTGAGATGTAACGACCAGGACAAACTCCAATCTGCAGTTATTTCATGTAACAGTACTTAAATCCAAAGATTTTATTCATAAAGCAATTAGATCATGATGATTAATTGATTACCAAAATACTTGTGTTTATACTTGTTTGCATGAGATTTAACACAAAAACTGCTTCAGTTGAATCTAGCATCTCGGCACTGAACTTGCTGCCTTGCATATGCTATTTGTTTAAAATATATAACAACTGGATGTTATAATTCATGGCTAGGGTTGTAATAGAAGATGTACATGGGAATTATTTTGATATCTAATGTCCTTATAATCCATGATGTTTTGATCATTCAAAATTGTGTATCTAATTATCACTGTCGGCATTATCTTCTAATTTTGAGAAAATTGGATGCTGCATGCGAACAATGACGCAGGGTGTTAGGGCTACAAAGAAGGCTATGAGGATGTACGTCCACCTTAATTTAGATCTGTCTCATAGTTTGTTTTGATACTCAAATGGGAGCTTGTTCAACTTGTTGAATAGTTTAACAAGTCTAGTTATAGGCCACTATCTTTTGTAAAAAAATTTTATTGTTCTTTTATATATTTTTTTGCAAATCTTTTATAAATAGTTTTTATAAATTTTTCTTTTTTAATAAAGACTGGGTGGCTTTGCCTCTCCCTTCATAAAAAAAAGAAGAAGAAAAAAAGAAAACTCAAATGGGAGCTACATCATGCAGAACGGCATATTACGTGTACACTACGATCGAGACATTTGTATCAGGAAGTCCAGAGGGAAAGGATGGCAGTCCAGAGAGGAAAAACTTGGAGAAATAATGTATAGGAAAAGTGGTTCAGTTGAGGTTCGAACAAATATATGCTCTATTTCTTTGGAGAAGGGTTGGCGCACAGGAAAAAGTTCCCCACCTGTCTCTTTGTGCTTTCGAGCTTTCAATGCTGGTAATCCGTTCTTTAACGTTAAAATAAATTTTTCTAAGTCAAACATGGTAACGTAGCCCGATCGAGATGGGCAGTAATTCCCAAGAATATTATACGAAGAATTTGCTTTATGATTAAAAAAAAAAAGCACAATAAAGCCTTGAATTCTAGCTCCTGTGACTTCTTAATAAAGATATCCACTACATAGTTTTATGAGAAGATAGGTTCTTCGGCTTTTTAAAGGGGGCATTATTAATTGATTATTATAGATATAAATATATATATTAAATATTGGAAACTACACAGCATACTCATCTAGCATTAGTACCAAAAAGATCCTTTTGAAAGTTTAGTGCTGCTTAATTTTATTGGTTTCCACTTAAGATGCTTCACTCTTTCACCTTTACTAATGGCTAAGTTTATATTCTAATGATCTACCTAATTTGAATATGATGCCAGCAGTACGTACGGTTGCTTGCTCGAGAATAATTAACATAATAGCATGTAATGTTCTCACATTTTGTAACGATGCATAACCTGCATCTAGCCAGCCCGAACTTTCCATGTTTCATGGCATTACATTTTTTTGAGAATATTAAACATGCCATTGCAATCTTGATTAACGTGGCCAGCGTACTTGCTGCTCAAAGTAGGGTGGATCTTTGTCCCATTTGAACATTCCTGTTAGAATAAACTGATCCTTAACTTACCGTCAAATACAGCGAACTAGTCCCCATGAAGGTTCCTCTGTACCTAATGACATATAGAATAAGTTAGTTCCAATCACAATTAGTGGCAAACAGAATTACTGATCTTTTTCTTAGTTGTTTCAAAGTTGAAACAAGACATCCAAGGCAAGATAACAGATGCAGTATATAGGAATAGGTGAAGAAGGTTCCTAAAGCTGACACCAAATTAATGGTTTCAATGAATGCCAATATTCATCGTTTTATTTTATGAGTCATATATCAGACAGTCATCTATGCATGACAATGATCATCCCGTGTGCTATTTTATACATGGACTGAGGTTGCTCTAGCTCGGGTGGGTTCAGGATGTATCTTTTGTGTGAGTGAATGGTCGATCCTCTTTCTTCCTTCCGTCTGTGCAGATCTCGAAGTGGTCATTGTGCGATCCAACGATTGATGTCGCAAAAAAACGAGTCATTCTTTCAGCGAAAGTAACAACCCAAACCTTTCTAGCTCCATGTACTTTTGGAAATGTAGGAGCTGCATGATGAATTATTTGCTTCTAACTTTGTAATAGTTAAGCTTTCATAGAAGGGTCCAAGCTTTTGATTTTCTTCTTTCCTGTACCCATAATAATGGGAGAAGGCTTGTTTGCATTTGCTTGGTGCCAATAGTTAATGTCCAAGCATCATCCAAGGTTTCATTTAAAATGTCAGTTTAAAATTTTGAGAACATGTAGAGATTGAGGCGTTCACATGCTGACCATGGCAAGGAAAATGTTGTTAACTAGGTGGGGAGTAGCAATCATTTGGTTGCCTAGTGATGAACTATTGCCCATTGTTTGGATTTTGTGCATGTCAGCATTAATTTCGTGTTTTATGGGTTCTTTAAGGCGAGTCCCAGTCTCAGAAGGCCATGGTCCCTCTCCTTTTACCTAAAACTTTTCAGCTGCCATATGGATTCCATATTCTGATAAAATTTTTAACTACTTTAATCACTACTTTTTCCTCATTTCACTATCTTCTTCTATGAAACAACCCTTTAATCCCCACAGGCTATACCTCGTTTCCTCCCAGCTAGTTATTCTTTTAATAGTTTTATTATGCGATCTTTGCAAAGGCTGTTTATGCACCGCCGACAGTCGAATTAAGTTATATTTCTGATCGAGGAAATCTTGAGATCATACCATCTTTTCTGTAATAATAAAATCAATATCTTATATTGCTTATTGAATAATAGAGAGCGAGCAAAATTTGTTGCAGCAGAATCAGCTCAAGCAGCTGTGCATTTGGTACTCATCAAACGGAGTTGGATTAATTACCCAGTGATGCATCAAATGCCTTTGTTGTCGCATAATTTCTTTTGGTGCCATTTGCAGGAAGTTGTCAGCCATTATATTATAGAAATTTTTTTTTTTTGCCCTTTTTTTTTTATACTAGATGGCTTGGAGGATGTAAATCATGTAATGAAAGATGAGGAATGCCATATCTCTCATTGCTGTAGGATTTTTTTTTCTTTGTTAAAAAATAAGCATTTAATTTCCAGCATTTTACAAACAGGATTGTGTATTAATAATTGCACCGGTTTTCTGTTTGGAGGAGGTTCCGAATGGAAATCCAAAGTGGGGTTCTCCAAAATGTTTGTCATTGTTAATTCTGCTCTCTTTTTATTGTTTGGAACAGTTGGTGGCACCTTATACGCTGTTATTCTTACCAAACGAAAAGAAATCCTAAGAAGACCACCATTCAAACATGCATGGGACTTGACATGGCTAGCTTTTTGATGTCAACCAAGATTCTCTTGCGTGAGAATATCTCATTTGATTCTCACTTCTCTTGCATGAGATTCTGAATTCGTATAGCATACACTATCGTCCTGCATGAGATTCTCTTTGGCAAATGCGTACCAAAGTCAAGCCTAAATCTGATTTTTCCCCCTACTTAACTGCTCATTATTCCGATGATGCATGTTAGCAGTTAAAAAGAGTTTCAAATAGTTTTAAGAAGTGCTAAAAGGTAGTAAATAGTAACGGCGGAGGTGATGCATTTTCATGTATTAATTAATTCTCCTCACATTATTTGTTTCTAGGGCAACATTCTACATATTGTTTCGTTCTTTCGACATTGTAAACATAAGGTATTATCAAACTTACATAGAATGTGGTTTTGAGAACTATTTCTATGTAGTATTGTTGTTGCAGCATTCCTCCTACGCAGGATTTAGTCCTATGAACAATTATTTAGAATTCCTAGTATGGCATACTATTTTCTTTGAATTATTTATCGCTAGTTAATTTACCTTAGTATACACACATAAAAGACCATCCCAAGTAGCAAAACTTCAACTTCCGTCTAGAAAAACAGTGAATAAAGAACTAAACCTTTATAATTCAAGTTCTTCAATATAAATTATTTGGTATAACACATGGAAAGTGTGAGAACCCGTGCAGGCTTCTGTTTAGTCCCACATCGGTTATTTCCTGAGGAGATTTTGGGTATTTATATAGGAATAAAGAACTGAAAAAAATACCTTCGACTAGCTTTTTGAGTGAGGTCCTAAATTATGATAAATGGTATTAGAGTGGACTCAACCCATAATCTATGTATAGTAGGAACACTGCAGCACGGTTTCATTGGAACTGACCACGGCTCGCTAAGTAGCTCTTGAGTATTTATACAATATAAAGGAGCCTAAGCTAGCCATTTTGGATGAAGTTCTGTGTTGTTACAGAAAGAAAATATATCCTTTTTTATTCTTAGCACAACGAACTGCTACAATGCAGTATGCTGCTAGTCTAATACTAAAATATTTGCATACTTTATAATGTAGAAGGGGATACACCCCAATTTTACCGGTAACATGCTCGCATTCTATAGAACTTATCATGATTTCCACTTATTACTTGAGATAGATAGCAACTAAAGCTAAAGCATGCATGTGAATTTCCACGGATATATAAACTTCCACTAGATGGTCATGCTATAAGCAGAAACTTTAAATTAATTACACAAAATTTGTATCATATCATTTTTTATAGACGTAAGCCTTAGATCAAATAAAATAGAGATATCTGATAGATGGTTATCTATAAATTCAAATGATGCTCCGAACTCGTACTTAAGCGATTTTTTATTGATCAACCTCCTCCCTGGAACCAGAAGCGCACATCACAACAACACATGACATTTTGTTTCGTCCGCTGTGATCTCTTCAATGCTGCACATGTGCAAGAGGTGCAATATTGCTCCTACTTATCTGAATTGACGTCGTAGTCACCCATGCACTTGATCTATTCCTTCTCTCTCCACTTCGCCTAATATATGGCTATACGCTTGCCCAAAGCTAGTTAATATTAATTACCTCATCCCACTTATATGTACAACGACCACTCGTACGTGTAAGGAGTGAACCAAGAGCAATATGGTATATATGACCCCACCCCACTGATCCCCTTCGCTCCTCTTCCATCCCGTTCTGCCCTTCGCTTCCCTGCCTCTCCTCCGCCAAAACAAGCAAGGACAACCTAGGCGGACAATACTACTAAATCTTCTCTCCTGCTCTCATCCGCTTTGGCATCAGGAAGGAAGAAAATTCCAGAGTCCACGGGAGGAAGGAAGAAGCACAGAGCGAGCCAGTATCTCCTCTCTAATCACCAGCTTCTTAGCCAACAAACAAAGCCAGCAAGTCCGAATAACAAGAAAGACAGCCTTTGCAGCTAGGTCATGGCTGTTCTCGATATTTAAGCTCTTGGTTCCCCTGCATAGATATCTTGTTACTGTAACCTCATGGGCAGTTGGGGGGAGATAGAAGGTAAAAGAGTTCATGATCCGTCCTTCCATCTCTTCCGCCATCATCATCCGAGTGATCGTTACTGTAAGGATATGAAAGCTGCCGCCGTTTGCAAGGCTGAGAGGTGCGTTTGGGTCCCGGGGCCCGTCATCGTAGGTGCAGGACCGTCGGGACTCGCTGTGGCTGCATGCCTCAAAGAGAAGGGAGTCCCGAGCGTGGTCCTCGAGAGGTCTCACTGCATCGCCTCTCTGTGGCAGCTCAAGACCTACGATCGCCTCCACCTCCACCTCCCGAAGCAGTACTGCGAGCTGCCTCTCATGGCATTCCCTTCGTATTTCCCCACATACCCCACCAAGGAACAGTTCGTGGCCTACCTCGAGGCCTACGCGAGCCGGTTCGACATCCGACCTGTGTTTGATCGTATGGTGGTCAGCGCGGAGTATGATGAGAGAATTAGACTGTGGAGGGTGAGAACCAGGGGAGCTGAGGAGGAAGGAGTGGAGGAGTATGTAACTCGGTGGCTGGTCGCGGCCACCGGGGAGAATGCGGAGGCTGTGGTGCCTGACATCGACGGCATGGAGGACTTCAATGGCACCATCATGCACACAAGCTTATATAAGAGGGGTGACATGTTCGAGGGGAAGAAGGTCCTTGTGGTTGGATGCGGCAATTCCGGCATGGAAGTCTGCTTGGACCTCTGCAACCACAACGCTCTCCCTTATATTGTCGCAAGAGATTCGGTGTGTCATCATTTTCTTCTCCATCTTTTCCTTGCTGTCTATCTGCTAATCATTTGCATAACTTAGTTAGTCGTATCAAGTCATGTTCAGCCTTATCCTTCTTTATAAGTACGAGATGAGGAATTTCCCCTAGCTAGGACTATTTTTCATGTACATGCGAGTGTATTCTTGATCTTTTCATCCAAAAAAAAAAAAGTGTATTCTTGATCTAAAGACACCTTGAGCTCCAACTACTAAAATCTTTTAAGTGCTGCGATTCCTATTCTTTTTAGTGGCTATATATTCCTGTGATTAGCGTTATGGTACTAATCATCACTAGTAACACCGAAAGTGAGCAACTAAAGGCTCGTGTCTTGGACACTGGCACTTCCACCTTATATTTAATCCACTTCATAAAAATCACTTTTAAGTAAACAAGGGACTTTGGCACATGGAAATGCTCTTTCCTGCCCCTAGTCTATGCTCCATGCACCGGTCGCTGTTCGGCCACGCTCTCCCTTTCTCGGGATTCATCCGCACGCGGAAGAGATGCCGACATCCTTCTCTTCCCCCTCGCTTCCTGACCATTTCTTTTCTGGGTTCCTTTCTCTTCTTATGATTTGTTTTCTCTCAAAGCTAGTCCACAAAGCTGTACTCAGGATTGCCAAATATTTGCACCTTAGCATGGGTCCCCCTCACGGCATCACCACGAGCAAAGCATACTCTGTCACTTCAAAAATGACATCGAAAAATATATCTGGGAACCTAGCTTTCCTGCCATCTTTAATCGTCCCACTTATATATATGATTAAATATTTGGTTTAGCACTACAATATCCTGTGTTGGAGATGAGGGAATAAATAGGCTGCATCCAAGTTGCAGTATGAAAGACATCGCTTCTGATAAGACGATCAGTGCAACCTTACTATCTTCGTGTTTGGGCTCAATCCCTTACTCCTTTTGTAACCCTTTCCACCCTCTATGATTATAATTGGCAGGTCCACATTTTGCCCAGGGAGATGCTGGGCTGGTCCACTTTTGGTCTCTCCATGTGGCTTCTGAAGTGGCTCCCCATGCGGACGGTGGACTCCTTTTTGCTGCTCGCTTCCAGGCTCATGCTCGGTGACACCGCCCGGTTTGGCCTCAGGCGGCCCCGCCTCGGCCCCCTCGAGCTCAAGTCACTCTCCGGCAAGACCCCAGTACTCGACGTCGGGACGCTAGCTAAGATCAAGTCTGGTGATGTCAAGGTCCATTGTACATGACAGATCATGACTTGCCTATCGATCGATCGATCGATCGCAACATCGACATCAGTTCTGAATTGCAAAGGACTTGTTTGTCATGAATTGCAGGTTCGCCCTGCGATAAAGAGATTGACAGGACGCGGAGCAGAATTCGTGGATGGGAGATTGGAGGACTTCGACGCTATCGTCCTCGCCACCGGCTACAAAAGCAACGTACCCTCTTGGCTGAAGGTATAACAACATATCACTATATACGTTTGCTGTTGTTACATCATTCGTCAGTGTACGATTGATGCACGATGCTCGCAAACTAGTATAAATTGTCCACTTGATCACCTCTTTGGGTCACAGTATATTGAATCATTTCTAGAATAGCCGTGGGTGTTAAAGGTTCGATTAGTTACATGACCAAACCGCCATGGTTGGCTCCAAAAAGGATGTATTAGGCTAAAGAGTTTGGCTTGGTTTGGCAGGAGAGGGAGTTCTTCTCAGAGAAAGACGGGCTACCAAGGAAACCATTCCCAAATGGTTGGAAGGGGAAGCAAGGCCTCTATGCGGTAGGGTTCACGAGGCGGGGGTTGATGGGGGCATCCATGGATGCGAGGAGGATAGCTCATGACATCGAACAGTGCTGGAAGGCCGAGGCAAAACAACCACCATAGACCTTCTGAGTTACAAGCATCGCTTAAGCATGACATCAAGAGGCTAGAACGACTCTTAATTAGAGTGGCAGAGACTACTGGTCAAGTTCCTATCTCCACCCAAATGGTATAGCTTGGTGAAGAACAAGGCGTTTCGGTAGTATTTGTGTATCTTCGTATTTTATTTCCATTTTCCTGATGGGGTTGACTGACATAGATCGTGTTTAGGTTATTATATTCACTGTTGCTCGACTGTTGAGAGGTGATGTATACTACATAGGTTAGGTGTGAATGACTAAGATGAGAAGCACCAAGATTGGATCCTTTTTTTCTCCTTCTCTGCTTATGTTATATTGATATGATGATTTTTTTTTTGAGGCTACGTATACCGCTGGTATCAATTGCCCTTGCCCATCCGTGTCATAGAAAAGGAGTGCCGCCCAGGGCTGATGAGCTCATGCAACCGAGTACCAGGACTTGATGAAGGTTGGTTAAACTGAGTTATATATGTTTTGAGTGACCAATGGATGCCATTCATGATTCCATTACATGGTAACAGTCAAAAGAGAGAAACGCAGTGGAGCTTTCCCGATATCATTGGAATACAACGATTACATCTTGATAATGCATCCTAATTGAAGGACGCCACATGCATAGATGTATGTCAATGTGTGAGTGCCAACTATAATAATATTGGAGATCCGTAAAATTAAATAGTAGTGAGAGATGAGTTAATTGGGCACGTCGGATGTAGTTATCATCTACACGTTCATTGTAAATTGAGCATCACCTACATTAACCGATGATCCAACTAATTAGTCTACAGAGGGGCTCTATTTGATTACGTGCTCCTCGTTCAAAATACTACTAAGAACTAATGCATGCTTAGACTTAATTAACTACGGTGTCATGTATTTAATGGGTCAGATGTTTAAAGGGCTGCTCTGTGCTTCGGTTCGGGGGCTATGGCCCACTATGAGGGATAGGGGCACCATAGGCCCACGTAGCGGATAGCAGCCTTCACGGACCGGAGACCTGAGGACAGGACACGTGCACCATGCATGACGGCTTGCTGCCGGCCCATTTGGGATTCGGGGATGAAGTCCCCGGCAAGATTTTTTTTTTAAAAAAAAATAATATACTACCATGTTCACCACTAAGATGAGCGTATGGAGGGCGTATAAATAAAACGAGTAATTGATGTGCTGCACAACCATATTGGTTACATGCACCACACCAATCATCAAGACAAGTGCATGGAGCTCACAAAAATTATGCCGAGATAATTAATTATTGTGATGCACAACAAGATATAATTTCTCAAATTTTTAAGGTTTTCTATACGTATAGTTTTTGCCTATCTGGCTATCTTATAGTCTTCAAGAATATAATTGTATTTCGAGATCTTCGAGTGCTCATGGTATTGAGAAATTTTATATCAGGAATTTTCTCCTCTTTGTTTACCATTAGTGTAGCTCTTATCATCATTTTTTTTTTTGATACAATAACTCTGTATTGTCTTTGCTGAATCTCTGTTCTTCTCTCTCGACATGCTTTACCATCTTTCTATTTGCACATAATTTGCATGCTTCATCATTTATAAGAATAATGATACATGAGATACTTTAGAAACTTTTTTACTTGATGGCAGGCTCAAAAAATCCAAATAATGCCTTCCAGTTAGCCATTTTGGGTGAGGTCCTGGATTGTTACGAATGGTATCAGAGCGGATCTGGCCCTTAACCTATATGGAGTAAGGGACACTGCAATACAGATCCATTGGGGCTGACCACGAACCGATTGTGGTATTTGTAAATAGATTTGAATGAATTTGAACCCGTAGTCTGATGAGGACGTCGGGGCTTGAATAGAGGGAGTATGCGAGGACCCGCATGGACGTATATTTAGTCTCATATCGGTTATTCACTGGTAGATCTTGGATACTTATATAGGATCAAGAAACTCAAATAATACCTTTCGGCTAACCATTTTGGATGAGGTCCTGAGTTGTTACAAGTCTTACATGTCGTGAGCTGCCCTTGTATTTGAACCGGGCATTGGATTCAGGTTGTATCTTTTGCACGAAAGAATGATTTATCATTCTTCACAACATCAACTATTGGATCATACAATACATAGATTTAAAAAAACTCCAAACTTTTTCTTTCATCCGCCCCGATAGACCTCGAAGCGGTCATTGCGCCATTGAACAAACACTAGCCCGCATCTTTCTCTCATATAGAAATTTTTCGTTGATATATGGTGGCTGAAGTCAAAAGGCCTGCAGCGTGCCAAGCCAGGCTGACCAATTTATCGTGGCAAGCGGAGGTTTGCCCTGTTCTTGATAGGCTATGAATGATTTGAGTAGCTCGCGAATATTTTGAGGACTTCAAGGGGAAAAACTGAGCTTCGGCTCAATATAGATTACAATGAATTTAGCTGAACTAGTTTTGCACGGCTTGTCGAACAAGCCAAGCTTGAACAGCAACAATTAAGGTATTCTCCAGCTTAATCCGAAAAGTTCAAATACTCCGTTTAGCTCAACATGTTTACAAGCCTTGTCGATTCAAATGCATGCATGTAGCGATCAATGAGGAAAGGTCTCTCATGGATTAAGGAAATTGAGGGAAAGTAGAACAACTGTTTACACTGCCGCTTTTGTCTCCGGAGATGTTAAGCAATCATCAGCTAGTGACCTACTATATGAAGGGTCACATCCACTTAGACCGGTTCCTTAACTTGTCAGAAATCTCATATAGTGGAATTATTTGAATTCTCTTCACTAATGACCTATTCAAGTGAGTCAAGCCAATCAGCAGACAGTGATCGAACAACAATGTACAAAAACAGACCTCACCATATATATGCATTCTCCATCTCTGATCACTGGATGAACATGGGTGGGTCATTAAACCAGAAGGATGTGACAGAAAGATGTACGGTGTCGAACGATCGCGACATGCATGTGGACATCGATGATTTCCTGCATGATTTTCTACTCGCGGAGCATCCCGGTTGGTGTTTTTCACCTGGGAGCCCCTACTCCCGAGTTTCCTCAAAGTTAACTTCGACAGATGCGTCCTGCAGGGTGGTAGGTGTGGCGGGGCAGGCTTCTTGGTCATATGCTCCGATTCCAGGGTGATTGCGGCTGGGGGCTGCCACTTGTCTGATATATCGATGACAGGGGTAGAGCTGAGAGCTGTCTGGTCTGGTCTGTATTATGTTCGGCATGTCTTGCAGAAGAGAGACGTCCTTCTGGAGGGTGACTCGGCGACGGTGATTGGGTAGATTCTGCAGGTTTCGGGTGGAGTCGGCAACTACCACCCGCTTTTGAGAGATATCTGGGCTATGGTTTATGATGGATTGGTGCTTCAGGCGAAGCACGTGTTTCGAGAGGCCAATAGGACGGCGGACTGGATAGCATCTTTTGTTGCTAACCATTCGAGAGACTACCTATGGGAGGGTGAGATGGAGCTGCCTACGGCTCTCCGTGTTGTGCTCCTTTTTGATATTTTTGGCTGTATTCGTACACGTTATGTATGATACTTTTATTTTACTAAAAAAAAAATAATATCCCGTTGCCTTTGAAAGAAGGGCCGTAGGGAGATGGCAGAAGCAAAGTTCGCCTGCGCAAGCTTTTAAGCACATTGTCATTCCCAAATGGCCAATGCATGGTGCATCGACCGAGGGCGGAAAAACGGTATCTTCAGCTGAGACCCAAGCAAGCCCCAGAAAGGAGGTCACGTTCCCATGCATGCATGTGGACAGGAGCAAGACCCGCAGGCAAGCACATGAATAAAGGGGACTCCGCATCTCACGTTTAGTGGTGCAGACAAGACGCAAGGTTCTGGGTTGGAAATGGCCACGCTTGGTGTGGAATTTCCAAGCTTCTTGGAGGCCAATGAAACTTTCTAATTGCACCCACCATAAAGAGAGAAATATCCTTCAGACTCTGTGCCATTTGTTACTTCGAAATTCTATAGTATCACCATGAAGTGAATCACTTCACTGTCACGGGTTCATATGCTGTGAGCTGGTGAAGCAGCTTGTTGGTAGAGGGCTACTTGTTTTACCACTGTTGCTGTGTTCAGGGCACCAAGCCTAAACTCTATTCATTTTTAATCGGCATTCGGGCTTGATCTACGTAAAATTTGGTATTTTTGATGCTCAAGCCTGACCCATGATCAGCTTTAGTGCATCGGTCGGTCACGGATTACTCATGTAATCGGAGAGATTTTTTTCAATGGGTCAGGCATGATCAAACTTCTTAGAATGGGCGCGGTATGAGTGCCAAGCTCTTAACATGGCCATGTCAATTACCAGGAGCTTGACGGATCCAGCCCAAGCCAATTAAAATTATATCAAAATTTTGTTGATTTGCACAATCAGAGTTTCTCTTGCCTAGTATATATATACTCATGTAAATAAGGATTAAGAGAGACTTTTGAGTTAGCTAATTAATTTTTTTGAGTTAGCACCACATCTTATTACTAATCTTCCTAAGGGAAAACTTTGTTCTGGATGATGAATATGGTAGGTCAGGTTTGAAAGATATTATGATGTTATTATACCTGTAAAGGCATGATGGAAAAGAAACTTACGAGGCAAAATACTGGTGTCCCTCGCATGATGAGGAGGGGTAAGTAAGATACGGAGCTTCATTTAAAAAAAAAAAAAACTTAAATAAAGTGTTCAACCTTTTTTGTTTTGACGAGTAAATAGAGTTTTAAACTTGAAGTCCAAAAAATGGTCAACTTTTAAACATCATACAAATTAAGCACACACTGTCACTGATGAGAGTCATTAGAATTTTAAGAAAACAAACCGCATAATGCTTTATGGCCTTCTATATTAAAAGTAGATTGTCCATAAAACCCAGACTGTGCAAATGCTTAGGTATGTGATTAACTGGCATAACTTCATGAATCCTTTACTTCCATTTGAATTTGCCAACCTTGTTTATTGTATGATATTTGGGAGTTGCTCTAGCACATGAGCTAACACGAGCCCTTTATGCATTCCGTTTTCCTCCAAATCGGAGGGTCACAGTGGATATGTCTCAGTCTCCGCAGCAAGGATGACAGAATGAAGGGTTGAAGCTAGTTTCTTTGGATGGAAGTACAATGCATGGAGGAAAGTGAAGGAGAATGGGAGGTCTATATCCCCCGAAAAACTAAGTCTGGTCAGTAAATTCAAGCGCAGGTGGCTTGGTTGTTCGGGTACGGGCACGCCATTGCCAAGTTCTTCGATGAAAAGGCTTATGAAATCATCTGCAAGCAGTGGGACTACTTTAAGAAAATGAGCCGCAAACTCTCTACTAAAAAAGAAAAACGATAGCAGCAGCAGCTGACTAGACTATGAAAACAGATTCGAACCCCTCTAGAACCACATCTTTCAAGAATTTCATGTTTGCATAATTTCTAAGCCAAATAGATTATTAGACCCTCGCAATGTAGCATAAACGAGGCATCCTTGACTAGAATCGAACAAGCTTTCACATGAAGCTATAACAATCCGAGGATACGCGAAGTTAATCTATAAATTGACATCAAAATCCAAAGTGCACACACCTGTAAATGGAGAAAACATCTACGATCCGCTTACAGCATGGGACTTATTAAAAAGCCCGGGACATCGGTTTTCTTGCACGTCAGCCCCATGTCAGGGGCTTCCCTTCAAGCATCATTGTTGGTGTCGGTCCCCAGGGAAGACAAGCAACCACGTATGTGACATGCGTCCTCGAATCAGCATCTGCCATTTCCAATTAAAAACCAATATATTTCCCATCAATCATGTTGATCTGGATTCCGAGCCCCCCCTTTATGCTTGCCATTTTTTTTTCCTTCAAAAACTGCGCCTTTATTTACTTTACCATCGTCGACAAGCACATTGTTTTATTATTGTGATTATTTTTTCTTTCGTCCCCCCGGACCAGCTTGGTTCCTAAGAAAAAGAGACAAGAAAGATAGCCGCAATATCTATTACAAAGGAGATCCGCCGACTCCACCACACGGATACGGCCATGAAGGCATGGTCGCATGGAGCACAACCCTTTGCATCGACCCAGCGCGATCCAGGAACAGTTCAACCAGTAAAAGCTCGCCACGTGGTGACAGCTAATGCCGTCGCCCACAACCGCCTCAACCTTTCACTTCAACTGAAAGAGAAGTTTCGGAATCCCGTGCTCCCTTATCTCTTGGTTTTCTTTCCTCAGGCGGTGGCCTTTCCATTTCGCTTACGCTCACCTTCGGTATTTATAAAAACCAGCCCGAAATATCGAACGGCTGTGACGAAAAGTAGCCACTATCGCTAGGAAAAGGGGAGAGGGAAAAAAAAAAAGAAAAGAAAAGAAAGAAAGAGCATCCTTCTTCCCAAAACTCCACTGCTCTGTGTATGATGACGTGCTGCAACGAGTGATTTGTTGACACTTGTTATGAGAAAGATTAGAAAGGCACAAAAATTAATGTGACGAAATAGCACAAAATATCTAGAAAGCTAAACAATATCTTTCCCCCTGAGAGGCGGGAGGAAGACAAAGCATAAGATAATTCTTACAATCTAAATTCTCATTGCCTGAGCACAGTGATCGAGGCTAGACGAATCCGTGGCCGAGTAAAGAGAACGGGAACGGTACTGCTTTTTGGGTTGTCGAGCTCGTCTCGGCCACACCAAACTCCGGTAGAAATCGCATGTGGTTCCCCGAAATAACGGTATCGGAATCACGGACGTTCGTATATGAAATTGAATTGTCAACACCAACTCCACCATCACAGCCAGTATCAACCAAAGTACTGGAAGCCATTAGTAGCAATCTCTCTGCTTCTAGTGTTAAAGGCCCAGCTTGATGCCCCAAAGTGGAAAAGTTCGTTTGTTCTGCTGCCGAGTCGATATCTAAAGGTGGTGAGACAGCGCTTGCCATGAGGAGGGAAGGAGGAGGAGGAGGAGGAGGAGAGAAAGAAGGAGGTGTCGAGGGTGCGACAAGTCGCCGCTTCTTCTCCGGTGCCAGCTGCTGCTTCTTCGAAAGTATAAGCCGAGGAAGGAAGTCGGGGTCCTCGGCCACTTTAACAAGGAAGGACATCATCTGCTGTGGCCGCCTTTCGGTGGCTTGAAGTCTCTTGTTCATCCGTTGCAGCTCCTCGTCTAGCGCCCTTTGCTCCTGTCTTAACCTCCCGAGCTCTTTAAATAAGCTCTCCTCTTCCTCCTCACCTTCGATGCCTTCCTTCTTATCGCTGCTGCTGCTGCTGCTGCCGCCCTCGTTCCTCTTCTTTCGCCGAACGATGCAGGGCAATAGGTGCGTCTGCCCTCGGAGAAACGATTCATGAGCAAACTCCCATCTATCCGGATCCACCTTCTTGAAACCCTGAACCCAAGCCAAAGAAAGAGAAGAGAAACATGAGATCAGGAATAGAGAAAGACATATACTGGATGCTGGCTAATGAGGAGAGAGGAGGAGAACCGACGTAGGTGTTGAGCTGGCGGACGAAGCTGGAGAAGTTGCTGTGCTTGAAGTAAGAGGGGAGGAGGAGGTGGGAGAAGTCGGCGGGGTCGAGAACGAGGAAGCTGTTGTTCCCGTTTCCCCACCGGATCCAGGCGTCGGTCCTGGGGTCGTTCACCATCTGGTACGTCTTCGCCACGAAGGGCGCCACCTGGATTTGATACCCTATTTTACCGCAGCTGCTCTTCTCTTCCATTCCCACGCCCAATGGAAAGTTAAACTACAGGATAAGGTATAAGGTCTCTCTCTCTCTCTCTCTGACTTATATGGTAGCCACGACTCACTAATGGTGTCGCTGTAGTCAACCTCTCTCTCTCTCTCTCTCTCTCTCTTTCTTGGGAGCTAAGACTGTGAGATGTGATAGTGCTAAACAGTGGCCGATTAGAGAGAGAGAGTCTGATTAATATGTAGCTAGGAGTATGAGATGTGATAGTACTAAAGAGTGGCCGATTAGAGAGAGAGAGAGAGGAGAGGCCGATGTATCTTTTCGTGTTACAAGCCGCCCGAGAAGTGGAGAAAGCAAGGCGGTGAGGGGATCCTCACCTTGGCTTCGGAAGGGCACAAAAGCGTGAAGCAGTCGTGGGAGAGAGTGGCTTATATTAGGACTAATTGGGAGGCGTTTGAGCTTCCGGATCCTTGCGATATGTCACGTCACTTCTCGCCACCGTAACGTCGCCAGTGCTCGGAAATTTAGCGCGACTGATGCAGCGCAACTTAAAAATTAGTGCTATCAGGAATTAAAATGGTGCGTTCGATTACACGATACAATATAAAACTGGACATAACGAGGCTAATCAACTAACTTAACAGCAGTGTAGATTCGGTTAGTGACGCATCAGA
The DNA here is from genome assembly GCF_009389715.1 of Phoenix dactylifera. Lineage (NCBI taxonomy): Eukaryota > Viridiplantae > Streptophyta > Magnoliopsida > Arecales > Arecaceae > Phoenix > Phoenix dactylifera. The sequence goes on from NC_052402.1 coordinate 752,033, forward strand.
CTTTTTTTTCTCCGGTTTTTTCAAGAGGGATTCAAAAGGAGATGGTTAACCAACCACGACTTCGCCCGCTACTGACATATTCGATGGTGACGATATTCAGATAGGGGTGGCAACTTGGTCAGGTTTTACCCAAATTATAATGGATCCATGACGAAGACTGGTCACGGTAAAATCAACCTATAATCTAATTTGATATATATAACTCCTCGCAAATTCTTTTGAGGTTAAATAAAAATAATTTGTACATTAAAAAAATTAAAACTTTATTCGATCAGATGCGTTCAACCCGTTCTGAGACTCAACCAGTCCTATTCTGCTTTGAGTTAAATGCATGATGAGTATAGGTAGTGGCCTATTTGACCATATCCAGATAACTCTTTACAACCATCCCTGCATTTCAAACTTTGTTCTTAAATGCATGAAAGTAATCCAGATATGGATGGATTTAAGTTCAAGAGACGGAAGCCGCGTGCTTTGTTTCGGCCGTTCGAAATGAGGTCCCATCACAATGCCCCGTGGTTTAGGCTGCGTGGAAATTGGCCAATCCATTACCTCAGCAAAAAGTCGTATAAAATTTATCACAAGCGCGTTCAGACGTGGCCGTAGTGCAAAGCGCTAAGTTCCAAACTAATATTGATCATTTTCTCTTCATAACCACCATGCACAGCCATGTCAGTAAGTAAAATTGCATGTAAACAGCCATACATTAATTGATACAAGAGTGCGTGCAAATTCAGCAAAGACTCCTCTTTGGAGGTTATTTCTTGCTGCATAAGTGACTCCTTTTGGGTGGTTATTCTTACAATGATCGTCCTACATCCTCATAACTTCCTTTACAGAGTTAATTTTATTGGAAAACCGTCCAAATGTGATATTTTGTATGAGTAACAATGGCCAAACATGGCTAAACGCGAGTCCAATATTTTTGACCATTTACCACAGCTGATTGATGGCCGATTAAGTTTTGGATATAAATATCTAGATTGAAAGAAGAAGAAAAAAGATGTTTTCTGCAACTACTTTAATCTTATGAGTGTCTGACTTCCACTCCTGGCGTTTCTTTTGCATCTCGCAGAACCCTGCTCTTCAAACTTTTCTGAAAAAAAAGACCGGAAAAAGAGGTCCCACCTCTGCATCTCTACTGTTCTGTGCTCAAAATGATCTAAGCATAGTGGACCAAATAAGCGAGCAGGCCATTCTTGCTGACTGGAACACCACAAGCTACAGATGGTGCCCATGCTCGAGGGCGTGGGCTTTTCTCAAAGCTAGAACTAGAAGTCTGTAAGAAACTAGGCATAGCAAGCGACATTGTTGTTTGGGTCAGTTTGAACATGATAATTAATCAAAGCCTGACGTTCGTTATTATGTGACATCTCAAAGTCGTTTTTTCTTTCTTCCTTTTTTTTTGACGTAAACTTTATTGATGAATGAGAGAAGAGGAGAATATGTAAACAGTTTGATGGCTGGCTCCCTTGGGGGGCAATTCAAATTGGCCTATTACAAGATCTCAGTCAATAACAGGAAAAGAAAAATAACCACCATCCAAAAAACAGAGTTGAAAAAACAGAAAGAGTCGAGGAAGGACTACTGAAACTTTTCAGCTTCAGCAAAAGTTTCTGAAAAACTTGGTCAAAGACGGGATTCTTGCCCAGATTTTACTGAATGGCGGTGATGATGGCGGTGTGGCTCCTTCTCTTGGAACGTAGTTACGTAGGAGATCCAAACTTCCATGCCTTCGGCAAGAGCCGTTCCTCTGCTCCGGTAGATTATCTTCTAAAACAAAGTCAAAGTACTCTTCCTTCTTAGTATCGAGGAGTCATATCAGTCGACCGCTGGGAGTTAGCACCCGTGATGATAGCAAAGTGTGATTCATTCCCACCTCCTGATCGACAATAATTCACCTAAGAGAATTGGTTTTGCAGCACAGAAATCTTGGACAGAGAAATTTCTCTGCTTAAACCTAATAATTCATCCCCCCCCCCCCCCCCCCTCTTTTTGTCTCTGCTTATTTCTTTTCTTTGATGCTTCCTTCTTCCTTACTTTCCCACCCAATTCATATGTAATGAAATGTTTGGAGGCCTTTCTCACCGTTTTGCTTTGAAAAAGAGAAAAGAAAAGTCCTATTAGAATGTTCTTGGACAAGACTAGAAGTGAACGCTTCTCTAATTTCTTTACATGAGATTTATGTGTTATATTAGGACTACTAGTCTATGCAATATGTTTCTATTGTATTACATTTCTAAAAAATACATATTGCTGCCGTTATACATGGAGCATTATGGATGATGGATAGGGATATGCGAAATCTTGGAGGATGATGGATAGGGGAGGTGCAAACCAAAAGAAATTTAGAGATGAAACATTCTTTCCGTCGGCCGGCCGGCAACGAAGTGCAATGATCTACAAAAAATAAAAAAATTCATCAGCCTTAGAAGTAGAGTGGCTAGATCCAAACCAAGAGAAACCTAACCTGTTCATTAGGGTTCAGAGGGCCCAACAAAATCCTGTAAACTAACTTTGGCTCAGAGTGCCAGGTTTCCATGAAATAGTTTCGGTGACCGGGAACTTAAATTCTCTTTATTAAGACAACAATTCTAATTCTCGTTGAGATGTCTTAGCGACCCTACCGGTATCCAAACCCTACTTAAATTCTAATTCTCGCGTCGATTTGGTAGCCTTGGGGCCATAAATTCGGACTTGTCTCCCATGGACAAAGCCTGTGGGCCGGGCCGTAAGTATGACCCAGACGAACGACTCCAGGCCTAGTTGGCGGCCTGTTCAGTTCAAAACCCAGCATTTCATGAACAAATGTCACTTTTTTTTTTTTTTTTGCCTTGATGAAATGAACAAATGTCTCTTTGTTGCCGACCACTCGGGAGACCACCTCTAGGTGGAGAGGTGGAGTTGCCCAGTGCACTCCGTGATATACTATTTTTTGAGTTACTTAGTTGTATCCATACACATTATGTATGATACTTCCGCTTTCAGCAAAAAAAAAAAAAAAAAAAAAAAAAGAACTTGGGCGTGCATGGGCCCAACAGAAGTACTGCTTAGACTCCAGTACCAAGTGGCAAAGGATTTGTCCTATAATTCAAGCCACAATCAGAGTGCTAATTCGGTAGCCCGCACTCTAGTTTAGGAATAGCAATGGTTACAGATGTCTAAATATTTTATCCATCCTGAGTCAAACAGTATAAATTTATCTAAAATTAAATAGAGATGGTTTCGGTGATAGCCTTAAAAATTAAAAATTATTTGATTTTAGATTCAATCTCAGATTTGGTGAATTCTCCTGCCTAAAACCAAATCTAAAAACAGAAGCAAAATCGAAAATACGCAATGGTTAATACCCTTAATGCATTTATATCCAATATGAAGTTAAATTAGAAACTTTATGAAATAATTTGGAGAACCATCCCCTATTTCACTTGATGATAATTGTAGACCACACATTATTTTTGGATATATTTATTAGGTGAGTTGACATGAATTATATTATAGAAATTATGGATGATATCTTTTATCTTTATTATTTACTTATAAAAATTTTGAAATAAATAAAAAAATAATTTCTGGTTTTTTGGTTTTGGTTTTAATTTTACTTATTTTTATGGAAGTTATAGTTTTTGATTTCAAAAACCATTGGGTTCAATTTCAAATTTGGGGAGTGGTGGTGGATTTTAAGTTCGATGTTGATTTTTTCACCAACGTATGGAATCCATCTTATTGACATCCTTAGACAGGTGGCTGACACGAGTGGTGTTAAAAAAAATAGTTTTGAGGTCCCATGATATAGTATACTATTTGAATTTAAATAATAACCATAATTATTATTTTATAATGGTTATTTTATAGTGAATTAGAAATTATTTGATTGACAGTAATTCAAGTTGCATCTGGCATCACTGTCGATTTTAAAATTTCATAAAAAATTAAAATCAATTTTTATTTATAAAAAATCAAAAATTAAAAATTGTTTGATAGATGCTTAGATTGTACTTGGTTGTAGTAGCAGTCGGTGATGGTGGCAGACAATTAAAGATAATTGTTGATAGTACTAGTCAATGGTGATAGCAGTGATGATGGGGTAAGTTACTAGTATCAGTGGCTAGCAATGCCGGCAGCTGATAGCTAGCATTAGTGGGGAAGAAAGTGAAGAAAAAAGTGGCAATAGATGTAGTAGCAGTGGTGACCATGAATGATTTTGATTTTAAAAAGAAAAAAAAAAGAAATTGAATTTTTTTTGTTTTAGTTTCTATAATTTCTAGATAATGAGAAAGAATTTTCAAAAGAAAATGAAAAATAAAAACTATGTTACCAAAGGCCAGTCTGGTCCTCATTGTGTTTCTGGAAATAAAAGTCAAAAGCTGGGAATCGACGGTAATTCCAAACAGAGCCTTCGTTTGTCGATTTGCATAGTATGGATTCAAATTGATAACGTCCTAGTCGTTCTTTCTCTCTCTCTCTCTCCATCTCTCTTAAAAGGAAACATCCCTACAAGGCTACACCGTCAATGGAGAAAAAGGTGACATCTTAATCTAAGTCTTGTTCCAAATAGCCAACCAAACATAGATATTTATTTTCAGAGGGTATCTATGGCCTCCCCCACTCATGCTTCCGTAGTATGAGAACATCCTGTCAAGGTTTAAGAAGGCAAATGACGTGGAAATCTAATAGATTAGGCACATATCGGACATATGATTTCTAACCCGCTTATCATTTCATATTAGAGCGATCAACATTACAAATTGATTCCATTCAAATCAGTTCACTATCGGGATATATATGGCTAGGCGAATTAGCCCAATATCTCTTCACCATCCGTCTCATTAAGATAGTATAACTCGAATTTAAATCTCTGATTCTCTATGTCAGTTTTAAAATAAGATTTGTTATACAAATAGGACATAATCAGACAACTTTGTGTTCAAATAACTTCCCATTATGACGGCTAAGAATTGCCATTACAACAACCACTGTTGTAAAAGGCTCGATCGCGAAGTTATCAGCCTTGGGTCAGGTGGGTGCCCAGCGACGCACCTGATGCAATTCGCTTCGCTTGCTGGCTTGGAAGAGAATGGTCAGAAAGAGACGGAAAGTAGATGGGCACCGAAAACTTTTTAGGAATAATTAATGTCACTTGAAGACATCCAACCAGAAACGACTTCGGGGTTGCATGGTTTAGTGATTGTGATTTAAAACTGCAGAAGTAAATGAAAACCAGAGAGCAAAAAGGAGATGATCGAGCCTTGCACGTTTATCACTCACGTGCGTGTTGTTTCGGATTTTATCAATTATATTTCACGTTCTTTTGCCCAATACGTCTCTATATGGATCGGATTCAAGCATAGTAGAGGTGGCCTGCTCAGGCTCCACACATCATTAGGCTCATGAAGCTGCGGGCCCGCGCCTCCATTAATGGATTTGTCATGTGGAATAGCCAGTAGAAACCAGAAGATTTCTGTGCTCCCAACTAAACTCAGAAACTAATTTTCTCTTTCTCCCTTGAAAAGGAGAGATATTGCCTTCTTCATCAAACGATAGGAGAGGAGATGGCCGAACAAGTGGAAGAGATCTAAACTTACATGAGACAGATTACTGTAGTTGGTTGGTGTTAAAGACTTTATTGGTCATGCATGCAATTTACCTTGAAGGTTCATTGTAAATGAAACTGGTTTTAAATGGAAAATAACAAATTTATCTACAATTATCGTTTCCCGAAGTCTATCATACAGTATTATAGGTACGAATTCGCTAGAATTCTGCTGCAATTGCAGAAAATTTTTAGACTCCAGCACATTTCAAGTAGCTACGCAACTCGACTCGATCTCATCCGATACATGAATGGTCATGCCATGTATATCCTTCTTCTTTGCTGCTACTTGACAGCTTAAACACAAGAAGTATACAGCAGCCTCTTAATGGTAAGTTCGGGTGTAACTTCTTCTTAATGAGAGAGATTAATCCCACTTCCCAGCTTAGCTACCAGAAACGACGTGCTCCTCTAGCTTGCATTTAAGGTGATGCAACGTGGACTCAAGACTTGACAGCCACGGAAGGCAAAGGTGGGTGCCCATTTTTGACCTTGAGCTGGTTGGTCTCCATCACTTCCCACTCCATCAATCCGTAAGGGCCCGCCGGTGTACAGAAATGAGAATCATGGGCCCTTCAGATCTCTCTTGACATGCAAGCATTAGATGATGCCGCAGGCGTCTAGCGCAACGCTTCCCAGCCACCAAACACCGGTGCCACCTGCCAACGGCATTCATTAATTCAATGGCGTGAGACGGGGATGGTGGTTGAATCGCCGTTATTAATTTCGTCCTTCTTCTAGGTGGTGAATTGAGACCCATAAGCCGCTCCTCTCAGTCTACAGTACGAGTGCAGAGTCTTTCTCCATATCCGGCCCTGGCCACCTCCCTTTTATAAATACCCGCACTTCTTTTTCTTTTCTTCCACTCATTGATTTTGTGGGGTTGCTGTCTTTTTTTTCTTCGCTGTTTCTTCTCTGGCCTGTCTATCATCCGCATGGATCGCTCCCTACTTCTCCTTTCCTTCCTCTTGGTAAGCTAAACCAAACCCTTGTTGAATTAATCTACCTATCTTTCTAACAGAGAAACCATGTTCTTTTCCAGCTCGCAGCAGCAGGGGGCCATGCAGCCTCATCTCCCCAGCTCTACTGGCACTCAGTTCTCCCCAACACTCCCATGCCGAAAGCCATCAGCAATCTCCTGAGCCCTGGTCTCTCTCTCTCTCTCTCTCTCTCTCTCTCTCTCTCAGAGCTGTTCCTTTTTTTTATGTAATACTGACGGTCATCCTCCCTGGAAATTATAGATGTGTTTGCTGACGAGAAGGCGGGAACCTCTGTCAACGTAGGGAAGGGAGGTGTTAATGTGAACGCAGGGAAGGGAAAGCCCGGCGGCACCACCGTTGGCGTTAACCGGGGCGGCGTTGGCGTTTATGTCGGCGGCGGAAGGGGGAAGCCAGGTGGCACCAGCGTCGGTGTGGGACACGGTGGAGTCAGGGTAAACACTCGTTACCCGAAGAAGAAGCCGGTGGTGGTCAACGTGAAGCCTGGAAACTCGCCCTTCGACTACAACTATGCCGCCACCGAAACCCAGCTCCATGACGACCCCAACGTCGCCCTTTTCTTCTTGGAGAAGGACCTCCGCCCCGGCGCCAAGATGAACCTCCACTTCACCGAAACCACCTCCGGCGCCACCTTCCTCCCCCGCCAAGAGGCCGACTCCATCCCCTTCTCTTCATCCAAGCTCCCGGCGATACTCGATCGATTTTCGATAGAATCCGACTCCGTTGAAGCCGAGGCGATGAAGAAGACGCTTAATGAGTGCGAGCAGCCGGCGGTGGGCGGCGAGAAGAAGTACTGCGCCACCTCTCTGGAGTCCATGGTGGAGTTCAGCACGTCGAGCCTTGGAACGCACGACGTCAAGGCCATTTCGACTGAGGTGGAAAAGGAGGGAACGCCGGCGCAGCCGTACACGATAAGGGCATCCGGTGTGCGGAGGATGGCGGGGACGGAGCTGGTGGCGTGCCACCCGGAAAACTATGCATATGCCGTGTTCTACTGCCATGCGACGACCGCGACGAGAGCATACACGGTGGAGATGGTGGGGAAGGACGGGACGCAGGTGGAGGCGGTGGCGGTCTGCCACACCGACACCAAGGCGTGGAACCCTAAGCACCTGGCGTTCCAAGTGCTCAAGGTGAAGCCCGGGACGGTGCCTGTGTGTCACTTCTTGCCACAAGACCATGTGGTGTGGAGCCGTAGCAGCTAGAGAAACGACCGCTCCACTCATTAATGGAGCTCTCCATGAATGACTTCATCCACTGCTTCATGCTTAATTTATGGAGGGCTCCATGGCATCTCTTAGCCTACACCGTTGGATTTTATTTTTACGCTTGTGTTGCGTTACTTGCATGGTAGTGTATATTGTATGACAGGGCCGCCTTAGTCTATTAGCCGCTATGGGGGCTTATCATGATGATATATATGTGATCTTGATATGTTATATAGTAGTAATAATAATAATAAGAGCATCTGAGATCAGCTTTATATATACTTTTATATCTATGCCTCTGCAATTGCTTAAAGTTGAGGTGAGAGTTATCCTTCTTCTTTCCGGATAGGGTTGAAGTTATGAGAATATGGATGCCAGTTTTCATAGGTGAAGTGAATGCAAAACGCTGGTGAAAGAGACATGATCACGACAAGAAAAAATTAAAAAAAAAAAGTTATAGGAAGCATAAAACAATACGGTTAGAAAAATAATGGCAGGTAAGAAGAAAAACAATTAAATTAGATCGAGCAACTTGTTTGATGAAACTTTTTTTTGTTGTTGTGAATTTTTAGAGTTTTTCAAAGCAAATATTTGCCGCTTTTAAAATAAGAGTGAAAACAAAAACAAGAAATTAAAAGAGAAGAGTATTGTGCACATCCTATCTTGAACGTTAATCTCCTTGTTGTAGTTTACTATTTTGTGCAAAAACAAAAGCGTAAAAACAGCAATGATAGCGAATTAACAAGCCCTCATATTTTTGGTAAATAATTGTTATTTTGTTGTCATGCACCTCAGATCATATTTGTAGAGAAGGGCTTCTCAGATACACTCATCAGCATTGTTGTGCAAATGGTACAAGAAGAGAGACAGGAAAAGATGAAAAAAATTACGTTCCATTCTCAATGCAACCAACCAAGCTATCGAATCAAGGGTGGTAACATCTTGATGAGTGAGTGAAGTTTTACTACCTAGGTCTAGGTGGCACTATTATGATGTTCATAGTATAAGACATTAATTTTGAACCGTGACGGCTCCAACGAGTGACACGTATTGCATAAATTATAGGGTAACAACCATTAATTTGTTGTCTAAATTTAAGCAATGTTGTGTTCAGTAGGAAACATTTATATGGGGGTAACATCATAAAACCATGCTACTTGGGTAGTATACAAACTATGCCCCAGCCCTGCAACCACCTATTACATGGATGAGATGATTCCATCTCATTACTTCATTTTTTGTTGGCTAAGGTTAGTGGCTCAAATCCCAGCTGCGTCTAACATTGAAGGCTCTATTTGGATGGAAATTTCAAAGACCGCTGCATGGTCGCTTTGTTAGACTTGTAGACCGCTGCATGGTCGCTCTATTTATATGGATGCTTTGCTTGCGTAGCATCCTCCCTTGCCACTTGACAAGGAGATAGGGGGTTCAATTCTGGTTGAAGTTAGCCCGCAATAAGTTGGATGGATGTAGGATGGAAAAGGTGGAGATTAGCATTTTCTAATCTCAAAAAAGAATCCAGTAATCCAATTAAACCCTTGAGATGAATCACTGAAAATTTGTCATTTAATTATCAAGATTTAATTTACTAAGAAATTAATTCTTGATGACACGTTTTATTTTAGTGCCTGAAATAAGCCTAAGTGTGTATGATTACACATCAAGAATTGTAAGTAAATGAAAACATGACCGAGGAATAATCACCAAATAATGTTTTCTTTCTCGGTAAAACACCAAATAATGTCTTCGAGACAAGAAAACTGAGTTAACTCGCTCGCTCTGGGTTCCTCGGACTCATTATTTTCCTGCGTCTATCCTCTCCTCAACTGCCGCTGTTTATTTGGCGGTAACCAGAAGATATCATTATGGGCATCCAAGGAGGCCCATAACGCCTATTCTGACACTCTCCAAGCTTGTACATTAAATATTCTGCATATGAATTGCATCGTTTACAAGGAATCAAACATCTTATGTTTTTTAGATCGTGACATCTACCAGCATCCTGGATTGCAACAATCTCTATTCTCCCTCCATATTAATTATGCAAACTCTGACCATTTAAGATTTTAAGAATTTTTTTTTTCCAATAAATGTATTTGATGCAGGGCTGGGAGACCTAGCGCATACGTCAACGAGACAGCTAAAGAAAAAGGAACTAATAATCTAAACAAATATCATATGGGGTGGGCACCATAGAAGAAAATATAGGGTGAGATTCTTTTTTTGCCATGTTTCCTTTGCACCTATCTTAAAGTGAAAATTCAAAAATCAAACAGGGATAAAAGAATTCCTATTAAAAGAGTCGATTAGTTTCCTAACTTCAAAAAATAAAAATAAAAAAAGAAAAAAAAATTGCATGTGCCAAAAGAGACCATCCATGAAGAAAGACCAGCCACATTCTTTTTTCTCCTCATCAAGCCTTTCCATCTATTCTCTTTCTCATCAAGCTATCTCTTACATCCATGAGATCTTTCTTCTCCTTCCGAGTCCTTTTCTCTCTTCGTTCTGCTAGATGTATATCACCTAACTGTGCAGTGTGTACTAGTGAATACCAAGTTCTAAAAACTAAGTATCGATTTACGCAAAGGTATGTATTGAGTTGCTACTAGGTGTGCATCAGAAAGCTTACAATATGTATCAGAAAGCCGATAAGTGTATTTTACTTTGTCATGTAGTGAGCACTGACGAACATTATATTCTAGAAACTGTGTATCGATTTATTTGGATATATGTAGTGGAATATTGGATAACTATATTGCTATGTGTGCATCAACTAGCTATATACTATGTACTGATGAACACCATATTCTGGACACGATGTATCGATTTATCTAGAGGTATGTATTGGATTGTTACTAAGTGTGTATTTAAAAAACTTACAGTATGTACCAAGAAGTCGATTGTATCACTACATGAGAAAGAAAGAATGCGACGATCTTTCTTCACTCATGGTCTCTATTGGCATATAATTTTTTTTATTTTTAAGTTATAGAATCCATGGAGTTCGTTAATAGAAAAGTTATATCTCTATTTGACTTTCAGATCTCCTCTTTATGATGCGCGTAAGAGGAAACATGGCAAAAAAAGAGTTCCGCCCCATATGATGTACTATGATGCCCGCCCCAAATAATTTTTGTTCTAATAATCTTAAATAAATACTAATCAGGAAGAGGAACAATAACATATTAAACTAAAAAATAAATAAGAAAAGTGTCAAGTGTCACCTTATGTTTCTGTCTTTAGTGGATTAGGGATGATCTAGAAATCACCCCGAGTGTCTTGTGACCATGAAAGGTATGATTCCACATCAATATTGTCGGTGGTATTGGCCTGGAAATTGTTATATTATAATGAATAGATGAAGTCAATTAGAATCTATAATTAGAAAACTTTTGAAAATTAGATGAATGGTAAGCTTGTCTAAATAGGAGCATGTGAGAACACTATTCTAAGAACATGATTCATCCCCTATATACAGATCTGTAGTGATCTTATCCTCAAGATACAACAATCCAGCTCAGCCCAATTTTCTTCTAACGAGCACGGCTATTAGGATGCTTGACCCAAATGACTTTTTCGGTAGCTCAAAAAAAAAAGAAGAAGAAAAAGTTGAAGAAGAAAGTAGATTAATAGTAGAAGCAGCAGTATGTTGGACCCAAAGCCTATTTGTAGGCTCTATCCCTGTGACCTTCTGGTGTTTTGCCCTACAACATGCATGGCACAAGCACGGGCACAGCTGGCTGGGTCGAGCCGAGCATATGGTCATTAACCCACGTCCCTCAAAGCCCAATTTGGGCGATGAGGTTTCTTTAAGCAAGAGGGCTTGCTTTTACATATCCAATTAGGAACTAAAAAAAGAAAGAGGTTTTAAAGCTCTCGAACCAACTAAAATTTAGGAGAATAATGTTAGTTTTGTTTTTAAAATTTATTTATTTATAATTAAAGCTCTAACAAATATTACACTGGCAGGGCGGCAGCGCACTGTACATTCCTATTACCTTACGAAGTCTCTAACATGATCACCCTACGGAGCACAGAAATCGTGACTAAGAGCTCAGAAAATTCTAATCGCCCATATCAAATCCTTCCGATGGAACAAGATAAGAAAAGGCAAGTTCATTCGAGTAAGATCCAGTCTAACAAGAAAGATTTAATAAAATGCAAGTATAAAGGGACAGCCAACTTGAATGCATCCCCAATACTTGCCATTTTAGATAGGATAGGCGACGGAATTAACAGGGCGCTTGGAAAGCCATTGTTGTCTCCTTCACCCGATTTGCCAAGGCGAATCATTAACAGGCCAAGGACAGCAACTGGACGGATCACAAGAATGGCAACATTAGAGGAACTAGTTTTTTCCCCGGGTATTGAGAGTATGCACAAAGGTGTTGGTGTGGCTGACTTCCTGATCCTCCTCACTAGGAATCAGGAAGTATGAGAATGTCCTCAATGATAACCTAGTAAGACAATAGGAATGGAACTGTACAAAATAGATGATTAGAATTTTATAGAATAGAAGCACCCAATACTCCAAAGTAATTAGCCTAGAATATCATGATGTACTTATTTCAAGTAGATATCAATATATCTACGAAAACATTTACAAATAGTGTTTGTTGCTAAAAGCATGAGTGCCTCACAAAGCAATATAGATATATTGAGGGGGGAAAATGAAAATAAGACAAGCTTTTATATCAACAAAAAAAAAAAATCAGCAGCACATGAAAATGTCAAAGGCAACAGATCTACCAATAAAATACCTATAGATATTTGAGTGCCAGTCATAGCTTCTCCAGTGCAACTGCCTGCCATGGAAACCAACAAGCCACCCATGCCGTTGCCACTGCCTGGTCCAATGGAGGCTGATTTAGCACCATTTATCTTATACCTGATATACTTCAATTATGGCCAATTCTGCTGGGAGCCTGAAGACTAAGAATCATGGTCCTGGAGAAGAAACCAGAACATTGTACTCATTCAAATGCCTCTGAAACTGAGCCAGACGAGCCTGCAGATTTACAATTCCAGCAGCCTTCTGTGAGAGGAGAGCGTTCAATTTGGATATGTAATCATCCAACTTGCTACCAGGTTCATCTGCTTTAACCAACAGGTTCATCTCCTGTAAAACGAAAGAATGAATGGACCAAAAAAAAGGACAAAAGAATGAAGTTATGTGATGCAGTTTTCTTTTACTGGTCTATATAATAAAACACACTTGCCTCCCTAACAATATCAATAGTCTCCTCCACTTGTTTCCGATGTGCAACCACCAGATCTTCCTCTTCCTAACATTCACCAATCATCATGAGTCAAATGGGATGTCCATGCATAGAAAAGGAAATATCCGTGTTGAACCAGTTCCTACCTGCAATAGAGCATTCAGTTCATCATCTTCGTCATCATCAGCCACGTCCTTCCATTTTTGAGGTGGTGTGTTAACTCTATTCACTCTATCTTCCAAAGATGAAACTGAGTAGATCTCTGCTTTTCCTTTCCTCCATGAAGTTTTTCCCTGCTCACATGCCATTGCGGATAGATCAAACTCCTCCGCCGTTGTTGAACCCTTGCTTCTTTGCTCCTTGAAATATTCACCATTTAACGAAGCCACATGCACCTCCTCCCTCTTGCTCGGGACATGGTCCATATTAAAAGGTGGAGATGTTTCTCTTCTAGATTGTTTGGATATGCCAAATTTGTTTTTTTCATTGGCACTATCATCGTTGCTGCCCTCAAGGGTGGAGACAGGCTGCAAAATTGAAGATAGGGGCAAAGCAGTCGACTCTCTTAAAATTGCTGATGGAAGATCCTTCTTGGGGTTGCTGCCCTTTGAGAGGCTCTTCACCCTAGTAAAAAACATAAAGCCTCTTTTCTGTAAATAAAACAAAGAATATGTGATTTCTTATGTATATGAGTATAAAACCAAATAGGTTACCTATCAGCATATCTCAATGTGTTAAGAGTGTGTTCACATGAGCCAGAACTTGGAGAAATGCATGAAATCATAACAGTGCGTGAGTCTCCAACAAAGGAGTCCCTCAGAACTTCCGTCAATTTACTACCTCTGAAAGGAATATGAACTTGATCATTGTCAAGTGCTCTAATACATTCCTTTAGTGCAAGCAAACTTTTGTTGATCTCCGCACCTTCAATTCTGCATTGTATTTTTGGGACTGACTTCTTAGAACAGAGAGCTTACACTGCCACAATTATGGTGAAGAAGTTCATGAAATTATTACCTTGTCTGCTTATCATTATCAGTGGTATCTGCACCACGCTCACTGCCGGCAAGGTCGATGAAGGATAGTTTGCCAACAATTCGAGGTGGCTTTGATTCACTACCATCAACTGACTTTTTGATAGCAAGCTGAAGAATGGCATGAGATCGTGAAGATTCTTCATTCGCACCAGTAATACCTGTACTCCTGGTTGCATTTCCTTTTTCGATTAACTCCCTGATAGCATCCACATTGGAAACTCTATACTCTTGTAAACCCACAATGCAAACTTTCTGTTTACCATCCTCTCTCATGCAAAGCTTTCTGCAAAAGCCAAATTCAAGAGTCAACACACACACACACACAAAAAAAAAAATCCAGAACTAAAGTAAAAACAATTTTGACAAACCTCCTGTCATTTAGAAGATCAAAGAGTTTCCCACCATATATCTCAAAGAAACTCACAAACAACTGGAAACCTTGATTGCAGTATGTATGGTGCATGAGTCTCAGAATATCTTGTGATGCTCTAAGGGGGAGTGGTTGCATTGTATATGTCTTTCCGCTACCTAATAAAAATAAGGACAAAACAATAGAAGCTTTTATAAGTTAACTTGGAACCAAGATGGCGAAAGCAACATAATCTAAAACAGTCAAAAGTGGCACTAAATAAAAAAAGGCATGCATTTAGAAATATATAATCTGATAAAATGAAACTGCACTTGCTCCATAAAATGTAGCTATAATACAATCTACATGCAAAAGATTGCATAAATCCAGGTATCAAAATGATTTAGACTATGGGTATCCACCTATTGACCTCATCAAGAGAACACCAAACAAGTGCCTAAAGGACATAAATCAAGAGTGCTATATGTTAAGACATTTGAGTTTATTGTTACAAAAGCAAACTACTGGCAAAATTGACTTTTGATCATAGAGTAAAAGGATTTCAGGAAGTAATTAACGAAACCTAGACCAAATAAGTCATGTAGAGCACAACAAACCAGAGTTCATTAATATCTTAGACCATTAATGCGGCTTCAACCATCTCAGCGCATATAGGCATAAGCTGCCACAATAGACTGATTATGATGTTCCCATAGCATAACAGCAACTGCTTCAGAAATTATGAGAAATTGCAGGTAGCACAAAACAAAGTATCAGAAAAGTGCTGCAGATTCGGAATATCACAAAAAAAAATTAATGTGTACAAAGCATAAGAAATGGTCATAAAAGGTAAGAAAAGGAGTACATAGGATGGCCTTTGACTTGGAGAAAATAGAAGTCAATTCATGAATTGCGCATAAAATACACGATAAATACGATCAATGTTTGTGAAAAAGGTTTTCTAAACATCAAGCGACAATTTTTCCATCTATAAGAGAATCAAAACAGCAAACAGAATGCCACAAATCTTTCAAAAATGTTAAGCATTGCAATACCGAAAATGCTACTAGAAGTAATATGAAAAAATGTTACAGTGTGGGTTTTTCAAAAGCAAATTGAAGTCTGTTGAACTCTCCATATGAATATACGAAACAATCACTTGCCTGTTTGTCCATAGGCAAAACAAGTTGCCTTGGTACGCTGAAAAATTGCAGGGACAACTGGCTCCACTGTCTCCTGATAAACCTAGAAGACCAAACAAAAATCAAATATTGGTATAGAGAATATTCCTCAAGAAAATTTTGCATCAGCATCTTGCACTTACTTCATCATTCGAAACATCCTCATCCAACACAGCATCAAATACAAATTCATGTTTCTCAACATACTCCGTTAGGTCAACCTGCAGGAAGACAAAAGATAAGAGGTGAACAGCATACACTGTACAGTATAACTAAAAAAATATGAATCAAAAAAAAGAAAGAGGAAAATTCTCTCCAGGTGGCAAAGATGATGTTTCTTAGATCTGGGGCAAAAATTGAGGTACTGGACAAGAGTTCATGGACAACTATTGCTTATAAGGAGTGTAGGATAAGAAACGATGACAGCAATCATAGTTTACAATGAGTGGCTTCCCTCTTCTAGATTGCTGATCTTGAAGCAATCAATGTATTTTAATTTTCCTCGTTTTTGAGATCTTGTAAACCCCTCTGTTGTCCATGAAAGGAGATTAGTGACAAAAGAAACTCCCATTCCTGGTTGAAAAGTAATGGGCATCTAAAAGGCGATGGACAGAGTGTACAGCAATAGAGTTGCATGCACTCTTTTGTTGACAAGTGTTTTGGGGATTTTCTATTAAAATTTCAGCTTAAGTTTCTAACAGGTTGGGAATTATGTTAATGGAACAGGCATGGGATTTAATCAAGAGAAATTTTTTTACTCAGATATGTTTCTAACAGTTCTTGAATAATTCATCCAATTATGGGTAAAGAAAATACAACTACTGGTGACAGATATAAATAATTTAGTCAAAATATTTGAACTTTTCAATTTCATTGGGGAATGAATCATGATAAGCAAATACATTGATAGCAATTTTGTCTCGTGCAGGAGGCAAATGAAGTTAAAAATGAGAAACCTCACTGCATTGTCATAGCTGCTGCCAAGTCCTTTAGGTCTATAGAACATTTGCTTTGAGTATTTTACTGGCTTTTGGATGTGAACTTTCATCTGGTGAAAAAATAAAGTTTTGTAACTAAAGATCATTGAGATGCGCTGCAAGATCACTTAATGAAGATCCATGGATTATCTGATTCATGATTTTTGCAATAGTGACTAATCAGATCATGATTTTATAGTGCAGAATTAAGTTTTAACAGATTTTATCTGAGACATAAAATTTTAATATGCCCTGATTATGCAGAAGGACCTTCATATACGTAAATCTGGGGAAAGTTTCATCAACAGATCCTCTTGAATCCATATTTTCAATTCTTGAGGGCATGTGGGTTTTCTGTTACATGAATGTTGACCGATATCAATTAACATCAACACCTTTGGCGCGTTCTGTTGTCTAAGACGTTTAATTTTGTTGCACATATTCCGACTGTTCAAGTGCATTTGGTGAACATAAATCAAATGATTTTCAGGTTATTGTGGTGCCCATGGGTTTTTTTCATCCTCTTACAGGTGACCAGGGGCTAGGATAGGGGTTCTCCTAAATGTTTGCCTAAATGCAGATAAATGAAGATTGGGGTTTTTTCCTTGAAATTTTGTCAATTTTGAAGCATTGCTCAGATTGGTCCATTCACTCTGAAAAAGTTAAGGGCAAACAATTCCTGGAATATGGTCATTGGTTTGTGACTAGCATGCTCACAAACATGCGTGACCCCTTCAGATCAGCTTCACTTGAAGGTTCACACTTTAAAGCATGGTTCTGAAGATAATTTTTTCTATAAGTCCTAGAAAACAATAGTTTCACAAGCTGAAATGCCTACATTACAGTCCAGAAACAGCTTGGCGAGAAAAAAATACCCATCATCACTTCGGACATGTTTCTATTAACCAAACAGGTTGCATCAAAAAAATAACCAAGGAATCAATAACTGAAGCTTTCAAGGTTCGATAAGGTAGCAATCAGAAGACTTTAACAGGATAGAATTGGAACAACCCAAAAGACACTCACCTTCAGTTTAGTCTCATGTACAGTAAGAGAATTGGAGCTTCGTTCTATTGTGATGATGTCTTCCTCTTTCTTTGCTATTTCTTTTTTGTTAAGTGGCCTCTTGCGCACCTGCATTCAGAGATCCGGACTATTAGAGGGCTTCCTTACCACATTAAAAAAAAAAAGGATAACTTTTTTAGCCAGGGTATAGAACATGAGCATGAGATTGCATCTATCTCTTGTGACAACAGAACACAGTCTAATGTCACAAATATGCACTACAGCCAAACTCATGAAGAACACTACTAATTACAGATGTTAGATTAATTTTAAGAGGTTATGATCATATCCTTCTGACCAAACATACTATAAGCCATTTGAAGGCAAGCAGTAATAATTTCGCAGACATCATACCACTACTTTGATCTTGGCAGCAGAAGCCAGCTTCTCTTTGTCAACTGAGAAACTTTTCAAGGGATTGATATCTGCCTTGCTCATCTGTTTGCTAGTAAAAAAGCTTGGATCCAAATCATCAAAGCCTCTACCTTGAGCATATCCTAATGGTTGAACACCATCATACAGTACAGGAAGTGGAATCTGCCCACATTGGTAAACAAAATAAGCAAAAAAACACAACAAAATTTTATCTTGCCAAAACTTGAACAAATTAATGGGCAAACTGTATAAGGTATAATTTCAAGATATGAAATGTAGCATTTAAAATATATGATTTGGGAACTTTTAAACTTAAGAACCATCAGGATGGAGATACGAAAACAAATAGAGAGCGGATTTACTTCAGGGAGGAGCTCAGTGTCTAGGGAGTGGAGATCCAAGATCCCAGGGCTCAGCTGGCCGGTCGACACGGTATCATCCCCATTCCTCCTCTGGCTCGAAGACCACGAGCCCAATGCTCGCGCCGGGGACTCAACCGACAAGAAGAGCTCCCCTCCCGCGCCTCTGTTCACGCCCCGCGCCGCCCTCGAGTACTCAACCTACATGCCAATCCAATCGAAATCGATCAAGATTTGATCTCAAATGCCAAGAAGAAGCCATTGATTTCGAGTAGATCTCGAGGGACAGACGGCGATAGACCGGAATACCTGCTGGGAAGGAGGGAGGCTGGAGGAATAGGGGTGGTTGAGGCCGGAAGACCCGAGCCACTTGCCGCCGGCACCACCGCCGGCACCGGCGCCGGCGGAGTCGAGGAGGAAGTGGTCGGACGAGAATTGCCGCTGGTGGTGGCCAGATCGCGGCGGTATCTGCCTCCCACCGACCGCTGCGCCGCTCATCGTTCCGTCCTTTTCGTTCCGATCGGTCGCGATGAGATTGCCGGCCGGCCGAACGGTGGGTAGAAGAAGAAGACAAAGAACCGTCCCCTTCTCGAAATCGCAACGCGTCCGAGATTTTAAATTAAAGGCGAGACGGTCGTTGGGGGAGATTTGATTTAAAATAAAACTAAGGAAAAGTAATCACACCAGCAGCGATCGATTAAAGCTTATTAAATAATGGAATTCTAACGCATATAAGAAATGGGTGTGAGATTTCAAAAGTTTGAAAGGGGTAGGTGGACCGGGGGGACGGGAAGCGCTCGGGACGAGGGAGGAGAGTAAAGCACGGAGTCGCCGGTCGCGTGTTCTCGGCCAGGTTCATTGGAGGGGTGGGTCCTGGTCGGTCGCGGTAGGATCGGACGGAGTTCTTCTGAGTGTTGGCCCACCACGGACGGTTCGTTCACACACTGCAGCATGGGCTGGGCCGGCTCTGGGCTGGGCTTGGGGCTTGTTAGACTTAGTTATAATTTACATATAGACATGGCTGCTAAATATTTTGGATATAAAATAACTTAGTTAAATTTAAATTCCAAAAATACGAAAATCTGATCAATGGTTTTAATTTACAAGTTTTTCTAAAAAAATATTTTAACTTATAATTATTATTTTTAATATTCTATACCTATTTTTTTTCCTTTTCCATTCAATTTTTCTTACATAATTTTTTTTAACTAAATCAGTTTGCTATTTCCAATGTCAAGCAATGTCGGAATCTCTTTTTTCATAGAAGTCTGGCATGTTGTAAATTTTTTAAGAGAGAAATCTGATTAAGATTATTATAAAAATATTTTAAATCTTCTGATCGAGATTGCTTTTGAAATTGAAGAATTATGAAATGAAGTTGTTTTTGTACAATGCAGGGATAGGGACTAGTAGGCTTTGCGAAGGCCTATGGTGTCAAGCCACGTCTGGGTTTAGCAGCTGTTAAGATACAAAATGATGAGAGATCCTGTTACGATTCCAAATTAAAACTCGAAATATTTTTAGCCATGAGTGGTTTAGACTTGGTCATGCCTCAATCGCTGATAGAGAAGACCAGCAGCCCCTTTTTTTTTTAACCTTGCAGGATGTCGGCTGAGAGGTCTGTTTGATATGTGCCAGGCCCAATTTGGTTTTCCCCAAACAAACAAACGGCATGATGCTCGTGAAAACTGAGAAGCATGCAATTCCTGATTGAGTGAAGCATGCAAATCCAATTAACCCTAGCAATATCAAGTTCCATAATTTAACTCTAATCCAGCAACATCAGTCCTTGCATACTCTTCTCTATTTTTCTTTTCTTCATAATTACTATTTCTATCACTGCTTTTGTTGCAGTGCAGCTGCTCCTATTGGCGGCAATTGCTCGCTCCCACCATAATACCTACTATCGATACAGATATTCTTTTTACTGGAAAAAAAATATATACACACTTATACTAGATATGAGAACACGATTAAAGTTGGAATCTCCACTCCATTCCAAAATTCAGCGAAGCAAATATGGCATTTAAGTACAGTGCCCGAAGTTCGTATGTGCACATACTGCAACAATTTCTAGTTGCCGCATTGGATTGGTAAACTGAGCAATGACTCCTAACATGTTTCTTTTTTTAATATACAATACACCAATTCCTAAGTTCTATGTCGGATGGATGACCTAAACAATTAGCCGCGGTTGATATCTAGCCATATTCTTTTTATTTTCTTTTTTCTTTATATATACCCAGTTGTAAGGTATTCATTTTTCTTTATTTTTCCCTTCATATTTTTCCCTCCAACTACCACAACTCCAATTGCAAGGCTAAATTAGTAAAAGCCAAATATTCCCACTTCCATGGACGTCCGCGGCCGCTCCTTCCATTATCGTCGTCGTTAATAAAAGGCGAAGGCTTCTCCTCTTCGCCTCGAGTTTCCCTCCTTCCCTCCACCAGCGATGAAGGTTATCGATAAGATCGCCGGCGACCACGACGGCCCCGTCGTCTTCTCCTTCGAGTTCTTCACTCCGAAGCTCTCCGGCAAGCTGGAGGACCGCGCACGCGCCTCCGACGCCTTCGTGGCCAAGGTTGCCCGCATGGCCGCCCACGGCGCGGCCTTCTGCGACATCACGTGGCGCCCCCGCGACGCCGACTCCACACTCGCCCTCGCCGGCCGGATGCAGCGCGAGGTCGGTGCCGAGACCATGATGCACCTCACGTGCCTAGGCATGCCCCTCGACCGCATCGACCACGCCATCTCCGCCGTCCGCGCCGCCGGCGTCCAGAACGTCCTGGCCCTTCGCGGCGATCCTCCTCAAGGTTCCCCCGATGCCGCCGTCTCCGCGGACGAGGCCGCCCCCAGCGGGCCCGCCTGCGCCCTCGATCTGGTCGAGCACATCCGATCCAAGCACGGGGACTACTTCGGCATCGCCGTCGCCGGGTATCCAGGTTCGTTCCCTTCTCTCTCTCTCTCTCTCTAATCACCCGCCATCCATTTCTTGATCTTCTCTCATATCCAAGGACGATCCCCGAACTCTCCCTCTCTCGATCCCCAGAGGCGCACCCGGACAAGATCTCGGACGGGAGCGAGGTCGCGACAGTGGAGGGATACGAGAGCGATCTGGAGTACCTCAAGAAGAAGGTGGAAGCCGGGGCGGATTTGATCGTGACGCAGCTCTTCTTCGATGTCGATATTTTTCTCAAATTCGTGGGGGATTGCCGGCGGGTCGGGATCGATTGCCCGATCGTGCCAGGAATCCTTCCGATCGCGACGTACCGGAACTTCCAGAGGATGACGGAGACGTGCAAGACGAAGGTGCCGGCGGATGTGAGGGCGGCGGTGGAGGCCAAGAAGGGGGACGAGGCGGCGCTGGCGGCGTACGGTGTGGAGCTGGCGACGGAGATGTGCCGGCAAATCTTGGAGAAAGGGATGAGGGAGTTGCACTTCTATACGATGAACCGCGAGGAGCCGACGCTGGCGGTGCTGAGGAATCTGGGGCTGGTTACGGGAGCCGACAAGGGGGTTCCGAAAACTTTGGCAGAGATCCAGAACGGCGAGAAAGCGGAGTCGGAAAAGAAGCCGGCGAACGGGACGCCGTAGATGCGGGATACTTTGGTAGGTCCCAAAGAAGATCTCAACGAGGAACACGTTGTTGACCAAGTATCGTCCAAGCGTTCACACTATAGTTTTGTATTGGCACGTGGGACGCGGCTCCGCAGGACGGAGGCCAAGTAATGGGAGAAATATATTAAGACAGGAGATGATAGCAATCAAGTGGATAATTTTTTATCACTGATATCGCATGAAAGAACAACATATAATACTCATCTTGTTACACCTGCATGACAATTCTATCTGTTATTTGTAATCTTAAAAAAAGGCAGTTCCCCTTCTCACTTATCTTCTTCATATGCCTCCTTTTAACAACAAAACAGAAGATTCAACTTGTAGGAAAAGTTTGAACTCTGGTATTAATATATAAAGTTGGGTTCAATAAATAGTATGACACTGAGGAGAGGTAAAATAGCATTATATAACTAGGATCCAGTCGATCTCATTTATGCAACTTCACATTAAAAATTTGGAAGTTTTTTGAAGAAAAAATCCTGTTGGATTAGAAAACTGTTAAGAGTTTTAAAGAAATAAGCGCCGACTCCCATCAAACAGAAGATATAGACTACAAAGCATTGATTTAATTACCGAATAACATTTTTTCATGACTGATGTTAAGTATGACACAACTTTACCTTTCTTTTTTGGTGATAGCAAAATTTACGACAAAAACTTAAAAGGCATCAGATCCCTTATCAATTTAAGAACATGTTCCTTTGACATTTTCACCAAAGAGCCAGTGGCTTTATTCCATGATGTTGTGTTAGAGAAGGCAGTAAGCTACATAAGAAAACGATCTTTGCAATACAAGATACTTTGTAGCTGTTGTCCGAATTTTCCCTGACTAGTGTCGATAAATTAATGAACCCTAATTCTATACTACAACCGCACTTCCTGCAGGTCTTTTTCTCCAGAATCAATACCAAAAGTCTATCCATGATCATGACCATGCCTCGATATGGAACCTACCAGCCTTCTCTAGTTGTCTGAGCCATCTTGCAGCTGATTCCTTTGAAATCCCACTTTCTTCTGAAATAATCTCTTCCAGGGTTGATGTCACATTGGCTGGCATATTTACGGAAGACCCTGCAATGTATATGGCAGCTCCAGCACTCAACAAACTCCATATCCTTGTTCTCTCTTCCTTCATCTTATGCTGCACATAGACCTTTTGGGGCTGATCTCTAGAGAAGGCAACAAAGAACCCTCCACCCTTCTCCTTCGACAGCACCCCATGATCTTGTGCATGAGATAACCAGAAATTATTGTATAGAAAATCATTTTCCTGATTCCTACAACCAAAGAAGAAGATGACTGGAGATGTTGACACAGTCACATTTTGCATTGCCCGTTCCTCCACAAATGCATGGAAAGGTGCACAACCCGTTCCTGGTCCAATGAGAATGAGAGGAAGAGATGGAGGAGGGGAAGGAAGGGCACCTCGATGGATCCAAGCAGGAATATAAACTCCTGTTTGAAATTTGTGAAATTTTAGCAATTCATTCAGAATCCTGTGTGATAGCAATTTCTCTACAATATCTACGGGCATGTACCTTTACTTTCATATGGATCAAGTGCAGCTAGCCATGACGAGCAGAGGCCACGTCGCTTCCTTTTGAAAGGAGTAATCCATGATACAATGCTCACAGTTAAGTGTACTTGGTTCGGATGAGCTGAAGGAGAAGAAGAGATGGAAAATGCTCTGGTTTTTAGTGGAGGAACCAGCTGCACCAACCATTCAAATGGCATCTGCACAGATGGAAAATCCTCTAGTACCTGCAACACAGGGCTAGCCATTTGTAAGAACTTGATGAGCTACGACAAACAGTGAAAGCAATATACAGCCCCTTGTTGTAATATAACACTCTTCATGCTTAACTAAATTCTTCAACAGAAACAGCAGAACTGTCTCCTTGAAATCAGACAGCTACGTAGAATCAAAATAAGCACGGCTGAAATTACAAAGTTGCCTACCTCCAAAACAGTTCTTCGTTCCTTCTGATTATACTGATATAGATCATCCCTCCCTTCAGGAGAAGCAAAATATTGAAGCCTTTCCTTTTCGTGTTCTGCCATTGCATAAAAGCTCATGACCTGAAATGCATGTACATTTAATGGCAATATTCACTGATAAAATATGACCAGGTCATGAAATCATTCTTACAAGTATGACAAAAGGGCCCAATAGATAGTAAGGCAATGTTATGATTAATTTTATACTTAATACTCGCATTCTTAAGAAAAAAAAGAGCCTCTCATGGGATAAGGAGAAAAGCCCTGTTCCATCAACTTGGGATAAGGCTCAGAATTCTGTATCTATTAACATCTCTTTGGAATAACTCTCATAATAATGAATATGATAGCTTTGCAATTATGGATTCCTCTCTGATCTGAAATGTCACTTTGATAAAAATCACGAACAACCAATACGGTTAAACATACTACAAGCCATAAACAAACAATAGATAGGTTGCTTAGAAAAACAAGTTTCAATAACTTAACTTACTGAAGTTCAGGTTTAATAGGAATGGACTTTAGCAACATGCATGAGTATGTATCATTTTGCATCACAACATACTTCTCACTACCTAGGATGCATTGCAACACTGACCAATGCTGGGTAATACATAACCTCAAAGATATAGAGGTACAGATTGCGCTGTATATGCACCAATACTTGAAAACCTATATAGAGGAGTGCATGCACAACCAAGAAAACTTTGAATTGTTTCTTAAAACTGACATCCTCTTTGGCTACGAGTAACTTAGAGAATATTCTCCAGTGCTTAGAAGACAATGTTCTTCCCACTGTGTACATACAATTTGGGGCCTGGTATTAGCTGCACCTAAAAGCAATTATTGGACACTTAACCCTTGGCTTCTGAACTATGGGGAGTCCTTTGAAATCACATACAAAGCTAACCGAATGTCAAAGCTGACACCCGCTCAAAATCTGTCAATTGCAACATAAGAAACTAAATTCGTCGTGCTTTTACATGAAATGACGTAAAACTGATACTCAAAATGCAAGATTATGTAATGTATTTAAGAGGTCCTGGTGAAGCTTGACTGAGTGTAACATCATATTTTTCAATTCAATCCTCCTGATTCTCCATCTCTTGATAATATCTTGAGGCCACCACCTCCAATCCTCCTCCAGTTGGAGTCCATGGCTCATTGGCTTGACCCTCCCCTTACTAAGCCTTTTGAATTTGAGATACCACCTGATTGAACGTATGCTGATTGTAGAGAGCCGGCATGAGGAGACACCTTTGTCTCCACCCACCGAACAAACCCTAAAAATTGCAACGAACAGGTTCAACAGGAAAGCCAAAGTGAGACAAGGACAAAAACCCCTTAATCTATCCCCAAGAAGCGAACCCTGAACAATGATCGCTAGCTGAGTGAAAAATGGCAAACGTTAGGAAATTGGGAATGACCTAAGAAGACATGGATGGACGAGGGGAGAATTATTTGAAACAAGCATCGTGATTAAAAATCAGAACCTAAAAGATGGAACAAATCTTGATGTTTATTGTTCTTATTTGTAAGCATGTCTGAATCTAAAACCATATCTGAATTTGATTCGAATATGGATCTGGATCAAGTAAGATCCATAATCCATGCTCATATCCACAATCTAAAATCCTAAATATGTTTTGAAGTCTAATTTATGCAGAACTTAATCTTAAGCAAACCTCGGAACAGTCTTATATAGAATTTCATAGTTGACTAGTCCATAGGGCGCTACATGCAATAAACAAAAATTAGTCAAAAATATAAACTATATTCCTTCCGCTTTCTCTTCAACTTCTATTCTGCTACTTGCCTATTTGATTCACAAAGTTCTAATAAACTTAGCATGACATCAGAAAAGAAACTACGGCTTCTTCAGTAAAATCTTTTCAGTAACTATTTAAAATTATATTGGATTACAATATAACTAAATTTGTGCAAAATATTTCTTAGACTGCAATGTTTTCTTGATTTTTAAGTTAGACAGTTTCGCATTCATTGCATACAGACTAACAAATGGACAAGAAAAGACAATTTTTATGCATTTCTGATGAAGAGCTGCATGTTTTAGAGTTGACTGCAGTTTTCAAAATAAGATGTAAGTACTTAACATACAACTATCTTGCCTCAAAGAAATACCGTCGAGGGGAAGCTGATGCAACATCCATGGTCAGTGCCACGAAGTCTTTTAATTTGACAGGATGCGTCAGGCTTTTAACATGTGAATCAATAGATTGTTTCTCATTATCTCTGGGTTGGACCTGAAAGATTAAGAAGTTGTTAATCTTCTATACATTTACATGAATATGTAAAAAAGCAAAACAAATGGTAATCATTCAATTTATATCCTTAGATTTTTATCATAAAGACAACAAACTGAAAAGATGAGACACAAGTCACAATGTTAGACTATAAATATGAACAGTAAGATACGCTTAACACATGAGAGAACAAATACTACTGCAAGTTGGATGTTAATATTGTGAGAGCCAACAAACTTTATTCTTTCCTGATGGATAGAAATGTCTAGCATGTAATATGAACCTATGATGGTAAAACACACCTCAGTGTATGATGCAATATGAAAATTTTAACTGACTGAGAAAAAAAATATCACATACTGTGATGTAACAGTCTGGATTCAGGTTACAACGTTGTATGAATGCATCAACAGCAATAGGATCTGGACTTGGAAGAATCTCTGCAATATCACCAACTTGATAGTCCATACCCTAAGAAAAGTGTCAATAGCCAGATCTATATTTATCCAGAAATATATAAAAGAAAAACTTAGACCTGGATTGTGCATGGGAGGGTGAATTTTATATAGTATACTACAGTCTCAAAACAAACAACCCATTCAATCAGGATGGTACAAGTAAACTTACAAGTGATAAAGCTTCAAACTCAAAATGACGCACATCTCTATCATAGTCCACTTTGGTCAAACGTTGATTTGTTATCTATCAAATTATTCACAAGCAGTTCCATATATTAGAAACAGAACTTACATAATAGATACAACAATCATAAAAGTAGACATACTAAGAAGTAAAAATGTTGCTAGATACACAAATGGAGGGGGCAATATGACTTCATTTGTAGTTTTTTTCCCTTAAAATGATATAAGCTTTTTTAAAAAAATATTTACCAGGAAAACTTCTTTCAAATGTATAATCATGTATTTTTTAAAAATAAAAAAAGAAGCATGACCATGTAAGTATATGAAAAACTAGCACCTAACCCCACAATTTTGTGCTCTCTTCCTTCTATATATTAATAGCATCTATGTTTATTCGTAATAAAACTTTTTATGTATACGTATACATGCACGCATGCATGTATGCATGCATAAAAGCAGACAGTTTGAGACTTTGAGTGTTCCTAAAGTGTAAATTTTTTGATTATGTCTCGGTTCAAAAATACTTGTGCGAGCCATTCAGATAGATTCCTACCATCTAAAATGATACAAAATATTCAACGTCAACTTTGGTTCACATGTGCGCTAAGTCGCACAGATTCTAGAGAATGGCTGCATCGACATGATGATATCTGCATCAAGTTTGCATGTTGCAACATTTCAGACTTCCTTATGGAATGAAAAGATACAACCTGCCAAACTCTATCTAGTAAGTGTGGTTTGAACACAATCACAGCAGCAGACAAACTCAAATAATGTTGAAACTGAAGCTCAAGAGAACTAAGTAACGCTCATTGAGCCCATAGGCTGACTCTTGGAACACCTCATTTGAACATCATATACTGGGGGATAAGCCAGCTCAGAGTTCTAAACAGCTACCAAAAAGTTGAATATGCCTAATCATGCAACCAAACGTACTCCAAACAGATCCAGGTAGGTCCAGTTGATCCATTGTGTTTCAAGTGATCCTCCTAGATCAGGGCACAATGATCTAAGAGACATCAGCAAGGTGCGAGTCTCAGATTTGTGTTGAAAGGTGAACAGAGAGGAATACTACTACAACAACTTGAATGGAAGTTGTAGCAAAGGATCCAAAACAGACCACAGCAACTGCACATGTATTCATTATGTGACAAATTCACAAAGTTTGTTAAAAAATACATAAAAAGGCATCACAAAGTTGAGATAAGGCTTGATGATTATGAACTTCTGTCTATGGTTTAATATCTTTCAAGAAAGAGCATACATAGTTTGATAGCATATCAAAGAGGGAAAGGGATCTGCTGTAGCTAAATTTGTTACTTTGCATATACGCCTAATAGTAATAGAAGATACTATTTGCATTAGATAAAAATAAACTGCATCCATATTAAAGAAAAAAAATGATCAATTAGGTAATTCATACCATCCGCAAGAAGTAATGTGGCTTATTATCATCACAGAAGCAGAATGCTGGAGACATGGAACGAGCACTCTCAATCATCTTCTCGGTACTCTTCGAATCTAACACATACAAGAGTCACATTTTGACAAACTCTTCAACTAATTCTACAGCCAAAATAATAACAGTTTTAGAAAGAAAATACCTGAGATGGTTGACATATGTGCTTCTACCTCATCAGCATTATGATATATAACTTGAAATTTCGAAGGATCCAAAGTTTTCATATGAGAATTCGAAATATCTGAAACTCTTGGTAAGATTGTTGGGTTCATTTGATTCAGCATGTTCCACAGAGATGACAGCCAAGGGTCAAAAGCACCTTCATATCTATAGAGAATGCATTCCAGGAGTCATTTTGACGTGCTTATGTAGTACTCCGCAGTGTTTTCAACCAACTCAGATGAAACAATCAACAACACTAACTTACTGATGTACAGATATCTTGCACCATTAAAAAAAAGTTTATCCAATAAAGATGCACTCACAAAATATCAAAAGAAGACTGAATAATGGACATTGAACATGAATCATATATCTGAAATAACACACTGCAGAACAGCATAAAATACACCATGAGAGAGTGTAAACTAGAGATATACCCTGAAGGGTGCTGGTCATCTCCCAAACCTTTTTCAATTATTGATTTTGCCCCAAGATCAGCAAGCCTTTTATCCAGCTTCTTTGCAGTAAACTGCAGCCAAAAAAAAAAAATACAAGTTTATCTAACAAATTTAAGAGACAATCAAGCAGTTTTGTAATTTGCTGACATAATATATACAGAATAAGGCCTACTTCATCGGATACAGGTTATAAATTGGTTAAAAAGGTATTTGAAAATGGCTTACTACAAACCCATGTCAAGAATGGATGCGATAGCATTGAATATATAGCCTAGGATTATTTCAAAAATATTTTGCTGGAGGGTCAAGCTTTGCTTGCTCTTGTATGAAGCTGAAATCTGAAAGTTATGATCCTGCCTTAATAGTCATCAATTAATCCCTCAGTCTCTTCAATGTAAGGAACAAAGGCATGATGGGAGCGTTACAACCAGATCAATAGTGAACAACCACCATTCCATACTCGAGCTATTCTTCTTGCCTTGTCCTTTCTTTATTCCTTAATCACTTTATAACCCAATCCCCTGTAACTTTAACAGATATCCATTTAAAAATTAAAAGATAATAACATATGCAATGTGCTTTCTGGGCTGACTAAGAGAATAAAAGTTCATCTTGATCCAATACTGACAAGTCAACTAAATATATCACAAGCTCAAAGTCAACAGATAAAATTGTTAATATAATTGTTAAGAAATTGTATACATCATGTATATACACAAACAAATAAAGAAGACATGTTCAAAAAAGAGATTTCTACAACCATAAAACTGGCAGCCACAATAAGAGTATGATGCAAGATTGTGTTGCACCAACAAAATGGCAAAGAGAAAAATCAAGGCAAGAACAGCAGACCAACATGGAGCATGCACTAATCATGAAGTGCACTATGTCGAGGTATTTTTCACGTAATGGTGGTGTAAAAGAGGAAAAGACTTAACAGTCAAAAATAACAGTTTCTTCCACTGTAAACGTTTCCTAGCGATTAGTGACTTGACACAGATAGTTAAGCATGATTTTACGTGGCTATTCATGCAAATATTCATCATTCAGCTTGAATAGCGAGCCACGCACAATGTTTAACATGTCTGTGTAAAGCAAAACTGAAGCAAATGATTCATGATGCAACTAAAAATGATGGGCTTCAAAAATTCAACAATAATGTGTTAAAAGATTAGTAGTGATTACGTTGTATTTCTGGTATCCGGAGTCACCCAGTCCAAAAACCGCGTAGTGAAGACCTTCCAGCCACCTATTGCTGAGATTTCTCTGCAAAAGAGACCTCCAGAACACCTAGAAAAAGCAAATCCAGTCACAGCCAACAAATGAAACAATTCACAATAAATAAATGAAGACCAACCTTCATGGAATCCGGTGCATCACCCTGACCAGTAGTCGACACGACAAAAATCACCGTCTTCTCATCCCGTAAACGACTCTGCAAGAATTTAAAAAAAAAAGAAAGAAAAGAAAAGAAGAAAAACTGTAATAATTGCATCGAAAATTGGGGAAAAATTTTGACTCGATTTTGTAATTGCTAATAAAACTAGCGTTTGTTTGTCTCTAATTTCAGTTAAACGGATAAATAAAAGAATAAGAGGGGGCAGAGTGAAATCTAACGGCGTCGAAGCGGTCCATGGAGAGGACGGTGACGGAAGGGCAGCCGCCGCGCTCGGCCTCCCTCCCGACGCGCTCCGCTGCGTCCATGGCGTTGCCGGTCTGGGAGGCGTAGAGCACCAGAAGACGACTCGGCTTCTCTTCCATCGCCTTCGCCATTCGAGAACTGAAAGGGGGAGGGAAGGAGCAAGGAAAGGGTTTTGGCCGTGGCTTTATTTTTGTCTTCCAGGTTGTAGTATCAGCCGTTTGATATCAATCTAATGGCCAGCAGATTTGTTAGAACATGGCGGCGGAGGGGTTACAGATCCGGCGGCTGGGGACGGAGACCGCGACGGAGAGTGCGGGCGAGGCCGCCGGGGTGAAGGCGGACGGCGATAGTGAGGTCGGGGAAAGATCGGACGGCGGCAGGATCGTGCTGTCCGGGCGGAGCTTCCTGAAGGGGATCCAAGTCCATGGATCAGAATTCAAAGCATAAAGTTCTCGTGGACTTCCCAGAGCCACCGGTAGAGTTAGAAGTGGGCCCATGCCCCGGCCCACCAAAGTTCAAGGTAGATTTGGACCTGAACAATGTCAGGCTACGCTCATGTCGATGTTTAGCCCGGTCCGATCCAACCGAAGCCCAAGGCTCTAAGCGGCCCAAAGACTGGGATGGGCTTTGTTAATATTAAAATTAGGGGGTTTTTTATATGAATAGTTGAATACCATCCTCAAAATCGAATTTTACATGAATACGATTCCAAAATAATATTTACATGAATACCCTTGTTAAAACGCTTGTTTTGCTATTCGACCCATTTTTTATCTTTATTTTTGCATTTGTACCCATGCAATCTAACGCCGTTAAAAAATTAGCGGTTGGTGTCGGCCAGAAGTTAGTGTCCAGTTGCCGCAAGATTCAGGTTGCCCATATATTCCGAGAGGCGAACAAGGCTGCAGATTGAGTTGCCTCTTTTGTGGCCCATCATTTAGGAGATATTTTATAGATTGAGGCCCTGTTTGGGGGAGCTTTTGGAGGGCTTTCTGGCCCTCCAAAAGTACTTTTAGATGAAAAACTGTGTTTGGTAAATTTTTCGAAAAGCTGTTTCAGCTTTTGCGGGAAGCTGAAAACAGCTTTCGGGAGGAAGCTCCAATTTGGAGCTTTTGGGAGGAAGCTGTTTCAGCTTTTTCGGAAAGCTGTATTTTTGACAAAAATACCCATATTAAAATAACATAATTACATAGTTTGTCCCTTTATAAACCTAAAAATCTGCTGGAGCCAAAAACCCTAGCCGACAGACTCCCTTCCGTAAGAAAAAGTATTTTTCTTTTCAATTTTTGTATGCATCTCTTGAACCACATTTTAGAAGAAAAAAATTTTAATCCTTTTCCATACCTTCCAAAATCAATCTATTATTTTTTTTTTTATCATCAACCTCGCGGCCCACGCTGAGATCCTCCTCGAGCGTGGACCACAAAGAAGAGCCCCTGGACCGCGGAAAATTATTTTATGGGAAATTATTATGGAAAATTATTTTATACTAATAATTATAATATTTTATACCTTTATTTTTGTATTATACTATAAATATAATATCATATTATATTATATCATAATATATTAATATGTTATGTTAAATAATTTAATATTATGTTATATTATGAAAAATTAATTTATACTAATAATTATAATATTTTATACCTTTATTTTTGTATTATACTATAAATATAATATCATATTATATTATATCATAATACATTAATATGTTATGTTAAATAATTTAATATTATGTTATATTATGGAAAATTAATTTATACTAATAATTATAATATTTTATACTTTTATTATTGTATTATACTATAAATATTATATTATATTACATTACATTATAATACATTAATATGTTATTTTAAATAATTTAATATTATGTTATATTATGAAAAATTATTTATAATAATAAATAAAATATTTTATACCTTTATTATTGTATTATACTATAAATATTGTATTATATTATATTACATTATAATACATTAATATGTTATTTTAAATAATTTAATATTATGTTATATTATGAGAAATTAATTTATACTAATAATTATAATATTTTATACTTTTATTATTGTATTATATTATAAATATAATATATATTACATTATATCATAATACATTAATATGTTATGTTAAATAATTTAATATTATGTTATATTACCAAATATTATTTTACTCTAATAATTATATTACTATTATGCGATATTAACATAATATTATTTTATATTACAATAATATTATAATATATCGTATATTTATATATTAATTTATGTTATGTTTTATTATGTTCTGTTGTATAATACTATGCAATGTCCTTTATGGTAATTTTGTCATACAAAAGTACTTTCTCAGTTTGTTTACCAAACACAAAACAAAGTACCACAGCACTTTACGAATGTAGTTACCAAACAGCAAATAGCTTTTTATAACAGCTCTACTTCAAACAGCTCTACTTCCAACAGCTCTACTTCCAACAGCTCTACTGCCAACAGCTCCCCCAAACAGGGCCTGAGATTGATGTTGCCTCTTACCTTTATGTCATTTTATTTCTCTTGATACTAAGGGTAGCACTCATGCTAGATTGACGTGAGCTAACGGTATACCAAAAAAAATTAACAGTTTTAAATTTAAATGACTAAAATATTCTTAATGGGTAGATATACGGAAAAAAAAATTTATAAGACAATCGTGATGGAGGACACAAAAATAATTTCAAAATTTTATTTTATTTTTAATTGAAATAAATATAGTTTTTATTAATGGTGTTAGAAGAATCATTGTATTAGGAGTATTTGTGCAAAAATAGTATATTATGATAATATAGAAATAAATATAAATTTTAAATAGGTATTCGTGCAAATTTAAATTTTAAGAAAGTATTTATGTAAAAAAAAAAAAAAAAAAAGACGGCGTTGCCAGAACTAGCTTCAAATTCAGAGGCTGGGCATATCAGGAGAAAGAATACGTCAAGTCTGGGCAGCTGCGCTACTCGCTGGCAGATGCATCACTCAATGGTTTTGGTTCCGATGACTCATGTGATCTCATAGTCAAATTGTAAGGTATGCTTAACGTATTAAAGGCCACTACATTGTGCAACACAGAAATATTTAAGAGCATACACGGATAGACTGATGTACATACCTGGAAACCAGCAAAGATGCTATGAGGCTTTTTTTTTTTTTTTCTTAAAAAAAAAAAAAGAAAGAGGGGAGGAAGGGACAAGCCCACCCCCGGGTAGCAGCCCCCACTGGGCCTCCACCCCATCAAGAGAATATTCGATGCGGGCAAAACTGTTAGGCACGCCGGCCGTTTTTACTCATACCCTTCCCACCCGTAGCCCAGCTCGGTTATCTTTCTGGGCTCTCGACCTGAACCTCCATGTGAATAGGTATGATATGATTAAGCTCCGCCGCCTGCACACGGGCACTCTCCACTACAAGTCTCGGTGATATACTGCATTTGCCAAAGGTACGAACGTTCTTAGTCAGCCGAATCTGGTAAAACGTACAAATCGCTTGGGCCGCCTCTTGGCGAAGCAGTGGGGACTCCGAACGTCGGCGCATGGCCTGTAAAAACTGGTCCCTTCAGCCCCGAACCTCCAGCGGGATCCCTGCCAATCGCCAAATTGCCCTAGCCCATGAGCACTAAAATAAGGCATAGTCTACCATTTTGTCCATACCATAAGTCCTAAATACTAGGGAAATTCTCAGTCCTCATCCACTAAGTACTACTCTCATCAGAAGACAGTCTCAGACTACCTTCCAGAGAAACAGGGCTACTCTCGGGTGGAGTTTCAAGCGCCAGATCTAGATGCAGTCTGGCCTAGACTCATACTACCGTCGGAGAATAAGGGAGAGGTCGCCTACCCTGATACTGATACTGGCCCAGGGCCCTCTTATGTTGCTATCAGCACAACAATAAAAGAAATTTTCAACTGATTATTCTTGAAGGATCCGGAGGCCGCTGGGCTGACACGGCGGTGGGGTCGAACTCCTAAATGGCCTGAAAGAGAGGTGGGCCTCCTACAGTCGCCCAACTGTGGAAGCACACCCTTTTGCAAGAAAGCTAGAACCCACTATAAGACGGCAAGTGGTGAGGTGCACTTTTGATGGAAGGATGGATTGGATAAAGATTTGTTTGAGATCACATTGAGAGGGAGTGGTGGATCAAACGTAATCTAGATGGATCCCCGCTTAAGGACCATTAAGATCGTGCTATGACCAAGAGAGCTCATGGTGGGTCATGGGTGGGAGTGGGCATCCCCCATTCCCTTCTCATGGATAAGACCTAAAAGGAGGTTGGTGCTGAATCAGTGGTGATCACGACTAACACGTAGAGAATTGTTGTGGTTTGCCACTATTCAGGACTAGCGTTAGGTAGCCTTCACGAGAAAGCCTTGTTATCCAATGTAACATGACTATTTTTATCCATCCTACAAGCGCAGAAGGCCTTCGGCAGAAATTGTAGTTTAGGTTTATCACGCAAGAAATGTTGCGATAGTTAGGAAGAATAATATTTATACAGTTCGATCTATTGACCTATGTCCACGGACAAAGATAATATAAAAGCTTTACGATAAAAAAAATAAAGATTATAAAGTGCAAGATTATTACACAAATTTTAGCTCCTAATACATCTGATCTCTCGGTACTCAATTGCCTTTTTTTTCTTTTGATATTACAATAAATATTTATAATAGAGTAAATTGATTTAGACTCAAACTGATATTTCTATAATAATTAGATTAGGCCAATATATAGGCGGCGTCCTAAGTCGGCAAAGACTTGAACTGATATCCTATCAACCTTTTAGAACTGAAAAGGTAACAAGACTGGAAAGAGACAGAAAACACAAATCATCGGTTGGCATGTGATGCTGCATTTGGTTCTCTTAGATGCCATATAAGAACCTACTTAGCCTTGTTTAGGGGAGTTTTTGAAGGGCCAAAAAGAACTTTTAGATAAAATAGAAGTGTTTGGTAAAAATTTCAGGAAGCTGTTTTAGCTTTTCTAAAAAGCTAAAAATAGTTTTTTGGAGGAAGCTCTATTTTGGAGCTTTTCGAAAAAGCACTTTTAGATCCGGTCGGAAAGTTATTTTTTTGCCCAAAATACCTGTGATAATATATAACAATTATACAAAATGTCCCTTTATAATCCTGAAAATCTGCTAGAAAATTTATTACAGAGATAAATGGTCATCAGGAGGGTAAAAAGTTAATTTACACGAAT
The DNA here is from genome assembly GCF_009389715.1 of Phoenix dactylifera. Classification (NCBI taxonomy): domain Eukaryota; kingdom Viridiplantae; phylum Streptophyta; class Magnoliopsida; order Arecales; family Arecaceae; genus Phoenix; species Phoenix dactylifera. The sequence continues at coordinate 787,870 of NC_052402.1, forward strand.
AATTATAATATTTTATACCTTTATTATTGTATTATACTATAAATATAATATTATGTTACATTATATCATAATACATTGATATGTTATATTAAATAATTTAATATTATGTTATATTAAGAAAAAAATAATTTATACTAATAATTATAATATTTTATATCTTTATTATTATATTATACTATATATATATTACATTATATCATATATGTTATGTTAAATAATTTAATATTATATTAAATTATTATGCTATAGTAAACAATATTATATTTTATTATGCTCTCTTGTATAATACTATATATTATACTTTATGGTCATTTTGTCCTACGAAAAGTATTTCTTCAGTTTGTTTACCAAACATATGTTAAAGTATCACAACACTTTAGAAACATAGTTATCGAACAACAAACAACATTTTATAAAAACTCTACTTCCAAAAGCTCTACTTCTGAAAACTCTACTGCCAACAACTCCTTCAAATATGGTTTGAAGCTCACAGCTGCTTTTTATATACTCTGTTGCATCCCATGCTCTAAATGCAGTTCCTTGATTAAATCCATCCAGGGGTGGTCATTTGTACCTGGACAGAATAATCCAAAGAGAATAATAAGAAGCTAGCCCCATGTTATCATCCTCTCGAGCAACAGAACAACAGAATAGCTTGGCCCATACTATTAAAATAATGTCTTCCAGGTTCGACCAAGACGACATGCGCACGCGCCGCGGTGCCGTAGCGGACGCGCCCGCGCTGGCTGCATCACCCCTCGCGCCTGCTCTCCCCGTCGCCCTCGTGGAAGGATTCGTCAAACAGGGCCGGTCCCCCACCCCCAAAACTCCAGACGCGGGTTTCAGTACGACTCCCACGCCCCGTTTCATCACCCTGTTTTTTTTTTTTTGCTTTGGTTCATCACCCTGTTTTGGCTGACGAATATGTTGAGGAAATCCCCTTTTGGATTGCGTTTTGATGCGATGGATCGACGAGTATTTTGATTTGATCCTATCCAGTATCCAATTTATATAAACATATATATATCCTGTCGCGCGAAACAGACCTTGACCTGTTCGTTTTTGCTGGACCTTTTTTATGATTTGGACTCGGTGCACCCAATCAAATCAGCATTCGGGTCCCGGTCCCCCACCACTTCCGCTCCCGAGTCGTCCGTTCACGGGCACGTATCGGCCGACGGCATCGCGCGGTCCTTCCCAGCCCCGACGTCCCTCGCTGTGGCCCTGCGGCGCAGTTTATTTTTATTTCTATATTTATTTAAAATAAAATCTATATGAATATTAAAATAGTTTTCATCTTATTTTTTGCTAAAGATTTTATATAAATAAATAAAGGACTCAAATCTTTGATCGTGTGGGTAAAGTAGGAAAGATGATGGAGGCTGCGGGCGGTGAAACACGGTCTCGTGCATGGTAAAAGTTAGTATTACATTGCTAGTATAGATTTTATGACATATTTCAGAAGCTTGTGATATAAATACTGTAGATTTATCCTTTTGATATTAATAAGTGTTTAGTTACATATCTAAAGGAAGCTTCTTTTTTTTTTTTTTCATAACTGTGCAAACCTCTCCGGCAGTACATGTTCTAGAGAGACAGAAAGGGATTTAGTTTGTTTTTTATTAATTGGCGGTGCACGAACGAGGGGGTGCGCGTGGATTGTGAGGTCGTAAACGACTCTGTTTTTTTTTTTTAAAAAAAAAGAGAGAGATAGCGAAGGAAAAACGAAAAAAAAAACATTTTCTCACTCCTCTGACATTTTCACAAAGTCAGGTTGCGTAGAAAAAGCGGCGTTTCAGTCATGGGATAGCGGTTTTGGATTTTGGAGATCCATCACCGCTCACATCTTGCACCGCCGTGACAGCCACCAAACCCATTTATATAAATTCCCACACCCCGCTCCTCTCTTTATGCTAAAAACTCCATCCCAAGCTTTCCTCTTCCCTTCGCTCCAGCCTTCAGTGAAGTCCCAGGCTTCCCTCTCTAATGCCCAAATAAAGCTGCATTGAAGTCCCAAGAAGTCGTTCAGCAATCCAAATCCATGGACGTCGACAACTGGGATCTACAGGCAGTAGTAAGGGGATGCTGTTTGACAAGACCATCAACAGATCCCTTCTCTTCCTTCCCCCCTCTTGTCCTAAAGGAGGAGCAGGTAGATGGAGGAAAGGACATTCTTTTTGACTTTCCAGACATCATGGACACAGAAACCTCTTTCCATGAGTTGGAGGAGCTCTGCAAGCCCTTCTTCCTCAAACCCCATCAGCAACCATTACGGCAGCAACCATCCCTGCTCTCCCCCCAGCTTAGTAGTCCTTCCCAACAACAGCCGAGGCTGCCTCAACGGCCAGTAACTGACACCCCTCGTTCCAAAAAAAGGTAAATCTTTCCTCTCTCCACACTGTGTCTTCTCTTTAAGCAAATAACAAAGGAGAAATCTTTTATCTAAATCTAATGTATCTGAGAAATAAGAAACAGGAAGAACCAGCAGAAGAGGGTGGTTTGCCATGTCCCCGCCGACGGCCTCCCTTGTGACCTGTGGGCTTGGCGTAAATACGGCCAGAAACCTATAAAAGGCTCTCCCTATCCCCGGTATAGACTATATAACTCCGCTTCTTCTCTTCCGTTTGTTTTTTCTCATTAGTCTTAAAGATTCTAACTTGGAGGGAGAACAGGGGATATTACAGGTGCAGCAGCTCGAAAGGGTGCTTGGCGAGGAAGCAGGTCGAGAAGAGCCAGAGTGACCCGGCGATGCTCGTCGTTACCTACACAGCCGAGCACAACCACCCCCTCCCTACCCACCGCAACTCCCTCGCCGGCTGCACCCGCCAGAAGCTGCCCCCTCCCTCGTCGCTTGTCTCCACCTCTCCGTCCGCCTCCGTTAGCGACCGGATGACACCCTCCATCCCCGCGTCGTCGTCCGTGAAGGACGAGCTCCTCCGGCAGTGGAAGGACATGGAGGAGGAGGAGGAGGAGGAAGTGGAGGAGATGTTGACGGTGGGAGACATCGAGATGGCGCGAGAGGAGGACGTGGTCTTCTTGGGGGTGGAGGGGCTGGTGGAGGGCACGGACGTCGGCGCCGCCAAGTTGCCGGCCCTCTCGGGCTTCTACGCCGACGGAGGTGGCCTCGCGGAGTATTTCTTCGCCACCTGGCTGGCCTCCAACAACGCAGCAGCCGCAGCTGGTGGGAGTTGACATATGCTGAGAGTTAGAAAGGGCTGAAACTAGAGCATCTGAGCCGTCCATTTCTGTTTGGTGTACTTAATAGCCGGTCCTTTCATTGGCCGGATTATAACTTTTGGTCCTGTTTGAAACTTCCACTAGCATCCTAAATTCTAAAATTTCTTTAATTTCGAATTCCTAGCGGCTGTGCCTACTTTTTCTTTAAGTATGTATACCCGTCCAAGGATAACATAACTAAAGAGTATAACTGTGCGGAAAAATAAAAAAAAAAATATGCAAAAAAAATATAAATGTGTGCGAGAGTAAAAATTAAATGATAATAGTTAGGGAACCGCATGTTAAAGTCCAGTGGTAGAAAAGATTTAATATTTTGTCAAATTTATAATGCTGATTCTATCTGTATATTTTTGACTTTTTGATGTGTGGAGACTGGAGAAAGATATCTAATGGGAGTAGCAGCAAGACAAAAAGAAGGGAGTGTCAACAATAACTCAATATCTTGTGATGTTCTCCTATTATTTAATACCTCAAAAGTCTGGCTACAATGTAAGGCTAGGTATTTTTCAAAAGTCAAAGGTGACCCGGTGTAATCTTATCTCCACTTCCACCAATATTTCTTCCTTGCAATATTTATGCCGTATATATCAAAAGATGAGTCATATATACACTGTTGAATGTTTACTGCTAATGAATTGAGATTTGTCACAAAAAGCCTAAATTTAATTCTCTGAGTCTTGGCTAGTGCATCCCTAATAAGTATTTCATGCTAGACAATAATAGTGCGTCTGAGTCTCTTTCTCTCTAAAATCCTTCTTCACCTCGCATGATAAAATCATTTTATGCTACTAAATAATGGATTGCTCCATAATAGATGGCTACACTTTTAGTTGCTTACCAATCTGACGGATTATATAGCAGTACTAAATTATAAAGGATCGCAAGCTCCACTCAATAATCTGGTATTTCTGGACAGGTCCATGTCCACTTTGAAAAGAATGATCTACATAATCCCATAATTTGCAAGAACGGACTTGGAGAGAAGAAGATGAAAGAAAGGGACTTCTTGTATAGATAGCAGCTCTTCTTGTGAATCCATTGTGCGATTCTGTCACTCTTTTATTAGATTTTTTCCATATCCAGTTGTCATAATCTAGCCGCGAGAGAGCTTGGCTGGTTGATGCAGGCTTGTAGATATACAAAGAATATTCTTTTTATGGTCATACAAACTCTCCGCTGGAAAATAAAACTATCGACCATGACTCATCCGCGGATGAGAAATCCTGGCACGATCCAAACAGTGGCTGGTTTCACGCACGAGCCGAATCTGGAAGGAAGGAGGTGGCTCGAGCGGGTTCGGTGCGTCCTCCGCCGGTCAAAGGACCAGAAGGTGGCGGTGGTTTCTGACGCCGTGGAAGTGGAGCTGACAACCCACGTGGCACAAGGCTGGCCGCTGTCTGAAAGACGTGCAGCCGTTGCTTTTACGGATGGGTACGGATCTCACCGGGATGACTGGTTTTGATTGTACGGAGGCTTTTGGCAAATGCGAGGCAGCATTTTGCTTATCCGGTTATCCCCGAAACGAACAAATCACTCCATAATTAGTTGAATAAGTGCTCCGTTAGCTGCATGGCTTTATTCCCCACCTTGTGAGACGCGGAGATGACCAAAATAATGACTTGTGCCTTATTGGTTTGATCTGATCATGCTGGATTTGATCCATTTATTTTGGCATATAAGCATATGGTCTGTAAGCACTGGCATCTAACTAGAGGAATAGCTCGCATGACGTGGCATGTTACATTATAGCACTGTATTGTGCCATTTGGACTTGCATGACTGGTATTTTAATTGTTAACACTATGCTTGCTGCTATTCTCAGGTTGTTCTCGGAGGAACAGCGTTCCTATTTTCAGGAGAAACACTGATGGTCCTCCACGTTATTAAACGGCACGACACGGTCTCCTAAGATCTGGTTCATTCCAGGAGCAAGGTGTAGCTCATGGCCACAAGAGCAAAACCTAGATTCTAGGTTTATTTGACTTGCTGATGTCTACTTCGAGTAACAAATAGAGTGGTCCTTTTTTTGTGGCAGAATATTCAGGCCATGACGAGCGGCGATATGATTTTTCAAGCCAAACATATGTTCAGAGAGGCAAACAGTATCGCAGACTGGATGGTTTCGTATGTCGTCGGTCATTTCAAGAGCACCCCGTGGGTTGGAAAAAGAAAAGTTGCCTAGAGCAAGTCGGAACTTGCTGTTTTTTTATCTTATTGGATGTATTCGTATTAGACCTGCATTGTATGAATCATCCATTTTTTTTTAAAAAAAAAGGAGGGAAAAAAATTTGAGGTTTATCTTAAGAGTTTAATGGGCCGTTCTTTCTTCTTGTTTTCAGAGAGAAAAAGGCCCATTAGATAACGAGCCATGGCACAAGGTTAGCCCACTGCCGACCCCCATGACTTGCCCAAGTCACAATGAAGATGGAATTCAAACCTAGATTTCTGATACCACCATCAAAAGATCTCATGAATAGACTAAGCTGGAGCCTTACAAAATTAATAGGTCTCTAACCATTGAAACATAATGCAACATCGCCTGCCATGATTAGCTAACGTATACTTTATATAAAGTGAAAGAACAGCAGCAAAAAGTTTGCAAGATACTCACCATTTCAGATTCAAATACGGCGAAGGCACGGTTTGTATTGCGCTCCACTTCCACCATAGTGGCTATACATGATGCTTGATGCCTGAGTTAAGAGTTATGCAGATCTACCACGAAATACTCCAGTTGTTCAGCGCCCCTGCACCTGAAAGATACTTAACTGCAATCAAAGGAGTTTGCTTACACTTCCTATGCAATACCCTCATGCAACCTATCTCAAAGAAGATACATCTAGGACTATCACTAAATCATCAGGCAGGCAACTTAAATTCCTGGTATTCGGTAGCACAAATAGCACTTGACAGTATATACACAATTGGTAAAGATAATATGAAAATTCTAGGAAAAAAGCAATATACTTTAGTTTCAAATCTTAATCTACTCCACAAGCAACAAATATAGTTTTGTTACAGTACAAGTCAACAGCATATTTCAGTGAAAGCCTGATAAGCCATTCTCTGTCTCTGCACCAAAGAGCATTCTTCCTTCAGCACAACTGAAGCAACATCCAGAGAACATTAATCCAGTTGCTTCTGTATCATTTGGGTCTGACTTACCATAAAGTGAAAGAGATCGGATAAGAATCACATAGTTAATGAGACTTCAACCTCTACATCTGCCCCATGGTTCCTTCCTTGGAGATTCTAACAGATCCGGAAGAGAAACTGAGGTCATGGTACTCTTTCAGACGGCAATTACCATAGGCCAGTATCCCATGCAATATGTAACATAACTGAACTATAAGTGGAATTGCAAAAGCTCATCTCCCCAAAATGGAACATGCCTGAAATCACTTACAGGCCAGGGGACCTCATACCAAGAAAAAATGCTGAAATTTGAGTATCCAAATTTCTCGTCCACCTCGTGGAACTTGGACACTGTATCTGCTAAAGATGAAATCATAAGATTTCAGGTAGCCTCTGCAGCCGGCAGGTGGCCTCAGCTGCAGATACTTGTGGTCAACCATAAAAACAGACAATCCTTAAATACAAAAACGAAAACCAGTTATGCTCTTAAGCCCATCTGCGACCAGTGGGAGCTTATCATAATAGACATACTCCATAGCATCTCTCTCCCTCACACACATGCTCATCCATGGTAGAAATTGTTTCTCTGTTTTCCATGACAGATGAGCTCAGTTCAATGAAAACAACCTCCAAAGTACCTATGCTCTATAAAAGTGGAGGACCGCTTCTGGTCAAGACTATTTTTGTGAGATATCAACCCCCTTCCCATTCACAAAACGTCTCAGCCTCTCCATCTCACCTATAGCTGATAACCATTCTGTAAGAATATCCATAGTTACGTAATCAGGATTGCATCCTTCTTGTCTCATTCGATCCATCAGCTGAAAGGCTTCATCCGACATATTCCTGTCACGAAGACCCTTAAGCATGGCATTATACGTTATAACATCAGGAGGTACGCCTTTCTTTTGCATCTCATCCATAAGAGAAATTGCAATATCAATCTTCCTATCCTTGCAGAGAGAATCAATAAGACTGTTGTATATCACAGTGTTTGGGGGCACTCCAGCAGCATCCATGTTCTGAAAAATCTTCGAGGCCTCATCAAGATTGCCAGCCTTGCAGTAACCATGGATTAGGGTGCCGTAAGTGACCACAGAGGGCTTGCAGCCATCATCGACCATCTTGTTCAACAACTGACCCACAGTTGGAAAATCCCCGGCTTTGCATGAAGCGGCAATCAAGGTGTTGTAAGTGAAGACATCAGGTCTAAGTCCAGCCTCCTGCATTTCCCGGAGCACCTCACACGCCTTATCTAGCTTCTTCTTCTTACAGAACCCACTAATCAAAATATTGTAGCTTTTGGTATCAAGTTGGAAGCCATTCTTTTTCATGGATGATGCGACAGAGCATGCATCCTCCAACCTGCCAACCTGGCTCAATCCAGATATCAGCGTAAAATATACAACCGAATCTGGAGAATGTCCCTCGCTAACCATCTCATCAAACAAATCCATGGCTTTGCCCACATTGTTTGAATGGAGGAAAGCACTAATCAGAGTGCTATAAGTGACGGCATTGCCTCTGACATCGGCCCAAGTGTGACGCTTCTGTCGAAAGAAGTCAAGGGCACTGCCAAGCCTGCCATGCCGGCACATCCCAGACACAAGAGTGTTCAGCGTGACCACACTGGGAGGAACGCCTTCTCGCTCCATTCGGGCCACCAATTCATGTGCCATGTCCATCTCGCCGGCCTTGCAGAGACCATCAATAAGGCTATTATACGTGACAGTATTGGCGCTACACCCATGTCGGATGCTCATCCGGTCAAGCAGTGCCATCGCATCATCCGGCCTGCCGACCTTGCAGAGCCCATCGATGATGGTGTTGAAGGTGACCGTATCGGGGCTCACCTCCGAGTCAGGCCTTGTCATTACGTCGAGCACCTGCAGTGCCTCATCCACGCGGCGGGACTTGACCAGATGATTGATAAGGATCCCAAAAGTGACAACATTGGGGCGAACGCCCATATCCTTCATCTCGGAGAAGAGTAGATTCATCTTTTGGAATTCCCGGTCTCGGGCGAGGCCGGCCAGGAGAGCATTGCACACCGGGGTCTCGATGGCACCACCGGCGTCCTTCACAGCGCGAACAAAATCCCAAGCCCTGGCTGTGCCGCCGCCGTAGCAGAGCTTGTTGACGAGTTCTGTGAATCGGAAGGCATCGGATCGAAAAATTCCCATCACGGCCATCTGGACAACGAAGTGAAGAGATTCGTCCTCCACCGGCTGGCTTCGTTTGGAGAGATTGGAGAATAATATCGAACAGGTGATGCGGTCGGGTCGGCAAGTGGAATCCGGACGGAGCATGTGGCGGAGGAGGGCCAAGGCTTCGGCTCGGTGGCCGGGTTCGCCGGAGCGGAGGAGGGAGCGGAGAAGGTCGTTGCAGAGGGGGGTGCGGCGGAGGGAAGGGTCGAGGGAGCGGAAGGCGAGGAGGGCGTCGGAGGCCGTCTGGGAGGCAGCCAGGGAGCGTAGGCAGTGATCCTCGCCGTGGTGGCCGCTGCGGCCGCCGTCGCCAGCCGTCGCGGGGGCTGCGCTTGCGGCGGCGGCGGCGGCGGCGGAGGCATGGCGGGAGGGTGAGAGGCGGCGCAAGAGCACCGTTAAAGACTGGTTCTTTATCACTCTCCGCCCGGTCGACATGAGGTGGGTTTGAAACTGATAGGAGGGAGGGGATGGCGGCGGAGTGAAGCGGCGCTCTCAGTTCGATCAATACCTTGGACGTCAAGCTGATCGTGGGCCTGGTTCTTCAAGAATGGCCTGGTTTACCACCGATTCAATACCTTGGACGTCAAGCTGATCGTGGGCCGGGCTCGGACACAGAAAATGCCAAACACTATAAAGATAAAAATATCCGAAATCAAATTCAAATTAGAAAATTATTTGTATTAACTTTCTTTTTTTGAGGTCTGAACTAGTCCAGGAGAGCTTCGTGCTAGGACAAGTTAAAACCCACACAAGGGAACGTTGCATGGAAATCCAAATAAATTGCTATTATCACAATTTAGTTTAAGTTTTTGGAGGTGAACTAGTCCCGTCATGCCAGCTGCTAAACCGGACTTTTTGGTTCAGCTTATATTAATTTTTTAAAATTAGTTTTGGTTTGAAAAAGTTTTAAACTCAAAAAAATTTGATTTGATTTTAGTTTGAGTTTTTGAAAAATCAATTCAAACCAACCCAACCCATAAATATCTCTACATATAAATTTTAATTTTAATTTTTTTTATATTTTTTTTATAAAATAGAATTTATATGTTTAAACTGAGTATAATTAATATATTTTAGTTCATTGAATATCAACTTTATGTATAATGGAAATTTTGCATATTTAAACTCAACCCAGCCCATTTAGTCCAACCTATTGAATACCAATCAAATAAGCCGAATCGGATCAAAGCAAACTTTTAAGATCAATTCTAATTTTTATAGATGGTTGGCTCCATCACGACTTCGGTTTTAGAAAATCGATTTAAATTGATTCAGTTTTGGGTTTAGCTCTGAACTGACCAGATCCAATCCATGCACACCCCTGTCAGCTGCCGGGACTAATTTAAACCTGAGCTAGAAAGATATTGCGTCGACGTCCTTACATGTTGACATTGTCGCATTTTAAGCATCTTGAATTTTTATAAATGTAGTTTTTTTTTTTTTTTTTTGCTAAAAAAAGGGAGCAGGGGGAGGAAGGGACAAGCCCAACCCCGCGTAGCAGCCCCCACTGGGCCCCCCACCCCGCCAGGAGAATGTTCGATGCGGGCAAACCGGGTCGTGTGTTGGGCACGCCGACCTATTTTACTTATACCCTCCCCACCCGTGAGCCGGCTTGGTTACCCGACCCGACCCTCCGTGTGAGTACGTCACACCTGGCACCACCCAGGCTATCAGCCGACCAGTAGCACTTCCAGACCCCGTGTCCAGGCGTGGAGCATTCGGTCCCCAAATTTAATCGACGCCCGCGCGTTTCGAACCTGGAACCACTTGGTTGGAAGTAAACGCCCCGTTCCAACTGAGCTACCACCTTGGTGGTTATAAATGTAGCTCGAATGCTGGGACTAGTCGAAACATGATACAAGAGAATATTGCATCGAAGTCCTTACAAGTTATAGATACTACAGTTAAGTCCCTCAAGTCTCTCTTCCTCCCTCCCCCAAACTACCCCACCCGATTCGTTGGTCCGTGGCCGAGTTCTTAAACCCTAGCCGAGCTCCTCCTTTCGGACCTTTTCTCCCTCCCTCCAGCCTCCAGCGCCGGCGCACCTCCTCCGCCGCTCGCCGCCTCCGGTCCATTCTCATCCGTCATCTGTTCCTCTGCTCTCAGTCTGAGGCCGTCCATGGCGGAGGAGGAGAACAGTTCTTCGAAGCCCAAGGTATCCATCTTCTTATCTCTTCATCCTGCTTCCTTTTCCCAAATCTTTCGTTGATCATGTCTTTGTTCGTCCAATTCCTGGCTCAGGAGACGTACCCTCTATTCTCCTTCTCGAATCTCAACCTGCAGGGCCTGGGGTTTGGGCTCTTTGGTTCTCCGGAGAAGCCTCTTCCTCCCCCTCCTCCTTGCGTAGAAGTGCTCCTCTCTGAGGTAATTCCGTTCCTGTTTTCCTTGCCCATTCGGTTTTTCCGCTATGGATGATTAATTTTTGTTCATAAAAACCAGTTCTTTATTTTCCAATTCCCCTGAATCGTGTCCTGCTCACAGGAATCATCGACAGTGAAATCAAATGCAGAACCCATTGTTATTAACGACGAGCTTACACTTCTCAAGGTATCTGATTTATATATTAATTCGAAGAAAAAGAAGGAGCTCTGTAGCTTAGCACTCTTTGGGTTTTCATTTTTAGGGAAGAGTAAGTACTTTCGATGTTTTTGGGGTGGCCAATTCGGATTTGCTCGCGGGAAAATACGAAGGTGAAATCTTTATTATTTGCTGCTTTCTTCTTGTTTGCTAATAACTTTTGGTCTTTAGCACATTAATTTAAGCATATTTTTACAAAATTGTTTACATTATTTATGAGATTAGGAGGATTGAAGCTGTGGGAAGGGTCGGTTGATCTGGTCAAGACCCTCTGTTCTGAGGTCCGAGAAGGTCGGTTAATGTTTAAAGGAAAGCGAGTATTAGAGGTGCGCTGCTTGGTCTCAGGTGATATTTTGTGCTCTCAGGTCGTGAACTTCACGGGAAATGGTTTTGAAATGGATTTTTGTTTGCATTATACTTGGATAATTAGCAATTAGGTTCTCTTGTTTCCATGATAAGGCATGAGCGTGGAATGAAATTTTCTTCCTAACTGCATCATGTCAGAAAAAATACCATATAGTCACAAATGTCTAGTTAATGGATTAAAGCATTGTATTAGAATGGAATTTTGTGGATTTGAAAGTCAAGTTTCTATATTTGACAATCACAATAATAAGTTTTGAGGATTTCCTTAGTGATAGAGCATAGATTTGAGCATATGTAGCAGTATATATATGATAATATTACCAGATGATTTAATGGGGAAAAGGAACAAGAGACAAGTTAGTTTAAACATGTTATTGAAGATATCTATTTTACCAAAAAATAGATATGAAGAACTTACAAGTTGCCAGGAGCTTGTATAAGTTTTCATGGTCTCATTAAGTTATCTTATTGAGCAAGATGTAGATATTAAAAAGTAACACCTTGTACACCTTTACTAGCAACAATATGCATGTATGCAACTTCTTTCTAGGTGATAATGACATCACTGCTTGATAATGTATCATGATGCTATGTTTTCAGTTTTCTACAAATGTGCAATTAGTGTTCATATATTGGCAATCAAGTATAAAGGTACAAGAGGGCAGTTATAATGGAAAAACTGTATATCAAGGTAGCCAGGTAGGCGATTTGGTGATAGCTTCCTTACATAATGGATGAATTTTTCTTGTCGATGCATTGTGTTGACATGGAGCAAAGCATGATATAAGCTGGCTTAGCTGTAGTTCATGCAGTATATTTGTGAGCAGTAGTAACCAATGAAGCTGCACCAAATTGCATGCCTGTTGTATCTACAATACATAACCTTTTGAATTCTGGAAAACAAGAAAGTCAAAGTTGTTAGCTGAGGATTATTTGTTTTCCTATCCCTAAAATGCTTAATATAAGCAATTCCTTCTAGTATATTCCATCAAATCAATTGATGATTTTTATGTCTATATAACAACCTATTCTCAAAAGTGCGTAGCAATGTCTTTTGCAAGTAATAATAGTTTTCCGTTGTTTGAGGAGAAAACATGGAAATCCTCCTTGATGGGCAATCCATCCAACATGAATTGGAATAATTTGCTTATCTATGCAAATTGTTAAGAACATTTCCAGTTCGTAAACAATAAACAAACCAAATATATGGGAAAGGATAGTTGGTTGCCTGCCCATAGACTGTTTAATTTGCAGTATTAATTCCAGTATATGCAGCTGGAACTATTGATGATCTTCACAATGACATGAATTATGAAACATATGTTTGCAAAGTGTAGAATTGCCTTCCAGGACAATGGTTCAAGCTTTTTTGTGCAGTCAGGCAATGCAATCATTTTGCCTAACTGATGCAAGATTTGTTGGCTTCAGCCCCACAGCCTGTGGAGGAAATCAGTGTGCATATTTCCAAGCATGTGACAGTAGTTTAAGTGTGCTTCCAAGTTCCAATTGCAAGGAAAACTATGTAAAACTGCAATTTTTTTTTGATTATGGGCTAAAGTTGCTTAAATGAGAATCGATTTTATGTGTAGGATGGAGGATTCTCATGTTGTTTTTTCTTATTGAAAGTTTTCCATGAACAAGGCCTTGCTCGCCCATTTTTCTTTTTAATCAATATGTTTTGTTTTAATGAGTGCTGGAATAATAAGTTTCCTATCATGTTCCATTCTGCATATGAAAATAGTGACCCTCATATTTTTGTCTTGAGATGTCGGCAGTCAGCTCTGAAGTTGCCCTGATTGCTACTGACAATAGTTGCTTTTCTGTCTTATTTTCAGCTTGGATGTGGTCACGGTCTTCCTGGGATCTTTACAGGTCTTGAGGTATGATTTCTACTGTTTCTGATTAGTTTACTTTGGACTTTATTTTCAATTTTTTGATTCATGTGTTCCTTTATTCATCAGGGTGCAGCTGTTATACATTTCCAAGACTTTAATGCTGAGGTCCTCAAGCATCTGACGATACCAAACGTAAAAGTCAACCTCATGAAAAAATTGTCTCAACAACATTTTCTGATTACAAACAAGACGGATATGAGTATCTCCCCTGATGTACGATTTTTTGCTGGTGATTGGAGTGAAATCCACCAGCTGCTGCACTGTGGATTTAATATGGACCAACAAAAAGCAACAGATGATCCAGAGCAAAAGGGATGTGATGGCTATGATATCATATTGATGGCAGAAACTGTGTATGCATTATCCTCCCTCCATAGTCTTTATGGGCTTATCAAGAAGGCAAGTGCCCTTAACATGAATTGTTGCTGTTTACCACTGGCATATAGCTCTTCTCCCTTTGTTGTATGTTGGTAATCATTGAGATTAAGAATATATGTTACAGTGTTTGCATCATCCTTCTGGAGTAATCTACATGGCAGGAAAGAAGCATTATTTTGGAGTAGGTGGGGGTACTAGACAGTTTCTACATTTGGTCAAAAAAGATGGTAAGATATGCTCTTCTTTGTTTTATTGAAAAACTACATCTTGGAGAATATTTGTTAGTCCATCCTAAGCTTAAGCCAGTAGGTGGGTGGCCCATGAGTATATAAGCACCTTCAGGGTCCTCTTAACCTATCCAGTGTGGTACTATTCCTCACCAATATCATCTTTCATGCTCTCAATCCTTTTTTTTCCACCCTGTGTTGAAAGCCCGCATTGCTATACGTTGACAGAGATATTTCACCATATTTACCTTTAGATTGCATACCTAACTATGTATCCTACCAGGAAGCATTCATCATTACTCATGACTTCTAGAGAAATGCTTGTGCATTTAGAATGTAAATTCGGTCAATGCATCAACTTTCCTTACTGGGTTTATTGCATGCATGCTATGTGATGGGGATTCATGCATATTTTTACATTTCAACATCTATTCTTCTTCATGGCTCTGTGATGGGGATTCATGCATATTTTTACATTTGGATCAACATCTATTCTTCTTCATGGCTCCATCAAGTCTAAATTTATTACTCGGGGCCACTTTCATTAGGCATCATGGAAGCTTGTTTGCTTGCTGAAGTTGCTGATGGTTCATCCAACGTCCGGGAGGTGTGGAAGTTTTCATTCAAATAGACTCGTACTTTTGACATACGCAGAGGAGCAAGCTTTTAGGTAGAGGTATTTTTCTTCAAATGTATTCTTGTTCTTTTAAGCTGCTTCCATTAGTCCTCCATTTGAGAACAAGGTCCAGAGCAATCATATCATTGGGATTGCTAATGCTCAACATGCCAACTTCTAATGTACACTATAAATGTGCCACTGTCCCTCTAATGGTAAGATATTTTAGATATTGCAAATTCCATGTTGCTTCCTTATGTAGTGGATATTTGCACAGCACATAAAATTCTCCTGTTTTTGCCTCTGAATATTTTCTAAAATATTTGTTCTCGGCTTTCTCATTTTCCAATGAACTTCACAGTCCAACTTTTATTATTGATTTCTTCAAAGAAAAAGGAATCAGTGAGCTACTTTGGTTTCCAATCTACATTGAAGTAGTTTCAATCAGTTAGCTGATTGACTCTCAAAAGAGTTAAACCCGCCCCTCAACAAAAAGGGAAAGAAGTGAAGGGGAGGAAGGAGGGAAGGTGAACTAAGCACTGAAAGATGCACACAATTTCCCACAGTACTCACTGCTTAAGATAGGAAACATGGATATTGTGTAGAACTTCTTGTAGTGATATTAAAAAAAAAAAGTTTAACACAGGCCCCTTATTTTATTTGATAAAGATTCTCCTTTACTATTCTAAAACTAATGCTTAAACAGTGTCTATAATTTGTTTATTTTGTCCGCCCATATCCCCTTGCTGGAAGAACTGAAAATTTGATTCCAAGAAAACATTTTTGGGTTCATGCAAATCTCATCGAATCCCATTACATTAGCATCATTTATCTAAACATTCAGCATCCACCCTGATGAAACAAATAGCACAGAATTGGAACCAGACAACTAGGCCTGAGTTTTAAGAATGCCAGAAAGTGTTTATTTTTCTGAGCTATAACAAAGCCACGAAGGTTTATTACGATCTCCATAAATGATATTTTTACTAATATGACATCGCACCATGAACTATCATAATCATCTGCTGAACTAGGAAGCTGATGCCATAAAGCCTCCATCATCCAGTGGTAGCTGCAAGCCACATTTTTCATCGAGCAGAGGTGCTGAGGCACCCACAAAGGCTGCATTCATGTAGGTGGTGGGCTCTGAGTGTATAGATTCTGATCTAACATCACCAAACTCATCGCCGGAATTAGGACCACCGACGATTGCTCCGACGTGAATGTTGGCATTAGGGTTATCGGTGTTAAAATAATCTGCGAAGCCTTCGCCGCAGGCCACCTTTGCTGGATGAACTTGGACGGACGGTATGGATGCACCTCGGTGGTGTATACGCCTCGGGTACTTGGTGCCGAACCCCACCATGTATGAGTAGCCAAGTGGATTCTTGCCTAGTATGTAATCCACCTGAAAGAAATTGCACTAAAAATTTGTTAATCAAGAACTAATTCGATGCCCGAGCAGTACTGATTAACCAAAACTATGATGTTTGCCTGTGATTTAGCAAATGCTCTGATTTGAGCAGTGGAAAAATTAGCTGAGCTGCACTGGACTTCGCTAATCCCAGCTGAATCTAGGGTATTTGAGTAGTAAAACAGCACCATAACAGCACTCGTCACGTATTGCAAGTTAACAGTGTCCCGTGTGAACAGAAGCCCTCCTGGAAATGGCATTACAAACAATATGCTGTAAGATTAAGATACTCAGGATCCAAAGGAGAGTTGCATTCTTGTGTAGCGTACGAAGAGAGAAGCATGGGCGATGTCTGAAATCTACTCTTGCTTAAGAAGAAAGATTCGGTACCGGGTGTGGTTTGGATTTTCACAGTGCCACTTCCTGGCATCAACGAACATACAAATCCATCAGCATGGGTCTTGTATATAGCTAAATCTTTCTTCCCTGCCAAATATTCCTGAAGGAAGAAATCACATTAGAAATTTTTGGAGGGATGTGATCGTTATGTGCAACAGAGACCATCTGTTAGAAATGTTATAGAAGGTTGTCTATGGATACTTTTGTTAGCAATGCTTGTGCTCCAACGAATTTGTTGTCCCAGCTGAATTCAGGAACAACACCACTCCAGTTCTGATTATTTGATACAAATGTCAGAAATTGGACGTCTTTAGTTGCTTTGTAGAGCCAAGTAGCACCCCATAGAAGCTCATCCTATATACAGAGTAAATAGAACTGTTACGATTACTCTTGAGACAAAGTTATAGCTGATCAATGAGAGTCGAAGTCTTGCCTGGTAGCTGGAGAAGGAGCAATAGAACGGACAAGAGGCTTGGTATGACCCTCTATACTTATCGGCAAATTCGAAAAGCTGATCAAAACATCACTAATAAGCACATCATGAGAGAAAAGATAATTTTATTCTTTCTCAAAAGAATGGTTTCTATGTAAAGAAGAAATCAAGTCAGATGCATCGATCCTGGCCAAATGGATCAAGGAAGAGAGTGCAACCATCTGAGATTTTCTTCATCACTTACTGCTTTTGCTTCCTCCAAAAGTTTTGCTGCATAGTCGGGGTCGACACTTTTCAATACCATGTAAGCAGAGGCGAGGGCTGCTGCAGCATCTGCAGCCACCTCTGTGCCTGGTGAACTTTCAGTGATCTTGAACAGATTACGAGGCGTATCCATGTCTTCTGGACGCTCCCAGCAGGAGTGGTCCGATCCATCACCTACCTGCCAATTGCCAAAAGAAGCATTCGATCTTGCTGCTTAATGGTTGCAATGGATGCATCTTTAGTTTTTTGATGTTTCCAAAGGCAAGGAGATCGACCTGAGTATAGAGTGTGGTTGGCGAAGTGTGAGCTTTCAGTATGAAGTCGGCTCCCCATCTGATGGCCGAGTGCAGGTGGTCAAGCTGGCCAACTGCAGAAATCTGTGCCTCGTACTCGGTGGCGGCCCAGCTCAACAGGGCGACGCTAAATGACATGGGCCAGCCAAACTTGATGTTG
Source organism: Phoenix dactylifera (assembly GCF_009389715.1). NCBI lineage: Eukaryota > Viridiplantae > Streptophyta > Magnoliopsida > Arecales > Arecaceae > Phoenix > Phoenix dactylifera. Next base: position 805,468 of record NC_052402.1, read on the forward strand.
TCTCCAGCATCATAGTAGCCGCCGGTGAGATCCACCTGAAGAGAGGAACAAAACGGTTGGTTATATTTTGCTTTCTCAAAAACAAGAAGTATTCTGCACCATCTTTTATATGTTTAAACTCACATTATCAGGTTTTGTTAGAGTCCAAATCATTATAAGTTTACCAGATGGTTATATTTTATCTTATCCCGACTCTCTCTTTTTTGAGAAGCCGTATCCTATACCGCATGCACTATACCAATCACATCGTCTTATTTCTATAGATCCTATTCGTTATGTAATAAGACTTGATTGGTATGGTGTCTAATAGCCCTTAGCCACCTGCCATCTCACTGACCAAGAATTCCGTCTGACTGAAAAGATGGAAAGGATGTCGGCTAGGTTATGCTGCTGCCTAAAGCTGCATGCAACATATTCTCCATGCTTTTAAGAACTAAATGTTGGAGTGTACTGAAAAACGGAGCTAGAGAAAAAGAGAAGTAAAAAGATGAATGCGAAGCTAATTTTGGATTGTTTTAAGTATGCACAATAGGCTACTAGCATTACATTGTCTATCTGGCCATCTGTGAGAGCTGAGTGGGCCCTCCATTCAACTCGCTGGTCGGCAGGCAGCTTTCCAGAGCGCTGCCCTTCGAAGAACAGAATGGCCTTCGCTAGGGCATCGGTGTAGTTGTAAGACCCATCACAAAGGGCCCTGCCCTCACCACCCTCATCTACTGCACTCCCTATAGCTAAACCAAATACCAGTGCCCATAGGCATAACGCAACAGCCGAACCATTCTCCTTCCAGGCCATTGCTTCTAGTTCTAGCTACTGCTATAGTACTATCTCTCTTGCTATGATTTTATTCTTACGGAGACCTGTATATATAGTGATCATAGAGCAAAGATGTATATGAGTGTTTACACTCTATCTACACCCAACATAACAGACTACAAGTAGGATGATAGACTACCCATACCTTCTGTTTCTCCATTTCACTCTTTGCACCCTCCGACCCATGCCACCTTTGCCTGCTTCCCTCCTAAAAAGCAATGATCTCGTAGTTGGAGAAGTATATACCGAACAACATAGGCCTTGGAATGGTGCAAGTTGAGTAATTGCTGACATAAAGAAAATAAAAGGCTGTTATAAAAACTAAAAGGAGAAGAACGAGCTGTTAGGTAGTTTTGTGGAATGAACTTTTCGTGTATCAGTTTGTGCCTGAGATTGTTGTAAAGAGAGCGAGGAAACCGCCACTTCTATGGCTGGGATAAGAAGTTGCAACCAAAGTGGCCGCCTGGTTGGATGAATGCCTCGACTTCCCCTTATAAGGATGGCAATATGACATACGTTTCATGGTATAAAGCAAATAACCAAATAAGCTTATAACTTGTGCCAATCGGCATGAGATATAGCTAGGGCCCATTTTGTAGGCCATTTGACGTCACTGAGATTCGCTATTTCTGAGAAAGTATGGTGGTGCTTTTGCTCTACTTCGGCTGTAACTTGCATGTTGGCTCTCGAGGAGCACTTAACAGGCGTAAAAGTTGCACCGATAGTGAAATCCAAGGTGCCAATCTACGGTGCCCAAGTTGTACGAACCACAGAATAAGGATTTGATGGACCCTTTCCATCTCGGCATTTTGCATGCAGCTTGCGTTGTAACACACTACAACTGATTAAAACATTGAACTCTTCTCTTTGTTGCATGGCATCAGTATGGAAAAGTGCTCAAGTTGCAGTGTTGTTTTATATAAAACGGCGGTCCTTAATTGGCATTAATATTCACTGAGATTGAGATAGATAGATAGATAGAGAGAGAGAGAGAGAGGTAGGTGTACAAAAATATTTGCGATTGGGAATATTGCACTAAGAAAAATACTTCAGGATGTCCGTCGTACACACAAAAAAAGTTTATCAAATAGAGCAATTTTGTAATTAAATGATTTGAGTATGTGAGTTGTGCCAATCTTTTCGCACAACATGGCAAAAGGATATCGTTTGTGCTTGTTAACTGACACTTATTTATGGACAGATTGGTTATTTAGTGGAGTAGATCACCAACTATAAATTGCGTGAAACCACGGAAGCCTGAAGCGTGGACCCATACGTATGTAGTTTCTTCTATTGCATTTACCACTACCCTTCTTACACAAAAACTACAAATCCATTTGTTTATGGGTAGATATATATTGGCAGAGGCGCGCGTGAATGCGAAGGATGGCCATGGGGTACATCGAGATGCCTATTTGGCTTCATGATCAATTTTTTTTTTTAATGTATTGTTGAACTTCTTAGTTGTATTATGTATAGGTCGAACATAAATCTTAAATTTCACCACATATTATACATTTGAGCGTAACTTAAAAACCACCGTGTAACGTTACAATAGCTTATTAATTTGCATTGCATTGCATTTGTCCCCTTACAGTACGTACCAATATTTGTGTAGCCTATTACATGACCAGATGGCTTGTATTTAGGAGATGTAATTTATCTTGTTGATTCCTGTGAATTGCCTATAGCACCATGATGCAATACTAGAATTAATACCTATTATATATTTTTTTAAAAAAAATATTCTTGTTTTATGTGCATAAGTGCTTATTTCGAAACCGACTCTAAATTCAAAAATCTTTTCATTTCATTATGATTGTTAAAATTGGATTCCAAATTCTAACACTATATTAATATTAAATTTAAATCCAATAAAAGAAATTCCAATGATTTTTTTTTAATAACTTAAAGGGTCTTAATAATATGCTTTAAGTTGACAAGTGCTCCATTGATGTCTTGATTAGTTTAGCAATTATCAAATTTGGATCCTTTTCAAGTTGAGGTTGTTCTAGGGATACTCAGTCTTTCACTCACTACAGTGTGTATTATGTGAGATTTGTAATTACAAATATCCCATACAATGCACAGAAGTGCGAACTGCATTATTAAATCATGTAGGCTTCTTTAGTTATAGCCAACATGTAAAATCTTAGGGCCTCACTCAAAAAAAGTTAACTAAGAAGATATTATTTAAGGACCTCACTCAAAAAGTTAACCAACAAAGTATTATTTAGATTTTTTGATCATATATAATTATCCAAGATCGTCCTAGCACTCAACTACTGCGATTAAACACATGTTTCATATAGGTTCTCATATAATCTCCTTGTTTAAGCCTTCATATCCTTATTAGATTTAAGGTCCCATCTAGAATACAATCACATAGCACAAATGGCTCACGGATAGCCCTAAAAGTGCTCGTGTTATAGTATCACTTAATCTATATAGGCTTTGAATCAAGTCCACTTTGATACTATTTGTGATGATCTAGGATCTCGTACCAAAAGATTAGCCAAGTATAAGTATTATTTTGATTTTTTTAGCCTCATTTAAGTATCCAAAATCTCTTAGATGTGAGATTAAATATACATTGGCATGGTCCTCACACATCTTGTGCAGTACACACGTTGTCCTGATTGATATGTTGGCCCTTTTGGTTCAAGGTCTGGAGAGGGCCCCATCTCAAATATTTCAGTTGTCTATATAAAGACAGTCATGTTGATGACTTTAACAATTGCTTTTTTTTTGACAATAAAATTTCTTTCATACCGGGAATTCCATGAATTCTTGAAGATAAGCCTATAGCAATATTGTTCTATAAAACTCCAGATAGAATGGCCATGGATCAAATCCAACAGCCCTCTTTGAATCATGCCACACAAGTAGACAAGTTAAAAGCAGGTTTGATTCACGAGGAGAGCTCTATTCTGGTCATGAACATATATATATATATATATATCTTCTGGTGCTCGTCAGTTTGCAAGAATTTTGTAAGGCGTATTCGGCCGTCTTTAACTGGGTATTCAAAGTTAATTCAACCAAGCGAAAGACCACTTCGGATATTTTGTTGGCTAGTGAATTCCTGAAATGTCACATAGAGGCCAAAAAATTGAGTCAGTGAAGTAGACTCCTGCTTAGGCCTCGAAGTGTTCTGATGAGTCTTTTTTTTTTTTTTTTTTTTTTGTGCGGATGTTTGTAAGGTAACCGACGCTTTTGCCTCATCCGGGGAAATGAAACCCGCAGGAGCGACTGCATATGGTGGTTGAGGAGCGGTTATACTGATCGTAGGCAGCAGTGGCCGACCAGTAGGTCTTTTGGGCATTCGGATTCGGAAGCGCTCCTCCTTCAAGTTTAGGATTCTTTCCCTGCTATGCAGTATGGCCTGTGCAAATTACTTTTCAAGATGTGGAGGAGAGCATTCATCCAGAAAGAGATTATGGACACCAGAAAATTATCAAGGGCGGTGGCGGCGGCCGCTGGGGGGGGGGGGGGGTGCAGTGGAGGCGCTGATGAAGTAGGGTCCTCGAGTGTTTTTTATAGTATAATGATGGATACAACCAACAAAATTTTTTTAAAAAAAGTGTAAATATGGTTATCTCACAAAAAACCTCCGAAGTGATGAGCGGCGTAAGAAGCAACCCAGTCAACAGCATTGTTCACCTTCTAGTAGGCATAAGTGATCCGGAAGGAATCACACTCTCAAGAGTTTGCATATAGAGGGGGGGGGGGGGGGGCATATGGTAATGGTCATTGGAATGTTTTCAAACAGCCCATAGAAAAGGGCTGTGGCTACTGGCAACTTCTGGGGGCTGGAAAGTCGCCATCTTATCCGCATCACTCTCCCAACTAATTGGTATCCAAAAGTTGGTTTCCGTGGTTGCCCACAGTCATGCTATTTAAGAGCCTCTAATTCGGATTAACGCCTTCCAAGCATTTCTTACCTGACTTAGATTTCGTGGCGAGGGCGATAACTTTAGGTTAACGACACGTAATCCATGTCATGTTCCACTTAATGTTCTCTCCCGAATACATTATGCTTCTAAGCAGACACTTTCTTTAATTATACCCTCTTTAAAGGGCTAAAGCCCAGCTACTACTTGCGTGCTCCTTTTAATTTTCCCTTTTAACCGTAGAAAGTAGATGTCCTGGCGCTCAATCATGTCTCGTTCCTTCAAAGTCAAGCCTCTCATGAGCAATCTTATGGTTAACTCACTCCCTTTCGTCACAAGAATAAAGAAGAAGAGGAACATATTCAAATCATTTAGCCCGGTCCACTTTTCCAGCTTTCCTGTTTAACTAATTTCTTAACAAAAAAAACTCTTTCCATCTAACAAATTAAAGACGTTTCATATAAATTGTGTTTATTGTAATAACATTAGACAACGATCATTATGATTAATATATATATATATATATATATATATATATATATATATATATATATATATATATATATATATATATAGGCCTCTATAGCTTGGAAGTTGGCCGTGTATGTGCCTGCCTGCCTGCATGCATGCAAGCATAGAGAAATATCATTCTGCTCTTCAGTCATTTCCATAAATAGAAAAGAGCCAGTGCCAACCATGGTTAAGTGATCGACAAGCTCCATTCAAGATTTCAAATGGCTAGGGGACGGGCAGGGCAGTTGAACTGAAAGAAAAGTAGTTGGATATTGTTGGTTCTCTCTAGCACGTGTGCTTCTATTATCTTGGCTATTACAGTTTGACGCTTCCCGACCTATTCTCACCAGTACATCTAATCTCCACAGGAACAAAACTTTCCCTCATCTCTCCATCTTTCCTTCCTCCCTTTAAGTCCTGCAGGGCTCCCTAGCTATATCCTTTGGTGGTCGAACTGGTACGAGTCCAATGGAACCCTTGGACGGAGACGCACCACCCGTGCCTCAATTCCCTTGCTTCTCACCGCCACTTGCACCAGGCTTGTCTCAGTACTACCCTCCTGCTCTCTCCAACCTGCAGCAGCAGCAGCAGCAGCAAGAGTCTTCCTCACTGAGCTGTGGAGGGGCACCACCAGCCATTGACTGGGCTTCACTGTTCTTACCGAGCCCGATAGGGCTGCAGCAGCCGATGCCGGCAGGATTGTTACAGGCTGTGGGGAGGCCAGGCGAAGGCGAAGCCGATGCAACTGGCGGTGGTGGCGTCAAGGAGAAGGGAAAGGGTACTGGAAGGGCAAAGAAGGTAAGCAGGCCGAGGTTTGCCTTCCAGACCAGGAGTCCCAATGATATCCTTGATGATGGTTATCGATGGAGGAAGTATGGCCAGAAGGCGGTGAAGAACAGCACTTATCCCAGGTCTGTTCAAACTCGGTCTATAATTCTTTTCTTCACCAGTGTAAACGAGAATTAGTCTAAAAGACAGATGCTAATAATTAAGGGATATGATGGAAAAAGGTCTTGTAAATATGATGGATAATAGAAGCAGACCGAAGTAGTTGTGGGAATAAATAATAAGAATGCAGCGTACATTTGTCTGCTATTGTTGATACCCCTGAATAGTGTAATGAATGATAACGAGTAGCCGAGAATACCCGAGATTGGAGAAATGGGAGGTGTAGTCACAAGTTCCATGATCTTTATATATAAAATACATTTAGGAGAGGTCATACAAACCGTCTCCCAGGGCTCACCCAAGGTTTCCAAGTTGGGAACTTAAGGTAAAGAGAGAAAATAGCATAATATAGGTATGGCATTAACAGCCATTTATTTCCTTCTGATCGGGTTGTGAAATTATCAGGGTTATTTTTGTTGTTCTCAGAGCAATATATAGATTGAATATTATCTCCTTAATTTCATGCACAACGTTCAAAATATACACTGAGGGGTCATGGTTTATTGCTATAAAAACAACAAAATTAGCTCAGTCAGTATCGCTATCTCTATTAAATCTCCAAATTAACCTGTTTGAATTAAGTGACAGCTAGGAGTTTATTTCGCACGACCTCAAATTACAAACCTCAATGTTCCCAATTTTGTTAGAATTTTATAGAGATGCTGCTGTAGATTATTCATACTCAGTAATATCCACAACAGTAAAATTCATGGCAACTTGGACGAAATAATGCATGTCCAAGTTCAAGGTGGAATTCAATTGCTATATGTACACTCGCGAATTAGGACATGTTAGATAGCCAGCCCAACCAAATGCATAAATGTTGCAAGTTAAGCTACATGATACTGAATTTGCTTAAGATATTTTAAAAGAAACTTCAGTTATTTAAGAAAAAAAAGGGGTTAGCATTGAGGCCAATCGGTTTAGTAGAGAAGTGCATGAATATTTTGGCATAATTTTAAGAAAATATGTTAATAAAAAGGGAAAAAAGGATGCCAGATTTGCTTGCATTCCATGTATTAGCAAAAAGCTTATATCTATAGGGAAACTTGGAATAGTATCAAAGATAATCTTAGAAATATTTGACAAATGAGAATTCACAAAATCAATCCCAAATAATTAGGAAAAGGCTAGATGATTATGATTATGATATATGCACAAATACATACATGTATGTTCGATTATTTCTATTTGTGCAATTTTTATTATTTTTTATCATTACCTTTCTATATGACTCTAGCATATTTATATCTTTGTTCTTATCTTCGGATCTTGTTATTGTGTCATTTTGTGGATGAAGGAGCTATTACCGTTGCACTCACCACACATGCAATGTGAAAAAGCAAGTTCAACGTCTATCCAAGGATACAAGCGTTGTTGTCACTACATATGAGGGAGTACACAATCACCCTTGCGAGAAACTAATGGAAGCTTTGAGCCCTCTTCTCAAGCAGATTCAATTCCTCTCTCGGTTTTAGAAATGCTTTCATTAAGTTGGGTAAAGGAAAAGGCTGCCCATCTTGACAAATTGTACTCGTTCTATTGCATAAGATGTATAAAGACAACTCAAACTTACAGTTTATAAACTTGTTAAATGAAGAAGGAAAAAAAATACTTCTTTATTAACGCTTGCATTACCATGATGCACCTTATTTTTGTTATGTTGTTTCATTTTTCTTCTTTTATTGGACATTAATGATGCTCCAATTAATGGTTTGTAGCGAAGAACATACATGCTTGAGAAACAGGCCAGGATCTCAAACTATAGGGCTCGTTTGGTTCGCGGGAAAAGAAGGGGGGAAAGTGTGGTCAATGGAAAAGTAATGAGATACCTCTTGTTTGGTTGGAGTTTTCAAAGAAGAGAGATAGGAAAGTTGTATTCCCATGAGAATATGATTCCCACATTTCATGGAAAAGTCTTTCCCATGAGAAACATGGAAAAGTTACTTTCCCATGAGGCGGAAATCACTTCATTTTTACTTTTTCCCCAAAAAGCCCTTCAGCATTAAAGAGGCATTAAAGATCTAATTTTTATTAAGGGCATAATAGAAATTATACATAACTTTTCTACGAAAGTGGATGGCCAACCAAACATAAGCACTTTGGAAATTTGTTACTTTCTCATGATCAACAAATATGCCAAAAGTGCTTTCCTAGGCATCCTTTTTCTAGGAATTTGTTTTCCAGAAATCATATTCCCAGGAGAGAAAATGCTTCCCGTGAACCAAACGAGCCCATAGTTCTAGATGGGACTTATAGTCCTTCTATGAGTTTATAATTATGGATATAAAACTTTCAAGGATAATACTTTATATGAGAGTAATAACAATGTTGGGAGCTTCATTAGATAAAGGAAATGTGAACGCTCCAGCCTGATGCGTCCCTTTAAGGAGCGCATTGAAAATTAATTTGTCTTGATTAAGAATCCTTATTTCATATTTAATTGGTTTTTATGAGTCACTGTTAGATCAATTAACTATCAAAAAGACTTGTGATCAACTCTCAATTTTATATTAGCAACAATTCTAATACGAAACTTTTGCACACAGTGGACATAGCCAAATATTTTGAAGATTTGACCATATATATATATATATATGAAAATTTTCAAAAGCAAGTTGTTGCTTTCGAATGCAAATGATGAATTAGTAAACAAACTTATCAATTAAATGTGAAGCTCATGCATGTGATTGAGATCTAGGTATAGACATACTATAGGTAGTGATCCAGCAAGAGCTACAACCATTATTTTAAACAAAAAACTTTTTATTTGATTCATATATTCATACTTTTATATGGGTAAAATAAGTTATGATATCTTTGTTTCTTTTTACGGCATCATCTCAACCTAACACCAACTTTCGAAAATCTTTGAGTAGCTTTTACGAGAGGCGTTGAGCTTTAGGCATCATATTCAAAATAATAGAAACTAAAATTAATGACATTCAAAACAAGAATTAGTTAAACTTTAACTCGTGAATATAGACTAAAAGACCTGTTTGGGAGAAATTCCATTAGAATTAGTTGGACTGGCTATGGAGCTGGAGAAGAAAATATGGTACCTAAGAGAGGCGTCTTAGAGGTTGTGGGGCTTGATCCTCGTGGGATTAAAAAAATAAAGCCCTTTGGGGACCATCTCTTCTTCTCTAGCACTCTTTCTTTAGTTAATTCCACAATCTCCATTCACAGGCTTGGGCTCATGCTCCTACATCAATTCTCTCCTGCTGAGAAGAGCTTGACTCTGTCGAGTTGGGGCTGATTTGAAAAATTCTGCTTTAGATGGAATTCGCCATTTGGTGCACGCATGGGTGCAGATTGATGCGTGCCAGGAGAGCTCACAATTCATTCTAAGAATAACAAGTAAACACAAAATTTCTTATTCATATGTTCTGCATCCACATGTTATTTATAATCAAGGTGGAACAGCTTGGATACGTTTTCAGTTTTTGATAGGCCTAAACATTATACAATTAACATACGGCTTTTCACAAGAATGACACTCCTTGTTAAGTTGTATAATAACTAGCAGTTATTTCCATTCCCAATTGGTAGATTGTTTTCACAAATTCGTATCGTAGGAAGTTTGTTATATATCATTTAGAAACCAAGCAGTGGATTGGAGACCTTGAATGCTTCAAGAACTCAAAAGTACGCCCACATCCTACATTGTCTTATATTTTAAATGCAGATGCCTATAGTTTTACAGTTTTGAGATATTTATTTTGAGGCTTACCACTTCTTATGTATTAAAAGAAGAAAAGACTATAGGAACCAAATTAAAAAAAGCAAAAGCTATTCCATGATTGTGATGAATTAGGACTGATCCCTTTCTTCTCTCTCAATTATTTTTTTTTTTAAAGGTAAAAGCTATATATAGAATCTCTTTTAGGTTGGCAAGAGTAACCAAGTTCCTAATGATTGGTGATGCACAATTTATCATCTTTTCATACCTTTATATTCACCAATAGCAAAATAACATGCTTATATTACTCACCAATCATCAATAATAACTGCTGATGTTGACGAGCATCGCATCATCATCATTGGAAAACATAGAAAAATTCTGATCCACATTTTTTTATTTTGTTGATAGACTAAGCCAATACTTATCCATCCATTGATTCATTTTCCAAAACCTTTTTAAATTATATATTGTTGACTAGGTCTTCTCTCAAGCCAGAGGGTGGAGTCAAGTCTACGCTCCATTATAATTCGAACACTCTAGATTTTCATCTCTGAGGACCAAAATTTGTTCGGTCTTCTATCTATTTTATTTTTTTTCTGGCTTTATGGGTTGCACCCGCATCTATTGTGTAAGTTTGCGAAGTACCAAAAAAAAAAAACAAAACAAACAAAATTCGTTTCTTGCAACAACAGACTTGGCGAGCGTACCAGATTAGGATTAGATTAGCCTAGCTACGGACCCATTGTACCACGAAGAGGCCGGGTCTATAAGTAGTCTCGCCGGCCGCCTTTTTTTTTTTTTTTTTTTTTTTTTTTTTTTTTTTTTTTTTTTTTTTTTTTTTTTTTTTTTTTTTTTTTTTTTTTTTTTTTTTTTTTTTTTTTTTTGCTGCTGCTAAACCGGGTATCTATGCAACATATGCATACACCCAATAAAATCGGAAAACAAAATCTCCCGGAGCTCCCGAGGCAGCTCCGCCGGCGTTGTGGTTCGCCCACCGGTGGCGGAATCTGAACTCAAGAGTCCGGAGTCCAGTCTTCCCAAGATCTCGGTCGTTTCACGGAAGCCTCCAGAAACTAGAAGGTCCGTATAAACTAATACCTCCTTCTTCCTTCCCCCTCTCGCTCCTTTAAACTCCGCCCTTTCGTTAATTCTCCTCCGCCTCGCCCTTTGGCGGTGCTATTCGCTTCTCTTCCTCAGTCCTTCTCCTCGTCTCTTTCGCTCTCGCTCGCAGTTCCCGTCTCCCATGGCATCAGATCTTGAGAAGAGGGCGAAGGAAGCCTTCTTCGAAGACGAGTTCGAGGTCGCCCTTGATCTCTACTCGCGGGCTCTGGAGTTGGATCCCAAGAACGCCGATCTCTACGCCGACCGTGCTCAGGCCAACATCAAGCTCAAGAACTTCGCCGGTAAGAAAAAGAAAATTTCAGGTCTTGCTACATTGCTCTCGGGAATTTTCGACTTCTCGGTGATCATTTCGAGGTTTTCGTCTTCTTATGATCCGTTTCTTGTGAAATTCTTGTTGTTGCTTTCTTTGTATATTCGATGAATTTGTGCGATGGTTTCTGTTTTTATTTCTTGATCGTCTCCTTCTTTTTCGTGGCCGGAATAGTTTGTCTATAGCATCAGCAGTGTGTTGATGATCTCTTCTTCATCTTCTTTCTAAATTTTAAGATTGTGCTGAGAAAAATATTTGATGATAGATGAAACTGCTCCCTTAAGAATGCTGATCTTTATGTGGACTGTGCTGAAGTGATCTTTTCTTGGTTTCCTAGTTTCTTGTTCTATTTTTCTTGTGCCTTTTTCTGGTATTCTTGTCGCGGTACGTGAATTGCTAAAGCCAGCTGGATCAGATCGAAGTGGAGTTGTGAGGATAGATACTGGTTTGTGTTTCTTCCTTCTGTTGATTGGTATCCTTTCTCTTCTTGAAGAAGTGCATGGTCAGATACATATTATAGGATTGATCTTGCTGTTTGCTAGATGACTAGAAGAGAGACGTGAAATTTTGTATTTGAAGATCAAGGGATTTATATGATTTGATTTTTATTTGTTCGGTTCTTTAGTGGTTGACTGTTTAGTGAGAAACCTTCTATCAATTTTATTCTTTTTTCCTAGAAATTGAGCGAACTTTCTCTTCATCGTGTGCAGGTCAAAGCTTCAATTTGTAGAGTGATTATTTGATCTGTTCTCTCCTCTCCTTTTGAGAGAAGACAAAAGGAATGATTCTAAGGGCATTAGTCTTTAAGTGCAGAGTTTTGGTAGTGATCAGGAATTATCCTGGTCAGGACCTCTGAGTGATCCCTGATCAGAATAAGCTTTCTCCTTCAACTTGGACATTTCAAAAACAAAAAAGAAATCACAATAATTTTTACAGAATACGTGAAACTACTATTTTTTAGGTGGTGTGCAATAACATTATTGTCATGCAATTATTATGGTCAGCTTCAGTAATTTGATGACTTTGGGTTTTGAGCTTGAGTCATTCTGAGTTGTGAAACCTAACCTCATGATTACAGCAACTCTATTCGTACTGCCACTCTGTGAACTCCAACTATGATGCTCAGCCTAGGCTATACGAGTTTACAGTCGTATATCATGGTACTTCCTGACAGTCCTGGGCTATGCAAGCTCAAAAAAGTATATGGAGGTACCTCTGACAGTCTCGTTCAATGTCCGCAGTTAAAGTTTTTCCTGGATGACTAATTAAATGAGGTTAAGGAGAATAACTTCTCACATGGTGCGGGAGTATAATCTTACTTGTATACCAAATTATGCAAGTTAACTAGGTGATTGAGTGAAGAAATGTGAAGCAAGAACATTGTTGCATGGTTTTTATTCAACAATCTATTGATGGATGTTTCAAGTATATTAGTTTTAAGATGTAAAAGTTTCGATGTTCAACTTGTTTCTGAGCATTTTGTAGTTTAAAATGCTGTTTTATGATGCTTCTTTTGTTCCCTTTAATAATATGCAGAAGCTGGCCATCTCTGGTTTGCTTCAACAATCAACATTCTTTTACATGGTATAAATAGATAGCTTGTTAACGTCAACTTTTTTTTTAAAAAAAATTGGGTGCAGAGGCTGTTGCTGATGCAAACAGAGCAATTGAGTTGGATCCTTCGCTGTCTAAAGCTTACTTGCGGAAGGGGTTAGTAAAGTTCTCTCGGAGTATGCTCATCACTTGTTGTCAACTTTGCTGTGTATCTTGTTCCTTCAGGAAAGCATTTAAGTTTCAAGGAGTCACTCCCATTTTCCACCTCATATTTTATGTAGATGATGCAGTTATGATATATTATACGTTATGTTGGTTCAGCCTCATGCACGAATGTTACCATCGTTTTTCTGGCACAAGCTGTTCATGTCATGGGCTGGTTGCATATTTCAGACTTGTCAGATGCCTGTTAATATCGCCCTTCCTCAAAATTTGATGGTGTATGTTTATTTTTATCAACAGAACTGCTTGTATTAAACTCGAAGAGCATCAGACTGCAAAGGCAGCTCTTGAAGCAGGCTCCTCTTTAGCACCTGGGGATTCAAGATTCGTACAACTTATTAAGGAATGCAATGAGCTAATGGCAGGTCTTTTCTTTGTTTTAATTTGATGACCCCCTCTTTTCCCGTGATGAGCAACAACAATTATTTCTCCTTACACCCACAAGGTTATGATGAGGAAAAAGTCTTGCAATTAAATCCAATCCTCTTTACATTTTTATGATGCAACTTGTGGAAGATAGCCACCCTTTTGGCTATGGGTTTCAGTCAGCTGGCCCTTTCTCAGTGTCAAACTCCTCCAAACTTATGCAGATAGGACCACATAGGTTTCTTTCCTTTCTGTTCTGTATGCCTTTGGGGAAATCATGTATTATTTGAGGACTCAAACCTAGGAAACTCCACATGCAAGCAGACCTTTCAACCTTTTGGGTTATGCTCAGGACATACAGAGCTACATAGGTTATGTCAGGCTTATATGTACTTATGGTTGTTTTTTCTTTTGGGTGTAAATGAGGCATGATACACAGACATACATGTTTTTGTGTGTGTGTACATACATACTTTTTAATATATGGATATATGTACATATAGAGAAACATATATACATGTAGATACACACACACACAGAAACAGGGTCAGATGTATACACACACATCTCTTTTATTTTGTATACATGCACACATCGGTATACAGACATGCATATATTTATAATGTAAAGTATGGTGGTGCCTATATACAGAGGTACCATAAGCATATCACAATACGATATTACTTATTAATTTAATTTCAAATTCATGACTTCGGTTGAATGTGATATTAGATTTTGAGCAAATTTCAAGCACTATTTTTTGAATGAGACATTCCTAGATTTCGAATATTAGTGATATTGCTTGAATGACTTAAAGCAAGTTTTGAAGTACCAGTTTTGGCATATATACTAGTAGCCACTTAGTATTGGTTAGTATGGTACATTCCTTGGTATCAGCACTCGATACAAGGGGGCATTGGTTCCCTAGCGGTATGGTATGGTATGTCTGGTATAGCTTGGTATTGTTTAGTATTTAAAATTCCGGACTCAAGGATGTTCGGAAGTCCTACTAGAAAGCATAAGTAATCAATGATGTTTTTAAATATGATAATACTAAAATCAAGAGAGCTGTAATTCTGTAAATGACCACATCTCTTTTTCTTTGTCAAATAAGCCTTTCTCCACACCCTTCTTCTTCTTTTCTCAAACTAGGATTGAAGTTCCATGTTGAGCATTAGCTTGACTTTCTCCTAGGTTTTTTATTTTGCAAATCTCCATGCTTATCTGCTGTTATTGTCATCACCATTATTTTGGCTAAAATTTGTAAACAGAGGAGAACCAGATTTAGGACATGCCAACTTCATGGATCATCATTGATCTGACACAGCAAACTGTTGAAACATGTTCATCATTTATATGCGCACTTTGCATAAAAATGGCGCATACTATTAGAATCTCAACAGGTTCTGAGAGGTCCAGGTCATGATAGTTTCATGCTTGTCTTCTACATTTTAAATCTGACCTGCCCTCAGTTTGGGCCTCTGGGTATGGGCTTGAGTCTCAGAAAATAAATTTCATTAGCCCTAGGTATGACCTGACTCAACCTTTACAAGAAATTTTGGTTGAGCTGATTCGACCAGACCTAACACATTAACTGCTCTGCTTTACGCAGAAACAGCACATCTATATGATGCATGCTGAAAAATACATGTGGTGTTCTACTTTTATCCTGTATCAAATAAATTCACAAGTCTGGCGTGTCTTTTGGTATACTCTAATATCAATGCCGCTGCAGTTTGGTTATCAATTAACAGCCTAGCTAATGCCCTTTTTATTTTCATTTCCTAGTTGAAGGGGAGACAGGACCTCTGGCCCCAACCCCCACTTTTCTTCTTAGGAGTCAATTGGATGGACTTGTTCCCTATTATTATCCTGTATCAAATAAATTAGCAAAAGAGAATGAGCCTTGGCGTAGCAATAAGCATGGGTTTGGAACATGGAAACAGCCTCTCCACTAAGGTTGCATGCATCTGGCCCTTCCTAGACCCTGCAAAATGGTGGAAGCCTCGTCACTGGGCCACTCTTTTTTATCAAATAATTTAGCAAATCTAGCATGTTTTTTGGTATATTCTATTATTAACACTGCTGCAGTTTGTTTATCAATTAACAGTCTAGCTAATTGCCTACATATTTTATTGCCTAGTTGAAGGGGAGACAGGATTTTCCCCCCTTCACATCTTAGGAGTCAAGTCAGATGGACTTGTTTGAGAAAAGAAGTCTATCCATTCAGATTCTACTTAAATCTAGATTCTTCTTCTTTTCTGATTTTTTTTAAACCATTAAAACCTGAAATAAGATCTAGAAAGCTGACTTTATTATTTGGCACATCAAAATTGATTAAATTGGTCTTGATTCAAGGCAGGTTAATTGAGGTCAAGCATTGAGGATTAGATAGGGCATGGACTTGCTATGCTATTCGTAGGTTGTACTCAGGGATGTTGTTATCTGGCTTCATTTTTTGAGATCCGTACAGAGAGGAGTATATGATATTTAGACCTAGTGGCCTCTGCTGACAAAAAAATGAGATTCTTACAACTAAACTGTTAAGTTGTCTAATACTAGTTGAATTCCTTTAAAAACATGACTATCACTTTGCATACATAATGGGGCCAAATATTCTTTTACTTTCCTAAGTGATGGTTTAGCATAGGGTCTTTATTTAAGACTTGTAAATTATGTTTGTGTTATTGCAGAGGAGACTCACAACCTGCCTGAAAAAGCGATACATGAGACTCCACCTAGTGCAGTTACTCCTTCAGAGGATGTTGGGCCCAATCATGATACATCCTATCAGTCCACTGTAGTTGAGCCGAGCAAACCAAAATATAGGTATTGAAGTTATTAATGGTAAATGATTATGTAGCCCATCATGCATAGCTCTGGGGCTGTGGCCACATGAATATTATGCCACACGACTGCATAGAACACAGAAAAGCTAAAATGCTTCTTAAAAAATTCAATTAAAAATCTGGTTAGAAGTTCTTCCTTTGGTTCATCTGTGGTTAACTCTATCCTCATACTATGCATCTTTTGCCCCATCCTTCCCATGTTCTTCCACCCCTGCCACTTCTATTCTACTTCTATTCTCTTCCATCTTTTCCCAACTGGTGGCTGGGGTCCATGGTAGGATGGGATGGCTGGGTGGCAATATAGGGTGGTGGAAGGGGAGTGGCTGGAAGCAGAAAGGTGGTTTTGGGTGGGGGTGACATCCAATGTGATTGGCCAAAATAAGAGATGGTTGGCCATGGAATATTATGGGGTGCATTACATATGGAATTTGATTGGATTCCCTTTTCCTCTTGCAAGGAAATCCTCCCGTAGCATCCCTCCCTTTGCCTCTTGCAAGAAAATCCCTCCCCTACAATCAAGCTAGCTGCACTTTCCTTTCATCTAATCCAATATCATACCCAGCCTTACAACTGCTCTCCTATTCTCTTCCATCATTTCCTAACAGAAGGGCGCATGGTAGGATGAGATGGTGGAGTGGTGGGTGGAGGAAGCAACAACAGTGAAGATATAGAGCGGAGGAAGTGGGGTAGCTGGAAGCAGAAAGTGGTTTTGGGCTGGGTGACATCCAATGTGATTGTCCAAATAAAGGGGTGGTTAGATATGGAATATAATGGGTGCATTACATATGGAATATGCTTGGATTCCTCTCTTACTAATGCACATGCTTATAGAGCATGCTTTCTACTTTCAAGTTTGAGTTAATATAAGATTGCATTTTAATGCAGACATGACTTCTACAATACTTCTACAGAATTGGTTCTGACCATTTTCGCGAAGGGCATCCTAGCTAAATGCGTGACTGTTGACTTTGGTGAACAAATAGTCTGTCTTTTTTTTAGTTCGTTGATCTTCCCAACTTCTCTTTTTTTTACCTCCTTTCTTTCATTTTATATGATTCTATACAATTATTTTATGCATATTGTTTTCTTTTCAGTTGAGTGTCTCCATCGATATCCCTGGTGAAGAAGCCTACCATTTTCAACCACGTCTATTTGGAAAGGTATGCTTAAATCTTGTATATTGTATTGTGCGCCCATAAGGAGTACATTCTTGGTTTGTTTCCTCTTTCTAACGAGCCTTTAGCTATACTGCTTCCAGCATCATTCAAAATACACTTTTGTACAATGATTATTAGCTATTCCACCACTAATTGTTTGTTCGGATGGTACCACCTTGCCACTTGGGCAAGAGAGCAGGTGTTTGATTCGGGTTGGCATCGGCCCTCAAGAGATGGGGTGAGTTTGGGGTATAAAGTGGGGAGGAGCCCCTCCTAGTCTCAAAATAAAAAGAAAAAAAAAATATTTGTATTAATTCCATGCAAACTTATTTACATCTTATTGCCTGAGGTGATATAAGTTAGCCGCTTCTGTTATATTTTCACTGTAGCAAAAATTTATGAATAATACTAAAGGCCATTCTACTTTCACTGTTATCTGGTTTAGAAAGGGGAGAAATTCATTAGCATGTTCCCCTTTCAAACAAGCAGCCTGTTGCTGTTCATCAATAAAAGAAGTGGGTACTTTCTTTTCCATAAAATCTATAATTCCAATGAGAGGTCAACATACATGATGTTGTGAAGGATTTTCTTTTAACAAAAGGGGCTCTAGGTAGTAAAAATGTCCAAACTTGAGCTTTGGCTTTACTTGGCAATTTAAAATGAATGTCAATGTAGAAATGCATATATATATATATATATATATATATATATATATATATATATATATATATATATATATATGTCCCCAAGATTTGTATGCTCACCTTCTAAAACTTGAGCACCAATGCTATGTTTGCTGTAGACATCAAAATATTAGATAATCATGTAAAAATAACTCGGGGGCACAAGATGTGTTTTAGCATGCATATATATTATATTTTTAGGTATTAAAGGATATATATTGTCTTGTTTTCCTGTGTGCTCTAGCTTTTCTTTGTACCAACCCCTGCTCTATTTGTGTTTGGTTCAAGCAATGCTTGAACTTGTTTCATTTATTCCTATAGCATGCAGTGCACGTCTTATTAATTTTAGTTATCCAACTTGTCTTGAAGTGATTCAGTGGTAGTGTTGTTTGTTCTTATGTCTAATTCAGGCAGCTAGTTGAGAATTGATACCGTTTGGCATAAGTTCTTGTGGCTAATTCCTTTCTTTCCCCCTCCTCTCAATTGATTCTCTGACAACCAGATTATACCTGAAAAATGCAAATATCAAGTCTTGTCTTCAAAAATTGAAATCCGTCTTTTTAAAGCTGAAGCCATCATATGGACATCCTTGGAATTTAGTAAAGTGAAAGCCCTTCCACAAAAGATCAATGCATCTGCAGGTAGCGACTCATTATTTCTATCTCTTGTCTGATTTTGTCTTCATATGTCTTGTTCCTAATAATCTTAATCTTATGTCTGCACTGTTTCAATGTCTTTCAGTCATGCAATGAGACTGTTTTTGTTGACCTCGAGCTACTGATTCTAATGCTCATTTGTGGCTTTATAGAAGGGCTTGTTTGTTTGTTGGTGTGTCTCTGCACTTGCTTTTTTCCCATGGCTGTTCTATTGTCTTCATTGGCTTTTGCATGACCATTGTACATGAATCTTCTTGTTGTTGTTCTGTTTATTGGATTCAAAAAATTCCCAACAATGATTAGATATTTCATCAACCTAGTATAATGAAAAAAAAAGCTAAATAAATGTGAAATATGTGATAGCGAAGGTCAC
The DNA here is from genome assembly GCF_009389715.1 of Phoenix dactylifera. Classification (NCBI taxonomy): domain Eukaryota; kingdom Viridiplantae; phylum Streptophyta; class Magnoliopsida; order Arecales; family Arecaceae; genus Phoenix; species Phoenix dactylifera. The sequence goes on from NC_052402.1 coordinate 824,615, forward strand.
GTTAATGCTTTCTCTTGCACCTTATGCATGCCTAATGCTTTAAACCCTGTCTTCCCACATAAGTTTGTGTGAGATATTTGAATAGATGAATAAGCTAGGCTATTTACTCCTCTTCAATTGAGAGAAACTTTTCAGTGAAAATGGCCAAATATTTTTGACTAGGTTATGGTAGAACAAGAACCTAAAAGTGCTTCAACTTTTCTGAAATCTCAAAAATACTCTTTCCTATTCTTGTTTTGAGTGCCAAAAAAGTCGTTTGGCTGCATAAAGCTGGCTAAGTAGTCTTTATTCTGGTCTTTTCCAAGTTATTCATGAACTACACAGGGCCTTACTGGAAATGAATTTTCACTTGTTTTTGAGGTTTATTGTATAACCTACTTCACCATATCGTCCCTATATGCTGGCAACTTTTCATGTCACCTTCTTAGCATGCTTCTTGGGCCAATATGGATCAGTGAGAGCATACGTCTGTGCTGGTTTATTCATGAACAATACAAGGCCTTACTGGAAATAATTTACCATATCATCCCTATAAGCTAGCAAGTTTTCATTTTACCTTCTTAGAATATTTCTAGCGGCACGGAATTACATATGCATGGTCAAGAAGGGCAATGTAGCTTGAAGACTTGGGCCAATATGGATTGGTGACAGGATATGTGTGTGCTGGTTGAAGATTCGCCACATGCACTAATTGGAACTGCCTTGCAACATGTTTTTATCTTGATTCCATGTTTTGTGGGGTTTCTCTTGATCTGAGTCTCTATCACTGTGAAACACATTCTTAGCATCCCTCTTATTCTTCTCAGTATGCAGAGCACTCATCAACCCCTCTCCCTCCCATTTCCTGCCCCTCCTCCCACGCCAAAAAAAGGTAAAAAAGAGGAAGAAAAAGAAATTGTCTTCTGCCAATATGCACTCTTCAATTCTTCACACCATTTTCATCTTTCCTTCTACCCCTCTGTGATTTTGATTTGCATTATAACTGCAGTGACCAATCCATCATGGAAACAGATGAAGAAAAGAGTCAGGTAGAAAGGAGGAAGATAATAGTAGGGTGAAGAAGGTGAGAATAGCAATGAGGGGGAGGAAGAAAAGTGCATATGATGGTACAAGACTTAGTTGTTGTTGTTCATCATATTAATGGCCATGAGCATACTCAGGTGCAGGTGGAGCCTAAAACCAATATATCTTCTGATAAAAACTGTAGGTTGTAAGGGACATCATTTCCAATTGAAAAAACTGAGGATGGAAAACCAAAAACCAAATAAAATGCAATTCCAAAGTCCCAAAATGAGATGATCGCTTCTAATTTATTATAGGGTGGTGCAAAATTTTAAAACAAATGAAACCCACGCAACTTAGGGAAAGTGGACCATTTAGATACATGTTAATAATTAGCTCACATAGGGACCACCTAGGTTCCTAGGCCTGAAGCAGGACCTCATGAGTCTAGGCGGTCTCGGTGGATAATATGCAAAGAAAGAAAAGAGGTAATTTTGTGTACATTGCAAATTTGTTTGATAGAGTTCATTAAAATTCTGAACCTTTGCTCTTTTTAGTGCCCCTTCTGATAATTTTACAATATATTATAACCATAATCTGCGAGCTTTGTCCAACTATTCAGGTTTAGTTTGATGACCTTTCTTCACCACTTATCCAAGCAAAGCAAAGTATCTGTCATTGCTGGTCTGCAAAGATACCTGTTTCAGATAGACACATCAATTTTTTTTCTCTTCCCTTTTTCTTTAGCTCTTTTCTTTTTTTCATGGGCGGGCAGGGCGGGGAGGGGCGGGGGGTGTGTGGGATTTCATTTAGCTTTTCCTTATTTTTTCCAAGATTAGATAGTGGTTTGTTTTTCTATTTGCTTCCAGATTCGATATTTTGTAATTAGAGCAATGGAAGGTGCCAACTTACGAAGCTAGTAAAATTTCTGAAAATTGTACCAAATGACCTGGGATCGAATTCCACCTTCACTAGAGGTTTGGGTGTGACAATTAATCATGTAATCAAATCTGGTCATTTTAGGCCTGACCCTCCTAGGCTGATTTTGGGCTGGCTTGGGCAAATAGTTTTGGCTTATCGGGTCAGACTCAGATCTATAGGCCCGATTAAGATTCGGGCTGAGCCCAGCCAACACTAAAAAGGGCTAGACCCAAACTTCTTTTAATTAATTTATTAAAATTTTGTTGACCCTAATCCGATTGCAGGGTTAACTTTCCACCACCTTGCCTTTCACGTCCGGCACTATTCTTCTCCATCCATCTCTTCTCTACCCTTTCCCCTTCATCATCCACTCTCTCTCTCTCTCTCTCTCTCTCTCTCTCTCTCTCTCTCTACATACATGGATGGAGAAGAGATGGATGTATGCATGTATGTATGTATATGTATATCTATGTATATGTATGTATGTATAGCTATGTATCTATGTATGTATATGTATGTATATCTATGTATATATGTATGTATATGTATGTATATGTATGTATATCTATGTATATATCTACGTATATGTATGTATATCTATGTATATATCTACGTATATGTATGTATATCTATGTATATATCTATGTATATGTATGTATATCTATGTATATATCTATGTATATGTATGTATATCTATGTATATATCTATGTATATGTATGTATATGTATGTATGTATGTATGTATGTATGTATCTTCATGCTACAAAAGGACACACAAAGCTCTTTGCCCCACCTACTCTTTGACAATGTTGTTGGGCTGGGATTTGGCTGCAAATTGTTGGCCTTTGGCCTGGCCCGAATGATGCTCAGATCTATTTGTAATTTCAGCTTCAAAAGCGATACTGTTTATGGAAAATAATTGTCACATGATCTCTAGTATATTAATCTATAGAGATTGTCGAACAAGCTCAGTATTGCTTTTCACTGCAACTTTGTTTGTGTAGCCTCTATCATCATAAACGAATGATGTAATCAATGATCTGTAAGATTTTCTTTGCTTCTGCACTTTCTGTTGTCCTTTCCTCACTCATCTTGTTTGAAGTTGATTGGTTTTGTGTTACATCTAAAATGGTAGTCGTCTTTGTGGGCGTGTAATTCAAAAGTGAACAGAATTAATAATAATGTAGTTAGAGCATTATGAGTGATCTTTAGTTTTCTAGGAATTGATGATGATCGAACCGGTCTTTTGGTTCTGCAGCTGTGAAGTCCCAGAGGCCCTCTTACCCCTCTTCAAAATCCAACAAAGATTGGGACAAGCTGGAAGCCCAAGTGAAAAAAGAGGTAAACTAATCTTCCACCTCCTCTATCTCCTCTCTTGCTTTGTTAAAACTAACATTATTTTTGCATGATCTCTTGTTGTGACGTAACATCATAGGAGAAAGAAGAGAAGCTAGATGGTGACGCAGCGTTGAACAAAATGTTCCATGATATTTACCGAGATGCAGATGAAGACATGAGACGAGCCATGACTAAATCTTTTGTAAGATGACTCATGCCTGTACTCCAAACTTGACTGCAGCATTTTTTTGGATAAATAACTTTGGTATTTTTTCTGTTAGGGGACCTCAACTGGTTCCTTTTGGCAGAATATTGATGCTTTTATTCTACTGGAAAACCAGAGTAGCAAGTTCTTTTTTAAACCAGAGTAGTGGAGTTTTTTTTTTCCAAAGCAAGTCATCATTAATGATTATAATTTTCGTTCTTTAAGAGAATCTGAGTTGCAGATGGATCTTTTTAACTACTTTGTGGAAAAAAATCTGGCTTTTTTTTAAAGACTAGGCTGTTGTAGGATTTTGTTCAGGAATAGCCCGGTTATTTTGAAAACACACTCAAGTTTGCTTCATTTGGTTGCCTGATGTGGTTCTGTAACTTGATATAGGTGGAATCAAATGGAACGGTGTTGTCAACAAATTGGAAAGAAGTGGGCTCAAAGAAGGTGGAGGGGAGCCCGCCTGATGGTATGGAACTGAAGAAATGGGAGTACTGACATCATTTTCTATTCCAATGTTGTGGGCAGTTCAATTTGTGCAATCCAATTTTCTATTCGAGGACGGAATGGTTTTTGTTTCTGCAGTTATTTATTGGACATGCTGTAGTCTATTGTATCCTTGGGTTTTGTGGTGTATTGTCTGTTCCTAAGTTGTGACGGTTTGTCTGGAAAGTGGTAAAATTATTACTCGTAGCTGGGAATTTCAAGCCTTTTAGTCACTAAAATATTTTCATCATGAAGTGGAATTTCTTTCAATCTTCTGCAAGGTCTACTGCCATAAAAGGAGGGCCTGATGTTAGACTTGGTTTTCTTGCGTTGATTGATGTCACCTTAGGATTGCATTTCGGGTATCTTGAAATATCAAGTTGGCACTTAGATGCTAGGTTCTCTGTTTGGGTGTAGGGTTTTTTCTTAGTCGGTCGTATGCATCGACTTGAGACTCGGTATTCTCTATAATGCATGCGTTAGTTCTGTTTCTTCATATGGAGTCTATTTTTTATAATTAAAACAGTAAGCCCGAGTCTCGATGTTTTGTTCAAGCTTAATGTCCGGTGAAATTGTATGGTGTACCATGAAAGCACTTTTTGGAAGCAAAATCCTATTCCGGTTAACTTGTTATCCCTCACAGGCGCAGTTAATACCAGAATGAATGGGATAAGGAAAGGATGATATAAAATATGTAGTTAGAAATTAGTTATTTTCATGTGCCGGTTATTATTCCGGTTAAAAGACTTGCACCTTTGTCTTTTCTGTTTTGTTGATGAAAGGTTATTTTACGAGTTGGGGGCTGTTCGGAATGGTCACAGCTCTTTGCTTGGTGGTTCGAGCCTTGGGTACCGTATCTTAAAATTACTTGGATGGTTATAATACAAGTGGGATTTTCATCCCCCCCTCTCTAAAATAAATAAATATTTGCATCAATTAAGGGAACAAAAAAGAGGGGATGGCAAAGTTTTGGAGACTCTAGAGAACCATCGATCTCCGGGTGTCCCGATTTGACCGAACGGTGTGGATCAGCGGTTCCAGCTCCAAAATGCGGTGTTTGTCGCTTATACCAGGGATAGGATAGGATAAGTCTGCTATGCACCTCTGGTCTTATCCGCTTCCCGGACTAGGTCATGGAGTGCCTTCCGGTATGCATGCTTAAAAAGATTTGGCCAACAACTTGGCGGCATTTCCTACTAATACTTGCCACATGGCTGCTCTTATCTTGTGATGTTCTCGCTGTACCAACATGTAGACTGATACTAGAGGTGATCCATCAGAGGCTTCGCACGTAAGCCATCTGTATCCGGTGACAGCCGTGTTTAAATTAAGCCCTACTTACTTCCTCAGAGGGCATACACGGCTGCTGAGGCTTAGCAGTCTTAGAAAACAGTTTTCCAGTCATCAGCATTGAAAGATGAAATTTTGACCTTTGTTCAAGAATGTTGCTAGCAGAGGCTCATACATGGCCTTTGTTCAACGCATTTGTTCTCCAGGTTTTCAGTCAAACCATCAAGCTTTTAACTCTTAAGATTCAGGCACAGCTGATGAGGGAAACTGGACTTCTTGCAACTAAATGCATTGGACCCTTTGTGTTCATCACATTAAATGAAATATATATAAATAATTAGACTTCAAGATTAAAAAAAAAATAATCAGGCAAGAGCCTTCGTGGTGCACCAAAAAGCTGATAAATTTAAGCTTTGTGAATTTCAACATCTCCCAGTTCCAACAAAACTGAACTGTCACAGCTGGTGGTCTACCAGGAGCAACCAAAAAAATTATTGGATAGCTGGGACGACCGGCAGGCAACTATTCTGCATCAGGGTAGAGATGTCACATGAGAACAACGCTCGAGGAAACTTTTCATGGCTTCATATGTGGACCAACAAATGGCAGCAGCTGGAGCATGGAATAGAACTCTGGGCTTCAGACCTTGTATTAAAGCTCGAGGTCCATCTTTGGCTACTATTTTCTTAATAGCCATTATAATTGAGCTACTGCTAAATGTATCAGCACCGCAAACACCCTGCAGAGAGACACGTAGGATAACTATGAGAAACTTGTCATGAGGAGAGCCTATGAATACGAAACATCTCAACAAATTACCCACGAGCATAAAATACTGCACCCCAAGCAGCTTATATGCTTCAGATGACGCCTCATTCAAGCATAAATGTGTTGACATCATTACTAAGATTTGAAAGGAGCTAGAAGGGAACAACCTTGGAGATTTCAAAAGTTAATTATGAAACAGTTGTTAACAATGGATTACCCCGAAGAACATCATAACTTACGTCTTGGAAAACATTGTGTCCTTTCCCAGCAAGAAGAAAATAAAGTAGAATTGCAAAAGCATACATGATTAAGCATGACATACAGGAAATTGGGACAGAATTAGTTAGATAACAGAGGTGGCAAAATGCTTCAAGGCACCCATTATGCGCACATGAGAAGTTCATAAGACCCACAAATGCTGATCTAGCAATTTTGTAGTCAACCAACTTCCAGTGTTTGGCAACAACTTCAGTGAATTACACTAATCTCCTTATGCCACATAGCAATAGAATTGTAACATGAGCACCATAGAATTACTTATTGAGATGACATGCATGTCAGCATGGATGGGAAACAAAAGGCTAATAATATAGAAGATAACCAGGCTCTTTGTCATGTATGTACAAGCTAAAAACCTTCAGTACTAAACATAACTGCTGAAAAAAATCAAAGCAGGCAGAGGATGATTATAGTCTCATCTGAAAAACAATTCTTATTAAGCTATCTACAGTAGCTTTTAAGTTCTTTAGGTTTTTGGCATAAAAAAGGTAATTTAGATAGTGCCAGAATACCACTCAAAAGTTAAACAATTGTTTAAGAGCATTGCTTACAAACCTCCAAGCACCAGACCATTTCCCAGTGCCACTGCAAGATGATGCATCCCTCCCCCAAACGGAACTAGAAAAGATGAAACCCACTAACAGGAGATACAAGCCCATCTTATTTACATTCTCATCTCGTCGTTGGTTTCTATCCAATGCAAAGTCTTTCGGAGACAATCACTATTATGTATTCATCCAAGTTCTCTTCAAGTCTACTCTTTTCTGACCTTTCAACGTGGATAAAAGTACCGTTTTCCAAACCGACCCGAACGAGGCGATTCATCCCGTACTAAACTGAGCCACCGCTAAATTGGAACAGTTCGGTGGGTCGGTTCGGTTTATAAACCATGCCCTCCCCCTGTGTTCAATCGAAGGTTCAAAAAAGTGCTTTCTCTCTCTTCTCTCTCGCTCGCCTGCTCACTTCTTGCTCGCTCTCATTCTCTCTCCCCTCTTCGATGTTGACCGACATTGACTAACACCGAAATAAGTCCTTCTTTCTCTTTCTCTCTCTCCCCTCCCTCTCTCTCTTCCTCCCTCTCCTCCCTCTTCCCCTTCTCGGTAAGCCCCCTCCCTCCCTCTCTTTCTCTCTCTCCCTCCTTCTCCTTCTCCCTCTTCCCCTCTCCACAAACCCCCTCCCTCTCTCCATATCCCCCCTCTCTCTCCCACCCCTCCCTCCCCCTCTCTCTCTCTTCCTCCCTATCCTCCCTCTTCCCACTCTCCATAAGACCCCTCTCCTCCCTCCCTCTTCTCTCTCTTCTTCCCTCTCCTTCTCTCTCTCTCCCCATCTCCCTCTCCCTGATTCGATACACCCCGGTTGGGTACCATATGTACCAATACCGTATCGGACCGGTCACCGGCCGATACAAACTCTAGTACTGGTCCGGCAAGCCTATGATAAGAGATATCTCCTCAGCATGCCCATAATAGCTTATGTTGCATATGCTCTCTTAACTACCTAATATTTTAATCCACAGTATACCATATTCATCTTGCTTTTTTCCTCTTCAAGGCATCACTGTATGTTTGTCCTACAACAATTCACAACATACAGAAGAAATGTTCTCAAGATATCTAATCTCATCAAGGTTTTATCTTGGACAAAAATTGTACTGATATACAGTTTAAGCACATAAACACAACAAACAATACTTAAACACATATACATAAACATACAGATGGAGACAGAACTATATATAAAGACAAGCAAGCAGCAAGTAGGCATGTGCGCACGCGCAAAACGTGCGCGTGCACACATACTATAGAAAAATAGAGTGCTTTTAGAACTACCTGAACTCAAATACTTCCCATACAAGCAAGCAGCAACTATGCACCACCCAAAACTTGATTCATCATACAAAAATGCAATTATAACATGGGCTGATATAAACCATATATTCGTGTTTTCAATACTTTCACACCTAGAGGCAATCAAACTTTGCCACTTTGACCACAAAATCAGCTGCAAGATGTGCATCATCAGCCTCCTTTTCTCTTGTCATATGGATCTAGAAACAAGCTGGTACAGCTACTTGGAGATAAAGTTTCTAAGTGCATTAGCATATGCATCTGCAATCTCAATCTACCCACAAACAATGTTTAGCAAATATGTGACAAGATACCTCCTAGCTGGCCTTCTTTGATGGTTTGCATTCCACACCGATCTAGTTGTAAAGGTAGAGCCAAGACACATCTAAAATATGATGGTAACAAGGTTCTTGCTGTTATATTTATTCATTAATTGTTCTTTGTCAATAAAAGATTGATCAAATCAAAAGGATCTTTAGAAAAGCTAAATGCACAGGCGTTACCCACATTTAATACACTAATTTGGGATACAGGGTTGTGCTTGAATTTTGTCCTTTGGCCTGTAATTTTGTCTTGAGAAAAAATTTAGACCCTACACTAAATCTTTCCTCTTGTCCCACTACTTCGTGAATCTCCTCATCTAGAAAAATCTAGAGCAATGCTCAGTGCTTGACTTTAAACTGCATAAGAGATAGTATGCCTCTGTATACGACAACAAGCTCTACATGTTTAACGAAAGGCCCATTTGTTGCAGAAACTCAAAATTTCTCAGGGCTTCTACACCAATTCACGGAGGACTTCCATAAGACTTGTAGTCAGCCAAACTCTGTTGATTCAACTTGTGATCCATCCAAGATTTTTCATTTTGGAAAGACAAAATTTAAAAAAAAAAAATGTTGTCTAAAGTTCGATCAAATATCAAGATTTGAACCTTTTAGTACTCCAATGACCAGAATCCTTATAAGATGCCCTTAAGACATTAAATCAATGTCCTTGAGAATTTGATAAGCTTCTCCCACAAAATCAAAGTAATATATTGAGAATCTTTAAAGTGGGATAAACGTTGCTATTCTATTAGATAGATAATTTGAAAGGCAGGTAGGCATGCAAGCACGTGTGCATCGCCATACCCTTTAGAAAAAGAAAACTCCAGTTCATGAAATGTCATATTTATATCTTGCAAAAAATTAGATTCTTATTCTGTTGAAAATCTGGTATACCTTGATGAGTAAAATTTGAAATTTTGAATCCTTGCATTCTAAAGAAAAAATAAAAGATCTGTTCTTTAAATTGTAAGTGCACTATCAGCATATAGATATCACCCAACCCTTGCTTTAAGAGGGAGACCACCACACCAACTACATTCCTCAAGAGACAGATGGGACAGTTCTCTATTCTAGAAGCTGTACCCAAAGTTAAATTCAGTCACCAAACTGAATTTGATTGTGATAAGCAGTATGAGACTTTTGTTTAATTTTGAGAAGAATCCTCCACATCCTTTCATTATCCCCTCTTAACAAAACATAGCAAAATGTGCATACTGAGGTAATGTGTTCTTCAGTCCCGACTGTTTTTGACATCAATTTTTTTCTTTTCTTAGACTTCATGTGTAATATCCTATTCTTTTTCACTACTCACAAGCACACCCAGTCCAACAAATTCCACCAAAAGAGCTAGCGATCTCATCACCCTAAACTATTACATTCACTGTCAGAGCAAACACTAGAACACTAGTTTTGTTCCCTCGTGCATTGCTTCTATTAATGCAGCAATAAAAAAGAAATACCGACATCAGTGATACCATTCAAGGATCTTCCAGAATTGTTGTGTATTTCCATCTATAGTCTAAAACTTCTTGATAATTATCAAGCTTCATTCGCCCCGTTTCCGCAACCAAAACTGCAGATTTTCTATCATTCACATATTAATACAGGGGAGAGAACGAAGAATACAGGACGACGACCATACCTGGCACTGTAGCCTTGTCTTCACGACGTCTAATGGAGTCGTGACGGCTCCGGCCAAAGCTCCGGCGGCCCCTCCCGCAGTCACATGAACCAAGAGCTGCTCCTCGTTCAAGTTCTCCGGCGTGATCCCATTGAGTGCCTTCTTGACCGCCTCATAGGTCGCGAAATGCACCGCGGTGAACGGGGCATTCATGATGACGGTGGTCCGATAGGAGGCGTAGAACGCCCCCAGCCCTTCCTCTCTAAGCATCCGAAATACGCAATCCCTCACCCCACCGTAGGGGCTCCGGCGGAGCTGGAGGCGCTGCTTGACGACGTCCATGGGGGTGAGGACAGCGTCGCTGGCGGTGGTGGCGAGGACGCCAGAGATGGCGTGGATAAGGGGGTGGTGGCGGCCGTCGGGCCGGTTGCCACCAAAACGGTCCTTGCAGACCTCGTAGACGGCGAAGTAGACGGCGTGGGCCGGGCCGGCGCCGAGGCCCATGGCGGCGATACCGCGGTAGAGGCCAGAGGGCCCCTCGGAGCGGACGATGGCGGCGAGGAACCGGCCTACCAGGGCGTGGTGGGGGGAGGAGGCGGCGAGCATCTGCATCCGGGTCTTGAGGGTGTCCACCGGGAACATCGCCATGTGCTCCACCATGCCGGCGATCGACCCCGCCACCATGAAGTTCCAGAATCCGAGGCCGTCCATCCGGTCTTCGGCGGAGGATGCGGCGAGAACCGGGGTTTCGAGCTCTCGGGGGGGATTCATCGGAGTAGGTTTGCGGCCATCGAAGTAGGGTCGGAGATCACCAGAGATGTGGGTGAAACCCCGGCCCTGATCCTAGTTTTGGGCTTGGACGAAGGATAGGGGAGAGGGGGCACGGGGACTGGTGGGGTAGAGAAGCGACGGTGAGGGAAAGTTGTGGACAGGCCGCACAGGTGTTTGTCGGAATGAGAAGCTCGCGGGAGTGCAACTGGGGCTGTTACTCGTACCGATAACCCGTTAAGGAGATCCGATTTTTGAAAGCTTTCGGATTTAGCTCCGAAATGGATCCCTGATAACTGGGCCTAGACTCGACATTTCATACACCCAACCTTAAATAAAAAAAAAAAAATTTAAAAAAAAAGGAACTCGGACCTTGGGATAAAGCTGTCACACGTGGGACGAAGGACAAAACGGTATCCTGGAATAAGTTAATATAGAATAATTGGATTAATTTCCATCTACGCAAGCATGCAAATCTTCAGATTGTCATATGATAAAGAAATTCTAAACATACAACTATAACGTAGTAATTAAACTTGCCAAAAGACAAAACCAGTCATCAACATATGGTGTATTATAGGAGTTACTGGCCAGCTTATTGGGTTTGTTTCAAAAGACTTGAACTTGAAACCCTAGTTCAACAGACGGCCCTTGTCTTACATGTTTTGCTAAATCGAGCAACCAAAGATAGTAGGCACCTAATCTCTGTCAGTTATCTCAATGGCAATGAACAAGCACAAGGTCTCCAAATATTTAAAGAATCAATCATAGAGGATCTAAACTATTTGCTTATTCATGGCAGAACATGCTTTAGGGCACTCCTAAAGTGGAGATGAAAAGTTTTGTGTACTCATGATCATTGAATTGGCCATCCACAATCAACAGATCCATTGTAACAAAATTGTGAGTTGCACCAATCCTCCCTCCACCTGGTAAGAAGATTGTTTATAGCACCTTAAAAGTTTCATACGTTTATAGCAACCTACAAGTCATTCATGTTGTTTTTATTACCCTCCCGGCCTAGCTTGAAGGAAGGGGCAGTGCATGCCTTTATCGCAGCATAACTTTTTATTCTCCTGTAATTTTTTTTTTACTGATTGATGCTTCGGGATGTACTAATATCCGTTGTGTGTAAGCTGCTATATTCCAAAAAAAAAAAAAAAAATGATTAAACCAGCATATCATTGTAATCTATTTTTGAGTTATTCATTCTAAATTCACATTTGAAAAATCTCAAAGATTTATTTGTTCTTCTCGAGCTTACATTTGAATTTTGCAGCATCAATTGTGTCCATATAAATTATTGCTTGATGACTAATTCTTGTTGTGGTCTCCCAAATCATATTATAAAACAGGCATCAATCATTGAACACGAATATTTTTTATAGACCTTGACTTTCCTCCCAATATTTTACACATGCCATGCACGTGCATTAAAAAGAGCGACACGCCAACACTTTTTCAATTTTGCTCGAGTTATGCTCGAAGTCCCTTTCTGTAAAAAATCTGAAAGGGTCCGTCATTTCACATTTTTGCTGACTGGCCCTTCCATCCAACTTCTCTAAACAAGCATTACAAAATGACTCATCTGACCATCACACCTCAATTCAAGTCAATTAAGTTTTTCGAGTCAGCTATATGTGAATCATTTTCCTCCATTCGGCTCTATTTAGGATCATACTTTTTAAAACATGCAGCATATCAAGGTTTTTTTACTACTTCAACCCATATGAATTTTTTTCTACTTCTACTTTCCTTTCTTTCTACATCTATCAAATTACTCATTCATACCAATAATATCATCCGCCTATATTATATATATCCAAATCATTTGAGTCATCCTTCTCTGTCCTTAATTAATGCTACATCTATCTTTTTAGAAATTGGTTCATTTCTTATTCCATCTTTTGTTACGTACTTACGTTGCCAAGCATTCATCTCAATAGTTTTATTTCAACCGTACTCATCTTATATATATGTGTGTGTGTGTTATTTTCTATCCAATGTTTTGTACCATAAAATATAATCGGTCATATGACCATCCTATAATTTTTTTTCTTCAACTTGGCCAATATCTGCGATCGCATTATATCTTAGTTGTACTTCCCCATTATCCAATCTCCTCTAATCTTATAGATGACATCTTTTCTAATCTTCCTCTATGAATAACTGATCCTAAATTCCAAAAATGATCACTCTAAAGAACTTCACAATTCTCTATTTTTAATCGATCTTTATTTATATTTCTAATTTTACTAAAACGATATTGTATATATTCAATCTCTATCTAATATAATGTAAAACTCATTGTTTTAATACAAGCTTCCATAATTCCAACTTAAGCTAAGCTTCATCTTTAGTTTTATCCCCTAAAATTATATCACGTAAAAGTAGAATGCGTCAAGGAATATCGTTATTATGTGCCTAGTAAGCTTATTTATAACCAATGTAAAATGTTAGAGTAAATCCATGCTATAAACCTATTGTGATGGAAAACTTACTAATATTATTACTATTAGTATTTCTCATACAAGTAACCACTTATGTGACCATTGCATGTCTTAAAACTTTGCAAGACATCTTTTTTTTCAATCCGGAAAACTCGAATCTATCGAATAGCATGATAAATAATAAAAAATTTAAAAAGAGAAGTTTAAACTTTTTATTTTTATTAAATTTTCATGATCTATAAAGTATGATATAGGATTGGGGTGTACTCATCTTCCTTTTGGTGAATTCACTTTTAGATTACACAATAGTCGCTTCGAGATCTATGTAGACGGATAAATGAAAAAATTCTAAATGCTCGGAGATCTATGCAAAGCACAATCTACGATCCATGGCACGAGAGGAGATGAATCACTCTTTCATGGAACCTACGCAAAATAAATATTTCAAGAACTCCGGGCTAAAATAGTACAGTTAAAGAATATTTTTTTTTGTTGATATTGGAAATCTTGTACGACCTAGGTTTGGCCAGCCTTAGTCTTTTCAAAAAGGAGCCCATTAATAAAATGCATGTCGAGGACGACCACGGGGAAGGTTTCAACGTAGAAAGGTTTTATTTGCGCATGTTGTGACGTGTGCCGGTATTTAACGATCTCACTCGCTCTCCCTGCCGGCGTGGCCCCCACTTGTGAAACAATATAGATACGTTTGGGGAACGGGGAGGACCGAGCATTATTAAACGATGGACATATTCCTTTACCTCTACGTGCTGGAGAAAGTTGATAGAATCACGCATGCGACTGATATTGATATGAAGCACCTTATGCTCGAAGCTCAAATCAAGATGTTCGCATCGATGCAAAGAACAAATATGATCAGATATTGAATGATTTAGGCAAAGACCTCTTACAACTCTTGCATGGTTGATGCAGACTTGATTATTGGCCACCTAATTCAAATAAGCCACATCCTTACATCTCACATATCATTATAGCATTGGCTTTACTCAACCACATCCTCCCATCAGTGCTACCATGTGATACGCACCTCGTGCTACTGATTTGTTATAAAGTGTTACACTTAATCGCTATCATCATATGAACCTATAATGATCTGTGATTTTTTAGAGCTGGAGGAGGCAAACTTATTTATGATGCGGTGTTAAAATCATATGATTGATTGATTGTACCAAATTTAGTCGGTCTTATCAAATTTCGTCAGCTTTCTAGTTTATATAAAGGCTGCTCCTGTACATTGTAAAACTAGAAAGAAATACAATTATTTTTCTTCATTATTTCTTCTCAATATAGTATCAGAGCCAAGTTGTGCACAATGATGGATAAGCACAAATTTATGAGACTACGATTTTTTGAATTTAAACGAGATAGGATTTGGGCACTCTATGTCATAAGCCAATTACTAATACGAATAAAATCATGGTGACAACAACTAATGTATCAATAACTGCATTGATCAGTAGAACACGCTTAGAATGTCCAATGGCTAGTAGGCCATTTCACTAGAAGGATTGAGTGGAAGCATGGAGCAGTAAAAAATTCATCAAAATAATCGTCCTGATCGCAACCATCCAACTTCTTCTTTTTTTCAAACTATTGCGGATCCGTTCTATCCATTCTATCATAATGGCAAGGGAAAGTCAAAAAGCTATAGTCCCAAAATTCGAACGTCTTTTTTCAAGCTACTTCGGATCCGTTCTTTCCATCCTATCAATTATCATAATGTCACGAGAAAGTCAAAAAGCTAATGACCCCAAAAATCGGACCAGACATCAGATTATTTCACGCGGTGGCAGAATGTGTTAGATTATTTAATATTATAATTTTAATAATAAAATTATATGCTGCATGGGAAGATATATTATATGTAATAAAAATTTTAAAAACTTTCCTATTTTAGAAGGTGACTCCTGGACAATAATTAAACGGATTTCTAGATCAAAAATTTTATATATCAATATTTATTCTTCAATAATTTTAAAAATAAAAATAATTTTTTATTCTTATGAGGTTAAATATACCTACAGAGAAGAGGATATATTTTGCCGTCGATTTGTGGAAGATATTTTTCATGAGTTGTTAGATTTTTTTATTTTTTGATAGCCATGGATAGATTTATTTAATTAATCTGCTTTTAAAAGAAAGTCAAGTTGTCTCCACTCACCCGGCTGGCGTCCGCTCCTCTCTTTCCAGTTTTGGACCCCCGCCGCCCCGTTCACACGCCGCAGACAGGGAGAGGAGGCCCACTAGATAACGACAGAGATATATATCATCGTGATCCAAATCCAAAGCTCCACCTGTCGACATCAACGGTCGGATCCCATTCCCCTCCTCCTTGTCTTTTTTTCGTTTTTTTAAAGATCTTCCTCTTCCACGACGGCAAGCCGACCATTAATGCCCGCGAGTACACGGGCGACATTTTATACATATATTAAAGAAAAACTGATTCTCCCCCACTATCTCATCCCTTTCTCTTTTTGGTGAAGTCTCCTCCCTTTCTTGGCCGCCGCGAAGTCCTCGTGCTTTACCCCGCTCGCCTTGGATCGATCGACGAGCCGCTGTGGAGTCCGGGGTTTAGGATTCTGGGAGGAGGAGGAGGAGGAGGAGGGGTGGGAGAGAAATAGGGAAGGAGGGTTCAGTATGCCCCCGATGGATGAGGGTTTGTTGGATGATATCATAGCGCGGCTTCTTGCGGCGAAGACCGGGAGAGGGGCGACGAAGACGGTGCAGCTGACCGAGGCGGAGATCCGGCAGCTCTGCGTCGCATCCAAGGAAATCTTCCTCAGCCAGCCTAATCTTTTGGAGCTCGAGGCGCCGATCAAGATTTGCGGTAATAAATTTGAAATCTTGATTAGAATATGGGTTTCGATTCTGAAAAAGATGATCTTTTAGCACCTTTCTACTTCTCTGGGGTAACTGGGTGGTGAAACCCTCCGTTACATCAAAAAAAGAAAAAAAAAATCTTTGGTGTTGCTTTTTGCTTCATCGCAGTGCCTGCCTGTAGCACGGGTATCCCGTTAGTCTGCCGTTCATAGTGGATCGAAATTTTGGTGGGAACACTTTGATGTGAAAAGATGGATTTTTGACCCTTCTAGTTGTTTGGCGTAGCTATCGGCTCCAAAATTTACTTAGCTTTTGTCTTGGTTGTGCTTGTGATAGGCCGGTATTTTCTTTAGGGTTTATACACTACCCTTGTACGATCAAGTAATTGAGGGAAAGGAAAGAGTTACTCCAAAGTTTTTTTTTTTTTTCTTTCAAAAAAACTGTTTTCTTTCTGTTTCTCTTCCCTTCGTCCGACAAATCCAAATATCCAATAGTTAAAGTAGTTCCTTGCTTTTACTCGGGTCCCTGATCTGGGGCATAATAGGCTTAAGGTTTCTTGAGTAGTGTTCCCACTGCCATTGTATGGGGGTCTTTGGAAGAGAAATTTTAGCCTTTTCTAGATCTCTTGTTTAAATATTGATTTTTAGGTGGAGGAGAATCAAATTTCCTTTTCTTTCTTAGGAGAGTTTTTCTTTGCTGGCTGAATGACTTCAAACAGACAAACGTGCTCTTGATTTGCCTACCTCATTGGAATCTTTTTCAGGATATCTTAATTCATCTTTAGACAACTTTGTTTCATGATATTGGCAGACAACTCTTTCCAGTGCAGTTCATGAAGGGGTTGAGGGTTAGCATGGCCATTTTCTCCGAGTCTGGGCGCTATGCCTATTTCAAGTCTCTTTCCGATACTTATTGTGTGTGCGCGCGTGCGTGCACACATCAGGGAGTTTTGACCTTCATTTTCTTCATTTATTGATTCCATGTCTAGGATTGGAATTTTCCTGTCATGTAACATGTGCGGACATCATATCAACCTGGTTGCTCTGAAATGATAGCAAGAGCGGACGTCCCATATGTTCAGTGAAACACCTAGGGACTAATTTTCTCAATGTCATGGAGACCATGCCTGTGACATAATATCCTTAATTCTAACTTTAACTTAGTTATAGATTGAGTTTAAGGCCAAGATACATTATCCTAGGGTTTAGGTCTTCATCAATTCTGGGGTTTTACATGATTCATCTTTTTGTAATTCTAGACTTGTTAAGCAAACAATCTTCTCCGAAGTCATATCTTCTTCTTCATCTCCTTCTTCTCCTAAATGAGATATTTTCCCTCCTTCTCTTACATAAATCTGTTTGATCAATTCTCTCATTATGTTTTTAATATGGAACAAAGTTTTAAATGGAGGCATCCAGTGAGCTCCTAAATTCCTTCTTTTTTGTGTTTTTTTTCCAAGCTTAAGTTCTATTTCTTCTCTCAGTTATCATTCAAATAACTTGCATTGTATAAGCTATGTGATGTACTACACACATTTATGTACTAACAAATTTAGGCACTACTTTTTTATGAAAGAAAAATTACACTTCATTTGAACCTTGAGTGATGATTTGAGCAAATCAAGTCCTTTCAAGTTGCTGGAATGTCTGGAAAACATGCAACAAGATCAACACTATAACTACTGTTCTCATGCTAGGAGATTCTGAAGAGAACAATTAGGAAAGAAAGTTCGGGTAAAGTTTGTTCACTAATTGCTAGTGACTTGACCATTATGTGTCCTCCTGTGTCTGTATGCAATGCCTCTCAATACCTGCCTCTCAACACCTATGGTCTTTGGTGACTGAAGCCATGAAATAGGTTTACAGGGACACTTTTGTTTTGTTTTGTTTTGTTTTTTTCCCATGAACTTCATTCTGTTTTGTAATGCTTACTGAATCTTGGAGGTGCCTGTCATCAGAAGTGGAAACCTCGTCAGCAACTACATGAACTTGTTCTTCCCTTGATTTCTGAAAGATGCTTCTTGAGCAATTCAGTGCAATGTGGAGCTACTGCAATGGTGTGAAGCTCTTAAATAAGCATCTTTACAGTTCGATGGTGATGATTTAACATATGCAGATGCTACTGTATGGGCATCAAAATGTCTTGGATCTCATAACTATATAGAAATTTATGAAATGTAACTTATATGTAGTCAACAGGTTTAAAGCAAAAGCACCTTTGTCACCGGGGCTACAAATGATCTTCAGGTGCTGAGAGGTTAATGTGTGTAGTTTTTTGTACAGTTTTCCTTCAGTGTTTACCAGCTTAAGATCTTGAGCTTCTTTTAGTTTGTAATCATATGCATGAAAAGAAGGAATAAGCAGGCCCATCTTTTCCGTGCATATTAGAATAATTGTTTGCCACACAATTCTCTGAGGATGATGCATGGGTTGTTGATGCTGTAGTATTATCTAAGCTTTCCCTTGTGTTTTATTGTAATATATGAGGTTCAAATTAGGGTTCAGGGATAATATCTTTCTGTGATCGTAAATCATAATCACTCAGCTCTACTTTTAAAAATGATATTGTTAGGCAACTGATAGTGTCTGGTTATTTGTTCTGAATAATGTTTTTGCAGTTGGATTTTACTGAGTTATCCTTGCTTCAGTAGGTTATCGAAATAGTAGTATATACCAGAAACAAGTGAGAATTGGGTCCTATTAACACACAATCATTTTTGTGCTTGCTACTTGAGGCATTAAGATATAAAATACTGTAAGCACCTTAGCAGGGGGGACGCTAGCGACGTCAAGTTTTGCTATACCAGCATCGGGGATCGTATCCATACATTACTGGTATGGTATAGTATGTCCTATATGATATGGTATATCCCCAATACCAATGTAGAGTTGACACAAACATTTTTGTGCTTGCTACTTGAGGCATTAAGATCTAAAATACTGCAAGCACCTTAGCAGGGGGCACACTAGCAGCGTCAAGTTTTGCTATCCTAGTATTGGGGATTGTATCCATACATTACTAGTATGGTATAGTATGTCCCATATAATATAGTATATCGCTTGTACCAATGTAGAGTTGAGAGACTCTTTTTTCACACTCAAATATGTTGCCACCTGAAATTGGGTAGTACGGGTCAATACATCATGAAACTAGGCAGAACTGAAAGGTGTATAGGCCAGTTCGGCCCTTGCACCATATCAAACCCAGTACCATACGAGTATCTTACCAGTATGGTATGAGAGGCCTGTTACATGGCGGTACTGGTTGATATGGCAAATCATGAGTGACACTTGCATGTGCATGCATCTGGGTGCACATGTTTTTCTGTGTATATGTATAAGCTTTTATGTACTGCTTGTCTTCTAATTAAAATAGCCACTCCTAACTTCTTAATTGGCAGGAGATATCCATGGTCAGTATTCTGATCTTCTCCGGCTGTTTGAGTATGGCGGGTTTCCACCAGCGGCAAACTATCTATTTCTTGGGGATTATGTTGATCGTGGCAAACAGAGCATAGAGACCATATGTCTCCTCCTTGCATATAAGATAAAGTACAGAGAAAACTTCTTTCTTCTGAGGGGCAACCATGAGTGTGCTTCCATTAATCGTATCTATGGGTTTTATGATGAGTGCAAGAGGAGGTTTAATGTTCGGCTATGGAAAGTTTTTACCGATTGTTTCAACTGCCTTCCAGTGGCTGCCCTTATTGATGAGAAGATACTCTGCATGCATGGGGGATTGTCGCCTGACTTGAAAAACTTGGATCAGATCCGAAATATTGCTCGACCAGTGGATGTACCAGACCAAGGCCTCCTTTGTGATCTGTTATGGGCTGACCCCGACAAAGATATTGAAGGCTGGGGTGAAAATGATAGAGGTGTCTCCTATACTTTTGGGCCTGACAGAGTCTCTGAGTTACTTCAGAAGCAAGACTTGGACCTCATCTGTCGAGCTCACCAGGTAAACATAATTAATTCAACTCCGATCAGCTGATATAGTTCTTTTGTTGATCCAGTAAACATTTAGACCAATTGTTATATATTCATTAGAATAATCTTAATTTCAGTAAACTATTTGTTTCTTTATCCTTTGCCTTAGGGTGGAGCATGTATTTATTGGCTAGTGGAATCATATTCTGTTTATATCCTTCACCATGTCAAAAAACTTAAATTGGCAGCTGGTCTAACTTATTATCTCTCATGAGAATGATTTCATCCCAAGTTGGCCTTTTCATGCTGAAGCTAATATGTATATATATATTAGAGCATCTGGCTTGATAATTTAGGTTTGAACAGGTTGTGGAAGATGGTTATGAGTTTTTCGCAAAACGCCAGCTGGTGACTATATTTTCTGCACCAAATTATTGCGGGGAGTTTGACAATGCTGGTGCCATGATGAGTGTAGATGATACTTTGACTTGTTCTTTCCAGATCTTGAAACCATTAGATAAGAAAGGAAGATTTGGATTTGGAAACAACATATTGAAACCAGGGACTCCTCCAAGAAAGGTAAGTAAATCCTTGCACTACAAGCTGCCTTATGGAATAAATTATAATGTATAGTGCATCTGAACATGGTTTTGTAGTTCTGGTGACCCAAAAATTGTTTTTAAGTTTGTACTGTCTTCTGCTGTTTCAGAACTCTCATGAGATGGGTATGGTTCAATTGCTATGAACTAGTCCAACTATGTTATTTGTTGCGTTATGCAAGATGAAACTTGTTATTTTCAGATATCGATGATATTTGTTCTATTCTTAACAATATCCTGAGAACTACAGTGAGGAAGGGAGGTTTCCACTCACAGATCATGCCAAATTCATTCATAAAATCATTGTATAAGGGCTTCTTTCTTCTTATATTATCACAAATTTCCTTTTTATCTAAAATTAGTTTCTCAGCCATCAGCTATACTACGGAATATTTAAACTGGGCTGAAGTTTGTCTGTGGAGTGCCATACATGCTATTGTTGCTGATGTTGTTAAACAATAGATACTAGAATTCCTTATTATGTAGATTTTTGGTGGCATGCATCCATATAGAAAAATTTGGTTTTCAGTATCAGATGACAGGTCCTTTTACCTAAGACAGTAACTTGATGTGTAACATGCCAAAAGATTGCCAATGGTGTTTGAATCTCTTGATCTAGTGGTTTGACTAGTTTACAGTATTTCTTTTGAACAAAGATATGATGTTGATGTATGAGAATATTAGTGCCAGGAAACTAATTTTCTCTTCATGAAATTCTTAATCTAATGAAATTATTTTCATACATGAGAATCCAGTTGTTCCTTCTACATTTATATGCAAATGCTTCCAGCAGTGACTTTCATGAGGTATTGTTCAACATTGCCATCTTCAAACTTGATGTTCTAATTTTCAGTTAAAATTTGAATAAATAACTTATGTGCTTTTATAATAGGCAATGTCCAGAGTGAATCTACTCTTGCAATATTGTGCAAGGATTAACTGCCACTGGCACAGGGAATGCTGGTCAGTGGTTGGCTCAACAAGTGCCACGGTGAAAATAGCAAGTGAGATTGAGCTGTTATGTACCTGTACTGAACTGGCATAGGTCAATACGGGATGGCACAGGTCAATACCCTACAATATGTAGTGTGATGCAGAGTTGTGCCCATTGTGGAACCAGCATGGAATGACACAGCATGGATGAGACAGACTGGCACTTAAAAGTTAAAACCTTGTAACATTATGCCACAATTTTATATATCAAACATGGTTCTTCTAAGGCTTCAACAATGATAGATGCTAGGTCCAATTGATCAACTTTTACTCTATTTCTTAAAAGTTGTTGCGGACATGTTGCAAAATACTGTTGATACTGAAGAATTTTATTCTTGTCACAGTAGCTTCTATTGGTTCCCTTCTGTCTCCAATATTGAGTTTGCGGATGACATTCTCATGAAAGATTTTGGACAGTGTTTTACAATTGTTAATTCTTGGTGGCTAAATGATCAGCTCTTTTTCTTATACTTATAGAGGAGAAATATGGCAAAATTTTTGTTGATAACTAAAATTCTAGGCACATGATTTTGGCTTCTGATGCGACTAGTAGTGTTCTACCTCCTATATTTCATCTGCCAATGATGATCTTGTTTCTAAGAAATCGGTTAAGAGCCATCTTTTTGATGTGCATTGCCGTTAAGAATTCTAGGCATATTCTGGGCATATATTGCATCTTACCTACTGTTACTTTGGATGAAATTTTAGAGCAACAGTTGCTCATATGTTGGTGATTTGTATGAATTAGGAAGGAGAATTAAAAAACACTGTAGTTATTTTTGCTTTATTAGAATGAGAATTAGTAAGCACTGTTATTCTTGATTGATGACAACATCTTTTTTATCTTTGGCCATCGTTATTGGATTGTCCTCTCAATTCTGTCTGGGATCTGAAAGCTGAGAGATTGTTCAGGGAATCGGGCTCTATGATGGAAGATCTCCATGGACAAGACTCACTTCTATCAACTAGCATTTTGTACTTATCTCTTTTCCAAATACTTCTAGTGATGATGAGGGAAGTGGAGAAATGGAACAATTTTCTTTTTGGAGGGGAAAAAGCTTTCCCCTTTTATGGTCATTTTTGAGACTTGATAATTGAGGATTTAAAGAGAAAATTGGCTTCACTAGGAGATGCCTCTCAATGGAAGAAGATATCTTCTGTTAGTTAACAGGTTTATTATCTTTTGAGCTCCCAATTGATGATAATGTCTTTGGCGGTGACTGAAAGGAACAAAATTTAGACTTTTCTCTAGGAGGGAGCAAGCTATGATAGAAAGCTCCATTTAGTCATATCTGGTTCCAGTGGATTTGAAGGCCTTGATTTAAAATAGGTTTGAATTCGGAGGAAGGTCCGTGAACCTGATTGTTTCACGGGGTTGGAAATTTTAAAACACGAGGAAGATTAAAATCTAACATTTTTAGTTCAGACATATAAAAATTCATTTTATATCATCTTAGTGAAATTCATATAGTGAATGTGAGTTATGGCTGCATAGGGTTTTGTAGGAGCTCTGGGTGTAACGGATGCTGATGATATGACCTTGGGATTAATCAAGGAAAAAAACAAGATTTGTCAGGAAATCATATCTGAGGAAGAAGGAGAAGTTGCAGGAGAATCAGAGAGGAGGAGGAGAAAGAAGAATAAGAAAAAGGACGGCTAAACATTGTTGAAGAGGATAATATAACTGTTTGAATTTTTTATTTCCTCTTGAAACATGTGGAATGGCACATTTGTGAGAATCCCAACTTTTAGCCATTTTGGAGTGAAGATGTCAAATGGAGTCTTAAGAACCTACCTTGAGAACATATTTGACTTTTCCTTTTGAAATTATTCATCATGGCTAGTGCACGGATCAGGGAACTTGCTTGGCAAAAGGAAATTAGATGTCTTGAAAACTGAGTCGTATCTTTAATTACTCCAATATCCCATGTGCTTAGAAAGGCTAATTCTTTGTTGAAATACCTCTTCCTAGGACAATGTTGTTAGACAAACCTCCTGCATGCAGTATGTCGCTTTGATCCATTGTATATATATCTTTTTGGGTTTATGTGACAGATTTTCATTCTTTTGTCCTCTCTGTAAATTATTACTATTACCAATACTCACCTATTTTTTTAATATTGTTTATCAATACAAAATTGTTTCGTTAAAATAGAATTGCCAAATAAAATGTGCACATGGTGCTGTATTTTTTCTTCAAACTATTAAGGTAGTTTTGTTGTTTGCACTCCATATGGATATCTTTTGGGATTTATGCTTCATTATTGCTCAGTGCTTTATCATACAATTTGATCAGCCTCACCTCTTTTTTTTGGTTATCTGGTTTTAATGAATTTATCCATTCAATGAATTGGTTAATGATGATTTCCAGATCTTTGTGAAAACTGATTGTAGATATTTCTCTTTTTTTTTTTTTTTGCCCTTCCAATAAATTTCTACCAAATATTCACTTTGTGTAAAGGTACCAAATCAGAAGTTTTTATTTGTTTTTCTTGATAATCTCATACGCATTAGTTCTAATTATTAAAGTTTCTTTGTTTTTTAGATGCCCCCACTTCTTCAATTTTTTGGAATGATGCTTCCCTGCCATTGTGCCCAAATCTGCTCCAGCTTTCGCTTTTGGCTTCTAGGGTTTTGACGGTATCTAGCTATTTAGTTAAGAAATATCATTGTTGACCTTTACAGTGTCTTAGCAAGGTTAATTTCACCAATTAGCATTTTAAAAATATGAAAAAAAAAATCAGTACACCAATTGGCATTTTTTGCTTTCTGTCCATTTATTAAGGATAATCCTATTCATATATGAATAATTATACGCCTGTAATGTATTCCATGCCATAAGTAGGATTAATCATTTCAGTCTAGCATCATTGCTTTTTGTTCCATCTCCATTTTCATTTTCATATCCTGCTCAAGTGGATAAGCTCCAGTTGAACTTGATTAAATATTATATCAAATCAACTGTAGTCGAGCTCAAGCTAATGCTTTAGTATGTGCTTTTGTCAGGGTGGAAAAGGTTAGGAGATGAGGCATGCTAGCTCTTGTAGATGTATGTTTTTGGAAGATGCAGGAGACCATATTCAGCTCTTTGGAATTCCTACACACAGTGGAGAATTTAGTGCTTTGCCCCCCTATAAGAGACAAAAATGCACCTTGTTTCAATTAAAGAGGCAGAGGCCTTTTTTGGCAACTAGCCAAACTTCTGGCTTGAAAGTGTGAAAATTAAAGGTTGTTTAATGTTATCATCAAATTGTATGGTGTATATAATTTCATTGTTTGCACCAGATGTGCTCTAGATTACACCAATTGGGCACTTTGGTTTCTGATATTGTGGGATGCGCTCATAGCATCACACCTTTTTCCATGGTCTATGGGATATGGACCTGGACGGCGATGGCTCTGAATGACTGCAATTTTGACAAGCAATGATCTCAACAATTTAAATTACTTGTACAGCCAGAAAGGAATTAAAAGAATCCAGATGGCACCACAAAAAGAAACACTATATACGCAGCATACCCTTCATGAGCCAGCTCCTTTTGGTTACCTTTTGCAAGCACCCGGAAGCCCTGAGGCCACCCGTCTTTCCATCCATTCTGGAATAATTTTGTGCAGAGCATGTAATGGGGTTATTCAATTCACTTGTTTTGGAACTGATTTTCTGAGCAGGATCTAATGTTGTTTAATTCACTTGGATGCATGTTATTACAGCTGATGGCCTGCATATGCGACTGATGCCCAGCATGTGGCTTTTCTGGTATTCATGCAGGTCATTCCCAGCTTGCTTCATCAGAGAAGAGCCCTCCCAAGTCGTCAGTGAGGAATGGTGGACATCAGAAATCTGATTCTCACTATAAGACATGGGAAGTCAGAAATCTGATCCACTCTAGAGACACAAGGATTTCTTGCAATGTTTACCACCTT
Organism: Phoenix dactylifera; assembly: GCF_009389715.1. Taxonomy (NCBI): domain Eukaryota; kingdom Viridiplantae; phylum Streptophyta; class Magnoliopsida; order Arecales; family Arecaceae; genus Phoenix; species Phoenix dactylifera. The sequence goes on from NC_052402.1 coordinate 850,205, forward strand.
GCAGAATGTTAACCTCTATGTTTGGCTTGTGAGCCTCGTCCCTCTCAGAGGCAGATCTTCATGTTCGAACTCTGTTTCCTCCAAGCTCCTTGGCCACACATCCATGGGTGTCGTGGGAGTCCCCATTCAATGAGGTAGACCCAGAAATTATAGGCCTTTTGCATGCATACTGGAAAATGCTTTGAGGAGTCCGTCTAAGCATACAAGTTCCTCTTCGTTTAGTGATGCTCTGAGTCGGTCGGTGCACAAAATGCCTCAAGTTCGTATTGGAGCTCGCTCGGCAAATCAGCATTCAAATATGCTTGTGTCGTGCTTATTTTTACGAGCTGTATCCGTCTCCTCGCGCCCTTCGCATGGCTCTTAAAGCACATAAAACTGGCTAGATGGGTGTGTCCTGATTTTTTTTTTTTTGCTAAAAATAGTAGTATTATATATATAGTCAAAAAAATCAAAAAAACAGTTCATCATGGAGAGTACAGGGCAACTCCGTCTCACCTACTCAAAGATGGTCCCTCGAGTGGTTGACAATAAAGGGAGCCACCTCGTCAGCTGCTTCGCTGATTAACTAGTAATCTTGGTTATCGAGCTGCATAGAGATATTCACAAAATGTATTTAAATAAGTTTTAGTTTTTAGGACCCATAGTCAGTAAAAAAAAAATCCCATCCTGCTGTGTTGCACCAACCTATGAGCCACGTTATTTGTACCACGTGGCATAGTGCTCTTTTTTTTTTTGGGTTACCACGCTGAGGACCCTGTACTATTATTGTTGAAAATATATCAAATAATAAAAAATAAAGTTTTAAGTCTCGTAAAATGGAGATATTCCGGTTTCCCTATGAGGATGCTCCGATCCATATCATAGACATCCTTTCTTTTTCTTCTGCCTTTATTTCTTTTCATTCCCTTTTTATCCCTCTCTTTTTTTTCTTTGTTCCTTCTTTTCTTTTTCTTCTTTATTTCTTTTACTCTTTTTTTTTATTCACTTTTCCTTTTTCTTTATCTCTTTGACCTTCTTTTTTTCAGATAGCTTTTGGAGTCCCAGCCTCGTCCCGATGAAATAGGATTGCTGGGATGCCTCTGTCCTGTTGGAATTTAAAATCTTAAATAATAGTATACCAAAAATTAAGATACATTAAAATTAGTATTATTTTATTAAATAAAAAAGGAACGTGTTATTCTAGATTTTATTTGCCAAATTTTGAGATCAAGATATCCTTAGTTTCTAGAAAATAAGTGAAAAAATAAGATGAAAACTAGAAATATAAGCTGCACGACCAAATAAATATATATTTTCAAATATTTCAAATATATAAAATAATAAAAAATAAAAATATTTTGAATATTTTATTTGATTGAGTTTTTACATTATATATGATATTTATTATTATTACTATTATTGCTCTTTTCAAAGGACAAAAACCTCGTGAATGGAAATAACTATTGATTATAAGGGAAAAAAGCTCAGTTTGCCTCTCGAATCTGTAAGATTTCTTCGAGACAGGCCAAACTAGTTGGACTCCTTTTTTAAAAATAAAAAAAAAAAAATCTACCCACCTCGTATGCACATCCTCAATCCATTCCTTTCAAAATTTAAAAAGAAATAAAAGCATCGATACTTTTCTCCGATCTGAATGTTTTATGTCTCTTATCCTCCAACCTCTTAAACTTTTTATTAGTTTAAACACGTATCCCTTGCTAATATACAAACATGCATACATATATAACGTTTGTGGGAAGTGATTTTCCTAGGAGGTTCTAACATCTAGAATCAAATATGACAGTCAAGTTAACCATAACAGTACTCCTCACTCCTGTTAATAAGCTTTTATATGTTAAACATTCAACTAATAAGAGCAGAAATTTAAAATATGGATGGGGCCGGCCGCATGCCATGCATTGCTCTATAAGCATTCAGAGAAGAAAACAAAGTAATTTTTTCAACTGGGGAAACCTTAGATTTTAAAAGACCTCTCATTAATCCATGAACTGAAGCAGAGCCACTAAGAAGACTCCACTCACTAAAAGATATCAGAGAGGGTCGGAAGCTTCATCTCCCCCTTGGTCGAGAGTGGAAGGGTGAGGTTGCCGACGATGGGGAGATCAATGGTGAGCCCTACCTCGAGCTCGTAGTCGATGTCCCAGTCCAGCCCGATGTCCTTCAACAAGCTTATCAGGAAGTCATATGGCACCTTCAATGGAACCTCCAACTTTGTCACCTCTCCTGCCGCCTTGATCCACCCTGGGTCCGGTATTGTGCCCGACACCACCACCCTATAGCCATCCACCATCAAAACCATCGCTTGTGTTCTAAGAAAACTAGTTTTTTCTTTACATGTTTCTCACAGGTTGTGGTTTAGATCTCCACTTCGCATATCTAACAATCATTGTAGTTTCTAGGCTGGTGAAGGAGAAGAACTTCTCATATCAAGATCTTATTCTCTCTAAAATTTTAGTATTACTTCATTGTCATCTATATAACTACATGGGAGGAGAAACTATCTTTATTTCTTTTAAAACTTTATGGTCATTGCCTCATTCTTATCTATATGACTGCATGGAAGGACAAAAGTAATTAGAAATGCGCATGCATGACCAACCTGCCGGCGCTCTTGAGCGTGTAGGAGATCTCGCAGACGGGGAGGGCCTTGCTGTAGGGGTTGGTGACGGTGACCTCGCTGTGGAACGTGGCGGAGCTCCGGTTAAAGCTCTTGACCGAGACGTCGGTCAGCGCGGCTTCCGGCTTCGGGATGTTGGCAATCTTGTCTGCAACGAACTCCTTCGCCTTGTCGATGAGGCTCGCCATGATTTCAGTCTCTGCTATGAAGATGGGAGAAGCGGAGGAAAGGAGGGAGGAGAGATGGGGGAGGACATGGCCTTTTATTTGAGGGGGAGAACCTGGTCCGGGTCGGTCCGCGAGCCGCATCCTCCGGCGCCCAATTTGGGCGCCACGTGGTTGGGCTGGAAGCGGCGCCGATCCCGAGAAGGTCGGTGCTGAATCAGGGAGCCATAACTGGTTTTATTGATTAAATTTGTGTTTAGACTTTAAAATAGCACAACCCTAAGGATTAGTTCTTGGCAGGGTACTGCAGAACGGTACTAGACATACCATACCATAACAGTTCGATACTGATATCATACCAGTAGTATATCGATACTCGATACGACAAAAAACCGCATACCATACCGTACCGATAATATGTTAGTGCGACACCGGTACAGAGTTCGATATCAAAACGGCAAATTTTGATTTTTGGGCACGTCGTTGGGTTCTAATTTGGATATTCGTATTGACGAATTATAAATTCTATGGAGATTGTTACTTATGGAAAGGTCTTTGGGGCGATAAGAAAGGAAAGAAAGTTGTCAAAATTCTTTTGATGGAGAGATGGATAAGATCGGGTCCAATATAATTGAATTCCTTTCTTGTTAAAGGTGATACCGACTCCATGGGCACACATAGGAAGATAATGAAAATTTAAATATATTCTAAATTTTTAGATTTTTTTCTTTGTTTATTGTTGCTTTTTTAATTTTTTTTCCTTTTTTTACACAAAATTTATTGTGAATTTTTTCTTTTTGATTATTTCTTTTTAATGATTTTTTTCTTTTTGTACAAGACTTAGGATTTATTTCATATGCACCGTTTGTTTTTCGTTTTTAAACATGTTTTACATGAAATTTATTAATTATTATAAAGAGTCCTAGGAAGAAAAAAATGAAATGTTTTTTTCTTTTTGAATGAATTTTATTTTTCTTTTTTTAATAATAATTATTTTTGGATATTTTTCTTTTTATTACGAGTGAAATATTTTTTTCATGAATTTGTTTTGAATTTTATGGAATGATTTTCTTTTTGGATGTTGCTTTTTTAACGAACCTTTTTATTTCTGTTACGGTATTTTTTTTTTTTACATAACATTTATTTATTAATATTAGGAGTCCTATGAAGAACGAAAATTAATTTGGATTGTAAAATGTTTTTGTATTTTTGAACATATTTTTTGTTTTTTATATCAAATTTAAATTAAATTTTGTTTTTTTTCTTTTTTAACGTTCCTATTTGAAAATAAAATTTCTTTTTTTACACTACTTAGGATTTTTTCATGCGCATGGTATTTTTTTCCTTTTTGAGCATTTTTTGAGCGAATTTTTCCTTTTTTATGCAAAATTATTTTGGATTTATTTTTTTAATATGAGAAACGAAATGTGGAGGATACTTAAATTCAAATTTGAACTTATTTAAACAAATTATTATGAAGAGTCCTAGGAGGAACAAAATTTATTCGGGATTGCAATTTTTTTTCTTTTTGAACAAATTTTTTCGTTTTACATGAAATTTATTTTGGATTATGAAGAGTCATATGAAGAAAATATTAGTGATGAATAATTTTTTTACATGACCATGGAACAAAATATATTTTTTATAGAACTTCCTAAATTTATTAAGAAGTAATTTTTTTGGTGGACTAAAATATAAGATTTTTTTTTCTTTTTTCCCACAACTTCCAAAAAGATTCAATTTTTCTTCGGTTTTCTTTCTCTTTTTTATAAATTTTGGAGATGGCTAGAATTTTCTCTCTCTTTTCTATTTAATAGGTATAGAGATAATCATCTCTCTTTACCTATGATATCGAGGCTATAATGATACCACATTCATCGTGTTATCTTTGAACAAACCAAAGTCATTGAAAAAGTATTGCTAAATAACTAGTTTTCTCAAATTATAACAGGCTATATTTTCTGATATTAATTATTTGAATTATATTACAAAATAGTTTCGAGTTTATAATTAGTGCTCGACAGAAATGGACTTTTAGTATGGTGACAAAAGAAGAATGAATGCCTTGCAGTGAGGCTAGTGATTGAGATGGAGAAAGTATTGGTGATTTTGTGGAAAGAATCATAGAAATTAGAAAGACATCTGTTATCAAAAATATTTAATTAACTACTTTAAGTTTTTAGATGCTTAATGAAAAGTCACATACTTATCAAAAAAATTCAAGAAAAATATATCATCTTTTTCATTTTACAAATTTAGCATCATTTAAATTTTTTGTAGATTCCATGTAGTTTTTTAAAATTTGGACAATATTACATCTAGCTTGCTCTTTCATGTATTTTTTTCATTTTTTTTTTCCTATGTTGACATGTTGATTATTGAGAAAGGTACACAAATTTGTAAACTTTTTATGCTGAGTTTTGGCTGTGTTTACGAAGGAGAGAGTTCAAAAATATACTTAATGTGATAGCTAGTTTATAAAATTGATCAATAACAAATATATCAAATAGAAAACTAATGATATAACTTGATTATAATGCTAAAATATTGATAAACTTGCACAACATCTATGTAATTTTTTTATTATTCTTTTTATTTTTAAATTACATTCATGATTTTGTATCAATTTCATTCAAAACTTACATTAGTCCAATTGGTGTTATGGATTGGTGAGCTATTGTAACGGCCATTAGTCATTCTAAATTGCATCATTTCGCTGTGTCATGTCTGCATGTTACAAGTTTTTACTATTTTTTTTATAGAAATTTTGAATATGGTTTGCATATATTTTAAGGTGGAGAGTTTAAAAATATATTATAAAATTTATCAATTATATATATATATATATATATATATATATATATATATATATATATATATATATATTAATACTGTAACTTGGTAAAGCACACAAAACAAGCATAAAGCTAACATGCTAACAATTTTCTAAAACTTTATAATATATACATATATACATATAATTTATATTTATTAGTTTAAATAAATAAAAATGAAAGGTTTTTAAATAATAAATGAATTTCAATCTACGCGAAGATCATATGCATCTATGTTTCCTTGAAGATGGATATATTGTTCCCCTGAATTACTCAAACTCGGTCTCCCGTGTTTTGAGTCTGACACTGGAATGGAGTGATCAGAGACTGCCATTTTTAGGTCCTGAAAAAGGCCAAAATTACTTTATTGCATACCTACCATTCTGAGTCCCACGTCCCAGTTCCTTCTGACCCCTTTGCCGTCCGTGTAACGTGTGACCCTATAAAAGCATATAATTGGAACTCGTAATCTCAAATGGTGACCACGTAACTCTTCCTGCTCATCATCACAGCCGTGTGATTGCGCGTCCCGCCTAAATGTCAGGTCTTTCTATCAGCGTTTTAGTCTCTCGTGCGACGGGTGGACCAGCTGATCCAACCGAGATCTAGGCCCCATTTGGAAAGCTTTTGGAGGACCAAAAAGCACTTTCTGACTCTCAAAAAATACTTTTAGATAAAAAATGGTGTATGATAAAATTTTCGGAAAGCTGTTTCAGCTTTTGCGGGAAGTTAAAAACAGTTTTTTGGGAAGAAGCTTCAATTTGGAGCTTTCCGAAAATGTTGTTTTCAGCTTTGTTGAGAAGCTATTTTTTGGACCAAAATACCCCATTTAAATCTCATCTTTTTTCCCAAAACCCTCATCCCACTTCTTCCTCTCTCACCCATCCTCTCCCTCTCTATCTTCTTCTTCCTCTCAACGCCGCCGCCTCTGTTCCTTCGTCCTCTTTTTTTTTTTCTTTCTTTTTGTTTTGGGAACTCGTGGCTGCCCACGGTGGTAGCCACCATGCCAGTCACCACCCATGACTGGCGACCCTTCTATATTTCAATAAAATAAAATAATAAATAAATAAATAAATAACTAAATAAAATAAATAAAAAGAAAATAATGAGTGAGTGGTAAATAATCTGATCTAAATAAATAAATAAATAAAAATATTAGTAATTATTTAACCAATTTTATCACTTAGCTAGAAAATTTGTTAGAGAGATAAATGGTCATTAGAAGGATGAAAAATTAATTTACACTAATAATTATAATATTTTTATATATTTATTATTATATTATACTATATAATATTATATTACATTATATCATAATACATTGATATGTTATGTTAAATAATTTAATATTATATTAAATTATTATTCTATAATACATAATGTTATAGTGCTATATTATAATAATATTACATTACATTACATTAATATTATATTATATCATATATTTATGTATTAATACATATTATATTTTATTATGCTCAGTTGTATAATACTGGTAATATCCTTTATGGTTATTTTGTCACACAAAAGTAATTTCTCAGTTTGTTTACCAAATACATGTTAAAGTGCCACAGCACTTTAGAAATATAGTTACCAAACAGCAAATATTTTTTTATAAATGCTCTGCTTCAGACAGCTCTACTTCTAACAGCTCTACTTTTAAAAGCTCTACTACTAACCGCTCCCCAAACTGGGTCTACTCATCGGTTAGCTCGGCTCTTGGAGTTTGTCACTATGCTTGCTGGGCGGTGACGAGACCTTACCACTACTCGGAAGGGACCAAGAAGAGAGGGGCAAAATAGTAAATACAACGCAATGTCGGTGGCGGAAACCAGGGTAGTTCTATATACACCCCCCTATTGCTCAGGACACCCCCCAAAAACCAAAAAAAAATACCCAAACTAACCTTTAGTGTAATTACCATATTGCCCTTGAAATTTTCTCATACACCCCCCTTCCTCCTCCTCCGTTTCGTTTTGAAAAGAAAAAAAAAAAACACCCCTCAAACCCCCCTTAAACCCCTCCTCCCCCGTTCCCCCTTCTCCCTCTCGTCGCCGGCATTCTCCCGATCTCCGACCACCTCGCCGGCTTCTCCCGGAACCACCTCGCCGGCTTCTCCCGAAATTTTTTTTTTTCACGGTTCGTGCTCCGTTCGGCACTGGATCGCCGAACAAAAGGCTTCTGTTCGGCTGAACAGTGCCGAACAGAAGCCTTCTGTTCGGCAACCCTCAACCGAACAGATCTGTTCGGCTGCACAGTGCCGAACAGAAGGCTTCTGTCCGGCACTGTTCAGCCGAACAGAAGCCTTTTGTTCGGCGATCCAGTGCCGAACGGAGCACGAACCGTGAAAAAAAAAAATTTCGGGAGAAGCCGGCGAGGTGGTTCCGGGAGAAGCCGGCGAGGTGGTCGGAGATCGGGAGAATGCCGGCGACGAGAGGGAGAAGGGGGAACGGGGGGGTTTTGGGCGTTGGCGAGGTGTTTTGGAGGGGAAGAGCGGGGTGGGGGGGGGTTTGGGGGGTGTAGAGAGCAATTTAGGTGAGGGGGTGGGGAGGGTGGGGGGTAATTTAGGAATTTTTAATTTTTTAGGGGTGTCCTTAGCAAATGGGGGGGTGTAGAGAGTATTTAATTTTTTTTTAATTTTTGGGGGGTGTCCTGAGCAATAGGGGGGGTGTATATAGAACCATGGTATTCGAGACCTCCGGTGTCTGCTTTCGCAGATATATTCAGATTATGCCACGTGGATATAAGCCAATCCAGCGGCTGTGCTAGATCTTGATGCATCATTTACCGCGACACCAGAGTTCTCTCTAGCTATAAGCCCAACTGGCGTGCACCAAACGGTACCCACGCTCGCAGGCTCGGGCGACGAAGAGGCGTGCAGGAGTGGGGCCGCGTCGCCATATCTTCCCCGAAACAGAAAGTTCCCCCACCGACTCTCCCGTCCATTCCCGACGTTTTTCTCGAACTCTATATTATTATTATTATATATAAGAGAGAAGCCCACTAGACCGGCGAGAAGGGATAGAGGGAGGGGGAGTGGGGGTAAACAAGTCGACGTGGGGGCAGGGGGGGGGAGAGAGAGAGAGAGAGAGAGAGAGGATGGGTAGTGGGATTCGTCCGCCGCTACTTCCTCCCCAGCGACCGGTGGCCATGGAGGCAGTGACCACCAATCTTTCCGCAGCGGCCGCCGCTCCGCACCGAGGAGGCGTGTCCGCGGCCGCGGCCAACTCCTTCCTTCTCCAACTCGCCGTCGAGCGTCTCGTGTTGGTCCTGAAGAGCGGCATTGGCTCCAAAGACTTCTTCCAGTGCTGTTTCTTTGTCGCCAGGTGTCGGAACTCATCCTACTCTAACTCGTTCTTGAACTCCGATTCTTCTTGAATGCGTCGTTTCGTCCGTTTTCGGGATTTTATCCTGGTTGTGGAGGTTTTTCTCGGGATTCTTGTCGCTGTAGAATCTAGGGTTGATGCATGGTTGTTTCCAACGTTCTTGGATGGGAGGAATATGTTGGTCTTTGTTCTTGGATTTTTTCTTGTTAAAAAATTCATAGCTAGGTTACCTTTTTTTTCTTTGATACTATTATAATATAATTTCTTGGGGGGAAATGGAAATGCTTTGTATTGTTTGTTCCTTCGTTAATTTCCATGATATTTTTATATGAAAGATCGAGATGATTTGCTTCATGTGCATGAGGGCTGCAAACTTACAAATCGTTTGTTTATATCGTTGTCTGGTGAGTTTTTTTTTCTTCCCTCACGGTTGGGGAATGAGTCGTGCTCATTTTTTACAAATGCAGAGGTATTGACTATGCACTAACCAAGAACAATATTCCTGCGGTGGCTCATCGTTTACCTTCACTTGTAAAAGAGGTATTCTTTCCATTAGCGAAGAGTTTATTTCCATTCTTTTCTTAAAACTTGTTGGGATTTATTAGTATGCTGTCCCTTCTTATGAGAGTGCTATTTTTTTCTTTCACAAGATTGACAAGAGTTTGCCTAAGATGATTTATAACATTAAGTGTAGCCATTTCTTTTTCTTTTTGGCTTTTATCCTTTTCTTCTAGAAGTGGACAAAAATCTTTGATGCATCAATTTTACGTTCTTACATTCTTACATCTAACTTTTTAGTCGTATGCATGTCATCATTATTAACTATATTGTTTTTAGTATCTTTTTCCTTACGGGTACTCAAGTCAAGGACGCCTATAAAACTAGGAATGTACTGGAGGATCATGTATAAGATGGATATGGCGTCTCTATCTCTCTTGAACTCTGCTATATGGCAAGTTTGAGAGGCCAAAACTTGAAAGATATGGTATTATATCTTTTACTCATAAGTTTAAGAATAATATTTTCATGATTTCCCCTTTTTCTTTAATTTATATGCAATGAGAATGATGACCTACTAACCATCTCCAGTCCAAGAAATCTCTGTTTTTTTTTTTGGCTGCATTAAGGATACATAAGAACTCTTTAATTTTTTGCCAGCAATTTTAATTCAGGTAATGCTAAACAGAACAAAAGGATATTTCTAAGCAAATTCCCTCGTTATTGAGCTCTTATTTGATTGAATTGGATTTTCTTTTCCCTGATGAATGAATTTTAGTATGAAAGCAATTAGGTTCTGCCTGATCTTTCTTACTAAAAACAGAATGCATTTCAGTAAGCTCATCTGGCCAATTTCTCTCTCTCTCTCTCTCTCTCTCTCTCACACACACACACACACCCACACACACACACACACCCCGAACCCTTTTGCCTTACTAGTAGAGATGTTAGACATCCTTTGTAATTCTATTTTTTTTCCGAGATGAGTTGAAAACATGTTACTGAGTATGTTAGATTGTCAGAAAGGGAATTTCTTAAGGGGTAGACCCAAATCATTTTATCTTTGATGGAAGTAAATGATCTCAGTTTAAGCTTGTGATTCTTAATAAATGAATATATAAGAGTGAGTTACTTGAAATCATGGTCTGCCGTACCGGTCCGTACCGGCCGGTACGGGCCGGTACGTACCGGTCCGGCCTGGGACCGGTACCGGATCAGCATAAAATCCGGTACCGGTAATTTATTGTTGAAGAACCGGTACGGGACCGGTTCGGACCGGTACGGGACCGGTACGGGACCGGTTCGGACCGGTACGGACCGGTTTCGTACCGGTCCGGGCCGCCACCGGTACGCCGACCGGTACCGGTACGGCGGACCTTGCTTGAAATTCTTGAAATTTATCATATTTTGATATGTTTTTGGTTCTGTAGAAAACCTATCACAAATATATCATTCTATATACTTCATTTGTAGTGTTTGTGCTGATTCTTTTTGCTATATCATTCTATTTCTATCCAAGGTCTACCAGCATAGAAACAACAGTTCACTTCGATCAGCTATTATGGTGCTAATGATTTCTGTCAAGGTATGTCTTGCTACACAGGCAACTTTGGTTTTATGTCTTTGTAGAAACAGAGGCATGCAAATACCAATCATTGGCTATTCACAAATTCAATTTTTTTCTTTTCATGCTTTTATCTTTCCCCCATGTGACTTGTGCCTGTATCGCATCTTTCTTTTGTAATTGTTTTTTCAGTATTTGTGTTCTAAAGACATCCATATTTAAGAAAAAAACTATTTCCAGCACTACTACTGGGCAGGTGCAGATACATGATCTATTGCTACAGTGTGGTCAATTTGCATGGAGTTGCTCATGCAGAAAATTTGGAGTGAGTCATGCTGTCTGGTATGAAATTGTAGAATCTAAATGCTTTGTAACAACTTAGAAGTCTTATGTTAGTGAATGACTGAATAAAAAATGTCTGAGGAGGATGATTAAAGGTTATAAAAGATTTAATATCTGTGAGTTTAATAGAAAAGGTAGTGAAAGATGTATAATAGTTATAACAAGAGACTGAGAGATTTGAGGATATCTTAGATCTAATGCTTGAAGTTATGTGTGAATACAAACTATAAGGGCTATATTTATGCGAGCAGAACACATATATCTGGGTCAATTGATCTTGTTTCTTTCAATATTATTTGTGGCAAGGTCCGCGGTACCGGTCCGGTCCGGCGTACCGGTCGCCGGCCGGACCGGTACGGTACCGGTCCGGACCGGTACCCGGACCGGTACGGTACCGGCCGGGCTCCACGAGTCAGACTTTTTTTTTTTTTTTTAAATGTTGTCTCTGTTGGATCTTAAATTAAATGAAAATTGATGTTTTTTTATTACTTTTTTCATGATTTTTGATATTTTCATATTTAAATTTAGGGTTGAAATTTGAAACATATATGATGCATGATTGCATGTTACGTTTTCCTCCCGTTCGAAATGATAAAATCATACACATAAAATATCTTCGAATTAAGATACAATCATTTACATACATTTAAAGTACTCTAGGATATCTAAAATCGGGACGAGTGCCGATGGCTCTCGTAGATATCTGGATCATAAGTATAATCAGGAGGAGGCAAATCAACCCAATCAGAAGGAACACGCGCCAGGTTATAAGAACTGTCGGATCTCTCGCTCACGCTCTGGCTCTGAGAGGTGTCCTCTGATTGTGTAGGGGCCCATCCAAATATGGCGGAAGCAAAATCCAATGCACCATATCCGTATTCGTCAGGCTGAGGCTGTGGATAATAGAATCCGTATCCGTATGTCCTCGGATCTGCAGTCGTATCCTGTCTTCCTGAACGACCTCGAGGAGCCCGTCTTCTATATCCAATAATATCCTCACGATCTCTATCAGGTGGTCGACCGTGGTCCGTATCCTGTGTAGCACCCATAAATTGGGACTCACCGGTGAAATAAAGACCACCCTCCGGCTGTGTCTCATGAGTACCATACTGTCCTCCGCTCCCTCCATGGCTAGAAGATCCATCACCACCAGAACCTTCATCGCTACTAGTCCAAGTCTCTTCCTCGACACTCTCCATTGGGATTCTTTGTTTTCCTTTCCTGGCCCTCTCTGTCTGGCTCCCCTGTGCCTGCGGCTGATCAGCTCTGGGAGTGCGTGGAATATTGCGCTCAGCCCATTGCTCTGGATCGACCCCAGCTTCGGTGGCTATGAAGGTAGCTGGTCGTGGAGGCGATCCTGGCTCGTCAAGCTCGGGCTCCTGCTGCTGGCCTACAAGCCAGCCGAGTAGTGGATCATCGTCATCAGCGGTGAAGGACCCGTAAATCGGATCTGTATACTTGAGCTCCACTTCCTCCTGGATGCACTTTAGCCTCAACCGCAAATTGTAATGCACATAAACAAGGTCGTTGAGGCGCTTTTGCGTCAAACGGTTTCTTTGTTTGCTGTGGATAAGGGCGAAGGTGGACCAATTGCGCTCACATCCACTAGAGGAGACTGTTTGGGAGAGGATCCGGATAGCTATCCGCTTTAGATTTCTCGCGGATCCGCCAAAATGCACCCACCATTCAGCTGCAAAAATATTTATGAAGATTACATATATGATAGTTCCATAATAGTAACTAAGTAACACCAGGTGAATGTTTTGCTGATGTGTCACGTACCTGGATTCATATTGTGTTTGCTGACGACAGCCGCTCGTTGGCCAAAACTGTAGCTGCCCTCTCTAAATAATTTGCTCTGTGAAAAATAAGCATAAGAAAACCATGTTAATAATTGAAGATGCTGATATACTTACACATGCTAGTAATTACTAAATCATAATTACCTCTTCAAGACATAGGGCCGCTTTTTCTGGATCTGCCTCCATCTTGTAAATCACATTACGCAAAGCATCCAGAAGTGTTTCATCCATACCAATTCCATCTATGCTGTACTGAAACCGGGGGTTTAGGTAGTATGCTGCACATATACGAGACTATCTTAGCATAATTATATAATTATATCCATCACTATAATTGTCACTATAATTATATCTTAGTTTACCTGCTAGATGTAATTCCGTACCCATTTGCGCTCCCCACCGTTGCTCAATGATGTTGATGTATGACCGGCCATGTGCTGGATCTGCCTCCATAATCTGATCCTTTGCCTTGACCATCATGTGATACAAAAATCCCATCTGGGGGTAGATCTCGCTATCTACGGCCCGCAGCACTTCATATAATGGTTTGATAGCCTTGACTATTGTAGTAGCCCGCTGCCAGAATGGTTGTCTCGTCACCAAGTCTTCTATCTTGCTCCCTTCAGAGCCGGCATAAGAATATCTACTATCATACCACTCCGGACTGGCAAACATCTGACGTAAGGCTCCTCTCTTCTCGAGTATGCTATCAAGTGCGATGAAGTTGGTAGCAAACCGTGTGACTCCTGGTCTCAGAATCTCTCTCCCTGCATACTTTCTCATCAATGAAAGAACCCAGTTATGGTTATAAATATACCTCGTAATGCGTTGGGCTGTCTCCACCGTTTGTTGCACCCTACGGATCTTTCCAATGTCCATCAACATAAGATCGATACAATGTGCAGCACATGGGGTCCAGAAAATATGTGGCCGCCGCTCCATCAAGACTTGCCCGGCAGCCTTATATTGCGGCCCATTATCAGTGACGACCTGCACGACATTCTCCTCTCCTACCAGATCAATCACATCCTCCATAAGTTTCAGCATGTACGAGGTGTTGTGCACAGAAGCCGAAGCATCAATCGACTTGTGGAAGAAGGTCTTAGCATCACAGTATGTCAGGAAGTTGATGATGCTCCGCCTGGTCGGACCGGTCCAACCATCGCACATGATGGTTAGTCCATATATGGGCCACTTGCTCTTGTAGGAGTCAATCCAATTCTCCAGCTCCTCCTTATTGTTGTCAAGAAGCTCACCGTATATATCCTTCGGGCCTGGAGGAGCTACACCGGGACCGGCAGCTTGTATGGCGGCAATGGCAGACCTGTAGTATGTATTGTCTGCCACATTCGCTGGGATGTGGCTGAAGTGAAACCAGGATCCAATAGCTCGCCACATAGTTTTCTTCTTATCCTTCATCCACATTGTGTCTACCCTCTGCTGCCTTGAATCTCTACTGGGGAGAGCATGCGGATCTACATCATGAATTGTCGCTCCTTCTGCAACTCCTCTAGATGACTTCTTTCGGCTACCAAAACCACCCAGCATAGATGCAATCCGGCCACGTTCTTTGCCGACGCCCTCCCTTACTGAAGTTGTCCTCAAGAACTCTGGATCTTGTCTAGTGCTTCGAGAACCGCCGCCCGACTCGTATGCAGAGGGCCCAAATCGAGCTCTATGCCTGGCCACCTCCTCCTGCTGCCACTGATCATCCAGGCTTGCATGCATGGCCGCCTGAATATCTGCCTCCTCCTCATCTAGATCCTCGACCTCCTCTGGCTCCCTAGAGTGATAGGAAGGTGGCTCTGCCGCTTGGCGATCGACCTCCGCCCTCTTCTTGGAAGCCACCTCCTTCGCTTCTTTGGCCTCAGCAAGATTCTGCCTCATCAGCACACGAATCTCGTTAGGACAATTTCGGCACGTAGCAACCTCACCGGAATTTCCGGCTAAGTGTTGCTTCAACCTGGTTACCCCTCCTCCCTTGAAAACCTTGTCGCAAAACTTGCATTGAAACTGGTGTCGTTGCCCCTCACTTCCAAGTCTTCGCCCATAAGACCAGCCAATATCACGCTTTGCAGGGTTCGTTTTTCTTGATGGCTCCATTTCTATCATAAAAGGACAACTTATCAAAAAATTAAGCTAATAAAGTAAATTTTTGCATTATCTTATTATTTAAGTAATTTATAAACTATTTTTTTTAAATAAATTATTAACAAAATTAATGAAGTAATATAGGATAAAAAAACCGCACCTTAAATAGTCTCCGCTGGATTTTTTGGGCAGGACCTCCTCCTCGCTATCTCTCAAATCTTTCCGTCTCCGCACCTTAAATAGAACCCATTTCTATCATAAAAGGACAACTTATCAAAAAATTAAGCTAATAAAGTAAATTTTTGCATTATCTTATTATTTAAGTAATTTATAAACTATTTTTTTAAATAAATTATTAACAAAATTAATGAAATAATATAGGATAAAAAAACCGCACCTTAAATAGTCTCCGCTGGATTTTTTGGGCAGGACCTCCTCCTCGCTATCTCTCAAATCTTTCCGTCTCCGCACCTTAAATAGAACCCATTTCTATCATAAAAGGACAACTTATCAAAAAATTAAGCTAATAAAGTAAATTTTTGCATTATCTTATTATTTAAGTAATTTATAAACTATTTTTTTAAAATAAATTATTAACAAAATTAATGAAATAATATAGGATAAAAAAACCGCACCTTAAATAGTCTCCGCTGGATTTTTTGGGCAGGACCTCCTCCTCGCTATCTCTCAAATCTTTCCGTCTCCGCACCTTAACTAGAACCTCTCAAGTCTCAACCTCAAATTGTTTGGGAAAGAAGTGAGCCTCGTTCGGTTTTTATAACCGAACGAGAGGCTTAAGTTAATCCCAGATTAACAGAAAATCCCAGCTTAGTAATGTTAAATTCGTACGGAAAGAAGTGGCCGGTCGGCCGCTTCTTGGTTTTTAATGGGAAGGAGTGGCCTCCGGCCACTCCTTTTCCTATTAAAAAAAGGGAGAAAGCTGTGGCCTGTCGGCCACAGCAATTTTTTATTTTTTTTTTTCATTGAAAGAAGTGGCCGGTTGGCCACTTCCTTCACAAAACCACGCGCGGCGCGTGGTTTTTGAAACCACGCGCCGCGGTGGTTTTGGGAACCACAGCGCCTCGCTGTGGTTCCCCGAAAAAAAAAAAAAAAATTGAAAGAAGTGGCCCCGTGGGCCACTTCTCCCTAAAACCACGCGCGGCGCGTGGTTTTTGAAACCACGCGCGCGCGTGGTTTTTGAAACCACAGCGCGAAGCTGTGGTTTCGTAAAAAAAAAAAAAAAAACCACCCGTACCGGTGCGAACCGGCCGGTTCGCACCGGTACGAGTCCCGTACCGGCCGGTACGGGGTCCGTACCGGCCGGTACACAGATGAAAACCGGATATACCGGTTTTCATCGCTCTCCGGTATCGGTCAAGCACCGGACCGGTTCGTACCGGCCCGTACCGGCCGGTACGGACCGGTACGGCTTTCCTTGATTTGTGGTAATAAGTAAATCATAAAACATTTGTTTGTAGAGTTGTTTTCCCTGGAAAATTCTTTAAAATTTTCTCTTATTTTCTTTTGTTTAAGCAAGTCTAAATAAATGCTAATTTGGTATCACAGTGTGAAGCACGAATTTCCTCAGAAAAAAGAAGAAAAAGAAAAAGACATTACTAAACATGATGTGAAAACTTGGTTTGCTGAGTGTTAGTTCTAGAATGACCTAGATTAGTCATGAATTGGACTTGTTAAGAACTCATAAATAACTTAAATCCCCCAAAATAGATAAAAGAAAATTGGAAAACCAATTAGAAAGTAAAGGCAATTGGACATATTTCATATGGGTGCAACTTGGGTTGGGCTCAATCTGAGCCTGTCCACCCAACCTACTCATTGGGTCAGTCGGGTTAAGGTTTTAGAAATTTGTGTTGGGCTTGGGCTCTAAAATCCCAATAGACCCTAGGTTGTGTTGGATTTAGGTTAACCTTCAACCCAACTAGAACCCAACCATAATCTAACCCAAACCCAACCCTCCCTGATCCAACTGAACCCAACCCATATATAAGTTAATGACTAGTTCATATACAAATATGTTTCAAATTCATATTTACGTTTTGTACAAGTTACTTGAATGTTTCATATAATTATATCCTTAGCCTTATTAAATTATATTTGAGTGTGTCATTATATTGGTGAATGAGATCTCAATCCAACAACTATTGGTCTAACAATTCAGCTCAACTCAACCTAATCCCAAATTAGTTAGGGTCGGCTACCATGAATCCTTTTCTTCCATTCCATTCTATTGAGGGGCCATACTTTCTGAATATATACCGATATTAGGTCCTTCTTTGCTACTTCATCTCATGTGATTTTGATCTACCTCTATTTTGTAGCAAATCACTCCTTTGTATCAGGGTAACCGTCTGTCTACGTTGTATATGCCCAAACTATCGAAGTTGTCCTTCTTTCAATTTGTCCTTAATTGGTTCTACCTTTACCTTTTTATGAATGGCTTTATTTCTTCATTACTACATATCGATCTCAACATTCTCACTTTAGCGATACTTATCTTGTGCACATGTTGTTTCTAATTGTAACATTCTGTGCCATAAATCATAACTGGTCGTAAATATTTTCCTTATCTTAATTTTCTTATTCAACTTGACTGATTAATATGGCTCAACTTGATCTGAGTTGACTAACCTGACCCAAACTGAATTTTGCTTAAGATGGGGAAGGGTTGGGTTGGGTTAGAGAAATCCCAACCCATTATCACACTAGATTGGGAGGTATAGAGGCAGGGTTGGTTTAGGGTTTGCCGTTAACCTGATTCAACCTGCTCGAGTTGCAACCATGATTGAGGAAATCATGCGAGGGAAGATTGAAGAAGTATATTCTGGTTGAGAAATCTGCTATGCTTAACGGGATATAGTTGTTCAATCACATATCAGAGGGGAATCTTGTTGCTTTAGTTTTTTAGGTGAATCCTTTTCAGATGAATTAGTTTAAAAAGGTTGGGTTTTGACTTGCTTGAGAACTTGTATGCAAATTTCGGTGAGGTCTTGTTTATTTGGAGCAAACACAGGCTGATCTCAGATGAACAACATGTCTAGTTTCTGCCAAAACAATTCTATATATCTGCATATTGTCCGTTAATTGCGTACTTATTTTTGCGTAATGGACCATCCATGTCAAAGCTTGTAGACTACTTTCTTATGCATGTTATTTGTGCGATGAGAACCTGTCGTATGTTGTTAAAAAGGTGGACAAGTATTGAATAAAAATGAACTCATTTGATAATTGCACATCTAGTATCATTATGAATTTGCTGTGGGGTCTATATAGTGTTAAACCATTAATATTCCCAGTGTAATATTTTTTTTTAGTTAGCAATTTATTATGTTTGGTTGTGAG
Organism: Phoenix dactylifera; assembly: GCF_009389715.1. Taxonomy (NCBI): domain Eukaryota; kingdom Viridiplantae; phylum Streptophyta; class Magnoliopsida; order Arecales; family Arecaceae; genus Phoenix; species Phoenix dactylifera. The sequence continues at coordinate 868,803 of NC_052402.1, forward strand.
TTGTGACAGAGGTAAGGATAGTGGAGGATATATCTCCATGTTCATCTTTATTTACATTTATCTATGCAGGCCTAGCTTTTCATGAGAATATTGTTGGTATTCGCTGGTGAGCTTTTAACTGTTTAAGGAGCCAGCACAGTCTTTCTTCACTTTTGACTTGCTGCAGGAAAACAATTTAATTTTTTCTTTTTTATTTGCTATGCCTACTGATTAAAGGAATGGATGTGCCACCTTCAGGAAGAATCTTTGTTATTCTTTGTCATGGCTGTCAAAAAATGGAAACTAGTTTTGTCATTTATTTGCTGTTGTTTTGCATTAGTTGGAAATGAACCAAGAAAAGGTACCTTAAAGGACCAAACACCACAGCGAAATCTTTCAAGTATACCAAAGTTTGGCATGTAATACTATCTAACCTTGCAAATTGGTGATGTTTGGTCATAGGCTTCTTCCTGTGATGGATCTTTGCTTAACTATTTGAAGCTTTTTTAAAGAAATCTAAATTTGATTTTAATTCGTCCAATTGTAGTTGTGCTAATCTGCAACTGTCAATGCTTGCTGCCTTGAAGGGCTGGAAACCAAGTTTCTCACAGTTTAACTAAATGTGACATGTAATTTACAAATTCTGTTTGTGGTTCCTTTTCTACTTCTGTATTACACATTCATTCAGTTAGATGTTTGTCATGTCCTCGGTAGAAATTGTTTTCAGTGTATGTGGTTAAAATCCCAAGGGCTTCAAGCAGTTGGTTCACTTTGAAAGAGTTGTATATCCATCTTAGTTTATTCTTTCCGGCATTTTATTCTTTATTGTTTTTGTAGTCCTTTGTTTGATCTCAGAAGTGTGATGTAACAGTCTTCTATACTACATAATTATCTTTCTTTTGGTGAGTGCAAAGTTTTGTTAACTGCTGGATATGATGTTTGTTTTATAGAATGCTTGTAAGAATGGATGGTTTCAAATTGCAGATGCCGATGAACTTCTTAGCATGACAAATGAGGTCTGAAAATTTGTTTGTATACATCAAATTGTAGCAACCTCTATCTTGTTTATTTACTTTGGCCATTTAATGGCAATCTTTACGAATACAGGTTTTTTTTTTGCATAGTTATATAGCAGCTTTTGTACAAGCATTACCGAGGAAGCGAGCAATGCGTTAGATACTATTTCAAAAGTCATGTCTAGGTATCTTTATTAATCTCTATGAACATTTTTGTGAGATGGATTTAGTTTTTTTGGTGAATTTTATGTTTTGTGAATTGAAAATTTTGTGGTCATAATAACCATTATGTTCTTTTTGGTAGTGTTTCTTCTCTTGATTGATATTCATGTATTCTTAAAACCTTCTTTGATCTTGATTATTGACTGTCATAATTTCTTTCTTTTTTTTGACATTTCTCTCCTCTTGAATAGCAATATTTGGTCAGAGAGTTAGATTCAACAGTCATACATTTGTGGTTCTTACCAGGGTAAAATAGCAAATTTGCCGAATGCATCATGCTGATTTCATCTCCTCCACATGTTTATTCTTTAAAAATTTCCCATAGCACCCATGGCTTAAAATTTAAAACGTTACTCGCCATAAGTCCTTCCACTTAAAATACGAGGGAAAGTCGTATGCTTCTGAAATCATTGTTTTTGCCACACTCAGCAGTCCAGCAATTAAGCATATCAAAAACATTAATGCAAAGATTTTGACATTATGTAAAAATTCTGCTTCACCTCTTTTTGATATCTTTAGGGGGATGTGGCCATCACCACGTGATGGGGTTGAAAGAATATATTAGAAGACAATGGGAATAGAGTATGGTATGCTAAATCCACATAACAATTGCTAAATTAATGACTTTTCTTGTTCAATAATTGTTTTCAAACTAAAATGATTAAAATAACCTTGTGAAGTTTAGGTGATGTAGGACCTGAGACCTACATTCACCATATCATGCATGACAAATCAATCATGTGTCTTCACATCCTCCTTGCATGTCTAGCTGTCTTCCCATCTTCCCTTGTATACATGTAGTTTACCATTCTTTTGGGTGCTATCCTCCAAAAAGAGGGAATTCTGTATCTTCTGATCTTCATGGATCACTGGCCAGTGACACTTTGTCTTTGTTTAAGATAAGATTCCACGTGTTCTCTTCTTCATGACAATAATTTGTATATACTTGAATTTTGGTTCATGAACTGCCTCCATCCTGTTAGAGATCTGCTCTGTTCAGTCTGCATGAAGGCCATTATCGAGGTTGATTGATTTACTTTACCATCTGCTTATTGCTGGAGGTCTCACCAAACCAAATAGGACATGTAGATTTTCTTCTTTTACAACCATTCTAGGAGATTAAAGTAATGAAAAATGTGCTAAATTTGGAATAAGATTTTCTTCTTTCATATCGTCACAGAAAGTTGATGTTTGGCCTACCTGAGCAAGCGATAAGAACCTTAACTTTAATATCATAGATTACTAGTTCTTCATCTGAGCAAGCACATCTAAGAACCTTGACTTTCAGATCATGGATTTACTGCTACTGCAACTTGTTCATCTGAGCAAGCAATAAGAACTGTTACTTTCATGTTATGGATTTACTGGAACTTCTTCCCAACCATTCTAGGGGACTAAAATAATGCAAAATGTTGTAAATTTGGAATAAGAACCTTAACATTCATATCATCACAGGAAGTTGATATTTGGCCTATATGAGCAGGCAATGAGAACCTCAGCTTTCATATTATGGATTACTGCAACTTCCATTGATGTTTCTTTTTACTGCTGAATTCACAGAAGTGATGCACATTGGAGATAATATAACTAGTGTTCTAGTGTTGGCAGTGCCAACTTGGCACTGCTTCAAATGCTGCTTCGTTAACTATTAGGAAATTTAAAGTAGAAATGGAGGTCCACAAAATCATCCTGGGAGATGATTTTAAGGTAATCATGGGTTTACTGCGACTTCTATTGGTATTTCTTTTTATTGCTGAATTCACAGAAGTGATGCACATTGGAGATTTTCTCTAGTGTTGACATGTCTTTGGATGTGAATATAATATTGTAGGGTGAGATTTTCAGATCACTCGTTATTCTTTTGGGGAAGTTGGTGGGCTGGATGTGCCTGTGAGTGGTGAGATTACGGCATTACATATGATGCCTCACAAAACCACTGGAGGTAACTTTGGGTAGAACTCCAAAGGATGAGGAGCAATTATTGTCAAATATCACTTTGTCATTCCTTTTCTTATTCTAGTTAAATGTTGTCAACAATGAATTACAGAAGAGAGGTCTTTGTCCAAGACACTGACTTGAAAAGAGAACTTTTTTGAACAAAGAATTTAGGTGTTGGCTCTGCCGGTCTCTACCAGCCAGTGCATAGCAAACCAGTAGAGGCACATGGCACGGTTGGCATGACACCTACCATTTAACCTTCTATTTGTAGTTTAAACTTATTTTTTAAATGTTTTTTTCTTTGGTCTGGGCATGATGTTGTCTGATATATATGGCACATGCCCTGCTGGTTGCCAACAGGCTTGCCCACCATCACCAGCTTTAAATCTTGTTTCCAACACCTTTGGTCCAACAAACATCTGGACTGAGCTAATTGGATGATAGGGCTATCATTTTAAGCTGAAAAAAAGTGGAGTTTTCAGCCATTTGAAACTGTTGATTGATGAATAGGAGAATAGAGAGCTTACATGAAGTGACTCAATACCTTTCAACTATAGAAATCTGTTCCTCATTGCCTCTCTATTCATGTTTATTCTCCCATGTTACTGAATTGCTTTGACTCTAATTGTTATGCTGCTATCTTTTTTAGACGCCGAGACAAACATTGATACTGGCATAAAAATCTTTACTCTTTATAGTTTAGTGGTGCAAACACTTTTTATAGTACATGGAGTATAGCATCGAAATGGTACTTAAGGCATGATGATTCTAAGTCAAAATATATGTTGTATGTACTGACATTTATGGTTCTTGCATTTACTTTAAACTAGGTTACATGAAAAAGGAGAGGTGTTGGGTGCAGGTAAAGTGAATTGTTTCATCATTCAATTTTTTTTATCTTAGGGAGCCTTACCCAAGTGTCATGTCTTACGTGTTTGATTTGTGTATTTTGATGCTAAATTTAAGGGCCTAGGTGACTAACTGCCACATATACTGGGGTGGCAATCATGCCTGTAGGGCCTGACCTGACCTGCTAGCAGGTCAGGAATGCCTGACCTTAACCCAAACCGCAGCCGACCTGCAACCAGACTGCTGACCTGTTTAAGGCCCAAGCCCCTTTAGTTTTGGCCTTTATATTAAATGATTAGGCTATTTTTCATACTTTTTGGACTAGTTGTACTACAACTCATCTCTCCTTTTCGTTCTAAGCCATCTGACAAATGGTCCAATGGCTCATAAATTAGTATATTATAATTTTCTAAAATATATGAAAATCAATATAGTAATTTAAAAAACTATATATTATATAATCTCCTCGCTATGATTTAATGGGTTGGAGGCCCTGACCTAAACCTGACTGACCCGCTGGCAGGTTGGAATTGGCTGATCCATACCCGACTCAGGAACCTGATGGGTTGGTTTGGGTAGGGTCAGAAATTGCCACCTTTACACATATACCTCTTGTACTTTAGGTCATATTGTCTCATATATTGACCTAATACTAGTTGATACACTACTAATTGTATATGGTAGTCATAATTCTTCTTTGGAGAATGTGAATTTATTTTGTTTTCCATTTCCATGTTATTTCATTTTTCATTTGTTTGTTTAGAATGCTGTAATGTCGTGAATCTAGAATCTGTGATTTGATGGGAGCTAAGCTTCTTTCTGTTTGAAAGATGATGTCCTCTGTGTTTTATAGCTTTTGGGAAAGAATACCGTCTTTCATGTCTAAAAGCGTGTGAGATGTGCTATAACATGTATTTTTTAGTTTTTGACCGAAGCTATTGAAAGAAGAAATAAAAGTTTTTTATTATACTGCATAGGAGTTTCCACATTCATCTTAGTGGAGTGTTTCTATGCTCGTTGGTTTGGGCCTTGATCCTTTTCTTTTCTAGGATTGATTCCTATGAAATTTAGTAGAAGAGAAAAGAATCCACTGGCTCATATAATGTCATTGCCAGGGTTATGTATTGGAAGAGAAGGGAGATAACAATATGAACTGAGGTTGTTTTGTTTTAAATTGCAAAACTGCTCTAGCATGCTTGTCACCCTCTGATTTCTTACACCCTTTTGAATTATTGATGATTTTTCTTATTAGCTATTACAGATTTATCATTCTTGATCATATTTGTAGGTTTTATCCCCAGTTGAAGTTATGCCGTGTCATCGTTTCTTTGGAAGCAAAGGTTTAATCTTTTTCCTTCTTAAATTATTTATATTAGCTATTTCATATCTTTCTCTTGTGCATAAATCTTGAAGCTACAGCTCATAATATTGGAAACATGATCTTGATCTTACATCTATCAACATGGTTATCTGGGATAGTTATCTGATATCAGAGTATTTTGATAAAAATAAGTAGTTTATGAGAAAACATACCTTACCCTTCCTGTATTTTTTTATGCATATAATATATAGATTATATATATATATATAATCTATATCCAGATTCACGAGAGGCTTTGAGTACTCAAACATTTAATCAACATGGTTGGGCGGCTCTTATTTATAGAGTAAAAAGAAGAAAAAAAATTCTTTCCCCGTGTAGGGGATTATGAAAAAAGAATGTATGGAACTCATGCCTTATCGAACATCTTGTCCAATTCTACAATTGGTTTATTCTGCAACAGTAAACACTAATCATAATTTGGGTTTGAATGAAGCTGATTTATTCATTTAGTAAAGCCGAAATCAATAGGAGTGCTATTGGGAAAAAGACCTTGGGGTTGGGGACGTAGTTATCCGATAAAAAAAACCCACTTGTCATGTAACAATTGTATTACATATATATGTGTGTGTGTGTGTATATATATATATGTATGTATGTGTGTGTGTGTGCAAGGTTTGCCATCTCGGTACCGCACCCCGTATCGGTGCCACACTAGCACGGTATCAGTGCAGTACGATACATGCTTTTTTTGGTATATTGAGTATCAATACGCCACCTGTACCAGATACTGGTACCGAACCAGTATGGTACGGTACGCCCCCATACTGCTTGGTTCAGGCCAGTACGGCGTACCTTGTGTGTGTACGTTATGGTACGGTATGCCCCCATATATACATACATACATGTGTGTGTGTATGTATATAGAGTGTATGTGTGTTTATAGATACAAAAAAATGGTGTATCCAAATGTCGATAGCTAAAAAGGCTTTATTTTTGTATACCATAAGCTGAAGACTCAAATTTTTGGTTATCAACAATTCTGTAAAATAATTTTTCTATTGTTCTTTGGATGTGGAAATATGGCCAGCACTTGTATTATAGATATGGGCATTGCAAAATAAATTATTTGTTGCCGTGCTTTGCCTTGTGTTGGTTTATGACCAAGATGCAAAAGGGTTTTCCCCCTTCTTTTTTTTCAATCACTGCAAGATAGGTTGTTAGGTTTATGTTCATAAAAAAAGCTCCATATTTTTGTATCCTTTAATCTTCTTAAGGTTGTTTGGACTTTGGAAGATCTTTAGTCAATGTCTACATTATATGAGGGAATTAGATTTAGGGTTGGGTTTTTGGACGGATGCATAAGATTTTAAATACTGAATAGCATGACACATGATTCCGTGGATTGTTGTGAACTTTGTACTTCTACTGTTGTGAGTTTCATACAGTAAATGGTGGGCTTGTATTATGATTTAATTAGATGCTCTGTCCTTAGAGTTGAGGAGAAAAGTGAGCATGTTTATGGACCAAAAAGGAAAAATTGGAAAAGAAACAAGAGATGTGGGTAAAATTGAAATATGGAAGGGGCATGACTCTCCAGTGGAAGTGGAACTAGAGAGGCATGGTATTGTGGGGGAAGGCTCTTTGTAGTGGCAGTGTAGTTATTTCTTGCTAAGGTTATGAGCTCTCATTGCATATCCATATCTCGGTTCCATTATGACAACAATACTAAATGCAATTCTAAAAAGACAGGTTCAACTATGAAGCATCACTCTTAGAAAATGATTCATAATGGAATGAGGAAGATTTTGTAATTTTCTGTCAACTTGATATCGACCCTTTATACCAATCATAGTTGCTTGGACAAAATTTATACTTGCATTTTAATCCTGTCTTCTGAAGTTGCTTTTTTTTTTTATTTTTTATTTTCTGCTATATATTGTTTTAGAAATCCTAGAAACAACCTGAACTTCAGCAGTTCAAGTATTAACTCATCGTTGTGTCTGTTTTGTAGCCTGGTTATGACATTTTGATGGCTGATTTTCAGATTGAAAAGAATATATCCCCAGAAGAAAGGATAGTAAGCAATTTTCTTTAGAGCCGATTTATTTATGGTTATATATATGATTGTGAAAGCATTTGCTCCATTTAATTCAGTTGGGTCATTGTATGGAAAAATGGGCAGTTTAGTTTAAAGTTTAAACAAAACTTAGTTTCATTGGAAGCTAAATCTCTTTCATTTCATGCAATCATCCATCCGTACATTATTCTTTACTAGTTTTAGAAGGTCTAATTTAAGTACTTGACATGTGTAGTCACCCAGCTTTTGACATCCTATGAGAAAGACCCAAGTGTCCACAACAACGGTGCCTTAGATCTCCATGCTCCAATAATAGAGGTCTAGCCTCGAGACATTCTTTATACCATGCATAGCTTTTGATTTTACAAGGAAACGGTGCTCTAGGCCTTATTGGATTCTATCAATAGTGCAACATCACTGTCAGTATCTTATTAATGTTAGATTCTTGTTATCTGTACCCTACTGGTGCTACATGGAAACCATTAGTGGTCACCATGTTTCTTGAAGGGGTCAACTGACGTTGGATTCTGACCATTGGTTGTCTACCAACACTTGACTAGTTGGTGTGCATTAGCTTCCAATGGTGATGGTTCTACAGTCAAAAAGGCTCCTTACCTCAACTTCATGTCCAACTCATTATTCGAATTTTCACTCGATTTTGATGAGTTTTAGGTAATTTTTCACTAATTCTTTTTGTCCCACATTGGATGCACAATCTCTAGTCTTGCCCCAAAGGTCCTATATGAACTCCTTGCTCTCAAAAGGTTGGAGGGATCTAGAGATTGCTAAGGAATCACCCAAAAATCTCAAAGAAGCAGATCCAAGCTTTATTGCAAGAGCACACTTCTAGAGATCAAGGCTTTCCTGAATTGAAGGAGGTTGTAATTTCCAAACCTTTTAGCTTCCTGGAGGGTGCAGAGGACTCAACAGGGCTCATAGGAGATTGGCCTGGGATTTAATGCGTCATGAAGGGAGAAGAGGGGGGGGGTTCTTCTTTTCTCTCCTTTGCACTTCTTGGTTTTGCTTTTTTTTTTTTGCATTAGCATGGGTTAGCTTAGTTTTTGTATATTAAGCTAGTTCCTCTTTTCCTTTTTGTGGTTTTTGGGGAAAGTAGGTTGTTCCAATACCTTCCTTTCCTTGCAATATTGCCCAGGTCAGCATAATAGTAATTAGTTTCTTTGGAATTTCTAATATAGATTTATTTAATGCACCTCGGTTAGTTTAGTTTCTCCTAAATCTTTCTTAGGCACTTTGAAACTTCTCGGCTGAGTATATCCTTGTCTTATGGGGGTTGAACAAAAGGTTCACAGTTTCAGTACTAGATTACATACAGATAGGAAGAAGTCGGTACGGTACCGGTACTGTGCGTACCATATCGAACCGTTCGGATAACCAAAAAAAAATATTTTTTGTTTTCAAGGTTTTTAGTTTTTAGTGGAACATAGGATTCTATGAGTTCATTAATGATGTTTAAATATAATATACTTTGATTTTTTATGTTACATGCCTAAAGAATGGTGTGATTAATGTAATACATGTTACGTGTCTTGCTGCCTTTCTATCTAACTTGTCTTTTTTTTTCTATAATCTCTCTTTCCCTTTTTGAAGTTTTGAAGAGCCTGCTTAAAAAGCTGACAGACCTTTTGGGCACATTTTTGGGAGGTTATAACATCGAGATATCCACCAGCTAGGTACTACTTCAATCTTGTGACCCCACCACTCGGAGAAGTACCACTTGCACTTCCAATAATTAATATCTTGTCGTGCTACCATTCGATATCCTATTTCTTACCGTTTTTGCTTTTCGGCTCTACTACCGACCGTGTAATCTCCAAATTTTTAAATCCACTTGTTATCAACCCTAGAAAAAAGTTGCATAAATTATCACTATGCATCTACGAGTTATCCATGAATTTTCATGGGTTAATTAATTTTAATTTAAAATTACTCAAAATTTTGAAATTTTCAAAAATTTCTAAAAGTGTGCTAGTTGTCTCAAAAGATCACATCTAAACTATATTTATATAATTCTAAATTTTCACAAGTTTTCCTTTTATTAATATTATTTATATTAATTTTTCAAAAAAGTATAATTGCATAACTATCAAGAAAATATGATACATGCTCCAAAAAAATCTGAAATATCTTTATATGCTACTGAAATGTCATGAATTTTTAAATTAATAATATTTTATTAAAAATAATATTTAATTTAAATAAAATATTGAAAATTAGATTTTAATTATGGCTAATGTAGCCTCTGGTATTTTTCAGCCCATATTAAACACTAATCGCCTAATTAATCTAGGAATTACTTTAAAGGACTGGGGGATTTGGGTTAGAACCGTTCGGAATAGGGAGGAATTGGTTGGTTCAGGTCAATTTGGTCCAATTCAAACCGGTTCCATTGGCGTTCCATTTTGGTTGGCAGAATCTTCGACGAACTGCTTGGTTTGGAATGGTGCAACATACCTTGTTGTATACTATGGTCAAACTCGCAACTTCCATCTTTTGTGGAAGCAATCTTGATGCCTCGGTGGCCGTTGAAGCGTCGGGTGGTGAGAATGAGCAGTGGGTTGTTGCAAGCAGATCAAGTTCTACTTCTAATGGCAGCCCTTCATTCAGGAGCGAAGAGCGGTGCAACCAAGTCCTATAATGCGGATTCAAATATTTGTTTAGTTCATACTAAGTTGAAGTCCCTTTACTTAATTGTTTTTGCTACAATGATTCGCAAGCTGCATTGTAGTGGTATTGGATCGCTACCATATTATCTTGTCAATTTATTGTGGTTTGATTGGATGCTATCTTGTTGCTTTCCAATGTTGTGGATCTTGACATTTTAGATTGAAAGTGACTGAGCATGATGTTTTGCTTCAAAGCCTTCTTCCATGCTATGTGATTGACTTTTGAATGCCATGGATAGCATGTCAAATTATGGATTGATTGCCAACAACTGGTGACATAGTTTGTTGATACCTCACTCCTTAAGGCTTGCCCTTCAAGAGGTCCTGGGTTCAAACCATGTATTGCCCCCAAAAGAACAAGGATTTATTTGCATGCTTTGTCATGGCTTCAGAAGTATCTAAATCCATTTAATGATGCCTGTAGTTGAGTAGGAAATATGCTTCTAACTTGTTTTGCTCCATAAATTTTTTTTGGCAGGCTTAGTGGTATTAAAACATATTTTAGATGCATTGAGAACATCTTCATTATGAATATAGAGAATATGTTCCCACTTTGCTGTTAGCTGTTACTGAATTTCAGAAATACTCTACATGGAATCAAATAGATTTACTTTGTGTTATTTTTGCAGCGGCTGTTTGTAGCTCAGACACATAATTTAGAAATATCATCTTGCATCATAAGCCCTCCACAAGTAAGGTATGTGTTGTTCATATTCCTGAAATTTGGAAAAACTAAAGCTCTTTAGGAATAATAATGTGTCTTGCTGCAGTTTTTTGGTAAATGGAAAAGGAGTAGAGAGGAGAATTGATGTTTCTCTGGTTTGTATCTTTCTCCTACATTTTTTTCGGAACTGCTTTTTTCATATCATGTTTTATCATGCTTTTTGAATGATCCAGCAGAGAAATCATGCTGAAATTTTTTATTCACTAGGACCACGGGCCTCAACTTCCAACAGATATTACCAAAATGCTTAAATATGGAACAAATCTTATCCAGGCGGTTGGATATTTTAGCGGTATATAGATGCACCCATTTTTAGCTACAGAAGTTGTGGTTAAAGGGCACTAGATGGATTTCTTTGGTCATATTTGACCTTTAATATGTCACTCAAATTCCAGGTAACTGTATCATAGCTATAGCCTTCATGAGCAACATAACTTCTATTGCTCCAATGCTTAAAGATTTTGTTCAACCAGTCATTTCGGCTCTTGATCCAGGTAAGCGAGTTTCAGCCTTGGTCCCTAAATAGGTAATTGCTTAAAAATTGATGTAGACATTTATTTTTTGTTGATTACTAATAGGTAGGAAATAGAAAATCTTTTCTTATTTTTTTTATTTTGCTCACGAGTTTATTAAATATTTGCCTTTCCAACATCTTGAGCACCTTAATTTTTTTTAAATTTCTTTTGACCAGTCCAATTAATTTCTGAAGCCATGTTTTTATAACTGTTTTGTGCTTAGTAGAGATGATTTAGCATTTTCTAGTTCCGAGTTATGTTAAATTAATAATCATGACTTGGTGATGTTGTGGTTAAAGCCTGTAAAACTATAGCAGTCACCTAACCTTGATTTTAGTGCTTTTATAATATCATCTAGAACCCAAGAATATATATACATATACACCATGTATATGTTTCCTTAGAGATTTACCTACAAAGGCTTGCTAAATAAAGTTCCATTTGTCGTGGGTAAAACCAACATTTTGCCTTATTTCATTTCTTTTTATTTTTATTCATTTTTAGCTGTTATTTTCCTTTTATCATTTTGTGGTGTGTTTAGCGTGGGGAGGGGAGTGTATAAAGGTATCGATCATAAGATGAGAATGTATGAACAATATGTGCAAGTTTCAGATTAAAAAAAAATTCATAAAAACCACGAGAGTTCTAAAGCAAGAAGTAAAGATTCAAGTATTGGTGCTAACTGGTTCCCTTTTTCCTACCAGTGAGGTACTGGTACTGGTACTGGCTTGCCCTACTAGTATACCCCACAGATGTACTGTATTGGCACGTGCTATTTCATGTCTATTTTGTTGTGCCAGCATCAGGAGGTGTACCATATGTTGATGTCATATTGGTATTGCACATGCCTGTATTGTATCCACAAGGTGCCTGTATGGGCACCGACATCAATACTTCAACAATTGGCAAAAAGGCATTACATGCACGGGCACCGGTATCAATTTGGGTTGGATGACCTAAAAAGGATCAGGTTTAAATCATCCAAGAGCAACTGATTGCTGATATCTAGAGTACTTTATAATAATAATTACTACATGAAGACAAGATCTACTATGTATTTGGATTTATAGATGAAATTTAATGAGGAGAGAATTTAAAAGTAGACAAACTAAGATAAATTGTGGAATTCTATGGGTCATATCCGTTGCAAACATACCTTTTGAGATTTGTTGGCTATATTGTAGAATAGTTAATAGTCTTATGCTAGAAGTCGTCATCCTGAGTTAGAGTTTGCTTTACGTAACTAAGAGAATTTAAAAGTAGACAAACTAAGATAATTTGTGGAATTCTATGAGCATATCCATTGCAAATATACCTTTTGAGACTACTTGGGTATATTGTAGAATAGTTAATGCTTAATAGTCTTGTGCTAGAAGTCATCATCCTGAGTTAGAGTTCGCTTTATGTATTTAGAAGAATTTTGGGCAACTTGAGTTGTTGCAATATCAAATCTTGATTATGTTAATTGTGATGTTTTGAGAAAGAATTTGTATGGTGGAGTTTAGATGTGCAGGACTAATATGTTATAGAGTCCTAATTAAAATTCTTTTCTGGAGACATTAAATATTATATTGTTGTCTTGACTTAAAACCATCTTCTTATATATAAGTCCTTTTTTTTGTTGAAAAAAGTTGATTTTGATATTGTGCACCCTATTGGTCCAGATGCCCCTATTCCCTATGGTCCATTGTGTCACCTTAAATGCTAGTAATTAGGAAGTCTCATCACATCTGGTAAAGCCACCTCTTTATATCATCATTTTTGAAACCCCCCTTAAAAAAAAAGGTCCAAAAATAGGCAGAATCAGACTTTGCTGACATTGTGCTACCAGGCGACATGATGAGACTTTCTGGGATTTTTGGCCAGAAACAAGTGCTTTGGCTTTTGTGTTGGCCTATGGAAAGAGATGATGATGGTTGTTGACATTTTGCAAAGACTGGTGCCTCTGCAAAACCAAGTATTTGCAACTCGTATATGGTTTCCCCTTCATAAGAACCTCAAGCAAACATTAGGTTTATTGTTTAATTAGTGGATTTAGTGTAATTTCCCCTACATTGTTTCCCTTTGTGTCTCCCAATTGTTACAAAACCTCCATGACTACCTCATGTTCTAATACATTGTCCTTTGCAGAATTTCCTATTTCATGTCATGTAAAGTGTTTAGTCTTTCCTTGCTTTATCTTGTCAACAGGGTGAAAGCACGAGCACAATTCAAGAGGTAATGATACCCTGTCAGTCATCTTCTTGAGCAACCTATCGCCATCTCTTGTTGTCTCATATTGATTGTGTTGCCATAGGTCTCAAAAAGTAAAATACTGTAACAAGAAGGAAGCTGAATCCGTAACTCACAAGTTCAAAATGACTTGTTTTCTAATATTATATATGGAATTGAGAAAAAAATAAAAGTTCTTTAGCATTCATACTGTTCTGCATAAAATGATAGGTATGAAGATCAAACACCTCTAAGTTAGGTCTTTCCAGGAATATCATTTTAAACAGCACCGATAAATGGTAGACCAATTATTGTGCTAAATGTTTTTTTTTTTCTTTTTAAATAGAGTTTTTCTGCTTGTAAGTTTTGGTGCATCTCCTTGTCTCTGAAGTTCTAATAGTTGTATGTTTTTAACCTTAATGATGTCTTCAATTCCTGAGAGCAACTTTAGATTGTCAATATCATGAACATGCGGGTGAGGAGATGAGCATTGAGTAATGATAAATGAGAACCAGATTTAATATTTTGTGTTTATCTGACTTCTTGATTATCAGTTTGCTAGTGTATTTGTAATGATGCTGGTTAACTAACATGTTCTCTGGATTAAAAATATCTTTTCTTACAGACCAAGCAATTAAAATCTTGTAGTGCTTGTTTTTGTGTATAGCACCTGCTCAAAGTTATCATTTATTCTCGTCTGGCATATGCATACATCTTGTTTCTCCTGCTATTATTTTTCTTGAAAGTGGATAGTGCCAGTAGATTTTACATGCCCAATGAACAAATGTGGAATAGCTATTTACTAGACATTTTGTTTTGCATTTGTTCTCTCTCTGAAGTTGACTAACATCTAACCTTTGAGTTTGATTTAGATTCTGAGATAATTGAGGGGCCGTCAAGAGTATCACTTAATTGTCCAATAAGGTATATTTGTGAGCTTTCTATTTTGGTATATAGAATTGTAGTTCATTTCACTACTGTGATATTAGTAGATATTTGAGTTTGATTAGTCCACTGTTTATAAGTGTCTGCCACTTAAAATATTATGCTAAGGCAAACTTATTAGTTGGTATATTGTATTTCATATGCTGCATGTGTCATGTCATGCTATATTGACTGGGCACTGTTAATGGGATAAAGAGAAGCTAAGGAGATGCTAGGTATGCCTCTACATGAGCTGAGCTGGACAAGTTCGGCTTAGCTAGTTTATGTACAACTTATGATCCCAGATATTTTGGTTGAGGAATGAACCATCCTTTTCGTTGACCTGAAGGTCAAGTATGGCTAGCATTTTATATCGATAAATATATTTAATTAACATGATATTTTAAATACGATACAAGGAAAAGAATATGTAAACACTTTTGTTGCTCATACTTGAGAATTGGGTTCGCATTAGGCTAGGGTGTAATGCAAAGCTTTCTCTTACAATTTAGTTCTTTCTACTTGATATGTTTGGGTTGTCCTTGTAAATTGAGTATTAATATGCAATTGACATGGAAAGATGCACAAGCCTGTAAAAAAATACAAACAAATATGATGCAAAACCGTTAACTTTTGATCTAGGGTTTTCTTGATATATTCGATCACATGATATACTATTTTAACATCAAAGCATGTTTGACACCTACAAACATAGAACTAACAAATGAGACTGGCTACAATGGAAGGAAATTTTATAATATAATACATTTCTAAAAGAAAGTTTGGGGGCATGACTAGAAAGAAGATATTAATGTACTACTTACATGTTCTGTTATTGCATCCATGTCCTTCCAATATATGGTAGTTCATATTGTGTTAGTGCAAAAATCTTTAGCTATATTGGAGGTTGTAATACATTTCCTTTGTATCATGTACTAGGAAAGGCATCTATATTTCATTATTTAGTTTTTGTTTCTAATAACTGGTTCATAGTTTGACTTGTGTTACTATAAATGCTCATGGATCTTGTTGAACGCCGTGATTGTAGTTTCCATAACAAACTAGATAATGTGGTACCTTGTACCATTATGTGGACTAGCATTGGGCAGGAGCATGTATGATTTTAAGATCAAGTTGTGATGATGCGTTTTCTATTCTAAATGAGTGATCTTGTCCTATGACTCTTTCTCCATACATCATGTTCATGGAGAGATGGGTCAGTGCTGAGTACATTTTTGAAAAAGGGGAATATATTTATCAATGCCCCTTCCTTCAGAGTTTCACACAATCTTCATGTACAAAGGCTCTCATGTCATACATATTGCACTACCAGGATGCCAGTATCAAAGCATCTTGTATGCACAAGAAAATAGCTTGTCAAATACTGACCATACACAGGATTTATGAGTTATTTCTTAGGCCATGGCACCATTTCTTAATTGAAAAAAAAATCTGTCTACTTTCTCAAGACCATCATACATATAGAAGTTCTGCATGTCTGTCTATCTTTTTAACCAATTCGGTACCGGCAGCAATGGTTTTTCATGGAGCATATGCCTACCTTTCTCACACATTTTATGTTAAAAATGTGTACAAAGCTGGACTTAATTTTAGAAAAAGGTAAAGACTACCTGATAGCTTTATAAGGCTTATTTTCATCACATTATCAAGATGGGAAATCAACCATGTCTCTTGAATAAGCCTCAGCTTTCAAGTATAAATTTATTGTAATCCTTACACTATAAATTCAGAGTATGATCGTGCATTGGTCAGCTGGAACATTTATGGGTAGCATTTCCCTGTAAATTGTATTCTTTGTAAATTTAACACATTTCAAGAGATTTGGCTTGTACTTCAATGATTTTGGCTAAATCTATATAATGCTATGAACAGCTTAAAGCGTATAAAGACTCCAGTTAAGGGACATCTATGCAAACATCATCAGGTTAAATCTCATTGTTTATCAAATGCTTAGATATTGAAATACTCTCCCCCTGCCCCCTCTTGTCTCTCTCCATCAATCTCTTGGCTCCATGAATATTGTTGCAGTGTTTTGACTATGAGAACTTTGTGGAGGTGAATTCAAGGAGGCCATTATGGCGTTGCCCTTGCTGTAACCAGCCTGCTAGCTACATTGACTTATGTATTGATCAAAATATGGGCAAGGTACGTGCTTCAACTATTCAATGATTATGGATTCCATAATCGATGATGCATCACATTTTTCTTTTTCCAGATACTGAGCAAGACAGGAGAAGATACTGCTGATGTTATTATTTTTGCTGACGGATCCTGGAAAGCGGTTGCTGATTGTAATAGAAGTACAAATCAACTGCCTGATGGGACAATTGCAGTACAGGAAGATGGTAACTTTGGATGTGAATCTAATAGATTTTCAAACACACTGACAAATGTCGTTGATTTGACTATTGAAGATAATGGTGAGAGTGATATTTTGAATGGCTCATTAAAGTGGGTTGGTGAGATTGAGGATACAAAACCTTTTAAGGATGTTCCCATTTTTCCTGTTTCTGAAAGTTCTGCATCACCACTTGGCAGCTGCATAGCTGTAACAACTCAAGCTACTACTGATCAGATGGGGAATGATACCTGGCTCAGGAATTGGTCATCAACTTCTACTTTTAATGGATCAACAATTTCCACTGCTCTGCTTGATTCTCGTATTGACGGAACCTTGGCTTCTCTGGTCCCAAATTTTGTGCTGAATCCTGTTATTACAGATGCAGTTTCTCCTGCACTTAATCAAGAGCTTGCTGCCCGTCACGAGTTCTTCCAACCAACTCTTCCGAGCATATCTCAGGTTAGGCAGGATAAAATGCACGCTCAAGAGTTGCATTTTGGAAATTCTGCTATGGGCACTGTGACTGCGAGGCCACTAATACCTGGAACTGTCACGAGAACCCCCATAACAGTTCCAGCCCTGCCAATGCGATCACAGGTAACCGGCTCAACTCAAAGGAGAGAAACGAATGTAGTCCCTTTCAACATCACAACCAGTAGCAATCCCTCCTCTGTGCTTGGTACAATTCCTTCAGTAAGGGCCATCCCAAATGGATTCAGTGCAATGAGCAATGACTTCCAAGTTCAGCAAGTTTCAAGGACTTTGGATGTACTTTCCCCATCACAGCAATTGCACTCAATTACACAGGTCAAACTCCTTTCGAATCAAACTTACAGGAACGTGCATTTGGTATCTTTGATTATTATGAGTTGCTTGAGTTACTTCATAGTTGCCTTAATTTCAGAGCTTAAACTCACTTGCTGGTTATAATCTACAGAATGTTTAATTATAACGTATAAAGTCAATAATGAGGGAGTCTTTCACCAGGAATGTCAGGATTATCTGGTTCATAGGGGGTGCAAAATCCTACTATTGAGTCTGCTCTTAATTAAGCTCGGTGGCCTTCTCTAATTAGTAGTCTCATCAAGATATTCATTTTTATGTGTCCACTTTTCTAATAGCATTCCGATGATCACCCTTTTCTTTAATCTTACCCAATTTGTATGTTGATCATTCTTTTTTATTTCTATGATGCTTCATCTGGAAATCGATCTTCTTGGCAAAGCTACCTCTTTTGACTATAAAATGATCACATCATTTTTGTCATCAAAAAGAAAATAAAAGAAAAGATAAAACCCCCTCTTATTATGTATGATGCACCATTCTATTTTTCATCACATGTATGCCAAATAAACTTGATTATACATATTTTAGGTAGACCAAAAGAATTTTTGAGGTACTTAGCCTAGCATATTTTTTGAAGTGCAGCAACGTGAAAAAAACTCAAATAAAAGCGTTGTACTGTCAATATATAAATTTGTATGCAACAATATGAGACAAATTATTACATGATTTTTTTCATATGATGTTATAAAGTGTTGAGATAGGTATGTAAACAGCAATCATTTGTATCTATTTAAATCAGCATTAATCCTAGGCCTCGTCCTTGAAAGCGGGGCTGATCAATTCCTTATCTCACTATAGCTTTTCACTTCTTTTGCCTCGCCATCATATGAATTTCCACTCCAGTTTGAAATATATATATACACATGCCTTGCCATCATACTAATTTCCATTCCAGCGTGAAAAGTGAACTATATATATATATACACAGAGATGTAGAATATGATACATCAATGAGAAACAAAACAATAGGTGCATATAATTATTGGTTGAAAGAATGTAAGAGGTACTTTTCTTACTGTGATGGTCGTATAGGCAAAGCTGTGAGACAGATTGAAGCAAAAGAAGGCGAAGTGCAATTTATTTTATAATATTATTTGTTTTCTCTGTTCTTCTTTTTGCCTCTTTCTTGTTCTAGTTTTTAATCAAAGCAATTGGTTTCATATGATTTGCCATTAGAGTTTTTTAAAGTTGAATATCTAATATTGCTTTCTCTAGATTCAACTATTACAGAGACTGTCTACTTAACTGCCTGGGTTTTGAATAGCAGGATTGAAGGCTTGACTTTCCGTCAGCCTATGAGTAACCGAACGATAATGTTTGACTCATGAAGGTTGCAATCTATAGTTTCATAGAAGGCATATATTATGTGAATTGATATGGATTGAAGGTGACTAGGATTATCAGTGCCTCTGTTTATATTGTCAATTTCCATGTTTTATGTCGTACAATGCTGATAAAGCTCAAGTTGATGGTGCTGTATGTTTGTGATGGTTTTAGGTATCTCTCCTCCATTCTGATGTGTACTAGAACATGTTTTTGGCAGCGGTCATATTGACCCCCATCCTATTTGTGCTAAATGCGTGAAGGGATCGTATGAGAACGTTGCATGAATGCTGCATGTCTTTTTGTAACAACTGCTGAATAGCATGGACTAGGTTTCTTATGGGTATATTGCTTATTCAATTGTTGCTGCTTTTTGCCTTTTTCTTATTTGCATGAGCTCTGTTGTTCCTCTTGCACTGAAACTAATGTTGTGGTCAGCAAATATGAAACTAGCGTTGCTTATTCAACTCATTAAAGGTTACTGTATTATGAATTGTAACAATGGTAAATCCATTTGAGTCTCATAAATGGTTGAAAACCTCTATTTCTGTACCATAAATAAGATTTGTTTGATTTGATTTTTGCGACTTTAAATGGCCTTATCCATCAGTTGCCTTCACATTTTAAAAAATATGCTTCTCTAGCTGATTTTGCTCTTTGTGGTCATTTACATTGATTCAAGATTGTGAAGAACATCGCAATATTCTGAATCTAGCGTTTCAACAGGTGGTTGGACTTCCAGCACTTGACCAACTCGGCTTGAGAACCTTGGTGGACCAGCAGACAAGATTGGGTGCTTATAGAGCTCCATTGCAGCCTTTATCAGACATTCAGAATTCCCATCATCAGCTACGAAGTCTGAGGACACATCAATCCATGAGCCATTCTACCGATATCCTTCCACAATCTTCATGCA
This sequence comes from Phoenix dactylifera, assembly GCF_009389715.1. Taxonomy (NCBI): domain Eukaryota; kingdom Viridiplantae; phylum Streptophyta; class Magnoliopsida; order Arecales; family Arecaceae; genus Phoenix; species Phoenix dactylifera. The sequence goes on from NC_052402.1 coordinate 888,713, forward strand.
TCCCTTCTATGCAAGGGTGTCAAGCATCACTAAATGCTACTGTTGCATCATCGGGGAGCTTGTCAAATGGATCGAATCATCTATTAGATGCCCATCATGCAGTGCACATAAGGCCACATTCAGGGTTAGCTCTTCCATGTACATCCAGATCAGGATTATCCTTCCAAGCAACTGCTGGTGGTTTCAGACGGGCAAGCAATGAGCAATTGCAAAACACGTATGGAGGGCTAGAGGCAGTGGCAGGCTTTGATAGTTTTGCAGAATCACCATCTGAGCGGAACTGGCAGCCAATGGGACGGATGAGAGGAAGCTTAACAGGTGAAGCTTACTCAGCTGCCCTAAGACACTATGCAGCTCAACCAACCCAACAGGTGTCTGCCAGGCTATCAGCTGCCTCTACTGATCAACATTTGTGTTGATTCCTGCTGGTATTAATGTCCATGGTTCCCTTGTACATCAGGCTAACTGGAAGTATGGCAATTTAATCAAACAACCAGGAGATCTGAGCATCCAAGCGGAGCAAGCTTTTGGGATGCGTTAATTTTGGTTCCTTCTAACTATAGACAGTGGAAAGTACTGGAAACAACAAAGTTACATGGGAATACTCTCATCCATTTTTCTGTATCTCCAGGCATCTTTCGAGTTCTGGGCGTTGATTGGGTCTGACTGCACGGTCTCTTTTGGACACAATTATTTCTATGAAGCGAATAGGGATGGAAATTGATTTTTTTAAACTTTTTTTTTTGATTATTATGCAGAAAACCTTCCTATTTTACAGGATAGCTTTATTGTGAAAGTGACATGCACTGCAAGAATTATTACATTGTCAAGACAATTGGTTTATTAAAATGGCGATAAATGGTTGGAAAGGTACTATCTGATGTTTCTTTTCTTTTATTTTAGTGTTCCATGTAGGGATGACATGTATTTGCAATCACTGCTTGGTTGAACATGAAGTTGGGATACAGTTATTTTTCCAGCTGTGCTTGACTAAATGTAATTGGGTATGTTGGTCTTTCTTCAGTTCCATAAGTGAACTTCAGAAATGTAGCTGAACTTTAAAATCTAAATTTCATGGCTTCACAGGACTTGTTTGGTTAGGAAAAAAAGTATGGTCAACAAAATAAATAATAATTTTTTATTTAGTTGGAATTTTTTAAAAAATAAAAAAATATTTCTATGAAAATGAGATTTTAATGCTTCAAAAAAAAAGAAAAAAAATTAACATGAAAAAGTTATTTTTCTATCGATTAAGATTTGGGATGTTTTTTTTTTCAAAACTATTTTTTGAGCCATTAAAATTCATAAATAAGATTTTTCTCTTTATTAAAAATATATTATATATTTTATATAGCTTTCTCTAAAAAGTAGATGCTTAATCAAACATAAGCTACTTTTTTTATAGTTAATTAAATATGTTAAAATTATTTTTCCAGCAATTAGATTTTTTAAAAAAATATTTTGATGAGGAAAATTTTTTTCTGCGATTCAAATGAGTCCTATTTGGCTTTGTATAATCATCAGTAGACAACATCCTATGAATGATAGGCTGGGAGCCTGCATTCATGCTCGGGATAAGTTATAGTCACAGCAACAGCAAGTTGGTTCTTCCAAATATAATGCAGACTTACAATATGATCTATTGACACGTGATAGTGCATTTTGTCAACCGATTCTCTCATTAACGGTTTCCATTTTTAATGAGGGTTCTAACTGGCTGAGTTGGATCAAATCTCCTATTTTTGATACATGAACACATGTTTGATCGCATCCTTCAACACCATTCTAGGTTGCGAGAGAAGAAACTTTTTGTTTTGAAGAGCCGAACATTATTTGTTTCTATTGTCTTCGTAGGCAGCATATTTTTCGGAATGTTACTATCATCGAGGCCGCATTGAAGATGCTCATTATAGGTCTTTAGTGGTGTCTGTTTATTAGTCTGTTGGGGGAGCTATCCCCATTCTCCTGTGTTTGCTGATGACCCCAGATTGTGATATTCATTTCTGGATTCATCCATTAGCTTGCCGTGTCCGCCGGACATGGATCCCATTGAAAAATCCAAAATATGTTGATATGCTTGGATATGTTCGCACTTCCATCTCCAAATTTGTATCGTTCTGCCACACGTAAACTAATTATAAAGGAAACTCGATGTAATAAATTTAGAAAGGGAAAAAAATGGCACCCATGTAGATGTTTCTTCAGAAATCAAAACAAATTCTCCACAGATCTCATCTCTTTCAAACTACTTACCGATCAGGCATCCAAAAAGTAGATGAAATATATTGCAATCATATTCTTGTCGCGCTATAAATCACAGGAAAAAAATTATTATTTTTCTGTAATCCACTATTCTAAACTTTACAGTTCTGCCATTTGTGTCCATTTAAACCTTACCTGTAACAACTGCTTGTCTAATAAATTCTTGCCAGACCTAACCTAAATATCAAATTGGAGTTCTTTTACAAGTCATGCCCGTGAACATGGACAAATCTCCATAATAGGCAGACACAAGTCACTGTAAAAAAGGAGGAAAGATGGTGAAAATAAAGCAATAATCAGGTGGGCCGACACCCGTAGGTGGACCGCGGCTTATCTCACCAACCGACCGACTCGCCGGCCGGCGGCCCTGAGCTCGGCCTGGCCGAGTTGGGGCTCGGGCCTAATATTTGGGCCCTCGTGGCTTCATCCGCGTTTCTACCCCTACACCCTCTGTCGGTTTAAGTTTCGTCGAGTCTACGCCACACTTCTCTTCTTCGAGGTGCCCAACCACCTCACGCCGCTGGCGTTTTGAAGAAGACAGATTATTCTCTATCCATCAGAGGAAACAATGCCTCAGGCTCTCCGTTCTCGTCTCACTCCCCACGGGGCCTCGGCGCTTCCACCGGCTTATCCCGACACCGTCATCCGTATAGGTATATAGATGATTTACTCGTTTTCTTTAGTGAGAAATTGATGTGACGGCTTCAAGCCTGATTGGGGTTTCGGTTTTTTTTTTTTAATAGCAGCATAGATACGGGATCCGACGATCCTCGTCTCGTAAGCGAGAAGCCCATCCGGTTTCCATCTTGGGGGACGGTCGTCTGTATATAGAAGTGGAAGCGTTGGAGTTGTAATAAAGGGTTGTCTTCGAGTTGCAAGTGTTTTCTCTTGCAGTGCGAGGGGGCGGGGCCTTCGCTCTGGTGAGCTTTCCTGATGCCTTCCGATTTTGGCCGGAGGGTTCTCCTCTCAATCTTTTTACTACCCGTAAATCCGAACTATATTCTGGTACTTGTTATATGTATGTATATGCGTCCGATTGGAACCCATTTGTTCATAGAATTTGACGGGCAAATGTTGGTTCCATGCGCGAGCTTTGTACCATGCTTCCAAGAAATTCAGATTTATATAAAATTTGCATTCAGATTTTAGGTATATTTCACCATTAATTCGTTATTAGATATGTGATTATGTGAGACGTCTGGATGAAAAATTATGCATCAAGTAGCCATTGATACATCACTTGAAGATTTGAGCTGAATTTGTCTAGTTACCTCATTCTTTAGGTATTATGTAATTGGACATGTTGGGAGTCTATGGGCTGTATTAGATCATAATGAGCACAACTGGATGCAGGTTATCAATATAATTTCCTCGAGAAGTAATATTAGGGTTTAATAGTTCGGTTAATTATGGACTTTCCAATAGGTATTGTTGGACATATGGGTGTTAAAACTTTCTTGATCCATACTGTAAATACTCTTAGGAATACTGATGATGTTATATGTCTAGCTGTAAATCGGTAGTACTGTGTCACCATAAATCTCGAGTTTGATTTGAATTCTTTTTTGCAGTTCATTTTCTTAAAGAGGTCTTTATCATTCGCTTTTCTACTTTCTAACTTGAGCAGATATGTAAAGTATTCTCAACTGAGGCCTTTTCAAGACGTTATTTCATTTTATTATACCTAAAAACCTATAACATATACTGCATCTAGTGTCTTTGTTGTCTGAAAAGTTGGAATTGTATTATGGGATGGTGGTTATAAAGTAGAAGATTGAGAGGTTGTGGAGTGATCATACATGGTTTCATGGATCCTGCAGAGCAAAAAATTGAGTACAATTCAAAAATTGTCCATGGATATTTCTGAAAGAGTTTGCTTTCTTCTTGATCTCATTTGACAGATTTAGCTGTACAGGCTACATGAATAGAACATGTTCATTTCTTTATGCTGCACATGAACTGGCTTAAACTGATTTAGGTTTTTCTTAAGCTCGGCACTCTTTAAGTGATGTATAACTGGTGGTCCGTTCCACATGTAGCAGTCCTATGTTGTATTTAGGTTGGCAGCCTTCTTGTCAGTGCCAGCACTTGCAACTGATTGACTAGTAATAAATATGGGAAGCCAAATGCCTACTTGATGCTAGAATATGAGGCAGCTCCTTCTGGTTTACTTAATTATTTGAGAGTTCAAAGGCAACTATCAATGATATGCAGTTCCTATGATTTGAGAAATGACATGTTATAGTCTTTCTGTCATCATAATTTGCACAAGTCTACAGATGCATTTTTTTGGTTTTAATTTAAGTAGTTTTTAGATATTTTCTCCTCTTAAGCTATGTGCTAATTGGCTTTTCTTTCCTCCTTACTCTCCAGCAGCTAAATATGATATGGCACATCTGAGTTAATCGGAGGGGTCTTTTTGTCAGTACGAATGGGGCTATTTCTTCTTTCCTACAGCCATGCTCACACTGCATTTGCAAGCATTTGGTTTTGGCTTCTGCTAGTACTCTTTTTTCATAACTGCAGAGAAACTCTCTCGGATTCAACATACTTGATCGGGCTTGGGAGCTATGACATAACAGGACCTGCAGCTGATGTCAACATGATGGGGTATGCTAATGCCGAGCAGATTGCATCTGGAATTCATTTCAGGCTACAGGCCCGCTCTTTCATTGTTGCTGAGCCTGGGGGGAACCGTGTGGTGTTTGTGAATCTTGACGCTTGCATGGCATCTCAACTTGTCACCATCAAAGTGATTGAAAGACTAAAGTCGAGGTGACGATAAGTCATAAAACTTTCCTATGCTGTTATTCTTAAGTCCTATTCAACTACCCAATGATACTGCTCTTAAGTTAGATTATCTAAACCTTGCATTATGAGTCAGGCACTAATGAGGGTCTATGCACATTAAGTAAACATAACAGAGCTAAAAATGCTGCATAAATTTGCAAAACTCAAGACAAATGGGGTCACAAATGAGTATGTATGAGGAAGCTTAGGGGTTGCACTGGTTGATGAGTAGGTGATGAGGCACCAACTTAAATGTTGGTACTTGGTACATGTCCAATGAAAGTTAGTGGACTCCTTATAAGATGGCCCAGTTTCGTGCAGACGGGCCAGAAAAGAAGTGGAGAAGTCCTAAAAGAATATGAATAAAAAGAATTCTTAGAAAAAAAATTAATTGGAATGTTTGATGAAGAATGATTCATGGTTTTGGTTCCAAGTAAATGGGATAAAAAACTGTTATTTATTGCTACATGAACCTTGCTCTAGTTTAGAATGGAACTATCCATGGGATTCTACACTGTATAAAAGCTCCCGGGTATCACTATATGCATATTGTGCATTGCTAGCTTTGCATTCTGAACATTCAAACAAATAGTTGATTGTGGATTTGTTACTTTGTTCACCAAAACTAAGTGCTAGCAATTTATTAAGTAATGCACGATTCGCATCTTGGGCTAGTATAGATTATGGAACTTTCATGGATAGTTCAGAAAGGTTGAGCCTTGGCGCAATGGTAAGTTGTTACATTGTGACTTGGAGGTCATAGGTTTGAAATACGGAAATAGCCTCTCCATGCATAGGGGGATAAGGTTGCGTACATATGATTTGTCCTGATCCAGCAATAGTGAGCTGCCCTTCATGGATAGTTCAGAATGTTATAATTCCTCACAGAAAATACAAGCTATTTATGTTCATATAGTTTATACTACTAGGTTGATGTTATTTCTTTATTTGAAGTTTGCTGATTAGTCTCTTGGCATCACCATATCATAAATCTTTGTGGTTTTTTGTTATTTTTCCTCAAAAGAAGACAATAGTTTCAGGTTGGTAAAGTCATATAAGTCGTCACAAGCCTCACAAAGTGATATTTTCATGTAATGATCCTTTTGGACATAGTCTATGAGTTCCTTCCTATTCTTTGTTGGCTAGGTCCTTCTATTATTATATTATGGGATGATATGTTTTTGGTTGTAACTCTTGTTCATGGGACCACCATATACGCCTTTCGTTATTTCTAATACAAGTTCCCATAGAAAAGTACTTTGGGAAGGCAATGCCTTAACTTGGGAACACATGATTTATAAATTGCATTGTCTTTTGCTGATGTGTGTATGAATGTATGGATGGATGGATTTCGATTTCTCTTCACAACTTATATATCCAAACATTCAGCTTGTTTTTTTCAGTTTCACAGAGATATTACTTTGTTACTTTAAATGGTCTTGCAGACTGGTGGATCTTATTATCTTTCATTTTGGCAGGTATGGAGGCATTTATAATGAACAAAATGTTGTCATCAGTGGCATTCATACTCATGCTGGACCTGGGGGTTATCTTCAATATATTGTGTATATTGTAACATCTCTTGGATTTGTAAGGCAATCATTTGATGTCATTGTTGATGGCATTGAGAAAAGCATTGTACAAGCTCATGAAAACCTCCGACCTGGAAATATCTTTGTGAATAAAGGTAAAGTATGGGGAGGCATTCTGCATTGCAAATTGTAAAATGGACTATTTTCCTTATTTGTTTATTCTGTCTGGTTGGATACTGTCATCTCTCTAGTTGATGTCATTTATTTAAAACAACTGATGTCATGTATTTTAAACAACAGGTTTTCTTTTGCATAGTCAATTTTGAGTTAAGCATATAATTTTAGCATGTGTTTGTGTGAGTGTTGTGTAAAGATGGTTAGAGCGGTATAACAAGTCTGAGGGTTGAAACCATCAACTTATAAAGCACAAAGAGGTTATTTGTATGGCCTCTTTGTCTATAAAAACTTTCATTGTCTGACAATTAAAGAATATTGTATTAAAGCTTTTATCAATTACTGCAGGTTTCTTTGTGCAGGTTGCTGTGGTGGTTATTGCTCTCGTCATTATAATCATCATTTTTATCACTATCGTTCAAACATTTCATATACCTGCATCCAGTAAAGTTAATGTTGGAGTGTGTACTAGTAACATAGGCTTGTTGACTAATGTTAGATACGAAAAAATTTTGATGGTAAAGAGAGTAAGATATTCCTTTATAATCGTACATCTAAGTGCTTGTATTGTCTATTTTTGGCTATCTTGTTGGAATAATGTGATAAAATAACATATGCACCACATAACATATTGTGCAATTTCATTTATCTTAGTGTGTGAGCATTATTTATTAGTTCAGTTTCTGCTCTGTTTTGTTAGCCTAGTGCCCCTAAGATTTGTCAACTGAAAAGGTACTGATTTGTTTTTTTTTCCCTTATAATTTATCCAACCTACAAATCTAACTAGAGATATTATCAGATGTATAGCTGTCTTGAAGTCCATGGTATTATTTTAGTTAGTTATTTGGTGAAATGTGTCGACACCATGTCCCTATAGCTATAGTTTTTTTGCTGAAAAATCTCATATTTTTCGTTATTCTGTACTTGTAATTAGTTTCGATAGTTACATGATCCTTTGTTATGGAATTGGATCTTTCGATTTTCAGGAGAGCTCCTGGATGCTGGTGCCAATCGCAGTCCTAGTGCCTACCTAAACAATCCTGCTTCAGAGCGCAACCAGTACAAGTATGATGTTGATAAAGAAATGACTCTGCTGAAGTTTGTAGATGATGAATATGGTCCAGTTGGAAGTTTTAACTGGTTTGCAACTCATGGAACTTCCATGAGTCGCACCAACTCCTTGATAAGTGGAGACAACAAAGGTGCTGCTGCACGTTTCATGGAGGACTGGGCTGGACAAAAGGGTTTCCCTAAAGGAATCAACAGCATATACCACGATGCTTTTGGGGTTGGTAGCAAACTAAAGCGAAGAGTCTCAAGCATAATTCCTCAGCCACATGAGAACTGTATGTCTGAAAATGATTCTGCTCTTCTAGCCATTTATTATCCAACCTCATGTTATATATTGGTGGCAAAATTTTAGGTAGGGGGTTATTCCATAAAATTCTTGATGTAAATTTTTATTTATTATTTTGCATTTATTGCAGTGAATGAGTTACAGCAGCTAGCATCCTCCTTCCAGGCATCAGGTGGAAGGCGATTAGCAAGTTCTTTGAGTGTCGGACAGCGTGTCCGGAGTGGTCAGGGTAGCAAACCAAAATTTGTATCTGCCTTTTGTCAATCAAATTGTGGAGATGTTAGTCCCAATGTGCTTGGAACATTCTGCATAGACACTGGACTCCCTTGTGATTTCAACCACAGTACCTGCAATGGGAAGAATGAACTCTGCTATGGCCGTGGCCCAGGGTACTATTAATGTAATTGCTTAGTATTTTTTTCTAGATTATATGATAAATTATTGCTACAATCTTGAATGATCTGGTTTATGTGCCAGATACCCAGATGAGTTTGAAAGCACGCGCATTATCGGTGAAAGGCAATTCATCAAAGCTATGGATCTCTTCAACACAGCATCTGAGCAAGTAAAGGGGAAGGTTGAGTATCGCCACACTTACTTAGATTTCTCACAGCTTGAGGTTAACCTTCCTTCGAGTGGGGGAGGTCAGGAAGTGGTCAAAACATGCCCAGCAGCGATGGGGTTTTCTTTTGCTGCAGGAACCACTGATGGCCCTGGAGCATTTGATTTCAAGCAAGGGGATGATGAGGTTGGTTATAGCATTTTGTCCTCATCTTTTCATGGAGAGTACTAATTGAGTATTCAACTGTTGTCTGTCTTGATGCTGTTTCAGGGTAATCTTTTCTGGAAATTGGTGAGGAACTTATTGAAAACACCAACTAAGGAGCAAATTGAATGTCAGAAGCCAAAGCCTATTTTACTTGATACTGGTGACATGAAGCAGCCATATGATTGGGCGGTGAGTAGTGTCTTAGACATATATTTCTTGTACCCACCTAACACTTGAAAGGAAAGAAGAGGCTTGCCCATGAACCCAGGAGCTCCCTTCTTAGGTTCCCTGGAACTCGGAAAGAGTCTAGAAGACAAAAGAGGAAGAAAGCAAGGGTTGATATGAGAAACTGCAATCATTCCTGAGGCACAAACTGGTGGATTAAATTGCTGAAATACTGTTCCTAGTTGTTCCTGTGCTTCTGATTATCTAGAAACTGCATGATTTATATAGGCATACAGTAGGAGATGACTTTAATGAATTATCATTTGATAGGTAGACTCTTTTCCATCCTTGTCTCGTGCATTTATTTTAATGAGTTGTACATGATTATAAATTCATCCTACTAAAATGAATTTTTAAGTAAAACCGGAGTTATTAAATTTGTACTGGAGATCGACCTAGCCAAACGGCGAGGTCACTGGGTCACTGGTTCGACCGCCAAGTCAATCAGCCAGACTGGGTTATAATAAAAATTAAAAAAATTAAAATGTCAAAAAATAGATGCAATACAAGAAAAATATCAGTAACTATTGATAAATTTCCTACTTTAAATAATACTCTTCCAAATCACATTGATTTATTACATTCTACACTATCTTTAATTTCAGCATAAATAGAAAAAATCATGATTCATTTATTTTTTTTTAAAAAAAAGAAAAGTTATAAATAATGTTGGAAAATATGCAGAATTTATTAATATTTCTGTTTTTTAAAGGTTAAAATTTTAGATATCCAAATAAATAAAATGAACTATATCTTTTCTATATCTTTTTTGATTTTGTGCTAGAGGTAAAAAGAATTATTTTTTCTTTTTTTAAAGATTGATTATTGAAATACCAAGCAAATAACTCCTTTTAAATAGCATAGATATAATTTTCAGAACTTAATAAGTTATCATAACTTAACCGCTGTATCAATGGTTGAGAGGTTCTTAACCTTACAGGTGGTAAGTGATTCGAACCTCCAATTGGACACTATTTCAAATAACCCAATTAAACTTCTATTTAAACCACCTGAGTCACTGGTTTTCTCTAAAACCGGCTGGTTCGATCTGGTTCTTACCTGGTTACTTGCATTTCCAGTCCTATCAAGAAACCGGACTGGATAGGAGGCCAGTTCACTAGTTTAAAACTGCCAGGGTCACCGATTTTTTGAAAACCGGCTGGTTCAATCTGGTTCTTACCAGCTTATTTGCATTTCCAGCCCTATTAAGATACCGGACCAGACTGGGGGCTGGTTCACCTATTTTTCGTCCAACAGGCCGATCTGTTCAGGTTTAATAACTATGAAAAAGCATCTTAGAGTGGATTAGTGATGCTTGATGATTTTTATTTTAATGGTTACCCTGATGCATCAAAGTGGTGAACTACATGCACTTTCACGTGCTCTTCTCAAAATTGGGATCTCTGACTGTGTTTTAGTGCGTTCACATTTTTTTTTGAATGGTTGCACTATGCATTTATCTCGCAATAGCTTGCCTTTTGTGCTGCTTGTAGAATAAGTAGCTCTCTTTTTCTGTTGCATGTCTGATCACTTTTTCATTTGCCCCCTTCAGCCTTCTATACTTCCAATCCAGATAATCCAAATAGGACAAGTGGTCATCCTGTGTGTACCTGGAGGTATATGTGATTGCTCCTTTTTTTTTTCTTGCAGTGCACTAATATCAAGATGCTGGATGCAGAACATTTTACATATTTATTGAGCAAAATAAATTTTTGTTCCTTCCTGTAAATTCTTCACGTCTTTTTGTTAGATAGTCTCTTCAATTTATTGTTCTTTTGCTCCATAGTCCTTAATCGGGTTGATTTCTACAATGGCTCTTAATTTTCTTACACTGTCTCTCTTTAAAGAATTCACAACAATGGCTGGGAGGCGTCTCCGAGATGCTGTGCAAACACTACTTACCAGTGGTGGCACCGGTGAATTTGGTAGCAATATTCACATGGTTATTGCTGGGTTGTCGAACACATACTCTCAATACGTGACCACCTTTGAAGAATACCAGATCCAAAGATATGAGGTTTGTAGTTTTGGTCCATCATACTGATTTTACAAAAAATTTTAGGTCTTCTATGAATCAACTGTTTATTGCTAATAATTTCTTACATCCAAATTAATGTGCCTTGTTCGTTCCAATATCCAAGCACCAAATCTTTGTGGACCCATAAAATGTAAAGTTGCCAGCTTAGATTCTGTCAATACATGATAGGAGTATATGTTCAGATATATTGGGAAGCATGTTGCTAGCCATATCTTCCCACTAGTTTGGCTTGAAATGGAGATATCAAAAGGCATTAATTGGTGAGGTATACATACATGTGTGTTATATTCCTTTATCTTTTATACACACATACATGCATACATACATGTGTGTGTATTAGTTTATACATGCATGCATGCAAACTTTAATTGGCTATTACAAATCTTTTCTTTTATATGCATACATAGAGTTATTCCCTTGAAGCCTGTTTCCTTGTTATATGGCATATTCATTGCTGATGCTTAACCCCATCAATTTTGAATTCCCTACATTAATCTTATGTTTACTATTGAATTATCTAAAATATTGCTAATTCTGAACCCTATTTGGGGTTTCATGAAAGGGTCATCATAGCAACTATGGTCAAGAAATTAAAATTTACAGCTGTTATTTGGATCTATCAATAAAGTTATTTTTGAGGCCCCATCATAAACAAACATCTTCATAGAGATATCATTTCAAATGTGTCCCTTTTTGTCAATGATACTGTACATTCACACATCATTCCCTCAATGCCATGTAGCATGTTTACGACCTTATCAACTACATTTCTAATACCTAAGACAATGTTTTTTCTTTGTCGATAGTGACGTGATTCTATCACCCACCAGCTTTAGGATAAATTCCATTAGGTTATATGTTGCCTTCTGATCTCAGGAAGCATGTTGCAAGGTCCTGATTTTAAATTGTTTGCTTTGAGATCTCTGACATGCTTTAAGAAACACATGGTTCTTGTCAGGGAGCATCAACATTATATGGCCCACATACATTGAGTGCCTACATTCAGGAATTCAAGAAGCTTGCTTCTGCACTTGTCAGTGGTCAAAATGTCCAACCAGGCCCACAACCTCCAGATCTCTTGGACAAGCAAATCAGCTTGCTCCCTGGAGTTGTAGTGGATACAACTCCCATTGGTGTGAAGTTTGGGGATGTCAGTGCTGATGTTCCTGAGAATTCTACATTCAAGCCTGGCGACATGGTGACAGCCACTTTTTGGTCTGCTTGCCCTAGGAATGACCTCCTAACTGATGGTACATTTGCTCTTGTGGAGATCTTAGATGGTAGCAACACTTGGTTTCCTGCCTATGATGATGATGATTTGTGTCTGCGTTTCAAGTGGTCAAGGCCTTCAAAGCTTAGTTCTCGGAGCTATGCAACTATAGAGTGGAGGATCCCTGAAACAGTTATCTCGGGCATCTATAGGTTAAGGCATTTTGGTGCTTCGAAGAGCTTGTTTGGGTCGATCAAACATTTCACGGGCACTTCTCATGCCTTTGTCGTTCTCTAGCAAGGTTAAATGCATGTGTATTAGATTTCATGGTATATTGGAAGTATGTATGCTATAAAGTCACTAATGCTATCATATGATGATGAAGAATTTGCTTGGTTCTCTTGCTTGCTTGCAATTAATTGCATGGTCTTTGTTATCTGATCATTTGGTTTACGGTTAATCGGAAGAAGGGTTGGAGCAATGCGAGTTTTTTGTTTGTAGAAAGGCTGCTTGGTACTTTGCGTTGGCAGGTTTTTTGATGAATGATAGTTTAGGGCAAAAGGTAGGAGGCACTTGGTTTTCCACAAGCACGCTTTTTGTTTTTCCAGGGTGAAATACTCTTGTTCGGTACATTAGTAATCCAAATTTAATGTTACATAAGATTAGAGAGGGCTTTGGTAAACAGTTGTGAATTATTGCTTTTCATATAAGTCCAGTTGGTGGCTTTGATGTGATCGTAAAGAAGGGCTTTTTTTTCAGTTCTAATCACGTTCTAATCTGGGACTTCTCACTCGAATTCTTTCATTGTGTGGAGTCAGTCTACCCATCTTCACTCCTGAGGATCTTCAGACTTGGTCTAGAGTTTGGAGATCCATTTAGCTTTTTGGAAATCCGTTTGGCTTTGTGAATGATAGCTATGTTCATGATTACCGGACTCATAAAACTCGATTAGCAGTTGCCTAGTCTACGGCCCAAACTAGCCGCTTCATGAGAAATTATTCTCTACACTGCATGCATCATATAGCTGTGCTTGCCATTAGTGGCAGCCGCTCATTTTTATTGATTCCATTCTTTAAGCATGCGCCTCGGTGCATCGCTATAAAAGCGAGCAGCTGTGATTGGTGGCATGTATGGTATAGGAAATAATTTCTTCTGCTTCAAACCTTGGGAGGTATTTGAGCAATTTTGCTTTGCAATCAAAAGATTTCATGCAGCATGCCCCAAATCGGCTCGGGCCTCAAGTGAATCTTCCAGAACTAGCACTAGAGCAATAATATTATGCCTTCTAAGAATTCAGCCACTTGTACGCTAAAAGGCACATTTTGTTGATCCTTGATGGAGGAGCTGTCTTTCTTGTAGAAACAACTTTCCTTCTTCTCACTATGTTTTCAATTTGCTAATCAACTGGGAAGGTCAAATCTTCTTTCCCCTTTCCTCTAAGAAAAATGTTATTTTTTCCCCTTTTCTTTTCCACAAGGCTTTTCTTGACCGAACAAAAGATAATTTTTCCTAATCTAACTTTTGATTTCATAGCTTTTTTGTCATGTGTTTTCTTAATTAAGTAATCAGCTAGGTTGGTTTATGTGTAGCTGCATAGGCTGGCCGGATCTAACAATCTAATGAGGAATTATGAAACATAATTAATAAGTAATAATTAGGGATAGGCTATACTCCTACCGATAGGTGAAAGTATTTATTGCTCTCGAGTCCAACTTAATAACAAGGTACATAAATAAAAGATCCATATTAATAGATATAACTAAAAATACCTAGAAATCCAATATCATATATTTTTAATAGTCGCTAACATGGTTTGCCGTACCGGTCTGGCTTGGAATCGGTACCGGATTAGCATGGAACCCGGTACCGGTAGCTTATCGTTGGAGAACCGGTATGGGACCGGTACGGACTGGTACAGATCAGTACGGAATCGATATATACCGGTATGGGATCAGCATGGATCGACGTTGGATTAGCGTAGAATCTGGAACTAATACGGGTCCATACCAGACCGGTACCGTACCGGTCCGGGCTGCCACCGGTACGCTGACCGGTATTGGTACGATGGATCGTGGTCTCTAACCTATGCATCATATGGGCATAAAAATAGTTTTCATTGTGCTAGTGCATTAAGGTATATAATAAAATATTTAAATTAAGAATCCATCTTATTAGTCATGATCTACATATGTTAAAATATATATTGACTGAAAATTAATAGATTTTAATATTTAAATCATAACAAAACATGGTTTCACTTTATTTTAGCCGTTCAATTTTATAAATAGTTGATGCATAAATTAGAGACTATCAATATTATATATATTTTTATTGTTAAATAATTTTAATAAATGGATGTTCTCTATTGATTCTAGACTCTAGAGGAATAGGTACCCTCTTCTCTTAAGAGAAGCAACGTCTCTCTCTTATAATTGTTTACTCGATAGGTTTGACAGTAACCTTTGCATATCATTAGAAAAAAAAAAAACAGACAATAACCTTTGCGTGGTTGCTTGCTGGTCTTTTTCATCTGCTACCTCATCTTTCTCCTTAATCATTTCCTATTACCTTGATTTAATATTAAAGGTTCATCATCACCAAACCCACCCTTGAAATAGTTATTGGATTTTTCCCCTTTTCGGAGAAAGGGATGGAGTAGTATAATTACCTAGACTAAACACTTGGAGAGGCTCCAATAGTTATAATTCTCTTTGAGAGAAGGCATCGTTTGTCTATCCATCATGCATGAACAGGAAGCCTCTTGAGTCCATGCATCTTCCGGAGGTGGATCAAGTGTCAAACTTTTCCATCAGAAAAGATCAAGTGTCAACATTTCACCATCAACGAAAACCATGCAAAAGTATCTTTTGACAAGCATAAAAATATATATACAAGCAGACAATGCAAATGAACTCAGTTCATGGGATTTCATAGAAACAATCCAATCAACATACTCAAGCATGTCTTTCATATCATAGTTGCCATTTAGGAAAGCCGGCGCGAGAAGCAATACCAATGCAAGAAATGTTACAGGATCTCAGAACATCTCGGTGGCTCATCTCTTCAACAGATTATATCACCTTTTGACTTTAAATATTGCAACTTGTACAGTTGTTGTATATCTATCCATATGTATCTCAAACAGTTGTAAACTTTATAACTGGGCTATTGAACATGAATCGAAGAGAGATATGTTCTGATATCCCTTGATAAGAAATGGAAAATGATGGTTAAAAAAATATATATATCCTGATGCATAAATATGCTTATAGAGAAAGCAAAAGTATTGTACAAAATATACACTACAATAAAAATAACTTTTGGCCGCAAATTGCTTATGGCATTTCATATTATACGTACGCCGTTAAAAATATTTTTTGGCTGCATTATAGTATAAATTCTGCTATTTTCCAATAAATATTTTCTTAGTAGTGGTACTTTATTGTAAATGTCCTTATAAATTTGTATTCTACAACATATAATTTAAAGTGTTGGAAACTGGAACTACTATTATGGCATTGAACTAATATGCCAGTAAATAATACATAATTTGTGAGATTTTGGAAGACTGCTTCTAAAACTTAAATTATTAATTTTTATATAGAACTTGGGTATGATAACATCGAGGCTATCAATTATATTGTTGGGCTTGCAAAAAATTACTATATGAATACGATGACACTTAAAAGTAAATTTTTAAATATTTTTAACAATAAAACTTTGAAAATATCATAAGAGTAAAACAAGTAAATTTATTTTTATTTTTTTTAAAAAAATAAAAATTATGATTAAAATATGAAATATTAAAATGTACATCCAATAATTGTTTAACTCCATGAATATATGTTAATAAGTTAAATAAATTGCTCTTATGTACTTTGATATAATACAAATTGTAGCTTGGTTTTAGCGTTACTTACATATGCCACTAAAATAGAAATTTTTATTGATTTGTTTTTGAAATGCCAACAATATATTACCAACACCATCTTAGGACGGTATATAAGAAAATACCATAAAAAATGCCACCAAAGAAATTTGCAGTTATGGTGGCACTTAAAAATATCGTTAATAATCATTTTTATTGTAGTGATATTTGAAAATATCATTGGCGAACTAGTTTTGGATAGATTTTTATTTTATTTTTAAGCTGGGATGAATTTGGTAAGTAGCTATAAGTAAATTAATCCATGAATATTATAAAAACTTTTCTTTTAGTAGCATTTGCTCCTCTTCTGTAAAAAGACAAAGAGAACCAATGGACTTAGTAATTTATCATAATGACCATTTTGGGGAATCTTTGATTTAAAATTTCCACCTTCCATCTAAGTCTCCCATCTCTCCTCTCTTGTCCTGCACGTCTCTTCATAGCTCAGTTATTTAGAGCCTAATTTATAGAAGTTCAGGAGAACTCTTGCTTGAGTAGGAAACGAGATTCCTTTTTGGATTTGGCTGGCAGCACACGAATCCAAGTTGTTTTACCAAGGAGCATGGTGCACTAATTAAAGCACAATTGTTTAAGTGGTGGTATGGTCCCGTGTGATTTGCATGCAATAATTAATCCCCATAACATTCTACTACGCAGGCCATGTTGGAAATATGTTTTTCCAATTCAGCGACCTAATAAATACTATTGAAAGCCCGCCATGCACGTAAGATTAATAGTACGATCATCTCTCTCTTAGAGAGAGTGAGAGATGATTGAGAAAGATTGTCCGTAGACTGTGAGATTAAGTGAAAGAGCCCTAGCCATGCACGTTAATGTTGCTTGGCCGGCGGGCATACCAAACGGCAGGACCAAGGAACGAGGTGAAAAGCCAAGCCGCCCCTCTCTCTCCTTGGCTCGATGAGATGGAAAGGAAACAAAAGAGACGCCATTCCATGGGCGTGTGACAGAAAAAGGTGGCCAGTAGCCCCACCTGCTGTCCTCTCATGGATATGCCTTCTCTCGAGCGTTACAGTCTTTTCTTTTTTTTTTCTTTTAATAATCTGCCTAACTAAATATATAATAGGAGAGGAGGGGGATTTATTCACCTAATACCTCTTACCATAGAGGGGGATCAACCTAAAGATGAAGAGACAAAGTTCCTTTGATGTCACCTCCCAAGACTTTTCGCCACTTTGGTAGCGTTCTAGAACAAAGACATATCCTTTACCTATGGAATATGGAGTTTGCATCATTTTTTTCTTCAAAGAAAAGTACTTCTCCGCCATAAATCATCCCGCAGTCTTGTTCTCCATTATTCTGAATTATGGAGAGAGAACAAAAATTGAGAATATATGTATACATTCGTCTTACTTGCAATTTCGAGGATGGTAAGTTGTAGAAGAATTTGTATTCTAAGCGATCTCGCCATCATCGATAATTTATGAGCGTTTTCTTTGGTCCAACCACGAGAAAGAGAGCATGCCTACGCTTAATCGCATCTTGTCAACAGTTGGGAATACCTCGTGACCGTAGAAAGTGTGGCGAAACTAGATCGATGCACGGTTTTTAAAAAGACTTTTGACATCAAGTTCATCGCATTCGATCTCAACAAAACCTACCAAACGTAGAAAATGACACCATAAGATAGCAATGACGGGGGCCAAGATGGACCACCACCTTTCCAGTCTCCCTTTTCCAAAAGGAGAGTTTCTTGACGTGCCTGAGGGGCTGGTATCGTGGTAGGCCACCTTGGCGTCACAAACATGGAATTAAGCGTTCCCATGCACTGGGAGCCACATAATTAACACCTCCTGCGCGCCTTAGCAGCTAGCATTAATGCTGTTTCCTAGGTGAAATGGGACCCATTTTATGATCTCCCATTAGCAAGCCTGCATGGGCCGACGTATACATTTTGGCGTCAACGAGAGTGTCTTGGCAGAACACGTCGAGCTTCGACCAAAGTTCTCAGATCTCTAAATCAAATTGCAAGTTGGTATTCTTTTCCTAGAATTTGTACAGCTGAGAGGGGTTGATCCAAGACTATTACTGTTTCGGTTTTGTCATCATTTGCTCGTCCAAAGATACCCCAGACAGAGAGAGAGAGAGAGAGATGTTTGACTCCGTTTTTGGTCGTTGCAACCATACGTTGGTGCGTGTCATCAGGTCCTTTCTTTCTAGAGGGTGCAGGCTTTACCTACTCCGATCCATACCCACTTCTATAGTACTCGGTCGCTGGTCAATAGGAACCGTTTGGCCTTCCCCTCTTCTCTTCCATGTTGTTACAAGCGTGTGGGTCATCTCGTCTGCGATCTAGTTTGTTGCAAAGTTTTAGAGGATCTATGTTGTCGGATTCCCCTACAGGATTGCAGCTTTAAGACTTGAAATTATAGAACGCGAGTGTTTACCTATTAGTACTGCATGTTATTTTACTACTTGATACTTAAAACATTTATTTATTATCTTTTGCTAGTTGCTACTCAATGACTTCACTAAGAGTTCCAGCAAAGAAAATTCACATGATAACGTTTAACTGCATGTGCTTGACGCTAGTTGTATAATTTAGAGGTGAAAACACTTGAAAAAGGATAGTCTTTTGGATATTTGGCTGGGTCAGAAGATCACCAATTCATCCACAAACTCACCAAACTTTTGAGCTGTTTTCGATTAAATAAGTGATGCAAGACTCAAGTTAAGTCACCAATTTAAAACAATGCTCTATGCTACTCATCTTCTTTATTTTCGAGCAACAAAGTAAATAATTTAGAAGGATTTTCAGACTCGATGCGGACTACTTTGCCCAGCGTTGATTTGTCTCATCGGAAAGCCAAATCACGGGCCAAACTTTTCAAAGATATATATGACTCTACTTTTAGCTGGAGGCTTGGGATGGGTGCTGTGATGTCAAATAAGATTTGTGCATGACTCCTGAAGAGCAACGTAGCGAATCCTCTCACGTTCACACATTGTTTCTGCCACCATCTCTTGAACTGGCAGCGTCCTCCCATAACTGCACCATGACGGAATTAATAGGACTATCCCAATATTGGGCCCACATTTTCTCTATGCTGTGTAGGTGCCGGCCGTCTGGAATGGGCCGTAACGCCTACGTTGGCCCATGGTTAGTATAAAGGATAGGGAGGAATGACCTTCGACAATTCCAATTTGGTCAGTCTCATGAAACAGAGCAGAACTGGTTTGAATCACTCGATAATATCTGGAAATCTTATAGGTCCCACCATGCAACATGTACAAATAAACAGTGCACACTGTTCTTTCTTTTCCACTTTGAACTGCTATTGTTCAAATCTGCTCTAGTTTTTTCTTTTTCTTCTTCTTTTTTTCTTTTGGCTCTACATTTCATCAGGTCTTGTCTAACTTCAAAGGGATGTAGATTTGTATAATAGTGCATTGTTTCCAAGGTTTCTAACTCATATGTTGGTGTAGGTTGCAATACATTCTATAATGAGTTTGGATTTCCTTCAATCAATGATATTGAACAGATCAGAACATAAAACTTAAGTTGTTCATATTAATGTTAATAAAAAATACAAGCAAGTATTTAGCCTTGATACATCGATCGCTTGGCATCCTTTTTCCTTTCTCTAAAAGAAAGGTCATCTAACCTTTTCCCATCCATAACTTTCAAGCTTTAATTTGATTCTCTTCCCTTGGCCAACGACTAGCACGACGTCAGACCAGAAAATAAGGGTCAGACTTTGCTTTGATTTGTCAAATCCCGGGACTTGGGCAGCTTGTTCCACCATCCAACCCCCAATTAGCTTAGATCCAGCGGACTAACATCATTTAGTTTATTAGCATTAATATCAACAGTAATAATTATCAGTATTTATATGAATGGACATCAAGTAATCATAATTGTCAGTACGTTACGAATGGACACCCTCAGCGTGTCAACTTTAAGCTCTGAATACGTCGAGGGGCAACGAATTAAACTTCAATAAATTTAACCAATGAAGTTCTAAAGGCGCGATTTTAATGCATGGAAACTTCTTATTGCTATATCATACTATGTTTATACGGAGAAGCAAACATCTCATTGCGATATGTTAAGTTTATATGGAGAAGCGAACATCTCCTGTCAAAATCCCAGTTGACAGACCATTCATTTAGGTTCCAGTCACCTTCAGCCCATTTAAATTCTGATGATCTTTTCCACTGGTAATTAATCCTAGCCACCGTTAGAGACCTTAAGTACAGCTCTCATCATCAAACAATCTAGGCAAAGAAGATCTTTCTGCAAGAAAAAAAATAAGAGCAGCGTATTCAGACACCCATCATTTGTCCAATTCAATATATTCAAAAGGCAGCTGTTGAGGCTGGCCTGTTGCAGACTTTAAAAAAGTAGGTTGAAATCTTGAGTTCCAACTC
Organism: Phoenix dactylifera; assembly: GCF_009389715.1. Lineage (NCBI taxonomy): Eukaryota > Viridiplantae > Streptophyta > Magnoliopsida > Arecales > Arecaceae > Phoenix > Phoenix dactylifera. The sequence continues at coordinate 909,387 of NC_052402.1, forward strand.
ATTCTGGTTCACAACTGACCAGCGTCGAGTCGCTTTGCTTGATGCTGCATGAGAAGATCTTATTCAACACCTACCCTCACGATAAGGAAACAAAAGAAAGAAAGAAAGAAAGCAAATTATTTAACATGTTGCCAAGCGATTAAGGAATGTGTGTTAAGTCTAATTCGATTTCTAATCTTAAAGATGTCAATGGATACAAAGTCCTCCCATTGTGTCTCCTAGAAGACAAACATGCCAATGGATAATTAAAAAATAAAGATAATATTATATTCTAAGGTAGCTTCTCAACATGGTTTCTTGTCATATTATATCAAATCATTTGCTAAACAACATGCATGTTTATATCATATCGATCATTTGCTAACTTCTTGACAAATTGTGAATAGTATGGTTTCTCTAATCCAATTACATGCGTATCTACCGTACGAAGCCGATGAGAAATAGAAATCATAAGACAAGTGATCTACATGCTTTGCACATTGATAGGCCATATTAACTGTATTTTAGGGTTTTTTCTAACATGGACTTGGATTATTTGGGTGGTTGGTGGATGATGCTTGTCAGAGCATTATTATTTTCCAAGGGGGGTTTGGTTCACTTGTAGAACCTTGAAGGGGAAGTTATCTATTTGGTCGGCAGGAGATTTAAGCCAGTTTTTTTTTTTAAAAAAAAAAAAAAATCACCAATTGGACACCTCCTAGACCAAGACATAGATAAGATTGACTTGTAGGGGCAGACATACAATTAGTCTTCTGAGGACTTCCTTGTTCCTCTTATGCTATTTTTTCCAAATGTGTGGCTCCTTGTGGCAAAGGAACACACAGAAGGGATATATATTTCTGACGTTTTTAGAGAATAATTTGTCATCAATCTTCAGTTTGAGTGATCTATAGATGCATAATTGAAGAGGCCTTTCTACTGTTGAAAGGAAAGCTAATTGAAGTATGGTTTGAATGTGATTTCATTTCTTTTTTATGCTAAAAGCTACTAGGACCATTCTCCTCATGCATTGAACTAGGGCAATTTTTGATGCTCCTCACATTAATTGTGGCACTTATGGAATGGATTTTTTTTTTCTTGAAAAAGTTATGGGAATTGGTTCTGAACTCTAATCCTTCCAATGATGTCATAATTCCTCTTTAGCAAGCCAATTTACAGAACTGCTAGAAGTTTATATAGGTAAAGAAACGCCAAAAATAGATGCATGCTTCATGCTTTATGATAGATTGCGCTGTCTTCTTTCTTTTTCAGAAAAGGAGGAACAAAAGTTCCACCTGCTTCATCACGAATATGAAGAGCAAAATACAGGGATATATAAAATATCTAGGAAAAAAAGAAGAACAAATCTTAAAGCAACATATTAAAAAAGCTCCCGCAAGCAGGAAATGTCGGATGGAGTCCATGTAAGCATTTGAGGCATTTTCTATTTCCATCTTGACAGCCATGTTTATTAATATTCCTAAAGCTAGTTTTGAATCTATAGAAAGAAATTTTGATTTAAACATATTAAATATGATCACTCTTACAACGGGCTTTTCCTTCTCATATTTCACTAAATTCATCATCCCTCAGCCCATATGGGGTCGTGCAATCAAAAATAAAAAAATAAAATAAAAAAGAGAGAGAAGAAAGTTTGGTTATGAAGGAAGCTATTTTTGGCTGTAAAAAAGCTCTTCTGTTCTTTTAGAATTCTAATTGCTCTCCTGTTTGTGTGGGAGTTTTATTTTTTGGGATTCTTCTTCTCCTTATAGTTCTAGGATTTGGTTTATACTCTAAGCACAACACTTTTTGTCTGTATTTTTCTTTGAGTTTGTTTGACTATTGGCCATTGTTTTCTTAGCAACCGCACCAGAAGTAATTTAACCTTCATCTTTGTCTGATTTTACTGTTGTTGATTGCCCCGAGAAGCGGATAAGCAATTTTGAGATATATTTATTGAGACATCTAGTGAGGAAACCTTTATATTTATCTCCATATAATATATGCCTCAGGTTTTTGGCTATATATAATCACTAGTTTATTTACAATATATTTTATTTGGAGTTGCCCTATGGTTTTTTACCTCCATAAAGAAAGACTTTTCCACTTAAATTTTGGTATATCTGCCCTCTTTTGCCTAATTTTTTTTTTTGTTTATATTTGTGAATTTGAACCATTCAGGTCTGCCCATTAACAAGTAGCACATGGAACCATATATTTGGATCAAATAGATAAAATTATTCTTAATCATTAATGCTATATATTTTTTTAAAATCGCAAAACTTTAGGTTCTTTATTTTCTTAAATTCTATAGTTAGAGGCAATCCAAAAGTATATTTGTTTCACGAATGAAATTGAAATGTGTTGGAATCAGAATTAGAATGGTCATATCTCTAGTTTGTATTTTGTTTGTAATTGGATCGGAAATAGAATAAATTTTGAATATGAAAAAATAAATAAATTTTGAAGGATTAAAATATTTTTTTTTTTTTTTGGGATTGGAATATTTTTATTGTAGAATCTAATTTTTCTCTGTCCTATTTTTTTTCCAACCAAACATGCTCCTAAAGTTTACGGACTGCACGGTGATTATTTTGTCTATTCAGATTACGAGGATTGCAGGATGAATCTTGTTTCTTTGGTTTTATCTCAAGGCATCCAAAAAGTGGGTTGCGATGACCGAGAACTTGTTCGGCTAATTTAATAATTGAATATATATGAAACAGACACGCATAAATTCTGTCAGATGTGGCTAACAAGTGTTGTTTTCGTGGCCACATAAACCGTATCAAGGCAATAATATCACATGCTGAGAGATGCTTCGTTACCACATACAGTGCTCCAATAACAACAACACACGTCCCAATCTCCAGCAAGTACACCCAAGAAAATAATGTTAAAATAGCGCGTATACGAAGAACGGTATGGTTTGACTTGGGGGCTGCCTACACGGCTAACCATCCAGGATATATCTTATGGTCAGAAGAAAGAGAAGTTGTTTCAGACATTCTGTGAGTTTCTATTTTCTGATTTTATTGGATGTATTCATACACGTTGTATGATAAATTTAAAAAAAAAAAAACAAAAAGATGGGCTCGAAGATGCACTTGGCCGTTGTATGTGCACGTAAGGGTGTAGCCGAGAGGAAACTGATATGGTGCCTGGGCGTGATCAAGTTTTGCTTGAGATTGATTTTGAGCCAGAAAGTTAAGATCAAGTTTATTTTATAAATCATTATTTTAAGTTTGATTTGAACTTAACTTGAAATCAAGCTAAATTTTTGAGTTACAAATCAAGTCTTTATTGACTCAAATCTAAATTAATAATTAATGAATTCAAAAGTTAAATAAGCATTCAAGCTTAAAATCATCTTGATATTCTAGACATTAAATCTAGCATCCATCGGCCACTATCTATCTATCTATTTATCCATCCATCCATATATCTATATACACATACATATATATGTATATGCATATACATATAGAGCTAGACTTGGCTGCACATAAATGAATATCCTGTCTAATTCAGCCAGATCTAGATTGGTTGATGAGAGTCCCAAATCAATGATCTAAGCTATCGGATGTGACCTATTACTCTTAAATTACTAATATTCCAAAAATTATGTGATTGGGAGATTGTCAGCCATAAGAAATTGAAACAATATATATAATTTGATGTTATTTAGACTGTCTAATTTTTTTATCATTTGATACATAGGTTATAGATCTTCGAATCACATATTTTTTGTGTATAAGTATTTTACAACTAGTAGATCACATCCAATGATTCGGATCATTGGATGTGAGATCCCAATTGTCCAACATATATATTTTACTAGATCTGAGTAGAAATCCAACTCAAATGCAGCCTATCCCACATCTCTCTCTCCCTCTCCATATATAAACATACTTATGAGAAAGCCGGAACAAATTAATTAGCAATTTTTTTTATTTAAGAATAAAGTGGAATAGAGATTTGGCTATAAAAAGAAAAAATAGGCGTTGAAGGGGGGTTAATCTTTTCCATTTTCTGAACGGCCCATCTTAACAAAACGAAAAAATTAGCACAAAAATATAAAAATATAAGAGCTGAAGAATGCCGAAGAAGTTTCCGATTTGGGGTAATGCATATCATAAAGGTGCCGAAGAAGGTTTAATTGATTAACTATTATAAGCTTCCGATAGGAAAAATATATCCCTAGTTACGATGTTCTTTTTGAAAAATAAAAAAGAAATATTCCTAGCTATGATTTTAACCCAAGAAGATTTAATTGATTAACTGTTAGAAGCGACTTCCCATACAAAGGATTGAAACTAGGTACTGCTTTTGGACCTATGCAAGTAAATATTAACAAACATTTCCAGTTTGAAAAGTTATGTTAACACTAAATCTAGATTTATTTTTTTTTAACATCAAATGAGTGAATTGGGCCTTCTTAATCAAATGCAAAATGTCATACTTGTTGAACTTAGTGACAAAAAAGAAAAATTGATAGAGATTATGCATTACATAAATGATAAATCCTTCTCGGTGGATCGTTGTTGACATCTGAAACTCAAGAAGATTTCGTTTACTATGCCAGTCTGCATTGGGTGCCGTTGAGGTGGCCTCATGCCAAAGATTTCTTAAAACCATCCACTGATTTCTAACTGCACTTTAGCCTCCTGTTTTGAAGACCCATTCCTCGCCCACAGTTTACGATCCCAATACTGTACAATATATCTTGAACTTATATTAAATACTAGCATAATTAAATCGTTAATGGGGAGAACTAAGAAGAGTAGGTGTCAATCAAATCTAATATAGGAAAGGAACACATTCCTTGTTACTATGTCCTAATACTGTGATTGGCCAAAGGATGACCATCCACTTCCAATCTAAGGCTGATTCATGGCTGGAATCCACTTCAATAGAACAATCGAAGTAGGGATAATGCTTTGGGAGGTTGTTACAATTACATGCTTTGTTAAGAGAGAATATCCTTGTAAAGGTTTTTTTTTTTTTGGAAGTAAATAGGAAGAGCATCCCTGTAAAGTTGTAATAGTTTGTTGACGATATAATTTGTAATTGTTCTCAAAAGTCAGTCTACAAATTAAGACTTTGGTTTATGAATGATATTCTTTAGTCAATGTTTGGCCTGGCTTTATATATAGGTTGTTTAACCATTTTAAATATATGGTTCCATCCAACTTTCTATTTTAGATTTTGTGGTTGGAGATGATTAGATGTAGTCTTTTTTTGCTTTTATAATCTATAGAGGAATATAAATTTAAAAGCTTTAGAAGTCTGCACCATGATCCATCTTTTTGTACTTGTTGACAAGCAATCATAAATTTAAAATTCCAAATATTCTTCATGCCTTGTACTAATTCGGCCATCTTCTTGCTATGTCTTGCATAATTCATTGAAGACAGTTGCTCAAAGGCATATTATACACAAAACATTTATGCCTATATTTTTTTCCCAAAAGAATATTTACATTGAATTCATATTTCAAAATATTGCGTTTAATAAATAAATTATTGCCATAAAAAAAAAACCTCCCTTGCACTACCATTATTGGCTTATAATGTGACTTGTAAAAGCCTTTCTTCTAGTATCTTTCATGGTCATATATTCATGGATGTGACGATGCCATGCCTTTATATGTATAAAAATAGAAAAAGCAATTGTTATATAATTTCTTAAACATTTTCTTTAATTTATATATGAAATTTTTTATATCTTCTTTAATCCTACCTCCTTTGTTCACAGACCGATCGATTTGCTTATTGGCTCTTTGGATCCTTAATTTCCATCATTATTTGCAGAGCAGTGGATGATTAGAGGTCGCAACATCTACATCCCAGCCCTATTCTGTCACCAACTATTTTGCAATGCACAAATGAAAAGGCGCAAGATGGGCTCAGCTCATCCAACCTTGAACAGGAGAGAATACCAACTCTTGCAAGTAACCTCGATACTATGGATTTGCCAATGTCTGCTAATTGCATGACCAGATCTTGGATCAAATCTAATGGACCCCATGAACTAAATTTGTTGCTGGAAAACAGACCTCGGGGATGACCGCGAACTGAAGAGGAGGAGCTTCTGCTATAACGCAGCAAAAAGCTTTTGGCGGAGGGATCCGGTGAAGACTCTCCGATATTTAAGTCAGAGAGGACTGTAAAAAAAAAAAAATCCATCCCTGCTTTCGTATGTACTTATATATGGTACGGAAACAGATTCAAATCATACACTCCCATTAGATGTTCAATTGCAATCACAACTCATTCATCAAGTCAAAAGCCTGTCTGCCCCTTTAATACTACCGTAGCGTTTGCAGCCGTAGTCGGCAGTGGTCTCCTGTGAATGGCTTTCGCTTCGGGTACACAGAAGCACAGCGTTTCCACTGTAACGCAGACTTACCTGCACTTGACTTCGTTGGCCGTTGGGTCTTCTATTACCACATCCTTAATCGAGCCCTGACTCACGACATGATGATTGGTTTTCTTTTGCGACATCAACTGTTGGATTGCATTTTGTGCAAATCTCAAAGCTGCCATTGCGACGAATGCGAGACACACAACCCGACTTCCCGCCGCAACGCTTCCTGTTTCCCACCAATCACTAACCCGATCAATGACCGAAGAAGACAGCAACAAATTTCTCTCTGTACGAATTTCAAAGCTGGCTATATACACTCCTCTTCAGCAATTTTCACTCCTCAAGTCCATATCTCTCTTAGCTAGCGCCTTAGGGAAAGAGTCAAAAGAAAGAAGGGTACGAAATCCCAGAAAACAAGTGTAAATACCAACCTCGATGCCCTAGTCTCTCACATCTGGACCACCCCCGCGCGCGTTCAGATTTCAGAGATCCACGGCCAAGAGGTTTCTCTTCGTTGCAAGTTGACTCGGTGCTTCCCATGCCGCTTCTCGTCTTCCCGTTCTCCACCTTCTACACCTCCACACACGTCCATCATCTACGAATATTTCAAACAATAACCACCTACATTCAATAATTTACTATCGCTGTACATTTAAAAAAGAAACTATATGTGCGTGTGTATATATATAAGATCCGGTCGTTACACCATTAATTAAAGGCCCCCCTCCTAGTCCGACTCCTCTCACCGGATCCTACCACTTCCGCCACCACGCGGCGAATCACCCCGCCGCGAAGGGATTCCGAGGAATAGTTCGGTATATATGAACGTTTTGAAGGCGGGTCGGACGGAGTCTCCTCTTTTTCCCTTCTTAAAATCCCGACAGTAATCTAATATTGTCACTTTCCTTTTGCCTCATCTTTTGATTTATTTCCTCGCTTTATGTCTGTGGAATTCCCAGTGGAGGGCTAGCCCTCTCGCGCTGCTCCTTCTGGCATTCGCCCCTGTGGAGACGCGGAAACGTCTTTTCCCAGGGATTCCAACCGCGTTCCCGAACGCCGCTCCCTTATATTTACTCCTTTGATCTCGCCGCCCCAGCACAACCCCCAGCCCCTCTACTCCTCGGTCCATCACCCCTTCTCTTTCCCCACCGGGGAAAAAAAACAAACAAAGAAACGTACTTCTGGATCGTACTAATAATTGTTCCATTATCGATTGAGATCATGAGCAGGCACGAGCGCCGGTGGGCGTCGGACACCGTGCCCGGAGGGAAGGTCCTCAGCGCCGGATCGTCGCCGGGGAGCATGACCGATGGCGCCGAGGAGTTCGTCGAGGTGACGCTTGACCTCCAGGACGATGACACCATCATCCTTCGCAGCGTCGAGCCCGCCTCGGCCGTGCCGCACGCCGACCGGGACTCGGCGGAGGCGACGCCGATGTCGGCATCGTCGAGGTCGCCGTCGATGGCCCGGAGCTCGTCGCACGGCCGCCTTCGCCAGTTCTCGCAGGAGCTGAAGGCGGAGGCGGTGGCCAAGGCGCGGCAGCTCTCGCACGAACTCAAGGCGGAGCTGAAGCGGTTCTCGTGGAGCCACGGGCACGGGAACCGGGCGGGCGGGGCGTCGTCCTCCGCGGAGGCGTCGGGGGCGCTGGACTCGGCCCTCGCGGCCCGGGCGAAGCGGCGGCAGACGGCGCAGCTGCACCGGACGCGGTCCGGGACGCAGAAGGCGCTCCGAGGTCTCAGATTCATCAGCAAGGCGAATGGCGTGGATGGGTGGAACGAGGTGCAGAGCAACTTCCACAAGCTCGCCCGCGACGGCTATCTCTCCCGTTCCGACTTCGCCCAATGCATAGGTTTCCATTGATATTCTTTTTGAAAAGAGATCTATTAAGTTTTCTTTTTTACACATATTTTGTTGCTCTTAGTTGATTATTTTCATTTAATTGTGAAGGAATGAAGGATTCGAAGGAGTTCGCATTAGAATTATTCGATGCATTGAGCCGGAGGAGGAGAATGAAAGCAGAGAAGATAAGCAAAGAGGAGCTCTACGAGTTTTGGTCGCAGATCACTGATCAGAGCTTCGATTCTCGTCTCCAAATCTTCTTTGACATGTACAACGATCGCAGAACTTTTGATCATGAAGATTAAGAAACTAGAATACGGCGTTAAGAGCTTAAAGATGAAGCTATCCATTTTGGTATCGATCTGAATAGTGTTTTTAATTTCTATGGTTACAGGGTGGACAAGAACGAAGACGGACGAATTGCAGAGGCGGAAGTTAAAGAGGTACGTGAGATCAAAACTGGAAGGGAAAGTATTATTTTATCATAACAGAAATTTAAGTTAGTAAAATAGAGCCGTCAACTTCTGGGGAGAAAACTCTGTGATTAATTTAATGGAATGGATTTACCGAGTTAGGAATTAGTTGCATCATTGCTCGGCTAAAATATAATTATGAAATCGGAGTTGGTGAACGAAGCCATTAGCCATAGCCAGCAGAACCAACGACTCCTACCCGCTGATCTCCGTGAGAAATGTTCATGTTGTTTTTTTTTTTTTCCCGACCCCTTTGATATCATTAGTTAGATTTATTTCTATCCAAGAAAAGTTGAATCGTGATCCCTGAATGGACGTTATGGCATGAAGAAGTGATGATTATTATGTGTGATTACTATTGTGCCCTTAGGATGGTAAGTGACTTGTCTAATTAAGCAGTAGGTAAGGGGTGTTTCGGTCAATGTAGTCAAGAGTTTGAAGTTTAATAATATTCCTCGATAAAATTATTAGAAAGTTGATAGGTTTCGCGGTCGTATGCATACTGAAATATTTTTAATTAACGATATCATTCGTCGCAGATAATTATGCTGAGTGCCTCTGCAAACAAGCTGGCGAGACTCAAAGAACAGGCGGAGGAATACGCAGCTCTAATCATGGAAGAACTGGATCCTGAAAGACTCGGTTATATCGAGGTTTGGATACATAAAATTCCACTCTCTCTCTCTCTCTCTCTCTCTCTCTCATTGGACTACTGGTGCAGCTACAAATTCCTAGGCCTTTTTAAATGATTTTAATTATATGCTCTTATACCAAGGATTATTTTAAAAAAGTAACTAGTCTACGCTTCAAAAGTTTTTTTGTGTGTGTGTGTGTGTGTGTGTGTGTGTGTGTGTGTGTGTGTGTGTGAATTAACGAGTCCAAAGCCTTCTACGCATAACAGTCTATGTTGTGCCCATAAGCATGCTGGTGCTCTGTCGGTCAAATTAGAATTCTAGTTTACCTCTTCCAAAATTAGGATGGAAGTATCTATCTATGCACGTCCAATTAGTACCTAATAGATTTCAAATCACGCATAGTTTAAGGTCAAATAACTTGTCCCTGCTCGTGCGCTATTGGCTTGCATTGATTTAGATAATTCTCCATATCGGGAAGACAAGGATGAACCATACCAGTGTGAGCTACATTTAATTGTGCTCCGAGCTTGCTTTTTCTTCCTCTTTACCCTGATGACTTTTTAATTTCTAAGTGAAAACAATCCAGTAGCTAGAACTGTTTTATTTAGTGCTAAAGGGCCCAATTGTGAACCTTCGCCAATAAAATATCATTCCTAGAATGCCCTCGTGGTTTCATGAGCTCATTTCTAGCTTGGCAACTTGTGACCATATTCCCAAAAGTCCTGAAGTGTCCTTGTCGTGTGGCAACTTGGCAACCATCGAAAATTATACACCAATCTAAGCGCCTTCAAGGCTACTACTTAGACTGGCTTCGTAACTTTACACATGCAGGCGGCGCGATGCAGCTTTCCTACCTAAACCTCTTCCATTGTCTCATAACAATCACCTGGTTCCGTTTAACTTTTCCCACCCGTCCCCATTAATCACCCATCGTAGTGGTTGAACGGCTGCTGATTATGGCTCCCCTTTACCTCCTCCATGTCCCGTCATGCTCTATCCTGTACCCCACCACTCGAGGTGGTTTGCTTCACAAAGAAGAGTGTTACAAACACTAGACAGTAAACCACTTCAGGTGGAACAGTAATTTGTATTATAATATAAGCAATGATCAAAGTTCCTTTTAACTTTGAAAACCAAATGTTCCATAATACATACTCCCTTGCTAAATAAGCTCGAAAAAGTTATTAGCAGCAAAATATGGAACGATGATTTGTGCTATAATAGTAACAACAACTGTGATCATTGTTCTTTGGACTAAAATTTGGAGAAATGTGATTGGTTTTTTGGCAGCTATGGCAACTGGAAACCTTACTGCTTCAGAAGGACACGTACCTAAACTACAGCCAGGCACTGAGCTACACGAGCCAGGCATTGAGCCAAAACCTAGCAGGGCTGAGGAAGAGAGGGCCCATCAGGAAGCTGAGCACTAAGGTGGGATACTACTTGGAGGAGAATTGGAAGAGATTGTGGGTGATGGCACTTTGGATTGGAGTGATGGTAGGGCTGTTCACCTGGAAGTTTATTCAGTATCGGAACAGGTATGCGTTCGAGGTGATGGGGTACTGCCTCACCACGGCTAAAGGTGCTGCCGAGACGCTAAAGTTCAATATGGCTCTCATTCTCCTTCCCGTGTGCCGGAATTCCATCACTTTGCTTCGCTCCACCCGGCTTTCCCGTATCCTTCCATTCGACGACAACATCAACTTCCACAAGGTTAGTGCTCTCTCGCTATTGCTATCACGTCAGGTGGGCTCTTTCAAGTGCCACATCAATGGCAAGCTAGCGACCGATCGAGCGTTGCGTAACTTGCTCGTTCGCATGGGAGACAGTTGGTCCGACAGTGATAATTTAGTGAAGTGAAGTTGGTTCTGATTAGCTGATACCACATAGGCACGCAACACCTTCCCTGGTACATGGTTGCCTGCCACCTGCTTGTAGTGGACACCAAAGGCTGGCCAGGTGGCTGGGGAATACTATCACTGTTAAGGTTACCTAGCAGCTCAATTAAGGTGCTTAATTTGCCTGTGGTGGGACCAGCTAGCTCTTCATCGAGAAAGAGAGGCTAATTTGCCTTACCCACTCCCAATTCGATGAATTGAAGTTTCTGTCATGCAAAATGCTTGTATCGATATCACTCGATACCCAGCGTCAAAAGAAAAAGAACGACTATCAAACATGACAGCTTTATGTGTCGCATGCAGGCTGCAGCACATCTTTATTGATAGCCATCCATCTTTAAATGATGTCCATATAAAAATTGCATCGGTAGAAAACGGACCTCTTGCCGCTAACATGGCAAGGTGTAATACCGTCCACATAAATACTCATAGAAAATATGTTGGATTTGTCTGACATCTGGCGCTGCATACTATTTTCACTTTGATTAGTATTGTTAAGCAATTATAAATCCTGTATTTATCTTAAAATACTTTCTTAAACCTGTTGATTATTTTGTGATGCAGACCATAGCGGCAGCAATCGGAGTAGGGGTTATACTCCACGCCGGGAACCACCTCAGCTGCGACTTCCCGCGTCTGATGTCAAGCTCAGAAGAGACGTACGAAGGCTTGAAGCGTGATTTTGGCGACCCCAAGCCAAGCTACATGGATCTGGTCCGAGGCCCCGAGGGCGTGACAGGAATCCTAATGGTTCTCTGCATGCTGGTGGCCTTCACCCTCGCCACCCGCTGGTTCCGCCGGAGCCTGGTCAAGCTCCCAAAGCCCTTCGACAGGCTAACCGGCTTCAATGCTTTCTGGTACTCCCACCATCTGTTCATCATTGTCTACGTGCTTCTCGTCATCCATGGACAATTCCTCTACCTCGTCCACCATTGGTACCGGAAAACGGTAACATGTTATCCACTTAGCTCCCAACTTTCTGAAATACTAGAAGCTTAGTTAGCCGATTTCAAGTACTTACTCTTTCTTCTCTAGATTATAATTTTCAAATGATTGCACTGCTGATCTGATCCTTTTTAGCATTGCAGACATGGATGTACCTTGCCGTTCCTGTTCTTCTGTATGCCGGGGAGAGGACTTTAAGGACCTTCAGATCCGGCTATTACTCGGTCAGACTCCTGAAGGTAAACTTGATAGGCTGCCAAGTGATTTCAAGTGCCAACAATTGAATTTAGCCACAAAATTATACGCTGAATTCTTCTGCACTCAGGTTGCTATATATCCGGGTAATGTTCTGACCTTGCAAATGTCCAAGCCTCCAGCATTCCGCTACAAGAGTGGGCAGTATATGTTTGTCCAATGCCCAGCGGTCTCGCCCTTTGAATGGTAAATTCCAGTACGCCTCTCTACATCCTAAGTTTCTGGCAAACTAATGTCCATGCTGACACGAGAAACTCTGTTCTATATTCTAAGTTTCCGGCAAATTTATGTCTGTGCTAATACCCTGCTTGCTTCTGTTTTCATCATTTCGTGCCTTCATGACATGGTGGTGACATATGTCACCGTTTTCCCAAAGAAGAGATCTTACAACTATACTAGTCCCTTCACACTGTGATGAACTATTTAATTGGCCTGGGTGAATGTGGCCAAAGTATTTCATATTTAGATCATTTTTTTCTGTCTGTCTTCTAATATTGCTTGTTTGAACATGACATGTTCAATACTGGCGATTTATAATTTTCAGCTCCGGTTTGTGTCCAGGCACCCTTTCTCAATAACTTCAGCTCCTGGGGACGTTTACCTCAGCATCCACATTAGACAACTAGGTGATTGGACACGAGAGCTCAAGCGAGTCTTCTCAGAGGCTTGTGAACCTCCAGTGGCTGGAAAGAGTGGCCTCCTCAGAGCAGATGAGACCACCAAGAAAAGGTATGCATTGAACTTGGTGAAATATCAAGATAGTTGTTTTATCCATTCTTTTCATCACACGAAATATCACAACTTGATTTGCCTGAACTTTTGCTACATTACTAGAACTGATATATATAAGAGGCTTCTTTTTTTCCTTGGTACAATGTAAGAGGCTCATTAATGTAACAAGTAATTAACTAGAACCAAACAAAAGGATTGTGTCTCTGTTTTCTATTGCTTCTTTTTTTTTTGTATATGGCGATTATCATGACTGGTGCTCCTGATTGCAGCCTACCGAAGCTCTTGATAGATGGACCTTACGGTGCTTCCGCTCAGGACTACAAGAAGTATGATGTCCTGCTACTTGTCGGACTTGGAATTGGGGCGACGCCTTTCATTAGTATATTGAAGGATTTGCTTAACAACATTGTAAAAATGGAGGAGCAAGCAGTGAGTACTTCCTTCTTGTAGCATTAGATCTAGGTAATTTCTTAGGATCACTTAGCTTTCAGGGTGGACCTCGTTATCCATCTTATACTCTATAGTTTCCCATGGTGCTGATTTCCCTTCAGTTCTGAATACTTGTTTTCCATTCCTCTGTCTAGCTCATGTTTTCTTGAAGCTTTTTCTGCTGATGAACGTATCCATTAACTTCTCACCTGCTTCTAGGATTCTATCTCGGATTACTTCCCTCCCCCGGATCAGAACGGACGGGTCGATCTGGGCACAATTCTCAAGGCATCGCGACCGAAGTGGACTCTCAAGACCACCAATGCATACTTCTATTGGGTGACTCGCGAGCAAGGCTCCTTCGATTGGTTTAAAGGCGTCATGAATGAGGTTGCCGAGTTAGATCAAAGGGTAAAACAGCTCAATCTACCAGTATTCTAATTCCGCAATAGATACGAGATGCTCGAAAACTTCCATGCTGACTATGTTGAGTAATCACTAGGGCATAATTGACATGCACAACTACCTCACAAGCGTGTACGAGGAAGGAGATGCTCGATCGGCACTCATCACCATGGTCCAAGCACTCAACCATGCTAAGAATGGTGTTGACATAGTATCTGGAACAAGAGTAAAATCCTATTCCTCCTTGAGTTACACAAGTCCTATTCACATATGGTAGCTAGAAAGCCATTGGACTCGGCCGACGCCAATCTTCTAATCCTTTTTGGCTTTGTTTACAGGTTAGAACACATTTTGCAAGGCCTAACTGGAAGAAGGTCTTCTCAAGAATTTGTTCCAAACACCCTTATGCCAAGATAGGTCAGTCTAAATTATCAACTTCAAACGGGAATTCTTACAATAATAGGTTGATGATTACTTTTATTTCCACAGCCTTAAGCTTGTTTACTTATTTGATTGATGGTGTGCTGCAGGGGTATTCTACTGTGGGGCACCGGTCTTGGCTCAAGAACTGAACAAGTTGTGCTTTGAGTTCAACCAGAAAGGCACCACCAGATTCGATTTTCACAAGGAGCACTTCTAGTGCCACGTACATATATACTTAAGACATACGTTGGAGTAAAATAATGTAAAGCTTTTTATTCTTTTTTCTAAGAAGGATAGCGAACAGAAGGAGACACAAAAGTATACCTATAAGCCACAAGGAGAAAGGAAAAAAGAAAAAAAAGAAGGGGAAAAAAAAAAGGAGGGCCAACCACTACCACTGGGGGTTGGTGAGTGCGTTGCGTGGGCCCGCACGACACAAGGCGGAGAAACGGCGACTTCTACGTGGCCACGTGGAACCAGTCGACCGGTGGGGGACAGCTACTACCAGCCGGTGTTTGACTTTGTGCAGTAACGTGGCATATCCTTATTGGCCTACCTCCGGAAGTGGGTTCGAAAGCGAGCGGCATCGGGTTGGACCAGGACGTCCGTGGGGCCCGCAAGGGGGCCTCCTTCTAGAAGGTGTGGGCGGTAGAACAGTAGAACAGCTGGATGGAGAGAGCAGCTTATCCTCGTTCGTTCGAGTTTGGTAGACTAGGAGGCAAGTACGAATTATAAAGCAAGCTGTATATTCCGATTGAGATTAGCTATTGGGAACAAGAGAGGGGTCAAACTGCAATGAAGCATTTAGTTATTTGGTGGCTGAGGGGACTGTGTCTTTGTTGGTGACCCTGGAGATATATATGTTTTGCTGTGACCAGAAGAAAAGGTCGACAATATGAGATTGTTAGAATAATGTTTGAGTACGCAGCTTATAGGGATGATTGGAGCACGTCTTTAAGTGTAAAGAAATGGTTGGACCGGTTCATATTATGTGCATTTGTGCAGCTGTGCAGAGTGCTTGAGTATTGTTGTTAATTTCTTGAGGGAATCAAAGGCATCAACATGGGTTCTTGATAGGTTTGGCAGAACTGTATTTCTGTATTGTTTTCTAATTTGATTAGCAGAACAGGGATTACGCTTTAACAAGCTAGGGAAACAAAATTTGCACTTCCTTCAATCACTGAGAAGAGAAGGAACTTGGAGAGAGAGTTGTTCACCGACAAGCAGGCTTGTGGCAAGTATGGCGTTCATATCCCACGGCCAATAGAAGGTGAGAGGTCTGCATCATTAAAGGTCTGCCAACGAATAGGCCCATATGACTAGGTGAACAACCTGAGAGCAAACAAGTCGGCAAATTTGACTGAGAAGGCAGCACCAGCCCATGCAAATAATTAGTGCACGATCGCAACATTCCCTTCTGCTTTGGAACTAGACTTAAACATGGGCCGCGTCACCTTGAAGCCTGGTCAAGAGGCAAAGCGAGGCAAGCATTGTTGTCTGGGCTGCTCTTAAAATTCTTGACCCAATAAAATTTCGTGCTGAGCTTAACCCTTTGGCCCTTCAAGCTCTGATTTCCTCCCAGCCCTCCCATTACAAGGTTCGATACGTGGCCTTAAAGCAGACAAGGGTAGGGTTCGCACAAGAAGCAAGCTTGGGCTTCAAACAAAGCCCAAGATCTGTTAGGCTCAGCAGGCTGATGCTATGTTATATCCCGGTCCAGGTAATAAAACCCGGGTCCCACACCCTTAGTTTGTGTGTGAGAGAGAGAGAGCCCCGATCAGCTTCTTGTACTTTACTTCTAGTTTCTGCTCCATTTTGAAAATTTCTGTTATCTACTAGTTAATTCATATGACCAAGCCTTAATGAAAAGGTTCTGATCAGAAGGAACCTAAGCAATCTAGGGTTTTTTAAAATTTTAAAAATATCTTCATATTTCTTAGTATGATAATTAGTGGCAGTTTAATTTGATGAGTTTTTTGAAAATATTTGGGTTACTTTAATTACCCTTGCAATTTCCAAGCCTTAATCTTGCTCTATAGGAAATCTAGCTCAATCCTGCTGAATGTCCCAAATAAGCTCCAAGATGGTCATTTGGTCCGTCGGTGGAGAAGTGGCTTCGGCCTGGCCCAGCCTGGAAAGGAAAAACCATGAAAGAAGTTTTGTTAGATTTCTTGGGCCTTTGACGGCTGGACAAGGCAGACACAGCCCGCATTCACCAAGGCATCGTACTTTGTGTGTGTGAGTGCGCGCGCGCTCTGAAAACGGGAGTATCATGCATAACGTATACGGATACAGCCAAGAAAATCAAAAGGAAGTACATTACGGAGTGTACGGGGCAACTCTGCCTCCCCTACCTAGAGATGGTCTCCCGAATGGTTGGCAACAAAAGAGGCCACTCAATTTGCGGCCCTGTTGGCCTCTCTAAATACGTGCTTCGTCTGAAGCACCAACATATCAGAAACTATGGCTCGAATATCTTTTAGTAACGGGCGGTAATCTCCGACCCCCCTCCTCCGAACACCTACTGGATCCATCCAATGATTGTCGTAGGGTCGTACTTCATGCATCAAAATTTGCCACAATATCCAAGCTAGCCTGCATGGCCCAAATAAATCCCTGGGTATATCAGGCTACATTCAGCCTAACAATTTTTTGATTTCATGTTAAGGCCATGTCCTCACCCAGCCAATGCCTAGGTGTATTTGGAAAATTCAGTTTCAACTTTCATGTGGATGGTACAGTCTCGTGACATATTTGCAGTTGGAGAAACATTTAATATGGCATTTATTTTATATACATTTGTTCTCTTCCCCCGTTAAGAATAGTACCATTCGTTTTTGCGTCATATGGAAGATTTCTGATGTTCATTATTTAGTTAACTAGAATTGGCCTCGGCAATGCTTTCCTCCACAAGAATCCAATCTAGATTTCTACGGTATGGGAGGTCCCACCATCGTTCTTCCTCCTCGAGATAGATTTCCTTTCAGACAAGGGGCGAATGGGAACGACCCGTGATGGAATTACAGTAGTTGTTGCTATCAACGCCCGAACATAAAGGACAGGGAGACAGGCAGCATCCATGGCTGCCGCTTCTCACATGATGATGATGGAGACACGGACAGTCCTTACCAAGCCCCTAGAAATGGTGTTTTCAGGACAGGTTTAGTTTTTTTTCTTCTTTAAGATCATTATTTGGATATAATTATTGATATCGGATCTACATTATTGGCCGAGTTATGCTATACCAGTCATAAGATACCAACCGAAATTTCCATATATCAGTTATTGGATTTCGGTCGAGATCTCGATATCTGAAACCTGAGATATCAGTGGAGATTTGGAACCGAAATTTCCATATCTCAGTTATAAGATTTCGGTCAAGATCTCGATATCTGAAACCGGAGATATCAGGAGAGATTTTGATGTCTTGATTCCTAAGATATGGATGGAGATTATGATGTCCTTGTTCTAAGATATCGTCCAAAACCTTGGTATATCAGTCCCAAGATATTAGTGGAGTATCTCTACATTATTGTCCTAGATATCGGACAAGATTTTAATACCTCAGTCCTAGATATCCTCCGAGTTCTTGCTCCTTCCAAAAAAATTTTTACCTTCCATTACCAAGATAAACCCAGATTCTGATTCATCTCCATCTTCTTGTCCTCCTGCCAATATCATCAAGATCTTGGCTTTTAAAAATCTCGCATATAACTCAATACTTCATATCCATTTGCGGCCTAAAAATAATAGGGCAACTGGGCAAGTATTAGACAGTAATCAGGGTTTTTTATTTGATGACAATGGGATATTTTACCCACCCGTAGATCCAACCTCAATATATAGTTTGGGTCAAGTTAGGGTGGTAAATGACACACCTTTTGTTCAAACTTTTATGCGCAGTATTTGCTCAATGACTTAGTATTCTATTCTTAAATCTTTGCAATGTAGTTCAGTCTTATTCTATTCTTAAACTACCATTGCCAAAAATTAAGTTGTATCCACCCAACGCATGTTTCTATTAGTTCTAGTACTCTAATTACTTGAATATAAAAGTGACGACATGCAGAATGACTCAAATTTGTCCAGGAAAGTTAGAGGTTCATGCATCAATATTGTTGAGCTCTTTTAAGGGGATGAATCAACTCACAAGCATCAATTTTGGTAGCAAAATGTTGGACAAGACTAGATTACATAAACCATGTGCTGTAGTTGTTATAATTTTAACGGCTCTTTTTTTTTTTTTTTTTGCTAAAAGCGGGTTTTCATACAAAACGTGTACGAATACACCCAATAAAGTCAAAAAATACAATCTCACGGAGAGCCAGAGGCAGCTCCCCCTCTCCCACCCACAAGGTATATCCTGAATGATGAGCCGCGAAGGCAGCCACCCAGTCGGCTGCCCCATTGGCTTCTCGAAATACATGCTTCGCCTGAATGGCCACCCCAACCCCACACATCATCCCTATGTCCCGAACCAGGGGGTGGTCTGAGCCCTCACCCCTCAGCCCCTTCTGAATCCAACTGATGACTGTGGCTGAGTCGCCCTCCAAAACAATCGAGTCAGCCTGCAAAGCCTGCCTCGCATAACGAAGACCGGCCCAGGCAGCTCGTAACTCAGCCCCGGGGACCGACGTGCCGAACAACTGACAGCCCCCTGCTGCCACGACTCTGGAGTGCAGGTCCCGTATCACAAAGCCCGCACCGCCTCGCGCACCTCCATCCAAAACCGATCCATCGAAATTGACCTTGAGGAAACTCGGGGGTCGGGGTTCCCAGGTGAAAAACACCATCTGAGAAGCTGCCGAAGCAGAAAGAGAACCACAGGTGTCCCGAGCTATCAGAGGTCCATCTGAAGAGGATCTGATCTCCAATGCCTGTACGCGCGCTAGCTCCACCACGAACCTCGGTGACACCCTGCGCTCACCGAGGGTACGAGCGTTCCTTGCCAGCCAGATCTGATGTGCTGTGCAAGTCGCTCGAATAGCCTCCTGACATGTCCGAGGGCGGACCAACCACTGCTGCATCGTCTGTAAAAACTGAGGCCTCCCATGCCAGACCTCCTGCGGGAACCCTGCCCACTGCCATGCCGACCTCGCCCACGAACACTGGAAAAGCACGTGGTCGACCGACTCCTCCACACTGCATGTCCCGCACTCCGCAGGGATCTCACATCCTCGCCTACTCAGCGCTGCTCTCGTCGGGAGACGGTCCCACGCCACCTTCCATAGGAAAAGTGCAGCCCTCGGGTGAAGCCCTGACCTCCAGATCCAAGTGTAGTCCGGCCCTGGCTCATGCTCCTGCTGGATAACACCGTCGAGATCTCCCAGTCGGACCCTGGATCGGCAGGAGGTGCCCCAAACCCTAACATCAGGCCCCCCATAGCCTGGCACCGGAAGAGACCGGATCCTCTCAGCTAGATGTACCCCGAACAGCTGACGTAACCGGGCATCATCCCATGCTGACTCTCCTGGGGCCAGAAGATCAAAAACCCGCAGTCCCTCCGCCGCCACAGTATCAATCATGGTCGGCCAGCACCTCAGTGGGACAGTGTCCACCCATGAGTCCGCAGTCACATCAATACTCCGCCCATCGCCTACTATCCACCTGGTATTTGCCGACACCGTCGGCACATACCTCCTAATCTCACGCCACATGAAGGAGACTCGCCGCCCACTCCATGCCACCTCTGAGCCGTCACGTCCATATCTGGCGGCCATCACCTGACTCCACAGCCCGTGTGGCTCTAGCAGGAACCGAGCTGCATGCCGAGCAATGAAGGCCTCGCGACGCTCCAGCAGGGACTGCACCCCGAGACCGCCCTCGCTGGTAGGCCGGCATACGTGCTCCCAGGCTACCAGATGCACCCCGCGGCCTCCGCCATGTGACCCCCACAGGAAGCACCGCAACAGTCGCTCAATCCTCAGTAAGGTCGTCTTCGGAACCACAGTGTTGGCCATGAGATAAACTGGCATGGACCCCAACACTGATCTGATCAAAGTCAGTCTCCCCATCATAGATAGGAAAACTGCTCTCCATCCCTCCAACCTGCTCTCCACCCGCTGCACCAGGCTGGAACACTCTGCCACTCGTAATCTGCGGCCTGTGATGGGAACTCCCAGGTAGGTCAATGTCTCCTCCTGCTCAGGAATCTGCAAAATCCCACGAATCTCCTGTCTGACCCTGCTCTCCGTACTCGGACTGAAGCGGACAGCTGACTTTTGGAAGTTGACTCTCTGGCCCGACGCCATACAGTAGTCTGCTACCACCCTACGAAGGACCCGTGCATCAGAAACCCGCGCCCTGGCCAAAAGAAGACAATCGTCAGCGAAGAGTAAGTGGGAAAGAGGACTAGCCCCCGGGGCGGGAACATAGGCCTCCAACTCCCTACGGGCACACACCCTCTGCAAATCACGAGACAAAATATCAGTACAAAGAATAAACAAGTAAGGAGATAAAGGGCATCTCTGACGCAGCCCCATAGTAGACTCAAAGAAAGGAGAAGGTGTGCCATTGACCAAAATCGAAAACTTTGGCCCCCTGACACACCCCAGCACCCAGTCGATCCACTGCCTATGGTATCCGTACGCCTCCAGTGTCTGCTGAAGAAATCTCCATCTGATCCTGTCATAAGCTCTCTCCATATCCAGCTTAATAGCCATCAGGCTATGTCGCTTCGATGCTCGCTGAAGGTCCCACATCATCTCTTGAGCCAACAGAACATTATGGGCTCGTTTGGTTCGCGGGAAGCATTTTCCTTCCTAGGAATATGATTCCTGGGAAACAAATTCCTAGGAAGAGGATGCCTAGGAAAGTACTTTTGGCATGTTTGGTTGACCATGGGAAAGTGACAAATTTCCAAGGTGCTTATGTTTGGTTGGCCATCCACTTTCCTAGGAAAGTTATATATAATTCCTATTATGCCCTTAATAAAAATTAGTTTTTTAATGCCTCTTTAATGCTTCTTTAATGCTGAAGGGACGTTTTGGGAAAAAGTAAAAATGGAGTGATTCCCGTCTCATGGGAAAGTAACTTTCCCATGTTTCTCATGGGAAAGACTTTCCCATGAAATATGGGAATCACATTCCCATGGGAATACAACTTTCCCTTCTCTCTCCTTTGAAAACTCCAACCAAACAAGAGGCATCTCATTACTTTTCCGTTGACCACACTTTTCCCCCTTCTTTTCCCGCGAACCAAACGAGCCCTATAGGAAATGTTTCTGCCAGCTATAAACGCCCCCTGCTCCTGACTGATGATGCCAGGCAGAAGGGGCTTCATCCTCCGAACCATAATTCTGGCCACTACCTTATACAAGGTAGTGCACAGGCTAATGGGTCTGAAGTGACAGGGCTCGGCCGCCTCCTGACGCTTCGGAATGAGCGTGATGAAGGTAGCCTTCCAATCCCCTGGCATCACCGCCTGGGAGAAGAAGCACTGAATGGCCTCAACCACCGCTGTCTGAATAATACCCCAATATTTTTAACGGCTCTTTTGTTGTACAATCAAAATTGTACTGGCTGGTACCGGCAATTCCCAAGCTCAAGATGGGCAAAATGTGGACTTGTCTCTTTCTTTTTGTCGAGATAAGTAAATATAAATCTTTCATATGGATCCAAATTATTGAAATGCATTTCAGGATATGCTTATTCCATCAATAGTGGGAAATGGTAAGTTTCATATTCATCAGGAAATCGAAAAGCCAACGTTCAAATGAAATTTAAAACAAAGCAATACATGATTATAAAACGAGTGTACACTAAAGATATTCTGGAATGCATTAATTTCAGGCACCTTCTCTATGATCGTGGGCTATGGCAGAGGGGTTCCTCCATTAATTGTTGCTTACTTTTGGTGCCAATGCTTTCATGGTAGCCTAATTATTTGGATGAGGGAGGGAGAACAGTACTATTGGCAGCAAGAACAGGGTGGTGGAAGCTAAATAGCTTCCTCGTATTAATTCATTCCACCAAGTAGACCCGGCAAGCCTGCATGGTAACGGTGAAATCCTGCATGCCGGTGATTGCTGCGTTGGAGAAGGCTGTTGGGTTGGGTTCTCGCTGCCGACTTCAACCCCTTCACCGATCCAAGCTTGATTGAGAGGCAGTGCAAGAAGTTGATAGTGCTCATGACCCACTCCGACAAGAACCATGCACACTGCCGCCACGCCACCGACGGATGTTGCGGTCTGAAGCTTGTCATGGAGGCATGAAGGGTGATCTCCAGCAACCTGCAGGCTCGCCAAGAGGAGGCTCGCTCAACGCTGCAGTACTCGATCTGTGCTCATGTTCTAATGAGCTACCTGAGCCTAAGCAATCACGTTCACTTGGTGCTTATAGGGCCGGCCTAATCCTTAGGCGATTAAGATGGTCGCCTAAGGCCCCGGCCCAAAGAAGGCCTACTGCAGAAAAGGCCGCAAAGACCAAATGGAAGGGAATAAAGCCTCTCTGTGAGTTCCTCTTAAGCCGACCTACTGCATATATAAAAGGCCTCAACAAAGACAAAACGGCCTTAGGTCTTCAAATACATTAGGCTGCTCCTGTGCTTACCATCATAGATGCATGGCATGCACAATGCATGTTCCACCACATGCATATACATAGGGCCGCTTCTTTTACCCAGTGGCCTTCGCACCACCACCAACTCGTCAACCACCAGGAGCACCGTTCATCATGGCCTCCACCACTAGCATCACTGCCACCAGGAAGTGGGCAAGACTTGTTTGCATTTGTGGCTTGCAGCATGCCATATGAACCCTGGATGGCCCTTCAGCGAGGAGCCTTACTTCTGCAAGGGCGGTGGTTCACTCATTGTCAACAATGAAATGAGCTCACAAAGAGTCTGGTGGAGAGGGAAGGGAGTTTCAAGGGTTCGAGTCAGAGATGGCATCAGCCAGCAACTCCTCACTCTTGTCTCTCTTCCATCAGTTGCTCACCGGCCACTGACACGGGTGTGAGCTCATCTCCGTGCCATGAGAACCTCCTTCGCCCCCTCCAAGCATAGGATCGAACCCTGGTTCTCAGTAAGGAACAGCATGGAGTCGCATGCTGCTGCTCTCGCCGCCCAAACATGGGAAGAGAGACAGGCTAGCATCATCCATGTCTGCAATCTTTGAGAAGGACGGAGTCGACGCACAATCTTGACCTAGAAACAACCTCCTAACATTGTGTTTCCTAGGATAAGTCCACCCTTCTAGCCCTCCGGTTTATAGATGGGCAGTGATATATAGCAATATCTTGGTTTAGGTCAGGCTATAGCAATGAGTGATATAGGGATCATATTCCAATATATTTAGTAACGTATAGGGATCTATGTTACTATAAATTTAGTAACGCATAAACCATGCATATTAGACACAGGGTATAATTTTCACATTATGACAAGTCATTTTGCAATAAATTTAGTAACGCATAGGTTTATTGCAGCAATATATTTAGTAACGCATCAACCATGTGCATTACGCAAAAGGTTGAAGTTTTGCAATAACTATAGTAATTTTTCACATTGCGATGCATATATCAACGAATTTAGTGACACACTAGCTTATAATCTGCGCGATGCTCGGGGTATGTTTTTTTTTTAAATTGGTTTTTTAATTTGTAATACACTTGATGTAAGATATGCCTACAGTTGATATGTTTATTTAAAACATTTCAAAAAAAAAATATGTTACATGCACTTTACATATTTTCAAAGAAAAAAATTGGTTGGTTAGTTCCTATAAAATCAGTTTATATTTTGATGTTAATAGAACAAGGGAACAAATTTACATATGAACAAGGGATACGATAGTACTTACAGGGCATTTTTTGAATTGTACTAATTGGATGAATTTTTAATAAACAAAAATTTGCTCTCCTTAATTTTTCTAATTAAAAATTAAAAATTTTCTATTCCAAATTTTATGTATATGAATATTCTTAGGCTCTTGTTTCTACTTTTTGCCTCCTTTTTGTTGAAGATTAAAGTAAGTATCACTTTTATTAATATGTTGTTTAATTTATGTAGCGCTTCATCTTTAAATTTATAAAGTATTACCTAATTAAATTACCTTTTGACATATTTGTTCATCATTCTATGTTTGTTTTTTTTCCTCCTCTCTCTTGTGTTATTTTTTCAATTTCATGTTTGTTTATAGCTACCATATTGTTCTGTTATTTGATTTGGTCCATAAATATTCTCTTACTACAGATATTACCTTATCAAGTTCTATTTTATGGTTTCATGATTGTAATATTTACTTTAGATGTTATCCAATATGTTAGATGAATTATCCAATGTATAGATGAGATTTATAATTATGAATAATTATAATTGATCCTTCATAATTATAAGTATTATGAAAACTTATATTGTACAGACTCAATATATAGATATACTTATATTTTTGATAAGCACAGCATGCAAGCATCTAAAATTATAGTGATCCATACACCTTAGCAAAACCCATCGGTTCTCAAAAAGCTTTTACCATGAGACATTCTTTTTAAATTAAATGGTCGTCATCAAAATAATAGCCGCATCCAACCACAACCTAGATTTTAGAATAATTATAGAATTTCAAATTAAATAGTCACTATTGGTAAAACTAATTCCTCAGGACAACATAGAAAATGAGGGAAGGAATCAAGGAGATAATCTGCACCCAATTTCCATCAAAATGAATAATTTCGAGTATCAAAAATGTTAAATTGATGGAATTCGATATACCTATATGTTTTTTATTATTCCTAAGCTAAAAATGTCGATGGTCTGCATGTAAATACGATGGAGATTCAAGGGTATTTTAGTCATCATATGAGAATTAGAACTTTCTTTGTTTCTCTAGAAAGATTGCTGGTTTCTTTGCTCCTCTTGCATTCATCCCAGATTGACTCAGTTGGAACGATGCATATGCCCCCAAAATATTAAGCCTTGATGGGAAACATGAGGGTGTTATGGTCTTTTGGTGAGGTATGAACTTAGATGGTCTCGTGGCTTCGCGAAGAAACTATAGACCGGTGGGAAGTTTTTTTTTATTTTTTTGGTACAATAGCTGCTCATCCTACTTTAATATAGGTGCAGCCAATAGAAGCAAAGGCTATAATCTGGCACAAATACGAAGAGGCCTCCTAATGGAGAAATTTTTGGGGCACTGAAGAATCGCAACCATCTGATATATTTAGGCTTCCTTCTACCCACCAGGGTTTCCAAGGCTCGTCACGTCGATCGCGTACACGAGATGGACCGCAAAGCGCCCGCCATGATTCTCTCCATTCATGGTATCACATCTGCCGTTCATGCTCGAGCGAAGGGTTTCCATGAGGCCACCTTCATGCAAGGTAGAAAGGCAAGATGATCATCCTCGGATAGAAAAGCCACATGGAAACAACGCATTCCGAGTCCTCTAGTTTCCTTCATATTTAATTTCTAAACAATATCTGATAATGCTTCTCTCTTTTTTTTCGTTGCTTAAAAGGATGCTTCATATAGTATGTGTATGGATACACCTAATAAAATCAAAATACGACAGCTCGCGGAGTGCCAGTAGCAACTCCCTCTCTTCGGACCAAAGGATGTACCCTGAGTGGTAGCCCGCGTAGGCAGCCGCCCAATCAGCCGCCCCATTGGCTTCTCTGAATATATGCTTGGCCTGGAAGGCCCTTCCATCTCTCATCATCATCCCTATGTCCCGAATCAAGGGGTGGTCTGTGCTCCCATCTTAATAATGCTTCTCTTTTAAGAAAAAAAAATTAATATGAATTGCTGCTCATGGGCGACATTTTTCATCCACATCCCCCATATACGTTATTGGAGGCTTTTAGTCCTCCCATACCCCGCTTAGGATTTGGAAAACTTGTACAAGCTGGACTCGCAGCACCTTTTTCCCCCTCTTTTTTAAGGTCCGTAACAGAGGTCTTTCAATTTAGCACGAATGAATGCGATACCTTCCAATCTTGTACACTGTAGATAAATATTTAACCAATGTAAGATGCCTGCCGAATATTTAACTATTTTTAGCACAACCACCGAACCACGCCTTAGAAAATTATTACAGTAAAGAAAAGGAAGCATATAGGGTAAAACACTGCATTTAAGCCAAGCATGCTCCAGGTACCTTGGTCCAGCTGTTATTTAAGACCTTGGGGATAGGGTCTAAGTCGCATACGGGGCGAATTCTGATCTAAAATTAATCAATTTAAATTTGATCTATTTATTAATTAAGTTAAAATTATAAATCTAAATTTGACCTATTTATTAAACTGATTAAATGGATTAGAAGAGTTAGACAAATTTTTAACAAATTAAATGGGTTTAAATAAATTAAGCACGCTAGATTGAATAGGTCAGAAATAGGTTAAGCAGGTTTCAAACAGATTTAACATATTTTAAATAGGTTAAATGGGTTGGATCATGATCCGATTTAATTATTAAATAGATCAAAACAGATTAAACAGATCAAAGATTTAAATCTGAACCAAATCTATTTAATAAATATATTTAGATGAATTGACCTACTTATAACCTAAATCTATTTATGGCAAATTCAAACCTACCATAAGTGTGTCATTTGTGGGTCAAATTAAATGGTCAGATCAGAAATTGCACCTCAAATCTCTTCCTCTTTTTCATTCGCTCGTCCAACGCAATGATGTCCATCAAATGAGCTCTCCTTTCTACCAAACCACAAAACTACCTTCACTCAAGAGGCCTTTCCATGTAGACTTAGGATGCCACTATACATGTGATGGATGGATATATTAAATGGATACCCAGGCTGTGGATCTACTTGATTAATGGGAACCTAAGTAAGCAAGCCTAGATATAATTCAAAGCCCACTAACTGACCTAGCAACCACATCCTCATATACGGAGACATGAGAAAAAGTGACAAATTACAATAAGCATCTTAAACTTTTTCTTTAAAAAGAGAGAGAGAGAGAGAGAGAAATCTACGTCATAATAATGACAAATATATTGTACTGCCGTAGGGTCATGGACTGGAAATCTTTTACCTTCCAATACTAACTTATCAGCATTTGCGCATGCAATCCTACGTACCAACATTGTACTGCCACAGGATGACAGAAAAGGCACAAGCAATCTTATAATACCGATATTAATAAAGTCTTTTCACAAAAAAATATTAATAAAGTCCACACGCATCACATCCTTTCCTCTCTTCCAGAAGAATAACCATCACGTTAGTTGGCACCCAACAATCAAGTTACTATGATGGCAATTAATGGCGTTAGACTTTTGGAAGCTGTTTGAAAGAAACCAGCCTATCCAGGATCTCTTCTACACAGACGTGTAATGACCGGTGCTGGACTTGCCAACAGAACGGTTGAAGATAAGCTCCAAATTATATTACACTAAATTTTTGCAAACGTTGGATGAATGAATATTGATTTGTGTGGCCACATCTTAAAGTTCTCATCGACGTCTGCTTTGCGTCAAACCCAACGACACGGAGTCCCTCCCAGCTGATTCCACGGAACAAGTAGAACATTTTTGACAAAGTACGCTGAATGCAAAAGCTTGGTTTTTGACCAGTATTGATATTGTTTTAGAACGCTGTTTCTGTTCTTTGGGAGAAGTCAAGCAGAGAGGGGAACCTGCCTGCATTCTTTCCTCGCTGCCCCACTTTTGTTTTCTTCGAGCTTTATCTAGCTACTATTTTAATCAAATCAATCGGCAACAAGCTAGCAGCATCCTTAAAAAAAAAAAAAATCTGGCACAGTTGACCAGAGCGATTCATTTATACTCTTGACTGCCGCAGCTCAGTCAAGTGGAGACTCGTTCCCAGTGGCAACGCCCGAGTCATACGTTACAGGATTGTCTACTCTGAAAAAATTTAAAGCAGACTAAGAAGAAGCTTTACCCATTTGCTTTTGCTAGAGAAAGGATCAATACCATGTTTTAGTATATTATAACCCAACATTCTCAAGTGGATGTTGTTCCAGTCTATGATGTTGGAGTCCACATCTTTTCTGAGGGTGTTTCGTATTTTATCACACAGTAGTTGATTGAACTCTCTAATCTTCACTTGTTCTCTCTGCTTATAAAAATATCTGCTGTAATATATCAATAAAGGGTTAAAGACTAGTACAACATTTATGGAATTAAATTTTACAAAAATAATTATATGGAGGATTGTATGACCTTTCATGATTCCTCTCGTTGCGCTCAAAATAGTTCGGATATTGGTATATTTATATTTGAATTCATATTTTTCAACAAATATGAAATATAGATGCGGATATTAAATAGATATCAAAATTAAATTTTATATTTAAGAAATTTGGATTTGCTTAAAATCTTCCTTACCCTCTACCCATACACTCAATCCATCCTTTCAATTGTACTTCCAATAAGATCGAGTCCACTTGAGCACTCTCATGTCCTCTCTTTCCGACAGTGTCATGGCAAAGGTTGTTGGCATGACAAGTTTCCGAGCTCTAAAAAAAATATTCATATGCTCTAAAAATTATATATTCATATAATTTTAGAAAGGGCATACCCTCTAAAAAAAATACTTATTTTGTATGTACACTTTTCTTTATATATATATATATATATACTCATACCATCTAATGCCGCTAAAAATAAATAATTTAAAATTAAAATGACTGAAATACCTTTACGAGTAGATGCGCAAAAAGAAAACTTTATAAAGATATACATGCAAATAGAAACTTTGCAAGGATATTTATGCAATTACGCATACCTAAATGGGTATACATTTAAAAAATTCAATAAAAATGATCAAAATTTATTAAAGATAATTCAACTATTTTTAATTTAAAAAGTGGCAAAAAATTATTAACATTATCATATCACGTGATTTCATGTTAATATCAACTCTTATTCGGACTTTGAATAGGAGTTGGGACTATAGAGTGCCTAGGATCCAGGTTAGGAGGTTCACTATTGGTGGCTTTGTTATTCAAATATCCCGATTCAAATTCAGAAAAAATGAATGTATCCAAATCCATATCATTGTTCAGAAGATTTTTGAACTTAATAGCTAGATTTGTATCCAAATTCGATTGGATCAACAAAGCAGTATCCGAATCATATGTAAAAATGAATACAGTTGAATATAATCCGATCCAATTTCAGCGTGACGTATAACTGTAACATGCAATCAGCAATTAGTTCGGTCGGTGTCTCCTTCTGAATCACATCTCCAAAGTTGAATTTTCATTCATTCAAAATTGGTAGCATATAATTGAACAAAATTGTCGCGGTCTTGGTTAATTCTCCGGTCAACAATCAAACACGGATACTCGAAATTCCAAAACAATCGAACGCGTGAACTCCTCTGCAGAGACTTCAAAACGCCGCCCACCCCTGGCTCCGTTCATATTAATTATTCCAAGGGCAGGCATTAGCCAAATATTGAAGAAGGCGACCAACCAAGGAAAAAAGTTCGTTGAAGCCTCGTCGCCACCACCTAACCTCCCACCCCTTCCTCCTCGTAGATGGATACCAAAACTATGGCGGAAAATGATCAGGTGAAGCCCTTCACGGCGCCATCCCCCACCGTCAACCCAATCAACAGCGATGAAGAAGGCGGCGCCACCGGGTGGCGACCGGTCCGTTATCTCCGCAAGCGGCGTTGCGCCCTCTGGTGCTGCGGCTGCTGCGGCCTCACCGTCGTCATCCTCGGCATCGTCATCCTCATTCTGTCCCTCACCGTGTTCAAGGTCAAAGACCCGACCCTCACCATGAACTCCATCAGCCTGAGTGGCTTCGACTCGGGTATTTTTTCGGGGAACGACCCCGGGTCGCTGAACGCGACGCTCACCGCCGACATCTCGATAAAGAACCCGAACGTGGCGTCGTTCAAGTTCGACAACAGCACCACCGAATTCTACTACCATGGAAAGACCGTCGGGGTGGCGTACGCGCCGAACGGCAAGGTTTCGGCCCACCGGACGGTGCGCATGAACGTGACGGTGGACGTGCTCGTCGACCAGGTGCTGCTGCGGACGAACGGGACGATGAGCCTGATCACGGGCAGTGAGTTGAGCCTGACGAGCTACACAGATTTAAATGGGAGGGTGGACGTGCTAGGGATTTACAAACGGCACATAGATGTGAGGATGAACTGCAGCATGAACTTGGAGGTGTCTGCCCTGTCGCAGGAGATCACGAACACGGTCTGTGCGGCCAACGTCGAGTGAAGGAAGAGAGGAAGTATCGAAGAGGGGAATGGGATCCATGCTTGATTGATATCTAAATACTCTTTTTTCTTTTTCCTTTTTTGCCTCATCGATGTTGTTATTGGAGATTTGTGCATATAATTATATTTTGGTTATGCGATTGCGTTCGAGCAATTGCAAGTATCGATTGTGACATTGCAAGAATTTTCCCAATGAAAAACTTAGAGATTAGGATTCTATTGATGCGAGCTGGTGCCTGGTTGTGATGAAAAATTGCTCAGTTCTCTAAAATCTAGAAGGTGAATCCAACCCACTTCAAAGAGAGAGACTGTCGGATTACATCCTTCCCTCCAGCCCTCGCCGCCGTTCTCCCTTTGGGATT
Source organism: Phoenix dactylifera (assembly GCF_009389715.1). Lineage (NCBI taxonomy): Eukaryota > Viridiplantae > Streptophyta > Magnoliopsida > Arecales > Arecaceae > Phoenix > Phoenix dactylifera. The sequence continues at coordinate 940,302 of NC_052402.1, forward strand.
CTCGGAACTTACTGTGGCTGAGAAGCCGCCGCCCCCTCCCCCTTTCGTTCTTCTCTCCCTCCTTTTTCCGGTCCCTTCTTCTTCTCTTCCTTGGTGTCAGAGTTCTTTGGGGTGAGCCTAAACCTAACGACAGTGGAGCAAGGCGATGAGGCGGGAGGTGTCGAGTTGATTGTTACGTCGAGATTAGGCCCCGGTACCGATGGGATTTTCCAGATGGACTAGCTTCCCTTGATAAGGTTTTGAAGTTCTCTTTTCCAGATGGGATTTTCCGGCCGCTGACTTTGTTGGAAAGAGCAATTCAAGTGAGTCCAGGGCCTCCTTGGAGGAAGCCAATCCTAGTAGACTGGATGCGAAAGACTCGTTTAGGGTGGCATTAATGCATGCTTCGACAAACTGATCGATCGGTTTTTCTCTAGGACTAGAATTATTGTTGGGAACTTGGGTTGTATGATTTGTTGATGGAATGGTTATCAGGGTCAAGTTGTTATACCATCAACATACGCAATTAAGTTAGTATTACTAAGTCTGATTTGGATTTGGTCTTTCCACCAAGAGGCGGTTTGATCCATGGGTAGATCGAGAGGCGCCGCATTCGCCTAAGAGACGATAAATGTCATGGAGCAATCCCATCTCCCTGATAGCACTCCCGAGACCCTGGATCCCCTTGATCACTATCGTGGAGTCCCTCTCGAAGATGATACGGTCCACCCTCAGCATCCGTCTCGCATAGGAGACACCTTCCCAAGCAGCTCTGATCTCGACACCGGCGACAGACTAATTGAAAATCCGCTGTCCTCCGGCTGCCACAAGTCTGGCCTGTGGATTCCTGATAACAAAATCGATGCCGCAACAACTATTCTCCTTAACACTATCGTCGACATTTATCTTGAGAAAATTAGGGGATGGGGGCTCCCAGAAGACAAGCATAAACCTGGATGCTGTTAGAGCGGAATAAGAGCCCCAGATTTTTCTAGGCAACCTAAGAAAAGATGAAGCAGTAGTATCAAGGACCTCCGCCGCATGAAGTAAGACCCTGTCCACCACCGCTCTCGGGTGCGCATCTCGGTCCTCAAATATTCGAGCATTTCTATCTAGCTAGCAATAGCAAGCTAAATAGGCCACCCGAGTCCCTTGCTCCAGAAGTCTACGTCGTTTAGAGGACTCAAGCAAAAAGGTCAGGAAGTCCTCTGTCGATATCCATCCCGGACGCAGCTCCGTTGAGGCCAGGATGCACTCCTAGATCATAGCAGCCCGCTAATAGCCAAAAATGATATGGTGGATAGTCTCCTCCGCCTCCTGACAGGCCCAGCAACCCGGAAAGATGTCCACCTCCCGCCGTGCTAACACTCCTTTGGTGAGTAGACAATCCCATGTCACCTTCCAGACAACTAAGACCACTCGGGGGTGGATGCGCAGCCTTCAGATCCACCTCCTTTTGGAAGATAGTTGCCATACCTACATTGATTTGAAATCGTAGAGCTACGAAATAGCCTGCATTTTTTGATAGTTTTCAAGCAATAAAAATAAAAATAACGATTGCATAATCACTATATATGTCCGCCATTTATGTAATAGAGAAGTTCTCGATGGATTTCACTCTGAATTTAAATCTTGACTTTGAATTGAAAATCTTGTGACTAAACCAATGTAAATTTGAGCAAACCAATTTAAATTTAATTCTTTACTATCTATTTAGCCTTGTCATCCATAATTTTCCTTCTAATATTGAGGAATGGATCCATTCATGAACCTTCACCATACCACGCAAATCGGATAACATCTTCTATGTCCATGTTACATGTGCAAGCGCTAGATCCTCATTGGAAGGCTCCCGTGGATTTACTCCTTTTAAATGAGCTGAGCCTTGGATCCATATCCTCTTATTTAGGTAGTAGTTAGGTCCATTTCCAGTCATATTGCACGCGACTCTTTTTGACTTATGAGCTGATCCCTACCAACTCTATCCGTCATCGACAATTTAGCATACAGTCTGCCACGTTTTCATAGTGCTGGTCACGGCCATAAAGATTAAGAATGCAGGACCATGGCTCAGCCATTTGAGTCCAATCAGCTCAGCAACTTCCTGTTTCCCTGTGTACTGTACTGTATTATTGCATGCACCTGGCCACGGCCATCTTTTGAACACCTCAAAATGTCTCTAAAAGCCTTTCCACCAGAGTGCAGAGTTTCCGCTCTAACTCTCCAAGGAAAGAACAAATAAATGTATTTATGCCATGCAATTATTTTTGAACTCCGACATAGAGCTGCGGGTCACTAACCAGAAAGCGACCATCAACTAATGTGCATATATTCTGCCAAAAGAATATCAATAGTAAAATCTGAATAGCAAATGGAAGTATGGTATTGGCTCCTAAGAATATTAGGTTGATGTTGAATATGTCAATATTTACTATTAAAATAATTTTAAGAATCACATAACAATATGTACCGGCTCATAATATTTTTTTTTATTAGCATAGTTTTGTATCGATTTATATTATGTTTTTTCTTTGTTAGCATAATCTTATTAGAATGATTTTAGGAATCATGTAACAACTTGTATTAGCCAGTAATATTATTTTTTTTTGTACAAAGTCTGTATACTAGTATATGTAACTCCTGATATGTAATGAATATGATAGAATAAAAAATTAAAATCTTTTTTTCTCTCTTTTTTTATTTTCTTTTTTTTTTTTGGCAAATATTTTAACACTTACCCTGAGGTACAAAAGAAGTTTAGTTTGATCCATTGAAAATAAAAGTGTTGTTAATTTAAGGATGAAGTTAAGTTGGGCCTTTGAGATAGGAAAGAATTGCAGGGAAGTAGATAAAAACCAAAACGAGGACGTTGAGCCTTTTAGACAGCAGCTTGAAGGGATATTTCTTCAAGCAATATTGGATAAGGCCTATTTTCACTAAAAAAATGTGAAAAAAAAACTGCTGTAGGCATGTGTATTTTGGCTCAAGTTTCAAATAATGCATTATTCCTTTGCTGGCTTTAGAGAATCACTTCAGTTTCTCCAAAAATTGACACCATCACAACTCCATAGTTATATAGAATTCAAAACAACATAAGAATGGCCTTGCAATACGAATACAGTGCTTGTTCGGTCCCAAAATCATTAATAGATTTTTCCAAAATGACGAATGTTTTGATCGATCACCGTGATATCCATTTGGAGAGAGAGAGAGAGAGCTCCAAGTCATCCACGAACGCTACTTCCTCGGAAAGTTTCTATATTAGGGAGCAATAGATTATGACATTCTAATTAACGTAATAAACTTTAACCCGGCGGCAAAGCAATTGTTGGTACCGTAAATAACCCACCAAAGATAGGAGTCATCTCAACCGTTGCTCTGAGCCAAAAACATCATTAGATCGACCAGAATCCATAGTAGAGAGCAAAGGCAGCACCTTTATTCACGGAGGATCTCACGCGAGCGTACGGTAACCCGACAAGCGGCTCTTAAAGGAGAGGGTCAGATTCGCGCTACCTCTGACCGCAGATTTAAAATAGAAAACCAAGGGGCCCAGACACGACTGGCTCTCCGTTACCAATATAGACCATACACGGTGCGACTCTAAAACGGGCTCTGCAAGAGCTTGGCTGCACAGCGACTGTGTGAGCGAGCGAGTCAAGAGAGAGAAGGCCGAAAAAGGTCATATAGAGATAAAGGTGCAGAGGTTTTCTTTCGGGAAAAGAAGGGTGGGTGTGCGAGAGAGAGAGGAAAGTTCTCTGCTTTAACTTTTTGGTGGTCTACCACCCTTCCCTTCGGTTCTTTTCGCCCCGCACAAGTTAAAAACAGAGGGATTTCTTGTTCCCGACGACCTAAAACCGAACACTTCGCACGCAGAGAGAGAGAAGGGAAGTGGGGGTAGGGAGCAAGGCCAGGTGCGGCCTTAAATAAGACAATCAAAAGGACAAGACTGTGTTTCCAAGAATCATTTAGATCTTTGTCTTCTTATTAGAAAAGGAGAGAGAAGAGAGCTTGTCCGAATCCATCTCACCATCATATCATAACGTGACTTCCCTTGCTCCACTTCAGCCTAATGGCGGACGCATCTGGCAAACTAGTTGAGAAAAAGAGAACTGGGGGGAGAGAGAAGGGGCGGGGTAGGGAGGAGGGAAAAAGAGAAGAAGAAAACAGCTCCTTGACAAAGTTACAATGGATCTAATAACGAGTCTCGTAGCCTGCTCTTTTCATATGGAAAGCGCAAAAAAGGCAAAAAAGAAAAAAAGAAAAAGATACAACTACTTCACAGGGGATAAAAAGAGATCTTTTGCCACGCTTCTACTCCAAAGACAAACATAAAAGAGCGAACATTTCTATTTTTCGTTTTCCTTTTCCTTTTTCCTCCTCCGTTCTACCAAAAATTCGAACGGAAAGTGGGAGTCAAACGCCGTTGCCCAAGCCTTCCAGTGATCTCCCGTCCCCCGGATCGCTCCTCGACCGGACCAACGGCAACTCGGTCCCTGTAACAAATTTTTTTTTTAAAAAAAAAAGGGTCAGAGGAAACATATAAGACATTAGCAGCGGTGACCGGGACCGGCCGGCGTGATCGGAGTCGAATCCATACCTTTCTCGGCATTAAACGAGCGTTTACAGTGGGCGATGGCGCTCTGAATCCCGTCTTGCTGCTCGAGTAGCGAGTCGTCCCGCCGCCGCGGAGGCGGCGGTGAGCGGACTGCGGCCATCGCCGACGAGGCCGAGCGGCTCTTCCTCAGGTGCCTAGCGACCACCATAAACCCCGCCGGAGTATTTCCAGCTTGCCGCTTCTGATCCCGACAAGCGCCTACCGCCACCGACCCCCTCTCTCCTCCATCAGTCTTGGCGGAGCTCACCTTTCTGCTGCCAACGGAGCTCAGGGATCCGGAGAACCGGAGCTTCTCGCCGTAACGTTTCGACACCCTAACGTAGAGCGGTTTGATCTTGTTTAGGTACTTTTGAACCACGTCCTTGGAGAATCTCTTCTCCTCCGAGGCCAGCGAGCCGTCGGCGGCGTGGAATTTCGACGATCGACTGCTGCCGGAGCTCCTGGAGCTGTTATCACGCGTGAATAGCGACACGATCGGCACCTCCTCCGCCTTGAATTTGATAAAGAGCTTCCTCTGGTGCTGCTTCCGTGACGCCTCCATCGGTGCCGGAGAAGCGACATTGAGCTCCGCCGGCGAGGATTTCGTCTTCTTGAGCCCGAACGCGAAGATTCGGAGCTTGGTGGCGGAGCGAAGGAGGGAACCACCAAATTGGGGCTTGGAGTCGGGCTCGGAGGGGGCGAAGGCCAGACAAGAGGGCTCCAGAGGAAGAACTCGCCCCTTGAAGAAGAGATCGTCAGAGGGGAAGAAGGAGAGACTGCGATCGGGCTGAAAGCTGCCGCGTTTATAGCTTTCGTTGGATCGCATCGCGAAATCAACCTCTTTCTCGTCCTCCTCTGACTCAGATTCCGAAGTGGAGTAGTCTTTGTAGTCTTTCTCTCCTCCCACCTCTTCTTCGACAGGAACGTTGAACTCGAGATCGATGAAGGAGCCATCCTCCTCCGTCTCGCCGTCGTCGTCGTCGTCGTCGTCGTCCGACTCGGAAGAGGAGCGGAGGACGGAGGCGGCGACTGTGGTGGTGGCGTGGGTCGGAGCTCCAGCGGCCGAAGACAGCGTCCCGCCACCTCCCTTCCAGTTTTTTAGCAAGCTGATGAGTTCCATGGTCGGGAGAGCTACTCGTGCTCTCCCTCTCCCCAGGGACGGGGGTTTAAAAGAAGCATAAAGGAAAAGGCGAGCTCGCGACTCACAAGTCCCGTTCAATGATTTAATTGGAGAAGAAAAAGTGGGTCCCCTGACCGTGTCAGCAGCCGTAATAATAAAATGACATCCTATGAGACAATATATACAACAAATTTTATGAATAATCAACGATCAGCCATCCTTTTTTACAACATTCGGGAGGTTGGACGGTGGATTTGAGAGAAGTTGGATTGGGCCGCAAAACAAAGTCTTTTGGATTTTGAGCGAGCTTGTGATGTGCAATGGCGCTCGAGTAAAGCGGCAAAGGTGAAAGGGTTTTGAGGGCGTGGGGTGGGGGTGCGGAGAAGCTTCGCAAAAGCGGGCCAAAGGCGTCTTTTGCCGGGAAAGGGAGCGTGGATGGCGAAGCCTTCGGCTTTGTGTGATGAATGAGAAGGACGAGGGATGGTGTAAACTAAAGGAGCATCAGGTGATTGTCATCTGATTGCAGGATATGGGTTGTTGATTCAAACAAAAGTTAAAATTATTATGAAACTAATAGAAATTAGAGTTAGTTTCTATGGAGGTGAAGGGTCGTATGTCAGAATGGCACGAGTCCAAGCCTATTGGGCGCCAGTCTGAATATTGTTTCTCTGGGTCTTATTGGTTTTGAAGATTGATTTAGGGGGTAAAAATGATAGGAGAGCATTCAAACATGAAATATTCTTTATATCTGAAGACTAAGCATGAGCTAACCTAAACTTCTATAGTTCCATGCCTTTTTGATTTTTATGAATTTTATACCCCGATTTAGATGGGAGCTACGGTAGAAGGTAAGGATGATAATGCTCAACCGTTTAACTTATTCCATCCCATTGTAGATCATACTAAATTACTTATTAATAAAGTGGTTAGGTTCTGATATGGATTTTTGATATGTTTAATAAATATATCGGGTTAGACTTAATAAATTTTTTATCCGACCCATCTGTATCTTGCTTGATCTGAACCAATTGCCATCTATAGCAAAATATAGCTTTACCAAGTAGGCAGAATATTCGAGCAATGTTTTGGCGCATACACATAACCACACATCTTTATGAGATCATCTAGATGTCTCTGAATTTAATAGGATGTACAATGAGAGGAGCTCTTTTAATGTTTGGATAGCTATGAATTTGAGAGGGGCCGCATCCTTGATGCTATTACGACGATATCACAATCCAAACGGTCGTGTCCCATACTCTGAAACTCATACTTATTCTGAAAAAACTGCATTACGCTTCAAAAATTAAATTTAAAGCTAATTTTAAAATGAAGAGCCTGCTTGCGCATTTGGCCAAAAAAAAGAAAAAAAAGTTCATAACCAGGATAAGCGAATGATGCTTCTTTTCAAGATAGAAAAAGTCATGAGCTTTAATCACTAAAAATGATAGTCATCATATAACTACCCCGAAATAAATTATTGAAATGATCAGAAGATAATTTTTTTTTATTCTCTCCTCGCTTCGTTGTGAGTCGTGACATCATAAATACTTTGATCCGCGCTGACACTGCGATTCCCTAATATTAGGCCCTCTCAAAGACCCGGTGCCGAGGCCAGAAACTCGAGTAACGTGAGCGGCTTTTCCGCGTTCACGGGCTCAGGGGTCCATTCCGACCGTACCCTTTCTTACTCATCATATTGGGTGGACCGTAGACTTGGACCAGCTTCTGCGCCAATCTGAACGCCCCCAGGATCATTTCGGTGAGAAAACCATGAAAGAGTTCCAATGGTCCCTCCCAAATAAAAACTAAAGGATATGCTCCCTTGTTTTACTTGAACTCAATATCTTGATGGACGACTGATAAGTTCTATCATTTACTCAAATGTTAGCTCTGGACCCCCTAAAAAGTAGAGCATTCGGGATGCAGATGCCACAGCTCCAGCCCCAGTCCCGGAACGCTTCTGTAGCCTTCTCTGCTATTATTTGACTGAGAAGTGTGAAGCAGAATAGTTTTCTATCACTGGGTAATAGGCCAAAGACATTGATCATGATGTTTTCAACTGGGTGAGCCTTTTTTCGGTCAAAGACAAGGCATTACCTTTCGGGAGAGCTCAAAATTGATACGATTAGTTTTGGAGGACACTTTGCTGTGTGCTTCCCTTCTGCAACAACCATTCCTAGCTTATCATCTTGATCAAAACCAGTTTGCTGCTTGCCGAGGTCCGACAGGCTGACACTTATGTCTCGGGAGAGAGAAAGGAAAGTTCAGGCCACCAACTCACTTGGAAGTTTGATAGATTGGACCATACGAAAGCAGAGGGGTAAGTGGGTTCGGTAGGACTAAACCAAAATGAATTTGGAGAACAGGTCCATACTAGGGTGGGTCGTGGGATGGACCCACCCATCAAAGGCTGAGATTTGGTTGGGTTTAGCTAAGAAGAACCTATGTTGTTGTGCTCTTCGGTTCATCTAGGTCATAGGCTGAGTTCACTATAATATTATTTGCCACAATCCAAAATCTTATCCAAAAAAACTTGCTAAAAGATATTATTTGGATTTCTTGACTCTATAAAAATATCAAGATCTATCTAGTGCATAGCTGATGTGGAACTAAACATACGTCCGCATGGATTCTCACACTAATACCATAAGAACAAGGTCTACAATTTAAGTCTAAGTGGTATAACAAATTCATGTCACCTTAGATTTCCAAAAGTGAGCATAGAGATAGTGGAATGGGAGTTTGGACTGGGGATTTGCTTGAGTTGGGGCCTTAAAACATCAACTCGGTGCCCAAAATTCAAATTGGGTCCTTATTCCATGATTCGAGTTGCTTCCAAGGTTGAGTCTCCCGCAGGATGGCTTTATGCATGTTATTTTTCATGGCAAATTCTCGTCATTCATTCATGAGATAGCAAAATGGAGTTGAATGTGCTATTCCATGGTATCCGTAGAATTATCTTAATCTAGTTAGATCTAGTTAGGCGAGACAGAATGTTAGATTACACAAAAGGTTGCCGTTCAAATTTTCAAAAACTTTTTATTTGGCTTAGTAATTGATATAGAAAGGGATAAAGTGTGCTTTTTTTTAGATTAACCCCTTGTTCTCGGACAGGGCCGGCTCAATCCTTAGGCGACTGAGGCGGTCGCCTAAGGCCTCGACCCAAAGAAGGCCCACCGCAGGGAACGCTTCAAAGACAAAACGAAAAGAAAAAAGGCCTTCTTAGTGAGTTTGCCTTAGGCTAGCCTACTATAGAGAAGGCATAATAGACAAAACGGAAAGAAAAAAAAGGCTCTCATTAGTGAGTTTGCCTTAGGCCCCCCAAATGCATTGAGTCGTTTCTATCGTCGGAGACCTAAATATCTATGAGTAACTACACTGCAGTGGAAAAGGAATTTAGAACTCGTTTGGTTTGTGCAATGAATTTTTTTTACTAAAATATTTTTTTAGGGAAGCTGGTGCATGGGTATATAATATTTGGAAAGATGATTTTTATATGTTTGATTGATCACGAAAAAATGACACATTTCAGAATGACCAATATTTAGTTGAGTATCTATTAATCTGAAAAAGTTATATAAAATATCTATTTACCCTTATTACAGACAAAGACTTTACTCCATTCTATCTAAAAGTTTAAGAATATTTTTTTTAAAAAAATATCCCACTTACCAGCCGGTGGGAATTGGACTTTTCTATGTCATATATGGATTTTTCTTTAAAACGCGGGAATATTATTCTCATGGGAAGACTACTCTCTCATTTCTTTTTTTTTTGAAAACTTCAATCAAACAATGAGGCATTTCTCTAAATTCTCGTTGACCAGACTTTTTCTCTTCTTCTTCCTGCGAACCGAACGAGTCCTTAACAAACAGTAGAACAAAAAATCTAAGGTAACAAAAAAAATCTTTCCACCGCTTGATCTTGACATGCGGAGACATCAAACACGACTTTTTTAACAACCCAAGACCTCACCCAAAATGGCTTGCCAGAAAGTATTATTTGGGTTTCTTGATTCTATATAAGTACCCAAGATCTACCTAGCGAATAGTCGATGTGGGACTAAATACATATCCGCATGGATCCTCGCATATTCTCTCTGTTTAAACCTAAACTTTTCGGGTTCAAATCCATTCAAATCTAATTACAAGCACCACAACCGACCCGTGGTCAGTTCCAATGGATCCGTGCTGCAGTGTCTCCTAGTCCACATAGGTTATAGGCTAGGTCCATTCTGATACCATTTCTAACAACCCAAAACCTCACCCAAAATGGCTAGCCGAAAGATATTATTTAGTCTCCTTGATCATATATGATTATCTAAGATCTATCCAGCGAATAACCGATATGAAAGTAAATACACATCCACGCGGGTCCTTGCAACCTCAATATCACAGTTGGGCAATAATCCTTAATCGACAAAAGTGGCACTTAAATTACAAATCAATAATGGCAATTAGCTCCATAAGGTTTAATCTATGCTCCCACTCGAGCTTTCGCAGCTGCTGCAAACGGATGCTTCTGGTTTTCCCTGTCGTCGTCCAAACTAATGTTTATCATACGAGCACAGAGTGGCGTAAGGATTTTGGCCGTAAAGGATTCAGCTCAGACAACTGAGTTCTTTTCCTACCTCTATGCAAATTAGAGAGAAAATACTGAAGGTTGTCGAACTTGATCCAGCAAGAAATCCTCAGATATCTAAATCACGACGAGTTTTGGGGAGCAAAGTAAGAGAAAAAAACATAGCTAGAGATCTCCTGGATTCTATTTACATATTGTTGCTGGAAATTGGACCCGGGGGCAATCTTCGGTCGAGGAGAGGGAACGACTGTTAGTCCTCACGACGGGGCGGCGGTCTGTCGGCGGGCGGCGTCCTCCGTCCGGGGCGGTCGGAGAGAAGGAACAGCAGGTCCTCGCAGCGGGGCGGCGATCCGTTGGCTGGCGGCGTCCTCCGTCCGGGTGCCTGCACACGAACCGGTGGCCGGGTTCTCCGGTGCCGGCCCTCCGACGCTCAAGCCAGGGAGGGGGCAAATAGTGGGGAGAAGGAGATAAACAGTGATTTTTGGGTGTATGAATGTTCCAATCCCCTCTTGAGAGGCCAAGGCTCCCTTTTATATGCGGGGGTCGGTTTACCTGTGATGTAACAGGGCGAGGCCGTAGTACGGCTTGGCATGTTGTTCAGGTCGGCGCTCGGTCAGGCGAATCATTGCACTGATGTCGGCGGTATGGCCGAGATCAGAGACTTATCATAGTCGACTAGACCCTGCTGGGTCGATTTGCCGTGGAGAGCTGGGGATCCGTAGATGTCAGGAGCCATGCGCATTTATTGTGGAGTAAGTCGGAGATCCGCATTTATTATGGAGTAAGCCGGAGATCCGCATTAATGGTGGAGTAAGCCGGAGATCCGCATTTATTATGGAGTAAGCCGGAGATCCGCATTTATTGTTGAGTGTGCCGGAAGATTACAGCGGCCATGCGCAATAAATGTCGGAGGGGTGTTAGAGTACGGTCCTCGGACATCGGGGTTTCTCTTAGGTCAGAGGTTTCGGGGTCGGTCGTCTTGTGGCCGAGCGTTCCGAGGTCGGACGCTGACTTCGGCTGTCCGGGGTCGGAGGTTGTACGGCTTCTTAGGGGCATTTATGTCATTTGGGGGGAAACTTTATTCCCCCCAACACTACCCCCCGACTTCCGAGTTCGAGCGGCTTGTGGGGCTCGGACGTGGGAAGTAAAGTCTGTCACTAAGGTTGGGGGGAAGGTCTCGCCCGCCCCCTTGTGCTTTCCGGAGCTTTCATGGTGAGATATGCACCCTTTGGCGTCTCGAGGCTGCTTTATTCGGTGAGCTGATGATGGAGCTCGTATCATCATGCTTCTTGAATCGCCAGGATCATTTTACGGCGGATTAATGATGGGGGACCTCGAGCTCGTCGAGGCGGTGTCTCGATTCCGTAATCGACGTTTCTGGCTCATTAATGAGTGTGCCGTTACGGAGTTTGAAACGGACACGCGGCGCGACCCGAGGTCGGACGCTTTCGATTTCATGTTACTGGATCATAATTCCGAAGAAGTGGAGGCCTCATCGGGGCTCCACGTGTCCCAGATCTTATTAAACGAGGGGAGCGGGGGTTACGTCCGCTCGTTCCTCAAGACGATTTGATTCTGTGGACCCATGATGAGGCCCCGAGATCCGATGGGACAACGCTTCGATTTCGTATCCGATTTATTAAATCGGAGTGAATACGGTGCCTCGGCTTCCGAGGTCGACACGTGGCGCAATCCGGTCGGGGGGATGGCAACCGACCCCGTCGATCTGGGCCGTCAGGGGGGTCTATATAAACCCCACGAGTCTGCCCTAAAGGTCTTGTTTGGCTGCCTCTTATTTTCGTCGTCTTTCCCCCCTGCTTCCTCCCTCAGCTGAATCTTGCTGGTGGTGCCCGGAGCGATTTCCGGCAATGTCCAGTAGGTTTTCTTCCCGTTTTCACTAGGGTTTCCTCTTTTCTCCTCCTCGTCAACTTCCATTTTCTACTCTTAACTTTTGCTCCACTCTTCCGTGAGAATGGGTTCCGGTCCCGAAGAGGTTGGGTCGAGTCTGTCGGAAGAGGAGCTGGAGTTAATCCGCTCCCGTTTCTTCTTCCAGCCCGGGTTTCGCCTTAAAACCGCAGGGCCGGAAGACAGGGTGACGCAGCCGCCCCCAGGTCGGATCGCGGTTTACCGCGAGACACTTTGGGCGGGCCTGCGTTTTCCCGCCCATGAGTTCGTGAGCAACTTGCTGGCCGAGTACCAACTCATCCCGGCGCAGTTGGCTCCGAACTCATGGAGGACCATAATCGGATTTTTATCCCTGTGCCTCGGGCACGGAATCCCGATTTCGGTAGGCCTTTTTCGCCGGTGTTTTCTGTTAAAGAAAAACCCGGCGGACGTAGGGTGGTTATATTTCGCCTTTCGGGGCGGTATGTCACTCTTCCGGGGCGCCCCTTCCTCGATTCACGAGTGGAAGAGGAAGTTTTTCTTTCTGGCGTCTGCGGCGCCTTGGGGGTTCGAGCCAAGGTGGGGACACCCTCGGCTGAAGGCCCTCAACAAACTCTCCGAGCCCACGGGGAGGGAGCTGAGGACCCTGGACTCTTTGCGAGCCCTCGGGAGGGGCAACGACCTGACCGAGCTCCTGCGGGAGGACGCCCTGGCGAGCGTGGGTCTGAGCTCGGCGCGCCCCGAGGGTAAGGGCGGTTGCATTATTCTATTTATTTATTTCTTGTTCTCCGTCTTTACGGTCACTGGTCTGACTCTTAACAAAATTCTTGATTTCAGATATTCCACGCATGCCGACCAGCAACACATCACTTTTCTCTCGCCTGAGGAGGCGAGAGGCCGAGGCCGGGGGTGCTGTGCCCCAGCCTCGGAAGAGGGCGAGGACGGACGGCGCTTCTTCGTCGGCCGGGACGAGTGGCCCCGAGGCGGGGGCCCCTGCAGCCGACCCGAGGCGGGAGCGGGTTGTTGGTGATGCGGGCCCGTCGGCCCCTCCTTGCCCTACCCCCCTTTCCCAGCGGGGGGAGCCGTCCGTGGTCCGGCCGCAGCAGCCAGGACCCGGGCTTACCCGAGGCACCGAGGCGAGCGGCTCCGGGACCTCGGGTTCGATCGTGCCGATCTCTTCTCGGGCTTTCCGAGAAGAGTCGGCCGAGCCGGACTCTTCTATTCCCGAGGGGCGCTCGGCCTTTCAAGATGCCGAGGTCGCACGCTCCATGTTGCGGCGTGCGGTGCTTCCAGCGGACCGGGCCGTGTTCCGGGGTATTTCGCTGGAGGAGGTCGTCGGCAGTGCTTACTGCAACACCGCCCGGGTAAGCTTTCTTCTTAATTTCCCCGAGTTTTTAGCGTACATATGTGCTTTTCAACTCACAATACCCTCGTTTCTTTCTTTTCAGCATATTCTCGAGCTCGACACCATGGCGTTCATCGCCCATGGGTATCGGGAAGAAGTTCAACAGCTCGGCCAGCAACTGGAGCCGGCCAAGAAAAGAGTCGCCGAGCTGGAGGCGGCGTTGGCCGCGGCTGAGGCTTGGTGGACAGCCACCGAGGCTGAGCGCCTTGCCATGGTGGGGGTGCTCGAGGAGGAGAAGGCGGCTCATGCCCTGACCAGGGCAACCATGCGCGGCACGGAGGCGCGCTTAGGGGAGGTCCAGGCCAGGGTCGCGGCCCTCGAGTATGAGGAGGGGGTCTTGCGCCTCCGACTTGGGCAACTTGAGGCCCGGGAGAGGAGGGCCCTCGAACGAGCCGAGCATGCTGTGGAACTCTTCAAAGAGTCGCAAGAGTTCCGCGACATGTTGGAGGAGGAGACGGTCGACGGTTTCCTTCGAGGCTTCGAGAACTTCCGGGAGCAGGTGCGCCGGTACTGCCCTCAGTACGACTTCTCGACGGTCCGTCCGAGGGAGGACCGGGGCTGGGGGTCCGACGTGCAAGCCCTTCCTGCCATCCTGACGTCCGAGGCGGGAATATACGAGCAGGACCCCGCCGAGCCTTCGACGGGGGTAGCCGAGGCGGACGGTGTCATGGAGGCGGCTCCGGCGGCCGAGATCGATGCTGTCCCGGAGGCGGCGCCCGAAGCTCCTGCTCCCGGCCCCGAGCCTGTTCCGGAGGAAGATCATGAGGTCATCAATGTGCCGGATGACCCCCCGGATGTGGCTCCCGCCGCTTAGGACTTAAGCATATTTTTCTTTTCTTTTTCATTGTATCCGGGGTCGGCCCTTGAGTGGCCGACTTCCAATTTTGTAATTGGCCTTCCGGCCCTTTGTTAATGAAGAAATGTTTTTGTCATTCTGTGTTCATCTTTCCCTCTGTTGTCGTGGATGAGGCTAGAACCTTAGCTAACCGCCTCGATGACCTCTAACTTCGTATTTTAATCTTTGGGCTGCTTAACGAAGCTGCCCTTTTCCCTGGCTATATCTTAGCCTTCTCGGATTCCAGTCGTCTCGACCAAAGGGAGCTCCGAGCTTAGGTTTCTAGAAAATTTCTCTAAGTCCTATAACTCGGATCTTAGAGTCGTGGGAGTTGCCACGTTTGGCCTTTAGGAAAATCTTAAGGTACCGAGGTCGGGCCTTAGCCCTTCAAGTGGGACCGGAATAGATCTATTCGTGCCGCTATTCGGGGAGTTTAGTCGGGTTTCCAAACTCAACTCCGAACCTCTCATAGGGAGCGCGGGCTAATAAACAAGTTATTGCCGAAGGTTTTCATAGTTATCATTCTCGGACCCTGCCGAGATTTCGGTGAACAAGGCTGGGATTCCCAAAGATCGCCTTGGTACCTGTGCTTGGCTGGTACATTCGTGGCCGGGACCACTTTCTCAGCTGGACGTCGGAGTTTACTTAGAAGAGCCGAGTTGGGCCCTACTTTATGAAGCCTTAGTACGGATTGCGGAGACTTGACGAACAGAGCAGGCATAATGAGATTGGGAGGTCGGTCTTAAGCCGACCCAGCGAAGAAGCCCGGCTTTGGGGCAAAATAAGACTCCAACATTGGACGAGATCCCGCTCAGCAATATGTAGATAAAATTTGACAAGGAGGGCGTCTAGTTGGGTGTACCTCTTGCATTCTCGGGGTCATGCTTCGCATGGTGGAGTAGGTCGCTTCCCTTCCTCGTCGACCTCCGGAGTCATTTTTGACTTGTA
The DNA here is from genome assembly GCF_009389715.1 of Phoenix dactylifera. NCBI lineage: Eukaryota > Viridiplantae > Streptophyta > Magnoliopsida > Arecales > Arecaceae > Phoenix > Phoenix dactylifera. The sequence continues at coordinate 955,654 of NC_052402.1, forward strand.
AAAGGGGCTCGGGCTTCCCATGGACCCGGCGACTCCTGCCGGAGTTGAGAGGATCTGGGGAGGCTCTATTGATTTGTAGCCCTTTTTGAGATCGAGGGGGCTTAAGACCCTATGGTCGAACCTCGGAGCGCCTCAACCTTGGTCGAGGGATCTCACATCAGGTCGGCGGGTTCGTGGACGCTTTGCTGACCTGTGATACCTCCCGAGGTCGAGGGAGTCTGGTTCTCTACGGTCGACCCTCGGGGCATCCCGACCTTAGTCGAGGGATCGTTCGTCAGGTCGGCTGGTCTGGGCACGCTCTACCGACCGGCGACGCTTCCCGAGGTCGAGGGAGTCTGGTTCTCTACGGTCGACCCTCGGGGCATCCCGACCTTAGTCGAGGGGTCGCTCGCTTCGGGGATCGGGGATCGTCGACCGCTCCCGGGGGTCCACTTTGTGGCGCCCCGGGTGGAGCCACCCTTTCCACCCCTCACGGCGCCTTCCCGAGGTCGAGGGAGTCTGGTTCTCTACGGTCGACCCTCGGGGCATCCCGACCTTAGTCGAGGGATCGTTCGTCAGGTCGGCTGGTCTGGGCACGCTCTACCGACCGGCGACGCTTCCCGAGGTTGAGGGAGTCTGGTTCTCTACGGTCGACCCTCGGGGCATCCCGACCTTAGTCGAGGGATCGCTCGCTTCGGGGATCGGGGATCGTCGACCGCTCCCGGGGGTCCACTTTGTGGCGCCCCGGGTGGAGCCACCCTTTCCACCCCTCACGGCGCCTTCCCGAGGTCGAGGGAGTCTGGTTCTCTACGGTCGACCCTCGGGGCATCCCGACCTTAGTCGAGGGATCGTTCGTCAGGTCGGCTGGTCTGGGCACGCTCTACCGACCGGCGACGCTTCCCGAGGTCGAGGGAGTCTGGTTCTCTACGGTCGACCCTCGGGGCATCCCGACCTTAGTCGAGGGATCGCTCGCTTCGGGGATCGGGGATCGTCGACCGCTCCCGGGGGTCCATTTTGTGGCGCCCCGGGTGGAGCCACCCTTTCCACCCCTCACGGCGCCTTCCCGAGGTCGAGGGAGTCTGGTTCTCTACGGTCGACCCTCGGGGCATCCCGACCTTAGTCGAGGGATCGCTCGCTTCGGGGATCGGTGATCGTCGACCGCTCCCGGGGGTCCACTTTGTGGCGCCCCGGGTGGAGCCACCCTTTCCACCCCTCACGGCGCCTTCTCGAGGTCGAGGGAGTCTGGTTCTCTACGGTCGACCCTCGGGGCATCCCGACCTTAGTCGAGGGATCGTTCGTCAGGTCGGCTGGTCTGGGCACGCTCTACCGACCGGCGACGCTTCCCGAGGTCGAGGGAGTCTGGTTCTCTACGGTCGACCCTCGGGGCATCCCGACCTTAGTCGAGGGATCGCTCGCTTCGGGGATCGGGGATCGTCGACCGCTCCCGGGGGTCCACTTTGTGGCGCCCCGGGTGGAGCCACCCTTTCCACCCCTCACGGCGCCTTCCCGAGGTCGAGGGAGTCTGGTTCTCTACGGTCGACCCTCGGGGCATCCCGACCTTAGTCGAGGGATCGTTCGTCAGGTCGGCTGGTCTGGGCACGCTCTACCGACCGGCGACGCTTCCCGAGGTCAAGGGAGTCTGGTTCTCTACGGTCGACCCTCGGGGCATCCCGACCTTAGTCGAGGGATCGCTCGCTTCGGGGATCGGGGATCGTCGACCGCTCCCGGGGGTCCACTTTGTGGCGCCCCGGGTGGAGCCACCCTTTCCACCCCTCACGGCGCCTTCCCGAGGTCGAGGGAGTCTGGTTCTCTACGGTCGACCCTCGGGGCATCCCGACCTTAGTCGAGGGATCGTTCGTCAGGTCGGCTGGTCTGGGCACGCTCTACCGACCGGCGACGCTTCCCGAGGTCAAGGGAGTCTGGTTCTCTACGGTCGACCCTCGGGGCATCCCGACCTTAGTCGAGGGATCGCTCGCTTCGGGGATCGGGGATCGTCGACCGCTCCCGGGGGTCCACTTTGTGGCGCCCCGGGTGGAGCCACCCTTTCCACCCCTCACGGTGCCTTCCCGAGGTCGAGGGAGTCTGGTTCTCTACGGTCGACCCTCGGGGCATCCCGACCTTAGTCGAGGAGGCGCTACGGGGGGCCGCGAAGGTACTACCCCGTTGTTGGTGTCGAGCGCCGCGGGGGACTGCGAAGGTACTACCCCGTCTTCCCGAAGTGTCGAGGGGTCTGGGCACGCACTGTCGACACTCGGGGCATCTCGACCTTAGTCGAGGAATCTTGCACCAGTCGACGTTTCACCGTCCTGCGATTCTTCCCGAGGTCGAGGGAGTTTGGGACTCTACGGTCGAGCCTCGAGGCATCCCGATTTTGGCCGGGGGATCTGAGGATCACAGACGACCCAATATTAGAAGAGGATTACAGTCATCAAAATGAGAGAAATATTTGCAGAAAAAGGAGCTGAGTCCATTATCCTGATTATCTTGAACCCTTTGGGGTTTCACTGGTAGTACATTCGTAAATTCTCGGAGTTCCAGCTTCGTGGGATCAGAGTCCCTTCCAGGGACTTCAATTTGTACGCCCCTGGCCGTTGTACCCGGGCGATTTGATACGGTCCTTCCCAGTTTGGGGCGAGCTTTCCTTGCTCGGTTGGTTGAGAAGCCTCGGCTTTCCTGAGGACGAGGTCCCCTACTTTGAAGAGCTTGGGCTTAACTCTGGAGTTGTAGTATTGGGCCGTTCGCTGTTGATATCTCGCCATGCGCACCCGGGCGACCTCTCTTGTCTCTTCGACGAGGTCCAAATTGCTCCTGAGCTGGGAGGAATTGGTATCGGGGTCGTAATGCTCCACCCTCAGAGAAGGCAAGCCGATCTCCAATGGGATGACGGTCTCAGTGCCGTATGCTAGGTTGAAGGGGGTCTCTCCCGTGGGCAGTCGGAACGTGGTCCGGTACGCCCAAAGGACATTGTACAAGTCCTCGACCCACTGTCCTTTGGACCGATCAAGCCTAGCTTTGAGTCCCTGCAAAATAGTTCGGTTAGTTACCTCAGTTTCCCCGTTTGTCTGGGGATGGGCAACCGAGGTGAAGCGATGATCAATGCCGAGCTCAGAGCAAAACTCCCTGAAATGAACATTGTCAAATTGTCGACCATTGTCAGATATAAGGATACGGGGTAGTCCGAATCGGCAGATTATAGACTTCCACACGAAGTCCCGCATCTTTTGCTCGGTGATCCGGGCAACAGGTTCGGCCTCGACCCATTTGGTGAAGTAGTCGATGGAGACGACCAGGAACTTTCTCTGTCCGGTGGCCAGGGGAAAGGGCCCCAGGATGTCGATCCCCCATTGGGCAAACGGCCAGGGGGCGATGATGGAGGTCAGCAGAGCTGAAGGTCGGCGCTGGATATTGGCGTTTCGTTGGCACCGATCGCACTTGCGGACGAAATCCATTGCGTCCTTCTGGAGTGTGGGCCAGTAGTATCCCTGCCGCTGGATCTTATGGGCCAAGGCTCGACCCCCCAGGTGATTTCCGCAGATCCCTTCATGGACCTCTCGGAGGGCGTAGTCCGCCTCGGAGGGGCGGAGGCATCTGAGAAGGGGAGAAGTAAATGATTGTCGATAGAGTTTATTCTCGTACAAGACATACCGGGGAGCCTGGCGCTTGATTCGGCGAGCCTCCGTCTCGTCATGAGGTAGAGTTCCGTCCTGAAGATAGCAGACGAGCCCGTCGATCCAGCTTGGCTCGGAGTCGATGCACATAGTGGGCTCGGGTTCCTCCGTGCTGGGGACCCGAAGATACTCGAGCGCTGTTCCCTTGGGAAGCTCGCTCATGCGGGAGGTGGCCAGTTTGGATAGCTGGTCTGCCCTGAGGTTTTCCGCTCTGGGAATATACTGAATATTGAAAGAATTCAGGGCAGATGTGAGTTCCCGCACCTTTTGGAGATACTTTTGCATGGATGGCTCTTTAGCTTCAAAATCTCCTTGGACCTGGTTCACCACCAGCTGGGAGTCGCTAAAGGCCGTCAGGTCTCCCACTTTTAGTTCTTTCGCCAGCTTGAGCCCGGCGATGAGAGCCTCATACTCGGCCTCATTGTTCGAGGCCGGGAACTCGAGGCGCAGAGCTTGCTCGGCCACCACTCCATCTGGACTGGTGAGGATAAGTCCGGCCCCGCTGCCCCCCGGGGTCGAAGACCCATCCGAGTGCAGGACCCATGGCTGCTTCGGGGTCTCCTCCACGGACTCAGATGGCGGCTCGGGGTCGTCCGGAAGGGTGCACTCCACGATGAAGTCGGCGAGTATCTGAGCTTTGATAGCCGGCCTGGGCCGATATTCTAGGTCGAATTCTCCGAGCTCGACCGCCCATTTGGCGATCCTCCCCGCACGATCCGACCTCTGCAATATCTGCTTCATAGGTTGGTCGGTTAATATAGCTATCGTGTGGGCTTGGAAGTAAGGCCTGAGTCTCCGAGCCGAGATGATGAGAGCGAAGATGGTCTTCTCAAGTTTAGAATATCGGGTCTCAGCATCCCTGAGAACCCGGCTGGTGTAATAGACCGGCTTTTGGAGCTTGTCTTCTTCCCGGACGAGGACCGAGCTTACTGCAGCTGGGGAGACGGCCAGATATAAGTAAAGAATTTCGCCCTTCTGGGGCTTGGTGAGCAGCGGGGGAGAGGCCAGAAGGCTCCGAAGCTCTTCAAAGGCTTGCTGGCATTCTTCTGTCCACCGGAAGTCTTTCGGCCGTTTGAGGCTCTTGAAGAAGGGGAGGCAACGCTCGGCTGATCGAGAAACAAACCTTCCCAGGGCGGCTACCCGCCCCGCGAGCCGCTGCACCTCCTTAACTGTCTTTGGAGGCGACATCTCTTGCAGTGCCCGGATTTTCTCCGGGTTGGCTTCAATTCCGCGTTGGGTCACTATGAAACCCAGGAACTTGCCCGAGGTGACTCCGAACGCGCACTTCGCCGGATTGAGTTTCATTTGGTATTTTCTGAGCTTGGCGAATGTCTCGCTGAGATCGGCTATGTGGTGTTCTGCCGCTTGGCTCTTTACCAGCATGTCGTCCACATAGACTTCCATGTTCCGGCCGATCTGGTCTTTAAAGATTTGGCTGACCAGTCTCTGATAGGTGGCCCCAGCGTTTTTCAGGCCAAAGGGCATCACCTTGTAGCAGTAGGTGCCCTTGTCGGTGATGAAGGCCGTCTTCTCCTCGTCTTCTGGCGCCATTCGGATTTGGTTGTATCCTGAAAAGGCGTCCATAAAAGTTAGCAGTTGGTGTCCTGAAGTGGAGTCGACGAGCTGGTCGATGCTCGGGAGAGGGAAGCTGTCTTTTGGGCAGGCCTTGTTCAGGTCGGTGTAGTCCATGCACATACGCCATTTTCCGTTGGCCTTCTTTACGAGGACTACATTGGCGAGCCAATCCGGGTAGGAGACCTCCCGGATGAAGCCGGCTCCGAGGAGTTTGTCCACCTCCTCGGCTGCAGCTCGTTGTCGCTCAGGGGCGGAGCCTCTTTTCTTCTGCTTTACAGGCCTGCTGGTTGGCCTCACCTGGAGTCGGTGGACCATGACCTCGGGGTCAATTCCTGGCATGTCCGCGGGCGACCAGGCGAAGACGTCAGCGTTGTCCCGCAGAAAGCTGACGAGGCGATTCCTCTCATGGGCGCCGAGGCCGGAGCCAACCTGCACGGTTAGCTCGGGAAAATTTTCTTGTAGTGGGATTTGAATAAGGAGCTCACCGGGCTCTACTTGCTTCTTCCAGAGGGTGTCCTCGCATCGAGGGTTTCTATGGGCAGTGAAGGCCCATCGGGCGGTCTGGTGCCTCGGCTGGTTGCTTTACTGTGTGGGCCGCCATGTAGCATTGCTTGGCGACCAGTTGGTCTCCGCGGACCTCGCCCACTCCTTGGCCGGTGGGGAACCGCATGAGCAAATGGCGAGTTGAAACCACGGCTCGAAGGGCGTTTAACCCTGGGCGCCCAAGGATGGCGTTGTAGACCGATGGCAGACGGACCACCAGGAAATCCGTCCTCACAGTGCTCTCCCGGGGGGCGAGGCCAACTGTGACAAGGAAGCTAGCCTCACCTTCAACCGGGACCGCATCTCCGGTAAACCCGACCAGCGGGGCATTGATTCTCCGGAGGTGTCCTTCTGTCAACCCCATTTTTTGGTAGGCATGGTAGTACAAAATGTTGGCTGAGCTTCCATTGTCAACTAGGACACGCTTTACATCAAACCTATTTACAATCATTGAGATGACCACAGCGTCATCGTGAGGGGTCTCGACCCCTTCTAAGTCCTCGTCCGAGAACGAGATGACTTCATCAGTGCGTGGGCGCTTCGGGGGTGCTCCCTGGGCGGCTGTTCCTGCCGAGGTCCGCCCAATCATGTTGATGGTGCCGGCGATAGGCCTGTTGCCGCCAGGATTTTCGGTTGGTGCGACATTCTCCGCCGGCCTCCTTTCCTCATGTCGGTTCCTCACGAACCGGTTGAGTACTCCCCGTCTGATGAGCGCTTCTATCTCGTCCCGGAGTTGGAAGCAGTCCTCCGTGTCGTGCCCGCGATCTCGGTGGAAGCGGCAGTACTTCCTGGAATTTCGGGGAAATCCCGTGTCTCGCATAGGAGGCGGGGGTCGGAAGAAGTCCCGACCCTCAATTTCCATCAGGATCTCGACCCGAGGAGCATTGACGGGTGTATAGTTCTCGTACCTCGCCTGGTACGTCCGGGGCCGTGGTGGAGACCTCGGACGAGGAGGTGTCCTCTGCTGAGGTCGCCCCTGCTGACGGGGCGGGCTCCTCAGTCTGGGGAGATTCTTCTCTCGGCGGGGAGACCGGCTCCTTTGTCGACCGCGCTCCTCGCGGCGCTTCTTCCGCTTCTTCGAGGTGGGCTCGATTGCCCCCCGCCTGGAGGCGACTGCCTCCTCGGCCTTGGCGTACTTCCGGGCTCGGGCCAGCATTTCGGTGAAGTCGGCCGGGAAGCTCTTCTCGATGGAGAAGAGGAATCGGTAGGAGCGGACCCCAGTCTTTAGAGCCGACATGGCTATCGACTGGTCTAGCTCGCGAACCTCCCATGTGGCGGCGGTAAAGCGGTCCAGGTACTCTTTGAGGGACTCCTCCTCCTTCTGCTTGATGTCCAGGAGGGAGTCTGATGTCCGTCGCTGGCGCCGGCTGGCAGCAAAGTTGGTGGCGAACTGCCTGCCGAGCTGCTCAAAAGAGGACACCGTGTTCGGCTTCAGACCAGAGAACCAAAGCCGAGCGGTCCCTCGGAGGGTTGCTGGGAAGGCCTTGCAGAGTATGGCCTCCGAGGACCCTTGTAGGGCCATGAGGGCCCGATAACTCTCCGAGTGGTCGAGGGGGTCGGTGATTCCGCTGTAGGGCTCCACCTGAGGCATTTTGAACCTCGCGGGAACTGGCTCGTCCTCGATCTGGCGGGAGAAGGGGGACTTGGTAGTGAACTCAAAGTCCCCTTCCTGTCTTGCCTTCTTGCTGTGGAGTGCCGCAATCTGGCGCTCCAGATGCTCGACTTTTCGGTCGAGCTCCCCCACCCGTGGGATTGTCGCTGTGGTTTGCGCCAGCTCACGGGGATCCGGGGCTGACTCCGCCTCAGAAAGTTGGGGTCTCCGGTCGAAACCTTCTCCCGGTAACTCTCTCCGGGGAGAAGCTCGTTCTCCATTGTTGGCTCTGGAGGAGCCATGCAAATTTTGGCTGGGGAGAACCGGGCCGTTGGGGAGACACTCCGGCGGGGCCTGGGCCTGCGGGGGAAGTGCCGGTAAAGCCTCCACGCGCCGCAGGCCCTGAACGGCGGCGGCCAGGGCCTGGACTTGCTGTGCCAGGGCATTGAACTGTTCCGGCTGGACCTGAGGAGCTGGGTCAGCCGGAGTTGGAGAATTCTGGACGGAGTGTCCAGGACTTTGCGGGGGACGCCGGGAGACGTTAGAGGTACCCTTACTTCTCAACTTCATGACTGCTACTCGGGCCCTTCCTCTAGCGCCAACTGTTGCTGGAAATTGGACCCGGGGGCAATCTTCGGTCGAGGAGAGGGAACGACTGTTAGTCCTCACGACGGGGCGGCGGTCTGTCGGCGGGCGGCGTCCTCCGTCCGGGGCGGTCGGAGAGAAGGAACAGCAGGTCCTCGCAGCGGGGCGGCGATCCGTTGGCTGGCGGCGTCCTCCGTCCGAGTGCCTGCACACGAACCGGTGGCCGGGTTCTCCGGCGCCGGCCCTCCGACGCTCAAGTCAGGGAGGGGGCAAATAGTGGGGAGAAGGAGATAAACAGTGATTTTTGGGTGTATGAATGTTCCAATCCCCTCTTGAGAGGCCAAGGCTCCCTTTTATATGCGGGGGTCGGTTTACCTGTGATGTAACAGGGCGAGGCCGTAGTACGGCTTGGCATGTTGTTCAGGTCGGCGCTCGGTCAGGCGAATCATTGCACTGATGTCGGCGGTATGGCCGAGATCAGAGACTTATCATAGTCGACTAGACCCTGCTGGGTCGATTTGCCGTGGAGAGCTGGGGATCCGTAGATGTCAGGAGCCATGCGCATTTATTGTGGAGTAAGTCGGAGATCCGCATTTATTATGGAGTAAGCCGGAGATCCGCATTAATGGTGGAGTAAGCCGGAGATCCGCATTTATTATGGAGTAAGCCGGAGATCCGCATTTATTGTTGAGTGTGCCGGAAGATTACAGCGGCCATGCGCAATAAATGCCGGAGGGGTGTTAGAGTACGGTCCTCGGACATCGGGGTTTCTCTTAGGTCGGAGGTTTCGGGGTCGGTCGTCTTGTGGCCGAGCGTTCCGAGGTCGGACGCTGACTTCGGCTGTCCGGGGTCAGAGGTTGTACGGCTTCTTAGGGGCATTTATGTCATTTGGGGGGAAACTTTATTCCCCCCAACACATATATAGGAGAGTGAACATGGAATCATTTGGTGCCCAAAAAGAAGGGGCACACAATAACTGTTGGGTGTGCAATAATTGCCCAGATGTGCAGTAAGTCAGTAGCTGCTCAATGTGCAGAGAAGTTGTAATCGTCCTTGCAATGTGCCTCATGAATACTTAGGGTTTCGTGCTTCAATCTTTTTTAATAGTTTTGAATCTGGGCCATGGAGCCTATTGATGCTGGTTGGCTAGTTTGATCATCATCATAGGACGGTCAGTCCGATTGGCTGGTCTGATCGGTAACAAGCCTGACAAATCCAAGCCACATCAGTGCCGATGGAGGGATTTGTGATGTGAATCACAGGGAACCATGGAGTAAAATGAGACGTACGTTTCAACTCTCACCTACAAAACAAAAATGTGGGTGAGCTTCCATCATCACTCCCAAGTATGATCATATCTTTTACATTACGCCAGAACGCCTGAAACAGAAGACCGCTGCATAAGTGATTGCAAACAATGCGAAGTTGGACTGAAGCAACAAAGCCACCTGGGCTTTAATGGCTCAAACCCCTCGCAGTACCTAACAGAGACATAATTAAATGCATATATCCTACATCAGGAAACAGCTCATTTACACCATTGCATAACTCCCTTCACTGGACTTGGCGTGTTGGGTTATTCCCGCTATGCGTTTCAACTTGTTGAAAAGGTAGAATAACATGTGTTTGTATTTAGTCTGATAATGATAAGGCTAAGTCGATCAATAAGATAGTTGACTATGGATCATTATGTGTTACACTTAAAAGGTACATGAAATTAATTCTGCAAATAGTGTCCTTTGTGAACGATGTAAGGACGAAGCCCCCTTAATCCTTTGTTAATATGTTGCGTGTTCCAAAGTTTCTGAGAAGAGGGCACGCATGCCGTCCCAATTAATAATTTTACCTAGGATAACTATTGAGAATCATTAAAATAACAAAGGATAAAACATTCTTTAAATCACGGAGCGAACGCTTCAAAATCTCGTACGAAAATGGGCTCCCATTTCATCAACCAATCCATCATGAAATTGCTGTTTCTGGCTGGGTTATGAGGTCTGGTGGCTCTACGAGCAACTCGTGACTAGGGCCTTGCGTTTGCATTATAATCAGCTCTTCCCTCACTACTCGTGTTCCCTTCTCTTTGGCCAGTTCTCCTTTCAGACCCTTTGCCACAGACCTTGCAATGCCATCTTTAACATTTCCAGGTCACTCTGGTTCAAAGTGAAACATACGATTGTGTAGAAAAAATTCAAAGTGAAACATACAAATGTGTGAAAATTGAACATTCTATGTAACAACTCAAGATCTTACTCAAAAAAGTTAGCCAAAAAATATTTTTTTTTTGGAACTAATCACACACCCGTACGGATCCTTACACATTTCTTCCATTTAATCTCTGACGTCTTCATCATGCTAAGAATCCAAATCCATTCAAATTTAATCATAAGCACCATGATTGGCTGGTGGTCAGCCCCCATAAATCCGTACTGTAATATCTCCTAGTCCATATAAGCTATAAGTCAGATCCGCTCTGTTACTATTTGTAACAATCAGGATCCATCCAAAAAGACTAGCTAAAAGATATTTTTTAGATTTTTTAGTCCTATATAAATACCTAAAATTTTTCCAGCGAATAACTAATATGGGACTAAATATACATCCACACTGATCTTTACATTTTAAGCCAACGTGGACCTAACCTTTGGCCCTTTCTTTTGCATAAAGTGGCTGCCTTAGGAGTTCGAACATAAGGGTATCACGTTTGTGAGCCAAGCGTTCCATCACTGCACCAAGTGATAACCCCTCTGCATATGATGTTAGCTTTTCATTATTACTAACCATATAAGAGCCTAAATAGAACTCTTGACCTCTCAATTGGGGCCCTTCGCTCTTCATGATCAACCAACCACATGTTTTCACTCTATACATGCCTTCCAACGCATTCAGTAAAGCTTCATCCAAGCGTAGCCTTCTGCTTCCCATTTTTTCTACTTATTTGTTGGGTTCAAGTACCAACAAATAGTTTCAGATTTATTATAATCTGAACTTTAGAAACTTTCCTAAAGAGTCTTAAATGGATCTAACTTCTAAGCTCTTCAGAGAACGGAGTTTTGTATTAGCCTCTCTTTTTTTCGAGAAAGGAATGTTGTATTGGTTGGTTAGAAAATAGTCATAGGAACCGCTAGAGACTTCCCATTCGAACTCATATTGAGAATTTGAGATCAACCAAAGCATTAAGTATTAATTCAGGTAATTAAAATAGGTTTCTCGTTAAATAGAAAATGAATCCTAATAGAATTAGGAAAAAGTGCAATGATTTCCTTACTAAATATAGTCATAAAAATCTAAGACATAAATGAATATTTGTTAACCCCCAAAAGACCAGGAAAAATACGAAAAAAAAGAAATATTAATTTAATCTTAATCTAACCTTGATATATTTTTATTAAATAAGTTAGAAATTAGTCAATAAAATATACAGAGAAATGTTATTTTAATGAACTAGGTTAATTGATTTCCTTAATAATACAGTCGTAGTAATAAGAAATAAAAATAACTAATTAATCTAATAAGTGGTTAGGAAAAAATACATAAGAAATAACTACTGGGTTAATCTTGGTTTAACATTAACATAGTTTTATTAAATTATGTTGATTGATTTTCGTACTAACATACTTGTAGAAACTAAAAAATTCAATTGTATTTATTAACCCTAACAATAGACTAAGAAAATAAAAAGAAATACTAGGTTAATCTGGGTTTAACCTCAAAAATTTGTTTTATTAGTTAGGTTAAGATTGAATCCATAAGACATATTAAGAAATGGTATTTTTATTAAAGAAGGTTAAGAATCAATTAGAAAATACATGGATGAAGAAAAGAAAGGGCAAACCATGTATACAACGACAAGAAATCAAAGTCAAAAAAAAAAAAAAACATATAAGGACAAGAAAACGATCATTCTTTTTTCTTTTTGGTACATTCAGATAAAAAAAATTAACTGAAAGAAAAAATAGCAAGATGTTACGGATATATAGAAATGCAAATGGCTAACTTGAGAGAATGAAAGAATCAAAACTCCTTGCTTCCCATGGCAGGAGGGACAACTCTGAGGGAGAGGAAAGGAGAGTTGAAGGACGGATCCAAAGGAACTGGGACGGCAAATATGAGTCTGCAAGTTACTAAAGGCATTTTTTCAGGAATATGAAACAAAAGTTTATCTTTTAAAAGGAAAATTTGTTAATAGGAAAAAAATAATTTATAGCTGCTCTGTTCCCCTCAAAAACAGCTCTGTTAATATCAGCAGTCTCGTTCCTGTACCACTAATCAAAATATGTTCGACAATAAATATATCAGCTTACAGTAAATTTTTTTTTGATCAACATCATTCATCAACAAATCTTGAGCTTGATAGTTATATTCAATAATCCTACTTCAATTCGAAGCCTACTCCTAGCTCTAACTTTTAAGCCAGGAGACTCAAAATTAAAATGGAGGAAGCATCACAAATTGTGAGGACTTCACTATCTTATTTCAGCATAAACGCACAACTTTGTGCATACACCAAGAATTTGCTCTCCATTTATTTCGAACTCAATGTTTTGATGAATAATGTAGCAAACTTAAAATCTTTCATTAAATATGAGAGGCTTGTTTTAAGAAAAGGAGGTTTCACCTGTTTCAAAATTACTGAATTCGTTCTTGAAACAGAAAGGTTGGAGCCAATGACCCAAAAAAATATTTAGAAAGCATATGGCAAACAGATCCAAAACAACATTCAAATAGATCGGTGTGACGGTGCGTATTCCCATTGTCGGAACAAGTTGGCCTAGTTATTTCTTTGGCATGGATGCATTTGAAATTATTATAAACGATAATAACACGGTCATGAAGCTGATAAAGTAGAAAAATTATATCATACGCCATATACACTGTATGAGGGTTGTTGCACACTAATCATGCATCTCGTTTTCTATTGACTTTATCTATCATGCGTTCATTTCGAAATAGCATGGTATAAAGTTGATATCACATGACATTGAACCACCAACCAAGGGACTCAAAAGTCCAAAAGCGAGGAATATTCTATCCCACAGATCACATAGGGCCCATGTTTAACTCATGCGCTCCCCTCGTCCAAGCCCCCACGGCCTTATCCATCTCTACTCGGGTCCGACTTAAATTGTATTTTTTTTTTTTGGTACAACGACGGCTCATACATAATGAATGTGGATGTAGCCTATAAGATCGAAAAGGATAAGAGCATACAAAGATAATGGAACCAAGGATCGGTTATCTCAAGTGAAACCTTCGAAGTGATGAGTTACGAAGGATGCCATTCAGTCAGCCACACTGTTAGCTTCTTTGTAAGCATAAGTGGCCTGATGGAAAAAACACATGACTCTGTACACATCACAAAGCACTCTGAACTTGCCTTCATCCATCCATCCACCCCGAAGGAACTATCACACAATCCATCGGTGGATCATTTTTTTTAGCCCGGTCCCTCCGCACTCCGACGCTAGATTCCACAATTCCACACCGCTTATTCCAGATCTTTTCTACGTGCGCCACGCGTTGCTCTGACCTCACCTCAGCTTTTATAAAAGACCTCTCTCGCTCTTTCGTCTTCCACCCTGGAATCAGCGCCCTCCCATCCTCCATGGCCTCCCTCGGAGTTCCTTCTATCTCCCTCAGCATCCCAAGCTCAGGCAAAACCCTCTCTCCTCTCCCGCAAGCCCGATCTCTAAAACCTTTCCACTTCTCTATTCCAAACCCTAACAAACCCCCCAAAGTAGCCGCTATCCCCCGCCGTCACAGCATCACCGCCTCCCTCTTCTCTAACAAGAAGGACACGTCTTCCTATTCGCGACCAAGTGCTCCTCTATTCCCACCCTATTCCATAATGTGTAATTCAATTCTCTTTTTTGCTTGGCCACTAGTACTAACTTCTTTTTCTAATAATCCTCAGCTAAGGTTCAGGAGATGTACGTGTACGAAATCAACGAGAGGGACCGCAGCAGCCCGGCCTACCTCCGCCTGAGCCAGAAGGAACACAATTCCCTCGGCGATCTCGTACCCTTCAGCAACAAGGCGAGTTTATCCACCTTTTATCCCTATCACATGAACCACCTAATTAATACTAACTAAAAATTCCTCCCTTTGGTTCCAGGTTTACCACGGCACTTTGGAGAAGAGGCTGGGGATAACGGCAGGGATCTGCATCCTGATCCAGCACGTCCCGGAACGTAACGGGGACCGATACGAGGCGATATATAGCTTCTATTTCGGAGACTACGGCCACATATCGGTCCAGGGGGCGTATCTGACCTACGAGGACACGTACTTGAGCATCACGGGCGGGTCGGGGGTTTTCACTGGGGTTTACGGGAAGGTTAAGCTCCATCAGATCGTATTCCCGTTTAAGGTATTCTATACTTTTTATCTCGAGGGGATACCGGATATTCCCGAGGAGCTTTTGGGGAAGCCGGTGCCGCCGTCCCCGGCCGTCGAGCCCACCCCCGCCGCCAAGGCCGCGGAGCCCCACGCGGCCGTCAAGAATTACACCAATTAGTTTGCTGGCTGGATGGCAAATCAAACATCTTAGTAGTCTTGTTACAAACCTGGGGTAGGATTGGTGGTTGTGTTTATCTGATGTATTCTTATCTATCAGGCTGGCGAATTAGTGTAACTTGGATTGTTTTAGAGCCTTTCTTAGGAAACTTTTTTTGATTCCACCTTTCTGTTGGTGTATGTCTATTCTAGTTCTAGTTTTAGTCTGTTATATTTCATGAATACCGCTACGGATCATCTGTTTTGAGTGATTACTGATTAATGCGGTACAGGGGGGAGAGATGATGCCACTTAGAGCTCTGGATATCGTTCAATTAATCATCAAGTTCCACATGAATTTGGTAATCTAAGAAGTGATCAAAATGAATGATCTTTGCCGCTTTCCATATTTTTCATGTTTCACTGCGAAGTACGTATTATTTTGCTAGTGCAATTTATAATTACCTTGTGTGGCTTGCTCAGCGGTATTCGAGTCTTTCGTGCCCACTTACCACAAGCTTAACTTGGATCAAAAAAGGAATTCGCACAGACACAAAATATATACATATATTAATTAGCAACTCTTTATTGCAGCTCTCAGTACAGGAATCTATGGTGCGTGAAGCACAAGCAATGGAAAGGGTAGGTAATGGGAGCCAAGAACTGGTTTGCTAGTTGCAGAGCACGCGTAATGTGTACAAATAGAGGACTAGGAAACGCCCAGTTGGTAGTTGAGATCCAGCACGGGTGCACTGAAAAATTGAATATAGAAAGTATAGGAAGTGGAGAATCTTTAATGGTTTTAGTTGACAGCTCGGCTCGATTTAAGTGTGTTTTTTCGGTTGTCTTTGTAGCTAACAATTGTTGTTGTAATAATGGTCATGCTTCAGGCTATAAAACAATGGCCAAAGGCAGCAAGACGACGTTAAACAAATGGAAGCCATAAAAATTTTTACAATAATAATTTAATAATTAGTTTAAAATTTACTATTTTAACAAGATAATCTCATAGTAAGGAGAGGTGCACAATGTTTACTAATAGGAGTGCATTATGGGCTTTAGCATTTTAAATTCAGTGTCAGAAAGCACCAAGCAAGCGCACAAGTTTAGATCCTCTATCTTATGCATCCTGCAAGCTTGATCATATATTTTTCAGTGCGGTACATGGTGCAAGCAAAGATAAAATTAACATCCCAAATTACAAAATCTAAGAACTCTCGGTGTCATACGACGGACCTACCATGCAGAACCATGTAGCAAAGGAAGTAATAAACACACCTCGCACGTGAGTAAATTGCAATTTCTTTATAAAGCGGCAAACTAGGCAATTTCAAACTGGGAGGCAAACCGCGCCGTAGATTGGATTGCTACCTATGCAGCTTAGCATTCCAGAGAGATCCCTCCTACACCGCTGTGCTAGGTTCTTGCTCTTGATTTGGTTGGTTGCACCTACATTAAAGTAGGGTGAGCAGCCGTTGTATCAAAAGGGAGAGGGGGTAAATACCAACAGACCTTTCTTTCACATTAGAGAGCAAACGGCTGATGTCTTCTAAGTCCATTGAAGGTCAAAGTAAGGTCTTCGATAGTATCATGTAGGCTGGAGATGGAGAGTTATCCCTGACACTCAGAAGTACTTTGTTTTTTGATTTTATTGGGTGCATCCGTACTCATTAGGTATGATCCATCCGCTTTAGCACAAAAAAAAGGTCAAAGTAGGGTGATGACAAGTAGACATGCCTTTGCTCCGTTGGCATAGAAATAATAACTCATCAAAATTATAACTCCATGCAGGCGCACTCTGGTTTGGGGCCATGGAGTTCATTGCGCATGCTCATGCCTACCACCTTTTTGCCTCGAGCTCAATTCGAATGACGGGAAAAGCATGGCTGTTATTGATCTAGTCTAGAAATGGTTTGGGTCATAATAAAATGTGAACTAGGCGTAAACTAGTTTTTTTCTCAAATAATATGCATTAACTTACTGCTCACGGATAATACTAAAAGAACATGCACTTCTGAAATAGATATGACTAGTAAAAGTAAATATTAAAAACTAAAATTTATTTTAAAAAAATAGATGTTGACTCTAGTACCAACCGGATCTTTAGCTGCTTTATTTTTTTCATTTCATGAAATGTGAAGCATACAAAAGTATAATTAGGCATACTGGCTTTTATAGTATAGATGAGTCTACTTTAACCATCAC
The DNA here is from genome assembly GCF_009389715.1 of Phoenix dactylifera. Lineage (NCBI taxonomy): Eukaryota > Viridiplantae > Streptophyta > Magnoliopsida > Arecales > Arecaceae > Phoenix > Phoenix dactylifera. The sequence continues at coordinate 972,295 of NC_052402.1, forward strand.
TTATCATCCATGTGCCAACTGGTATTGAAAAATTTAATAGGGCAAGCACATATAGTTTTCTACTTTATGAATTAATTAGCATTCGGTCTTTATTTAACCATCATTTTATGTTGAGCCCTTGATGCTCTATACTTGCACACGCGGTCCAATGTTTTGCACATAATTACTTGCATCTATTTTATATATAATTATGTGTAAATTTGTATAAGATCAGAGTAAAATATAAAATGGTTATCAAAAGCAAAAGTTTTATATACTGATACTAAAAATTAATCCATCTCAACCTAAATAGCCCTTTTAATCCGTCTCCCACGAGAGACAACGGCGCGGGCGTCGAAGAGACTAGAGCGAGGTTGCGGAGCGCGGGCTTGCGTCAGGCGCAGCGAATCTTTGGGAGCATCTCCGCCAGCATATTCGCCTTCTATTGGATATATCCTCCAAGAACGATCTCCAAACCGATGGGTATTTGCCCTTCCTCACTCTTGATATCTTCTCTCCGCACAAACTTCCAAGCCGGGGGGTGGATCTCGAGCATCGGCAGTCGGGCGATTTCCCGTCGATCGGAGGAGACGGCGTCATTGTTTTCACAGTGGTTTGTTTCCGGTCACAGGGGTGAAGAAGCTCGGAAGTTGGTGATCCAGAGCACAAGGTCAGATTCGATCTCTGTTTGTTCTTTGATTTCCCTTTTTTTTTTTTTGAGGATCTTGATTTCCATTTCTTTTGCTGAACTGATAAACTCCAATCAAGATTCCTCACGTTAAGATTATAAAATCTAGAGATATATTGGTTTCCATCATTGTTAACTCTGGAGTAAATTCTCCTCTCAAATTCTAATTGTATCTGGGCGGTGGCTTCGGTGATCAGGACAGATAAATACAAACGGAAACAGAAGCAGAAAATAGACCAATAGAGAGGCATGGCCTCCCTCAGCTCCCTGGCTCCATCCATGTTCATTCTATTACTTCCCTGCAGACTGTTGGTGGTGCAAACCAACAGTTTGGCTCGATAGAAATGGATCTCTTGGCAGACCTTTGGCGAGCCAATTGTGAAGTAGAGTGAACAAATGTAACCTTAAGCTGTTCATTTGCGACCAAATCTCGGAGTATATGATAATCAACTTCAATATGCTTAGTGCGAGCACGAAACCTAGCCATATATGTAGCACTAGGGTTATTACAACAACCCAGGACCTCACCCAAAAAGACTAGCTGGAAGGTGTTATTTGAGTTCTTTGGCTCTGTATAAGTACCCAAAATTTATCCATTGCATAGCCGATGTGGGACGAAACACACGCCCGCATGGTTCTTACATACTCCCCCGCTTTGAAGCTCGAGTATTCTCGCTAGGCTAAGGGTTCATATTCATTCAAATATAATCACAAGCACCATGATCGATTTATAGTTAGCCTCAACATGCTCATGCTGCAGTGTTTCCTAGTCCATATGGGCCATGGGCCGAGTCTGTTTTGATATCATTAGCAACAATTCAGAACCTCTACCAAAAAGACTAGTCGAAAGGTGTTATTTAGGTTCCTTAGCGCTACATAAGTACCCAAGATCTACCCAGTACATAGCCAATGTAGGACTAAACACATGCCTGCAAAGGTCCTCACAGTTATCATTAGAGGATAAGCATCGGAAACTGCAGAGACTCGAAGTTACTTTTAAGAAACCGAAGTATGCATTTGACTGCTTGGAGATGAGTTGTGATGATGGTATTATGAAAGTCATCTATAATGCTAAGTTGCAGAGGATTTTCAAGTTGTTGAGCTATGCATACTGTATATTCACAAATATTTATTTGACAGTGCAACATGCCAATCGGCGGGGCATTAATTTGCCGTATGATTGTTGACCATTTCATAAGAAATGCTGCAATAAACTATTGAAACACTTCTATGAATATAATTGTGCTTGGATAATAAGGGTGTGGATGAAAGATGATGGCATTTTGTTTTAGTTATGTTTCTTTTACAAATAGATCATTCGTAATTTACTTTTCGGCATACTATTGTTCACCTCCTTTTTGTCCAAAATTACTCTCTTGGTCGAGGAGTTAACAACCATTTGTTTTGTCTTTTGGATATTTGGTAGGAAGTGATATGCTAATGTCTTTGCAACGATCAGCCTGCTTTTTCTTGATTTTCTGGATTTCTGTATTTCTGCTGTTGGGACACCCTGGACTTTTTCATCTTGAGGCAATTTTCGAAACTCTATCATGTGTCAATTCATATGCTAGGAAGTTTTCTTAGTGCCTCATAAAATTTTACCTTTACCACCTATTGCTTAACATCTCTAATTCAACCAAACTGCTGGAAAAATATCTGGTCTTGCTTGCAAAGTTTCAGTGTTAGCCATTAAATTTGAAATCATATAGAATGTTAGATGTATATATGTTGGTTCAACGTGCTTAGAGGGTTTGTATTTTGTGGTTTTCTGTGTCAAAAATGAATAGACAATCTGGCAAAATTCCTAAGCTCAACCTAGATATTTTGGTTTAGGCAGGCAGCAGGCTCTCATGCATGCTTGCCTCAATCTTTCATTGATGAGATTTATTTTGCTTTGCTATTCTTATCTAGCCGTTAATGTAGTTTCTGTCACTCAAGTGGCAGTTTTTGGAGCACCAGTGATTTTCTTCTGATCATATGCAGGCAAAAGCCCTGAGTTTTTCATTGGATATATCCTCTGCGAACAATCTTCAAACCGATGGGTATTTGCCCTTTTTCACTTTCGATATCTTCTCTCCGCACAAACTTCCAAGCCAGGGGGTGGATCTCGAGCATCGGCAGTCGGGCGATTTCCCGTCGATCAGAGGAGACGGCGTCATTATTTTCATAGTGGTTTGTTTACGGTCACAGGGGTGAAGAAGCTCGGAAGTTAGTGATCCAGAGCACAAGGTCAGAATCGATCTCTGTTTGTTCTTTGATTTCCCTTTCTTTATATTTTTAAGGATCTTGATTTCCATTTCTTTTGCTGAACTGATAAACTTCGATCAAGATACCTCACGTTAAGATTATAAATTCTAGAAAATTTCTTCGAGATATATTGGTTTCCATCACTGTTAACTCTGGAGTAAATTCGGCTCTCAAAGCCCTGAGTTTTTCTCCGATAGATGGAAATCAAACCTCCATGTTAGTACCAACAGGAATCTGCTAGTTAAATTATTCTCCACAGGTCGAATTGTACCTTTCCTGTTTTTCCACTGATGTTTCAGATAAAAACATTTGGGTGGTTGTTGTCAGTTGTGCATCTTTTAGGAGGCAGCACATGACTTATGTAGGGTCTTTTTAGTCACTTGCAGCAACTGACAGAATGGTTTTATGTATATAGGTCTCTCAATCAAGATACAAAGAGACAAACTAAAAAAGATCGAAACTGTTGAGAAGGTAAATTTATTTATCAGGGAGAAGGGTTAAATTCCAATTTTATACTAGACAATCTTTAACCTCCTTGCTCCTGAATAACAACATCCACTTATCTGGATATATGTTATAGATCATTCTAGAACAACTCAAAAACCATTCCAATCAACTATTCCTTGAGCATATCCTATGCCCAGATCAGCTCGAATCATATCCCTGCCTCAACACATAACGAATCATATAGTTTATGTTTTTATTCAGCAACTGAGGGCACTATACATGGATAGGATCAGGCAGCTAGCACTCCACACTGGCAGGTTACAGCCATTAGTGCAATTAATCCTATTGCCTCTGCCATCTACTACTTGGATCTTCATAATTTTTCTGGTATATTTATGACTTTAAAGTTACAGACCGCTTTCTTTTCTGCATTTTTTTTTTGCTGAATAAGTCCCATTCCTGGGAATCATATCACTGGGGCACCTCTTTTCAAATGTACTCTTATACCATGCTTTTGTTGATGGAGAATCAGGTCTTTGAATTGGACCAATCTTTTTTAGCATGGTCATAGTGTAAACTCTTTTTGAGGCCACTCAAAATTGAAGTTTAGGCTGTTTGCTTTCCTAAACCTAACATGGAATTGTAGCAAAATCTATTTATCAGATCAGAGGGTCAAGAGTTCAATTGTTCACCTTGCATCAAGTTACACTCGGTTTGCATGCTTTTGGTGCATATTGAATCATGGAAAACAGAGGTTCGTTGTTCAGCATGTTTCTGGTCATTTATCATGCAAGAGTCACATAGTAACAGTGGTCAACTGTCAGGCACGTGGTTGTCATAAATCTTTCAAAGGAATTCTGGCCGACCAAAGACTTTCCTGGTTTTGTCTATTGGCTTGTCTTTTGTTTCAGGACCAGAAGTGAAGCCTGAGGTGTTTGATTTTATAAATGGGTTGCGTCCCCTAGTTGACCAATAATGAGCCTAAACCCTGTCTTACTTAAAAATTTGACAAGAGGATAGGACCTGCATTAAGGAATTAGCTATGCCAAGTTATTTGTTGGGACTCGATCAAATAAGCTTGAAGTTGTGCGCATTACCCTGGGCTTGACCTTATCACAAATGACAGACCTAGTTGCTAATTGCCATAACCCTTGGCCTAACCTCTCCGATCTTAAGGAATTTGTGCTGAGGACATATTGATGTATATTGAACTATTTTTCTAGTTTTGGGTTTTTGTGGTCAAAATAACTACTCTTTGTCTGTACCATTTAATTTCCTAGCGAAATAACATTAGCATTTTGATGCAGAAATCGATATTTTTATACTCCTAGGGCATAATATTTGAATATCTACTATATCTTTATTATGAATAGGGGCATTATGGAATACTAAAACCATTTCAAAATATGAGACCAAATTTTTGTGCTTCTTGTAATATGATTGATGTTCGCTAGATATGGAAATTTTAGTTTTCCAAGGTCATGTTGAAAGAAAAAGGTGTTTAAGCTCAACTATAGTTCTTTTGGGACAATTTAGTGGGAATTTGAAGCACCAATTTTTCTTCTGAAATTCTTCAAGCGTAGCAAGACTTTTGATAGGAGTCTCATGAAATTCTACCTAAAGTACAGGTTACTAGATCATAATCTAGCTGCCGAATTATTATCTTCTCTTTAATGCTCATTTGTTACTTTTTGTCCCTGCTTTCCCTGTTCTTGTATTTTAGATCTTTAGCAGACCAACTTTTTGGCCTTTACGAACTTCACCTCTCAACTCCAGGTAATCCTGCCTAACTTTTTCTTAGGCACCCGAAGCTGTCAAAAGGTGCATCATAAGGTTATGCATCTTTCCCTTGATAAGAAATACCAGCACTGCACCCTTTTTTCATTATAAAAAAAGAGGAATACCAGAATTGTTCAAGTGTATTGGCTTCCATACCAACCATGACTGAGAGATTTTACTACAGGATGTTTTCTTAAGCTAATTTTCATAAATATACTAACATGGGATAGTTTTGGTATTATATGATTAATAATTTTAGATTCTTATGGAATACCAAACGAATTATTCGTAGATTTTTGGAGATCTTTGATCAAATGTAGTGATTTCAGATCATCAAGTATTAGATACTTTAAATAAAATAAAAATTATCGGCGATTTGAGATCATCTTGTTGATTTCATTTATTCTAAAACATCATCATAGAGTGTAAAAATATATATATTCTTTTAAATTATTTGAGTAATTTATTATTTTTTTCTCTAGAAGATATATACTTGACGAGGAAGCAACATAGTGGACAACGCATCCGCGGTTTTCAGTTCTCATCTGATAATGTCAGACTATGAAAAATATTATATACATACATTAACTTGCATCGGATGCTCTTTTTCTTAGCATCTAAGGTTATGTAGCTCTTCCGTCGAAGAGAAAACCTTGTAGAAATGTGCAAGGAACTATGGGGCGGTCATGACCTATAGTTTGAGACTGGATTGCGGATGAGGTGCGTCCATGACCTGCCGCATCATAGGGCGGTCAGCGTCAGCATTCGCCGTCGACCGTATATCGTGCGGACAACGCCGTCCAAAAAGTAACCGGACGTGACGTCCGGCTGCGAAAGCCCCTTCAGGACCCGCCGTCAAATTCGACGACCGTCCGCGTGTCGGGTTATCTCGGCCTTCGGACCCCGGGTCCGTCACCCAAGCCTCGCTCGGAGCCGCGAGGCCTGGATTTTTAGCCGCACGAACCGACGTTCGGGGTCGGCCATACCAGGTGCGATCCTTTAATATACCCCACGTTTGCCCACGGCGAGGGGAAGGTTAGCTTAGCTGCCGACTGCCGAGAGACTAGAGAGAGAGAGAGAGAGAGGTGCGACGAAGTTTGTGGCTGTGTCGGGATATCGGAGGCGATGGCGGAGAACAAGGAGGAATCGGTCGGGGAGTCGGTGGTGGAGAAGAAAGTGGAGGAGTTCCACCACGATGACTCATCGTCCTCGGACTCGGACAACGAGAAATCGAAGCCGTCCTCCTCGTCTGTCAAGTCCAAGATATGCCGCCTCTTCGGCAGGGAGAAGCCCGTCCACACTGTCTTGGGCGGCGGAAAGCGTACGAAATATCCGACTTTTCTCCGTTTCTAATTTTTTTTAATCCGATGCTAGTTGCTTTTAGATAATTTTTTTGCTATTTTTTTATTTTTAAAAAGATCGGTTTGAAGCGAATCGTGTGAGTTTTGATCTATTTGAGATGATTCGGGCTGAGATCTGGGGGCTCATTAGCTATTGATATCTTTTCATTTGATTAGTTTTAGTTGAATTAATCCAAAAGCTTTTACGTCCTTTTTTTTTTTTTTTTTGAGTTCGAGGGAGGCTTGGTTTGTTAGGGTTTGCGTCGTTTTACTCAAAAAAGCAAAGTACGTTTAGCTTTCGACTACTTTATAACGTTCTGAACGAAACCCTAATTTGATTTTAAGATACTGGTCATTGATTTCCATTGATGGTAGATGATGCGAGAATATTCCTTTAAGAAACCCTAATCTGGACGTTGTGTAGCTGCCTTGTTGATTTATGAATGCATGTCTAATGATTTGCAGATAAAAATATATTCACTGCCAACTTGAGTGAATTCGATCGATGAAATCCTTGTCGGTCGAAGGGACGATCACAGTACTTACATAAATCATATATTTAATTGTAGCAAATCTTAGGGTTTTTTTTTTACAGCATTTTTTCCCCAGGTCGCTAATTGAGGCATGGAGTCTTATTGTTCTTATTATATTTTGATCGTACATATGGTGGTTGAGCCGCTGATCGGGTATAGTTTGGCTTATGAAAATATTTGTTCTCAACGAGTTTTTGCTCCACCATCTATGCAGCTGCTGATATTTTCCTATGGAGGAACAAGAAGATCTCTGCCGGTGTGCTTGGTGGGGCCACGGCCATCTGGGTCTTGTTCGACTTGATGGAATACCACTTGCTCGCTCTTGTCTGCCACTGCCTCATTCTATCGCTGGCGATCTTGTTCCTCTGGTCCAATGCGACCACCTTCATCAACAAGTAAGCTCTTAAGCTATTTTTCCATTGCATATGGTGGCCCAAAGATTAATCTTTTAGCCTGGAGATTAATTTTTTAGTCGGGATACCGAATTTTTTGTGCTATTGATTGCAGGTCTCCACCTCGCATTCCTGAGGTGAGCATCCCTGAAGATGTGGCTGTGAGTTTTGCGCTTTCGCTGAGATATGAGATCAACAGGGGTTTTGCTGTTCTAAGGGACATTGCATCAGGACGCGATCTGAAGAAGTTCCTCATGGTATGTTGCTCGGTCTTTCTTTCAAATGTTAGCGGATCTTGGAGTATTTCAATGGGTGTTATACTGTTTGGTATATTGGTTTTCCAGGTGATTGCAGGTTTGTGGGTCCTTTCCATCGTTGGGAGTTGCTGTAATTTCTTGACTTTGTTTTACATAGGTAACAACATGATGTTTTGGTCTGTCATTTAACTTTCTATTCTCTTATTTATTTGTTTTGGTCTAACATTCTTGTCTGGTGTTTTTCGCGGAAGCAGCATTTGTTACGCTGCACACGCTACCCGTTCTCTACGAGAAGTATGAGGACAAAGTTGACTCATTTGCAGAGAAGGCGATGACAAAAGTCAAGAAGAATTATGCAACGTTTAATGCCAAGTGTTTGAGCAAGATTCCAAGGGGGCCTTTGAAAAAGAAGCACCAGTAGGTTCTGACTGTTAGTGTCTATCTATGGATTTTCCAGTGTTCACGTGACTGTTTACTCATTTTTCTCTGAACTTTCTCTTTGATGCTGAGTATTTATGATATGGATCATAAATATGTTTGCACGATTTTACCTAATGTGAGCATCCTACCGTATGCCATTTCTGCTGGTGATTTGACTGCACCATTTATATGCTATGATTAGTTGATGTTCCCTTTGTGTTTCATCTCGGTCCTGTAGTGCCCTTAGATGTCTCCAAGTAGGATTTATAGTGATGCAAGAAGTGGTCTCAGTCCCAGAGCTTGAATGAGTGTAAACATGTTTTACAATATGAGTCCAGGGTTCGTGCTTCTTCTCATGTTTCAGTTATCTATTTATTTAAGGGTTTGCTGCAACGTGTCTTCTATACTTGTTACCTAATCTTGCAGTCATTGGGGATCCAGATAGCATTTTGAAGATAAGTGTAAATTGGTTTGTTGTGCTTTTATGGTCTCTGGTCTCAGGGAAATTTATTTTAGATAAAATTATGTTCTATTTATTTATCATGTACTAGGATATACACACTAATTTTCTTCTACTGATGTTCTTTTTATATTGTTTTTAGTTTTTTATTTGCAACCTTGAAGGGTTTTTAAAAATTCTCTTTTGTTTTGAAAGAGGTAGTTGAGAGCACTGAATTGGTATACAATTTGAAGTTCAACATGATTACTTTTAAGCCACGGTAAATTGAGTGGTTAAGCTAATCTAGGAATATCTCACATTGCTTCTTTCCAATTAAAGTCTATATATATGCATTTAATCTTCTTGAAGATCTCATTCTGGTGTGTCTGATCTGTCAGAACTATTTTATCGGAAAATAATTTTTTGAGAAATTTGGAATCTTGAAAATGACAATGGCGGGTGTTATTGAAGAACTCTTTCAATAGTTGTCAGAATTATGTTAAAGATGAGTAGGTAATACCGGGTCTTTTGCTAGATGAGTTGAATGTAGTATTACTAGATGAGTTGAATGTGAACATCAACAGGAAGCTTTTTAGAAGATGTTCAGGTTTTAAAAAGGGGATGATTGTTTTGTTTTACTTCTATCTGCCATTATGCACAGAGACAGTGGAATGCTTCTGTAGGAATATTGGGGAACTAGATTCTTGATTCAATAGGGCAACATGTGAGACCTTACTTGTTGGACATGCAGAAACCAACGGGTAGGGTGAATGAATTAAGAAGTACTGAGCAAGGTTTTTACCAATTTATTTTTGACAAGATTAGCCACATCATCTAAGGTTTCTTTTGTATGGCTAGAAATGCTGGGTAAAGGATTAATAGTTAACTGGGGTTGAGCAAAATTTGCGATGGGGGGGATTGTCACTCATAATAATGTCGAAATATTTGAGCTTCTCCTGCAAGATAAGAAAGAAATCCTTTACAACATGCTGTTTGGATAAACCTTTGGTTGTGTTGCGTTGCTTAAGTTTTTTGGTTGCTGATGGCATATATTTTATCCAGCACTTCTTGTGAGGCAATCCAGGAATTATCATGAGGATACTTTTTGTAAAATCTTAGCACAATTGGAATTCATTGTTCCCGAAATATTTTTGCCATAATTTAAGAGCTCCTGATAAGAAGAGTGCTTTTGAGTGGAGGGAGGGCTGTAAAGTTATGGTGTCCTACTTTCTTGGATGATCCGTTGTCATATGCTGCTTTAGGGTTGTCATGCAATGTAATTTTCTTGCTGACCGTGGACATGGCTGGAGTTTCATTTTGTTGGCTTGAGATCCTTTTATGTGCCTTTGGATGATTGGCTAGCTTAGGTAATTTTTTTACCTACTACTAAATGTTTTGGTTAGAGAGCTGTTGCAGTTATGCTGTTCTTAGACTCTAGGAACATGAGCGGAAAAATCCGCTTGCATGTTGCGACATTTTTATAGTAACTGTGTAGTGATATCATCACTTCTTTCATACCTACCGGATTTTTGTTGTCAAGGAAACGGAAATGTTTTCATTTTTTAGTGAGTTAAAAAAAAAAAACAGATTGCTTTTCATTTTGCAGTCGACTTCTGGAACAGTTCTTAGAGATTATTACATGTTCTGGTTATAATTCATGAGGAAACGTTTTATACCTAATTGACAGGTTATGCCGTAATTTGGCGCTCCTTGGTCATATATGTCTGTTTTATTTTCACGGCCTTTTTGTTGTAAAATCTCTATATTCGCAAATGAAACTCTCTTTTGTAATGTAATTTCATGCCAGTGCGTGTTTCTGCCTGCTGGTTTGGTAGTACTTCATGGATTGTTCTCAGGCTCTCAACAGAAGTCCGGTGAGATGAATAATTGGCAGCCATATGCTCATGGCAACTCAACGTTGCGATACTTGTTTTGGCTTTTGCAAACATCCATCAAACCGTCAGAAGGATTCTTTGCGGATCAGACATTAGACTGATTTTTTGTTCTCTTTAATGATGATAAGAAGATTAAAAATCATTATTTAGTTTGATGTTTTAGATCCCTTGAAACATACTTTGTTTTTGTACTGGAGTGACCACCTCTAGAGCCATGCTTGTGTTTGGATTTTTTTCTTTTATTTTCTTTCGATTTGGGTATCAGTTCTCGATGGTATGTTAATATGTTATAACCTGCCGATCATTAGCTTGCACTACTCTAACAGCTTGTTTGCATGCATTCTTGTGTTTTCTGATGTTATGCATGTTCACTGGTGTTCGAGTCAAATCAGGTGCAACGTGTATGTTAACCATGCTTAACAACAAAAATGGCAAACCTTTCTTTACATATTAAAGAAAGCTCCACTCTCTTTTACATATTAAAAGAATTTGGACACTAGACAGAGGGAACAATGCTTTTTGATCATAACTAGTGGAAGGCACTCCACTCTCTTTTACATATTAAAAGAATGCAATCAAAATTTGAATACACTGAATTTCATATGAACAAATGGGATATTTACCTCAACAAATTTTAGATGACTATACCTACATTAGCTCTTACCTCCATTGTGCATTTCGAATGACGGTATCTTGGGGCAACCTTGAAAATGAACTCCTTTCCGATGGATAGAATGAGGACGTAAGAGGAATTGTTGCAAATTCAGCATCCGAAGGTTCAAAGAGCTGATTTTGTTTTGGAGGTGGTCTAGTTATCAGTGCAGTTGGAAAACTAGAAGCAGTACCAGTACTTGGCAACTTTGTTCCATGCTCAGTGTTTGATTGCATCATTGTAGAGATTGTGCTTCTGTTCTGCTTCTGAAGATTCCCTCCTCTCTCTTTCTTCAGATTCTTTGAGAAGAAAATCAACCCACATATCTGCAAATGACTGGCAAACAAGACAACAATGAGAAGATTAAGGAAATTTTAAAAATTAATTAATCCTGAAATGATAGATTTACAACTATAAGAAAGTTTCATCTCTATCTCTACATAAGTTTCCGTACAGGCATGCATAGTTGCGTGCACAAACACATGCATGCACCACAAAAACTCAAGCAACACTGTTCATCTTCTCCACAAGTTCAATAAAGGCCACGGTTGGTCTGCTGTTTTCTAAGGTCTAGAGATAGCATTAATGGATTCGAGTCATAAATGGGTCAACCAGCTCAGACTCGTTTATTAAACAGGTTGAGTTAAGAATTGGATTCCTGATCTCTTGTTTTGACCTGTTCAATAGTTGGGTTCAAATCATGACCCAACCTATTTAACTTGTTTAATCCATTTAAAACCCACATAATCCATTTAAAACCCATTTAACCGGACCAATTTAACCCATTTAATCCATTTAAGACTCGCTCGACCCATTAACCTGATTCAACCTGTTTATCATATCGGTTATGCAGGTCGGGTCGAATTACTTGTTTAATAAAAAAGTCAAGTTCGGATCTAGATTTTTGACCCATTTATAAATGGAACGTGCTCAAGTTGACAGATTTTTGATCCAACTCGCATCTGACCCAACCCATATCCAATCTAACCCAACCTGATTACAACCCCTACTAAGGTCTAGGGCCATAGAAGTGTCGGATTCAGATCGGATCCATGCTGCATCCGCATCCGAACTCAGATGAGAAAACCCAAGTTCGACTTCGAGTTCGAATCCATCAAAATAAGCAAGTTCCAAACTTGTATTTAAACTTAATTAGTAATCAGATTCGAGTTTGGATTCGAGTTTTTTGAGGTTCAATTTAGCACATGGATTTTATTGAGTCAATTAGTCAGGGGTTAACAATTTCCAGAATTGAAAGCACTCCCATCTAAATATACTCCATATATAGTAAATTTGTGGCAGACTGGCGAGAGAGGGAGATGACATGGGAAGCAAATGATTAGTTTTGAAAAAATCCAATCACTTTTGAAAACAAATTTAAATTTCTTTAATGTTTAGTTCGATTGAAATATAATCAAAATCTGAGTGTCAATTGGGATTTTGGAACTGAAATAACAGTGAGCAAGACTTAAGGAGAGCAATACATGAGATGTAAATCCAAACATGAAGAAAAAGAATTAAGACAAGTCATGTACCCGCTTCTCATTATATTTTTATATTTACATATACTACATATGCGTATATATATGTAGTTGGTTTATCAGATTTTCGGATTTTCGGATTCGAAGATAGGTACATGCAAGTTTGATCAGATAAAAAAATCTGATCCTATATATACAATCCAACTTCGATCCAATAAGGTTACTGAAAACTTAATTTGGATCCATACCTAATTATTACAAAATAATCAGGTCAGTTTATCAAGTTTTCGGGTATCATTTACACCCTACTAAGGACTAGCAGACCTTGGATCTCAGTAGCCCCAATATCTGCAAATTAACAAGCACTTGGACCCAATGTGCCAACATGCTTACTGACGCATGATACATAAGTCTTACATAAGTCTTTTTTTTTTCACAGACAGTACCATGGACCAAAAGTGCAACTACAACCAACTACTGCGGAATCTAAACTGCCAGCTGATATATTGATAATACAGCAATTTCATGCTGCAGAGTACCATGATTCTTGGGTTTTACTTATACTAAACAGCCTAGATATTCTTCACATAACTTAAGTTGTTAATCCACTTGATTCAATCCTATGGCATGCAAGTACAAGCATGGTATTTATTTTAGTGTCATGCCAAACTCTCAACCATGCAGACTGATGGTAGTAATGATGCCCAACAGTATACGTAGGTTGCTCAGAATACCAGCAGACCTAACCCATTTCAACCCCTCCAAGACAATATAACGACTTTGCAAAAGCCGATGTATGGAAGTCTGGAACTGCCAATAGGCTTTAAATATAATCAAATGAAAATCCCTTCTGTTAAGAGGAGAAGAGTATGGGAGACATGAAAAATAAGGGTTCAAAGATGTGAAATAAAGACTAACCTGGTTTTCAGAAGGTATATGAGAGGATGTATCAGGTGAGCTTCCTCCCAAGATGCCTCCAACAAGGCGTACTGGTAGACCCAGGACACCTCGAACAACACCTTTACCTGCAGAATGTTGAGCAAAACCTATTCTTTGCTTCTCTTCCTCAGAAAAGCCCAGCATGCGAACCATAAGATCCAGAACCTGGTAATCTCGAAATTACACAAAATCAGTCATGGCCGTCTTTGGAAGGTGCATAGATCCAACTAGTATAAATTATCTGCTCAATTGGAGAATTAATTACCTCTTTGCTGTGATTCCTCTGAAAATATGTCACTAGCAATTTGATCACAATGCGCCTGCCAGAAACATCAACATCCACCATTTTTTGAGTTTTGTTGCTCAATTTGCCCTAGAGAAAAGAAAATAAATATGCTGCAGAGACAGTTGAAGGAATTCTAAAATAAGAAAATATCCTACAGTCATAATCTAAAATTTAATCATGATGGATAATCCAGCACCACGTTTGTGTAGATATGTTGGCTTATTTGCAGAATGACAATTGCAATAATGGAGACTATGCATTACAAGAATGTAAGTCCCACTGAATTCAGCAAAATTATATCCATCCAGATAAGAAAATAAATACATCACAGTGAGACATTTGAATAAAGTCTTAAACAAGGAAATATCCTACATAGTCTAATATGAACATGAGAGAAGATCCAACACCACATTGATCAAGACATGCAAGCTTATCCACAGAATAACAATTTCAATGATCCATTAATTTCATTAAAAAATATATTCATCCAAATAGATCAGGCAATTGTGTAGCTGGATCAGAAGAAAAATCTAATTGCCAGGAAGCTTGGATCTAACTTCTAAAAGTCAAGAATGAATGAAACAAGGGCAGGTAGGGATGCAAAACTGAACTCTCCTTTCAAAGCAAACGCTTGTATAGAGCAATAGTGCATATATTGATTATAGAGATTAAAAGAAAAAAAAATGATGACAATTGGCCGCCTCCTCTAAACCCAATATGGAATGAGCAATAAATTCTAAGTTACATGGTGAAATTAGGATCTGGAATAACCAGCTCCATATATAAATTTCTAATAAATTCGAAGCACAAGAATTAGAAAACTTTACTCCATAGGATGGTGGTTAAAGGTGCTTTTCTTCATGCCACTGTTTGGATTAATTAAAAGACCTCCGAAGAGTGCTCAGAATATAAACAAAACAGGTTACCAAAAAGAGTGTTGCTTATTCATTTTTAATAGTTTGGCAGGCAGGTTGGCGAGAGGTGAAGGAAACCCTTTTAGATACGACATATTCTACTTACTAGTTAGGCAAATGTTGTACAGATGCGTTGAAACAGTAACAATCTACCCCAGCAATGGAATGAGCATCCCACCAGATGGACTTGACCTATATGGCAAATGAAATACCATATGAAACATTATTACTAATACATTTGAAGGCACTGGACTGCATATTGTAAATACTATATAATTCAAATCTCCAAATCTAAATAAGGTGGTTTCTATTGCCTATTATATTACATGGGGGGCCTTGTTTGGGGGGGGGGGGGGGAGGGGAGGTGGGGGGGAGGGGGTGGGGGTGCAGGTATCAGGATCTTGCGCATATGAAAACAAAAGAACATTTGATCCTCTTTCTCCCAAATACCAACATTCAAGCTCTCCTGCCTGCATACCCTTCCAATACAATATGAAGAGAACCTGCTCATTGGGGTTGGCCCAATCAATCCATGTTAGAGGAGCTGGGAATTACAAACTCGAAATTGCCAATAACTTTGTCAGTCAACAAAACTATGAAGCTAGACCCATCAAATGAAGACCAATCATTTCAACCAACTTACTGGAGGAGTATACCAGCAACTTGTTCACAAAAATGACTGTAAAATGACTAGAAAGCAAGGCCAAAGAAGTTACCTGTCAACACAGTTATCTGAATCCAGTGACATCCTATTTAGTCTTGTCATACTTTGTTCAAGTGCACGGCGTAATTTTGAATTGTCCTCCTCAAGCTTCTGTATGGAGTGCTTGGATTCTGATAACATCCTCTCAGCTTGCGTAAGTTTAGCAGCCATCTCTTCTTTTTCTCTATTTGACAATTCCAGCCCTTGGTTTGCAACCTAGAAGACAGAGGGATTAAAAAAGCATACCACATCAATAACATTAGTGCATGAATAGCAAAAACAGCATTGAAGGAATTTTGACGAGGAAAATAACATGAAGCTTTCGAAGATAACAGACTGCAATGTAAAAATAATGCATATCACAGCTTTGCATAATCCAGGGATGAAAGATCCCATGCCATAGTTCATGCCATCCAGGAAAGCCAATAATATACACAAGAACTAGCTGAACTTTACATATTGGGTGCTCAGACTAAAAAGGTCATATTCATCGATAACAAATTTTTATTTGAGAGATACACAAAATAAGCCATCATACAACGGATTATATTTCACGGTGACAATGAAATGCCTTGATATCATAAAGCTAGCTCCAGGATGGACATGAGCCAGCTCTAATGACTGCACCAGATTATGTAGAAATATTCCAAATGACATACTGGCAAATAGACAGTCCCAAAAGTTCCTTCAAATGAGATTCTCCAAACCTTACATGAAGCAACTTCATAAAGTTGATCAGGGATGAATTAAGAAGGGAAAAAAGGAACAAAACAGTTATCCCTCACTTTAAGTCCCTTGCAACGAATTAAACCTCCTTTGACAAAGAGAAGTGACAACTCAAAGCCAATAATCCAGCAAACACCATCTACATCAAGCTTTCTATCCATGAGTGGTTATACATCATCACCATTTGAATTTCTGATTTTTGAGGTCCTAGGCCAGGAGATTGGAAAACTGCAAATCTTGTCCATGCCAATGACATAAAGCAAGAAAAATCCAGTATTATATCAGCTACCAAGTGCCCATGGTCTCAGTCTCCTTGAAACAGCTTCACTAGTAACCAGTACAGATCTTGCTTTGGCAAAGTAATCAACAATGAAAAGTTCCTACCTAGAATAGTTATCCACAATAACGCCTAGGCCCTAAGAAGCACCATGGATTCTAGTCAACCCTATGCTAGCACGATAATGTTCAAGGTATGTAAAATCCATCATAGCCTCCTAACGCTCCATCATAGCCTTTGGCAGCATCGCTTGTCGCACCCTCAACAGCTTGACCCAAACCTCTTCATTCCCATCTTCTCCCCCAATCTAGTTGAATCTGACCAAGATTCTCTCAGACAACCATGCCATCCTCGCCCTCATCTCTTCGATTGCTCCACTTGCTTGATTAGCACCATCCTCACCTCTGCCATGGATGCCTTATTCTGGTTTTGGGGTTTCGGGCAAAAAGATCTCTTCCCCCGGTTTTAGGGTTTTCGAGGGCCTGGAGGAAGTGAGATTGAGGTGTGAGAACCAAGAAAATGGAGGAGGCAGGGAGCTTGAGGTTCAGACTATGATCAGCAAGAGGAGGCAATCAATTATAGAATGTTGAACCACATAGACCTCCATAACATATTTAAGGTATGGGCCTCCTCGCCAGGAGACTTCTTCGCCCTCCACAATCACTTCTCACCAGAAGTTCCCCTCCAGTGACCGGCTCGACAATCCTATTGACCAGCTCCACTTTGCCTACGCCTCGACAACATTCTTAGCTGCTCAGACAACCATGTCGCCACCATTATCTGCCACACCTAGGCCCTCAACTGCACATCATCCACCATGTCAGGCTTGACTCGAGCCACTTGGGCTCAATTCAAGTTGCACCTTCTAATCGGGCTCGGGTCGAGCTCCAACCTAACATGGAAATTTTTTTTCAGGCTTCAGCCCATCCCAAAGTCCTAAAAAATTTCCAAGCCAGGCTTAGACAAGGATGCGGCATGGCCTGACCCGATTCCAGACTTATATGTGACACATGCATCCATGATGACTACCAAGACGTGTTAAGGGTCCCCACGCCTAATCAACATATACAGAGTGAAATTGAATAATGCACTAACAATATCATAACTGCCATGTTTGCCTATATCATGTACCTTAAAACATCATTCATGAAATAGATGCTTATGTATTATGTACATAGTAAGGGCTCAACAAGGTAAATATCTGTGTTAGTAACACAATAAGAATGAAGGCTTTTAAGTTTGAATTGGTAAATCAAAGAAAGCTTGAACAGAAGTAATCAAAAGAAAATTAAACATGCTTTCCAAATTCCAAATCATGGTCGTTTGCCCTTTGATAAATCATTTTCTGAGCAAGAATCAAGTAACCAACCAAAGTCAATGAGATAATAGTACATTCTTAAGGTTCATATTCGTGCATATATTAAGATAAGAGGATAGCATCAATATAGGATCTCATTTTAGAATCTGTATCACAGCTTTGAATCTCAGAGTTGCAGTTTACCCAGACATGACACTAACTTAAATAGAAATTGTTATAATTTCAAATCTTGAGAACTTCTTATCTCGAGAAAGGTTTGAATTATAAGTTTGAGCTGCGCCATATGAATCTTAGACATGGAAAAGAAAAAGCGAACTGTTAGAGCTGCACCATATGTATGTGTGCATGTGTGCATGTATATGTGTGTGTATGTATGTATGCATGTATGTATCCTTAAACATTGAGGTGCCTCCCATCTGCAAGTTTGGCTATTATAGTACATGTAGAGGTGGAAAACATACTGAAGCACTTAACTACAAGAATTACATGTTATAACTGAAAACCTACTCAACTTGTCTGAGGAATGGGATAATATGGATCTATAAGAACAGATTGTGCCTTTCATTTATAAAGAGAAAAAATAAATATGAGTTCAGAAGTTAACCAATGACTTGTCTAAAATATATGGAAGGAGGGTTGAAATGAATCTTACCTTTAAAAACTCAGAAAGTTTAGTTGATTCTTCTCTTGTCATAGCCAAATCTCTTCCTAACCGCTCCTATTAATGGATGTCCAGACAAAACCAACCATCAATAAACGAGGTCCTAATAAATGATTGCTTTCGCATTGACAGAAATTACACTATAATGTTCAAGGTATGTAAAATCCAACCTGAAACCTCTGTGAAGCATGAGATAGAAAAATGTAACACTTACATTGGCTTCACTTTCAGCATAGTACTGGCCAAGGGCAGTTTGAAGATTCAGCAGTTCAAGATCTTTTGATTGAACTGTGCTCATACAGTTTGCAAGTTTTTGCTTCAGATCATTAATTATTTCATTTGATTTGTGAAGTTCATCACTTTTGATCTGTCCGATCTCCTCTTTCTTTGCTCTTTCCTGCTTTAAAGCCTTCTCCAGCTGCAGTATGTGAGCTCTTTGATATTCACAATTTGCCCGAAGTTCCTCAATGATTTTGCTGTCCTCATCCATCCTATCTGAATCTTCAAGCTCCTAGAAAATACCATAGTTGTTTTAACTGCAGCATGTATTTTTATTTTCTTGTTTATTTACTCTCTCTCACTCCCTCACTCAAGTGTACAACCATATTCCTCTAGGCATCAGCTTAGGCAGTATCAAACTAACAGATGCATTAAAATTCAATCTGTATAAATAGAAGCTTCAAACAAGATAGATAAGTGCATAAAACAATAAAAACTAACTGTTGATTACGAAGAAAACTGTCTAGAGAAACGTTTAGCACTTGGTCTTATAAAGCCTTTTTGCAAAAGAGCAATTCTAATAATAAGTCCCAAAATGAGTGAGAAGAATTCAGGTAGCAGGATGACCATTACATATCTTAACATTTCTTGTAATATGTTTCTACATGATGGAAAAGCAAAATTGTCTGATGTGATGCACTGCAACTCAAGGCTACAATACCATCACTATTATCAAATACATTTTGAGACATAAACAATCTGAATCAAAATGATTTATTCTGACATACAATAAAGTAATACCGATGGCCCGGATTAAAGATACAAAATATACTTATCAAAAAAACAAAAAAAAACAAAGTAGCTGAAGTTTAGATAAGTTAATATGCACACCTTTTGAAGGGGCATTTATCTGATACAGACATTTCCAGAGAACTCAACATATTCATACTCAACAATCACATCAATGAACAGAAATTTTGCCCATTTATTTCAAACATCCATGTGCAGTCAGTCTGAGAAATAAGAATCATCAAATTCCCAGTACATATTTTCAAATATCTGTACAGATATATGACAATAATTAAAAGAGCATTGTGGTGAACTATTATATAGAGTTTTTCGACGATGACCTTAACAGTCATAAGCGACCAGATAGTCGGCTAGATAATGTAAACTTTTAAGCAGAATGGTTCAAGGAAACAATTACCTTCCCTAATAAGTGCTGTTTGAGCCGGGCCAATTCTTGCAATGCTTTGTCTCGTTCTTTACAAGTGTCTTTCAATGTTCCCTCTAGCTTCTTTATTGACAGAGCCATCTCTTCTGTCACCTTCAACATTACAAGTAAAAATATATTAGTCTTGAGTATCCTCTTCCTTCAATTGTGTATCACTATGATAAGAACAGAATATCAGATTTCCTATTGTGATATGCAATGTTTCCTTATAAGTAGAGATATATGTGATCCATTACATGATACAGCTACCCCCACTTACATAAACAAGTAGATAAAAAGGTCAAAAGAAATAAGGAGGTGAATGACACAGTGAAATGATTTTGATGGTGATCTGAAAATCACTGCAAGGCCATTAAGGACCTATGAAATAAATTTATAATACAGTATTACAGATAAAATTGTCAGTTATCATATAATGTAAGCGGCGGAGAGGGCAGGGACAGAAAGGTAGCATTATTAAGGATGTATTGTAGTGAAAACAAAGAATAAAGTTGGGAACTTCAATATTAGAAGAAGCTTAAAGTGGTAAAGCACTAAATTGTACAGGTAGAGAGCTGAGATTTTATCATTATCTTCCCCAACAAGATCAATGGCAGTCTATATTAAGTATTTGGGCTCAGATATTAAAAGTATCTAAAAGGAATGTGAGGAAACACAAGAACATGAAAGCACATTGTCAGCAGCCCCACAATGACATCATATATGACCCCAGGTAGCGATGAATGACAAAAGTAGAATTGACATGGTCAAACACCACATTGTTGTCATGCCATCACATTAGCTGCAGAAAGTTGGGACAAATATTGATGATTTTCTATAAAGATATTTCTAACATGTTGAACTGTCTGACATCATGCATGAGTAATATTTAGATCGTCGCAAAATTATGGCTACTAGTTCTCACTCATTAACCCACAAAAACCACCAAAAAGGATAGATAAGGACTACCTCATGCGAGGTACTTGACTTCCTATTCTGAGAGTTCAGATCATCAGCATCATTTTTTTCAGATGCACTCTTCATGCAAAGTTGCAGATTTGCTTCAAGTTCATTCTTCTCTACCTACACAAAGATATCAGTTAAACAAAGAAATTGGAAGCATTCATGCATTCAGTAAAAGGTATTCAGATCATTGCTATCGACTAGGTCATGTGAAACATGAAAAAACTGATCCAAGAGTACTAGTAAATAAAAGATGTATAAAAGCACAACCATACAACCTGAAGCACGTTACACTAAAGAAGTTTATGTGCATCAACCTTCAATTTTGCATTTTCCTTCCCTAAAGTCCTGATCGTATCTTTCAAAGTCTCCAGAGATTTATTTGACTCTTCTCTGCCATCCCTCCTGCTCAACTCTGCTTGCAGTTGTCTTAATTCTGATATCTTCTCATTCAATTCCTTGTGCAACTCTTTCATCTCAATCGAAATCTGCCAATTAAGTACAAGGACCATCATTTCATAGAGAGAAAAATAAGAAAAACAACATGTTCCAGAAAAAAGATACTAGAATTGAGCAAATATGTTATTAGATCTCGCATTTCTAGAAGCATAAGATATACATTCACCCAAATACTCAGAAATACATGTATTTGCATATATATACAAGAGACCTTTCTTTTATAATGGTATCTTTACATGCTCAGTAAAATGTATCTTTCATGTATGTCTTTTATAATGGTTAAGACTAAAAGAGTGTGCCATAGAAGACTACCTAAATGTAGGAACAGAGAAACGTATAAAAGCTACAAGGTGGCTAGGAAAGAAGTTAACATGATGTTACAAGAGGCTAAATTTAAAGCACATGAAAAGTTATATCGCAAGGAAACTTAAGGATGGGGAGAAAGATATCTATAAGATTGCAAGACTATGAGATAGGAAAACTAGAGACTTGACTTAGGTTAAATACATTAAAGATGAACTAGTCCCATTAAGGATAGAATCATAGACATGTTAAATATACACGTAGAATCAGAGTATATGAAGATAAAGGAGGCTATGAAGAGAGATAAAAATAGGAAAAACAGTTAAATCTAATGGAATCCCTAGTAAGATTTTAAGCGTTTAGGTGACGTGGGAATAACTTAGTTGACATATTTGTTTATAAGATTTTAAAAACCAAAAAGATGCTTGATGAATAGAAAACAACATTATAGTACCAAATTATAAGAATAAATGTAATCAAGGTTCATGGTCTTGGCATCGGACCCTGTACCAGTGCCACACTACCACAATATCAGTACGGTACAGTATGGTACTGGTATCGAACCGGTACGGTACACTCTGTATCGCTCAGTTCAGGTTGATACGGCATACCATGAATATAATATTCAAAAGTCTACTAGCTGTTGTAATATTAAACTTATAAGCCACACTATAAAACTTTGGAAAAGGGTGATTGAGCACAAACTAATGCGTGACAAATATATCAATCAGACAATTTGCTTTTATATCCGGAAGGTCAACTATGGAAGCTATTTTTCTACTTCAAAGGTTAATAGAGAAATAAAGAGAGAAGAGACAAGATTTTAATATAGTTTTTATTGATTTGGAGAACACATATGATAGAGTTCCTAAAGAAGTTTTATGATGGGTGTTACCAAAGAAAGAAGTTTTTATTAGATATCTTAATGTGAGCAATTACTTGTGTGAGAACTACTAGTGATTATAGTAGGGATTTTCTAATCACAATAGGTTTACACCAAAGATCTGCTCTAAGTTTTTTTCTTTTTAAACTAGTTATAAATTAGGTTATTAGGCATATTCAGGATGATATTCTTTGGTGCATACTTTTTGCAAATGCTATAGTCTTAGTGCATGAAACTAAGGTCGGTCGATCATAAGTTGGAATCATAGAGAAGTGCATTATCATCTAAGGATTTTACATTAAGACTAGGACGGAATACACAAAATGTAGTTTAGTAAAATTAGAAATAAAGATGAAGAAAGAGTGAAAATTGAGAATCATGAACTCTCTAAAAGTAATCATTTTCAGTATTTAGGATCGATCATTCATAAGGGGAGATTAAAGAGGATGTTATCCATAGAATTAAAGCAGGCTGCATAAAATGGAGAAATACAATTGGGATATTATGTGATTGTAAGATACCTGCCAAGTTGACAAGCAAATTTTATCGGACAACCATACGACTACCTAAGCTTTATGGTACAGAATGTTGGATAGTTATAAACATATGCACATGATGAATGTAGCTGAAATAAGAATATTGAAATGGATAATGTGGATACAAGAAAGATGAAATAAGAAAAGAACTCATTCATAAAAATATCAAAATAGCACCAATTAAGGACAAACTGAGAGAAGGACAACTTAGATAGTTTGAACATATATAGCGTAGCTGAGGAATGCACCAGTGCGAAGGAGTGATTTAATACATGTAAAAGGAAAGATGGGTAAGGTAGACCAAAAATCACATAAGATAAATAGTAAGAAAAGACTTGATATCTCTATATCTTTCAAAAAGTATGGCCCTAAAGACCTACACAGAGTGGAACAGAACAAAATGATTCATGTAGCCAACCCTAACTAGTTTGGAATTAAGGCTTAGTTAAGTTGAGTTGAATTGGATATCTTTTTATGCTCACCACCATTAGGGAATGGTTATAATACAAGAGGGATGCATTAGAGAGGTTCAAAAATAGGGGTGAATCATCCAACCACTCATCTTTATTCCCATGCTCGCAAATGCGTTGATTAATAAAAAACCTTTCTTCATTGTTGTGCTCACATTCAGCCCATTTGTCTCTAAAATGTGATGAATATAGAGTGAGGGACAAGAAAGAAGCACAATAAAGAGGATAGTGCATTTAACTGATTGTATTTCACATGCATTACACATGCCAAAAATTAGTGGCTTATGATTTTGGTAATAATATATTGCAAGAAATTTTAGTCAACAGATTGATGGAGCCAATTGGTAATGCAACACATGTATGTAACAATATAATGGAAGAGTGCAGTCTGTTCAAGCTGATGCATACCAAATAGTGCCAAGATTTATTAGTGTGGAAACATTCATTATTTCATTAGCAAGTTAAAAAAGATAAGGACTCTCAAAAGAAATGATCCAAAGGAAGAAAGTTTCAGAAGCAAGGGAGCTCAGGAACCATCAGATTACTAATAATTAGCAAACCTCCAAAGCAAGGGAAAAAATTAAGATGCAACAAAGCATACAAGGCATAATAGATGAACAGATGGCAGAAGAAAACTCAGAGTAAATGGCAAAATTTAAGGCAGCATCTGCAAGCAGGTAAGTTGTGTAGCACCTGCTCACGAAATTGTATTACCTTTCAAGTTATATAGTCCAGACTAGATACAATTATTGCAAACCTGACATCAATATCCAATTTTCTATCCAGTGTGACAAACAACTAGTATGCCTTTCTAAACAGTCCTCTATGTTTTAAGGCAAGGCCCTTTCTTGGCCAAAAGTTGCTTTGCTAAGAATCTAAAATCAACTCACAGGAGAGTTTTAAAAATTTCAAAACTTTATGGATGTATAAAAGTCCATAAAGTTGATGCTATATAGGTGGGATCTGCCTTGCTGTTTAACTTCAAGGATTTGCTGTTGGGTCCAACACCAGGAACATGTTTTCTTATTCGTAAGGAAATAAGGAGGAGAAACATATTGTCGCAAAAATACATATCTCCAGGAAAGCTGCTTGTGGAAAGCTGATTTAATGGTTCTCTATGTGTTCGTGTCCTCACTTGTCTAAAATAAAATGCAGCTAACTTAATCATGTGCATTTTATATGACTTGTTTCTCACTTACATATCCAAAAGCGCTTCCAAGCTCTGGAAATCACGCAACAAAGATACCTAGAAAGCAAATAAAAGAAATGAGAAAGGATGGCAAAATGGAAAGGAAGCATATATGAAAAAATAAGACAACTTCTATAAACGAGTTCAAGGGGCACAAGGGGTACATAGCAGCAAGAGGAAGAAGCTGCATGCATTTCTCACTCTTATTTCTAATATAGAAGTAACCTTAAGAAATATTAAATGGAACTTGAGAAAATAATTCCACTTTTCTTACTTGAATTCAGGTTTCAGGATGGTAAAAGCACATGGTTCAGGATACAAAGGAATTAATTTGACCAAGAAGGGAGTTCACACCATGCAGAACTACAATTGAAAAGTTCTCAATCATTAAAAATATATTAATCTTCCTATCAAGATACACCAGCCTTCAGGAGCAGAAAATTGTCCCTCAAGCCAAATGCACAGTGATAAAATAGTCTACCTCTGCACCTACTAATTAAACTCTCATCTTTAAATGTCTTTTAAAGCATGAGCTGATGAAGTTGAAGTCTGGCTTCATTTACTTCACTGGTCCTTACATATTCTAGGAACCTTGAGACAGTTTTTTCCATCTCAAAGAAAAAGTAGTCAATCATAGTCAAACCTTGGTAACCACAGAGCTGTCTACTTTCATGCAAAGGAGACTAAGAAATTCAACATTAAGATGCCAGAGGAATAATAAAGTTGTCATAAATATATATCAGAAATCCTTGCCAACAAATTAGCTGGGAACTGTGTTGAATCTGCGCAATGAGCATAGAGGACATAATGAATTGCACAACAACCTTTAAGTTATGTCGGACAGAGTAAAACAAATAATGGCAAAAGACAAAAAGACAATACATATAATGCTCAAACTTCTTACTGGAAGTTCAAACTAGAACTTACCTTCTCCTTGTCCATTTTTAAATCATGGAGTTCCCTCAAAGAAGATTCATTCAGCCGATGCTCCTCTGAATAACATAAAATATCAGAAACAAGATTAAATAATGAAGGAATTATGCGCACAAACTATCCCAAGACAATACCTCGTAACTTCTGCTTCATGATTGTTGCATTCTCACGCTCACTGTCAACTTGTGATCTTAGTTGTTTAATTTCAGAGTCAAGACTAGCCTGTATTGCTGCCAATGATCTGTTTTCTTCAAGCAAATCTGGGTGATCCTACAAAAATGATCAATTTCCTAAATCCATGTAAATTCATTATATACTAGACAACTGAAGTACATGAAGTATACATGCATCAAGAAAATATTAAACAGATATTATCTTGTCAAAAAATCAAATAAATATCAACCATTCGTAGCAAACTTCCTATCATAAAATGTTTCTATACATCCATTAGAAGATAAGCTATAGCCAGTTAGCATTATTGAATAGCATACAGTAGTAGGTGAGAGTTAAGAAAGAAACAATGTGGTTAGTACCTTCCTATTGCCCTGTGAATTTGCAAATTTCAGCTCCCTCGTTTGTTGCATTGCATCAAGTTGATTTGGTTGCATAGCCCCATTGCAGTATCCATCCTGATTGGAGGCATCATCTTTTGTTGCATGGTTTTCAGGAGAATGAGAATTTTCTTGAGCTTTATGTCGCTGTTGTCTGATGGGTGATTTGTCAACTGTGCTCTGCAAAGATCTCAAGCCGAATAAGCAATCATGGCCTAAATGAAGGTGATGATAGGCTAAAATTTTCTATAACGATCTCAAAGACTAAAAGCTGCACCATTAGCATAGCAGTGGCAATTAAATGCATCTTCATGTAACAACTGAATGATCATAAATTGAAAATAAATGAATGTTGTAAACATAGGAGAATGGTGATTCCATCACAATGTGAATATGATGGCTGCAGCCATCTGAGTGACAGTTGCAGGCCAACAAAGAAGACAAGAGACAGTAGAGAAGCACAACTTGCCAAAGGAAATTTGAGAGAGAGAGAGAGAGTTGTCGTGGGAAGGTTTTTCTGATATGGTGTCTAGTCAGGCAAGTTTACAACTTATATCTGTGCAATTCAACCACTAGTGGAGACATACATACACATACTTGAACATGCACATTATTCACTTGCATGACCTTCTGGCTGCATGCAAATTAGATCATGACTATGAAAAGAACAAAGAAGTGTTATCAAGACAAATGGAATTCACTCTATGAATTCTTTTTGCTACTTTTCCCTGTACAAAGGTCATCAACCTATCTTGAAACAAGTCATTAAGGTTTCTTGACCACTTCCAGAGAAGACTATCTATGAAGAATGGAGGTTGATTTGGTTGTTGCAACAAACTTCAAAATGTACACGTGCAAGCACCTACTATAAAGTGTGAAGCAAAGGAATCCTTATATTCAACCAAACAGAGGATTATAAAAAGTAGATCTACAGCTCCAGAAATTATGAAAAAATAATCTGAGTTGAAGAAGAGAGTTTGATCTACCAGCTTACTTCGTAATGAGTACTGACAAGATTAAATATCGAAGCAAAAGGCATTCAAAATTCTAACAGGCAGCATGCATTCACAGATTAAGTACTACTGACTAATTGAGAGTAGAGGCACAAATAAGCATTCTTAGTAAGTCTTATTTAGTTATTGACCAGTCCAACCTATCATTTAGTCTACTAAATCTTCAAGAAGTGAATCATCAGGTGCTATAAAACGTGATACATGGAAAGATTACCTTCAGCACATTAGAGCAATTTGATAATGTCTTAAGGCTCTCGTCTTTTAATGTATGTCCAAGAGCATTTTTTGTCTCCATATTTCTCCTTAATAAACCATTTTCCTCACATAGTTTGGAAAGTTGCTCCTGTCACATATGACAAGATAAATGAAAAGTAACACATGCTTAAAGCTAAAATTAACATTTATTGTGTCAAGCTGTAGACATCACTGCGTCTCATTTTGTATTTTGACTAAAGAACTCCGATCAAAAAAGATAATGGCTGAAGTGAAAATTTTGGAAATGATTGTTAAAATAAGGTACGTCCCTTAGTGAAGAAAAAATATGCCAGACAGAAGGGAGCTGATAGAAAGATCTTCCATGATAAATAAGAAGTAGCGACATTTGAACTCGGTATAATAAACTTAATCCCAACATATTAGAGGAACTCTCGAGAAAATTACAATAATCAGTATAGAATGTATAATTCCAACAGATATCAAGAATTAAAAAAAAAATCAAATTTTCTGTATCCCTCAAATTAGAAAACTGACCATAAGAAGCCATCAAATCTATTATATGCTATAAAATGTGCAAAAATTTATAATAACCACACAGACACATTAATTTCCAAAAGATATAAGGAACTGAAAAACCAATTTTCCTCAAGCCTTTGAAATAAAAAGCTGAGTAGCTAACAAAAAGAAACCGTCGAGCTATTATATGCTACAAAGACATGCATAAAAAATAAAGAGATAAAAGAAATCCAGATACAAAGTGTGTGCAAACAACTGACAGGACCAAATTATGCAAATCCAGATACAAAAGATGAAAGAATCTGAAAAAGAGACATATATTAAGAAAAGAGGTAACTTGTGGTCAGAGAAGAAAAGAAGCGTAATGTGCAATTACAGCATAATTAAATGAAAGTGCCTTAATTTCATTTTCAGATGCTTGAAGCTTCTGGATATCTGCTTTATATTTTGCTATCTACAATGAAAGGAATAGTGTTATCACTATCACATGCCATTCATCATTACACATAGCAATCTATTGCTAAATATAAAATTAATATGCAGTTAAAAAAAAACCAGCATGATCTTATCAACCAATCCTAGAGTAAATGAAACAGAAATTAGAGGGAATATGATGCAGGACAGAAGAAGACGAAGAGAGAAGATGAGGAGAGAAGAGAAGGGAGAAATCTCACATCTTATGAGAGAAAAGAAAAGGTGATCAGCAAGAGGAAAGGGGGTGAGCTTCTTCTTGTTGTTTTCCTCTCTCTCTCTCTCTCTCTCTCTGTGTGTGTGTGTGTGTGTGTGTTTTGGTGCGATGAGGCGAGGACAACCGCAGTGGTGGCGATGGACCTAGGAAGGTGGTGCTTATGGTTGGCTGGGATTGCGGTGATGGTGCAATGGAGATGTTATGGCAGTGGTGGTAGATCGAAGTTTGCTCTGATACCAAATTGACGCCGAACAAAATAAGCTTTGGTACCAAATTAACATGGGGCAGAAGAAGAAGAAGAAGAGAGAGGAGAAGGAGAAGAAGAAGAAGAAGGAGAAGAGAGGAGGAACGAGGAGAAGAAGACAGAGGAAGAGGGTAAGTTAAGATTCCGTACTCTCAAATTTGAATAATGCAAACTATATTCCCAATTAACACAATAATGGGTTTATATAGACAACCCAAAATTCTAATTAGAATCCACATAAAAATAAAATACTGAAGTCCTCATAAAATTCTAATCCTACAATCCACATAAAAATAAATTTATCTAATTTTCAAATAAATAATTTTTTTTAATTTCTATATTAACAGAAATGCGCTTAGATTTCTTATTAACAATCCTCCGTCAGAATATCTTTAGTCCCTTGCAAAAATCACCCCAAGTTTCACACAGGTACAGTGAAGGATTGTTAATACAAAGCACAATAGTAAACAAAACATGATTTGTTAATATTACTATATCAATATGTTGCTCAATGCACTCATCATGTAAACATCTATCCAGCCAGCCAGCTTACCTGATTCATCATTTGTAACCATCCATCATAGTATAAGGACAAAAGGATAATGATTTTTCATCAGTCTCTTATTGGAGAAAGCCATCCATACTACCAATATATAAGTCAATGAATCCCACTAATCAGAAAAAGATAATCCCAGCTAGTTGAGGATCCAAGGTGCTACTTCTTGATGATTAATTATCAACATACATGATACGCAACACACTGGACCATATGAGTAAAATCAACATAATATCAACCTTCTCAATTATATTACACTTGGGAGGTGGGAAAAGAAAAATCTTAACATGAAGAATTCTGCCCTCCTTAAGACTAATCTACAAGTAGGAAATTCCCACCTCAGTTACAGCTGAAAGTTTTTGCAAATTATCAAGAGCACCATATCGAGATTTCAAAAGAACTCTTGGAGTTGCATGCCATTTTTTGTCATGGAAACTAAATAGAGGCATGACTGCTAGTTCCCCACTGTAACAAACACACCTTTGCTACATTAACTCAGGTGCTTGTAACAAGTGTGAAAAGTGTCTAGGTATCAAATCTTTCTAATATTTAAGAATTTATTTTTTAAAAACAAGTGCCCTAGTGACATGCCAATATCCATGTGTACAATTGATTTTGGCTGATAAATCTAGAGTGAATGATTCAGATAACATCACAAATCACGCCAATAGCAAACTAGCCTCTTCTACACAAATAAGCGCTTTACAAACATTTTATCTTGCGCGCATGAAGCAAGACACAAGTTGATTACCCCAACTTCAAAGTAGAGAGTACAGGAACAAACTACACAAAAATTTCCTGAAAACCCAGATCTTTCTAGTCAGGCTTGGACTCCAAAGGGCTACAGAAAAGTGCAACTCAAGACTTTGTCATCAGTTACAAGTTACAACCCTCACTCCCCAAAAGACTCCCAAATAGTACCTTGTGCACGAAGAAGCCTTTGTCCCAAGTATTATTGATGTTATATTTCAAACCATATTGCTCGGAAGAGCTTATATTACTAATTTTATCAATTTGAACCTTAGAGCCACCTTTCTGTACTTTGAGAAATCATCGTACATAACCATATTGTATCATCCTCAGTTTTCAAACATTGAAAACAATCATGCATATACAAGAGCTAAGGACTTTTTTTTTTTTTTTTTTTTTTTGGGGGGGGGGGGGGGGGTTACAAAAAAAAAAAAAAAGAATTAACGTCAATACCATATCGTTTCTCATGCCGGATACTAAGTTTAAGACTAATTGAAAGATCAGAATGCGCTAATGTAGATGTGGCTACTAATTACCGAACTTTCATAGCAGGTTCATTTGTTAAAGCTTTCAAACCAAAGTTGAGATCCTGAAGCTGAACTACTTGAATAGATAATGCCAGCTCCAAAATATCAAAGCATGACTTCTTATGCGGAAATCAGCAATAGATTGTCCGCCCTTTTTATCCCAAATTGGTCATAAAGATCTATAATTCCACGGACAGCAAGAATTCCCCAAAACTGGAATCTAAAGCAACCTAATAACGGAACAATTCTTATAAAATTTCCCGAAATCGGTCATCGTACCTCGTCGTAGGGCTCCGAATCGGTTCGATAGGCGACCGGCGAACCGGCTGGGGACGTAAACCTGGCGGATCGCCGGCGGGAAAACCGGCGAACGGAAGCCGGCGAATCCTCCCCCACTGCCCCTCGAGGTTGGGGGACCTCGAGCTCTTCCTCGTCGTCCAGCACCTCGCTGGCGATCCGGGAGAGGCTCTCCTTGTACGCCGCGATCGAATTCCGCATCATCCTCCGGTCCCTCTCGGATCCCAGAACCCCTTCCAATCCAAGATCAAGAAGACGAAATCTAGGGCAAGAATGCGGTCCCGACAAAGAACGAAGAGAGGTCGGTAGATCTGGAGGAGG
The DNA here is from genome assembly GCF_009389715.1 of Phoenix dactylifera. Lineage (NCBI taxonomy): Eukaryota > Viridiplantae > Streptophyta > Magnoliopsida > Arecales > Arecaceae > Phoenix > Phoenix dactylifera. Next base: position 1,003,515 of record NC_052402.1, read on the forward strand.
GAACGCCGGCGGCGCAAAGGTTTTTACGGGGGAGTAATTCCGGGAGGAGAAGCGTTTATTTGTTTCTTTTTTTTTTCTCTTCTTGGAAAAAAAATGGATATCGATGATGATTTCCCGTAGGAAATTAGAAATAAGAGATTGGTGGCTCCGGTCGGGGAGGGGGAGGGGTTGGCTCGGACGAGAAGGGTTTACCGCCTTTACGGACACGGAAGGTTGCAGTTGCGAGATGATGAAAACTCAATTAAACGTGGCGGGTTGAGCGGTAGCGACGGCAACATGTGTCCACTTGGCTACACATATAGTCCGGGAGAAGGTTCCTTCTAAACGAGGGCTGCGAGGAGAAAACGTGTTAAAAAGCGTGAGGTGGATGAGGAATATATGTGGTTCGCCCAAATTCTTCGTGCCTGACTGCCAAAAGAATTTTTTTTTTTTTTGATGAGAGAAGAATTTTTTTTTTGAGTAATATGAGAATGAAGATTATTCATTTTTGTAAGATCTCACGTCTTGATTGACTTTGACTGTGGATCTTATAAAATAATACTCATTATGACTTGTATAGCTGTTATATTTATTTGAAATGCCTCCAATGACCAAGTGTGCTTGATTTAGTTTGAAGAAATAACATTTAGTATAAAAGCCTGCGTGTGCCCTAACTTCACTGATCATCGCAATGGCAAACACCACGGTGGCCGTCATTTTCGGGATGCGATGAGGAGAAAATAATTTCTACCCAGATTGCCGGATGCGGGGTTGGATCGGGCAATATGATATCTTTTTATCCAGTCCGTATTCACCGAGCATCCAATCTGCCATTTCTTTCTTATTCTTTTTTACTTTTATTTGATTTCAATATCTAGAATGAAGGGCATATGGAGGGATCGCTTTGGAATGGTGCAATCTTATCCAAGTTTGCCGAGAAAAAAAAGAAAGCGATCTCAGATCGCCGAACTTTGAAGTATTTTTAGGGTTCGGCCCTTCAATCCCATATGTTATGGGATTTTGTTTTCACACAGTTAGAGATTGGACAAAGAAATATTAGAGTAAATTAGGAAAGGCGAAGGCCAAGCAGAGGGGTGTGGATCTCTAGAGTTGAGACCTCTCTAACGCTCATATCAAACCCTTCGGAGAGGAAACTCGGCCGTTTCAAAGGCGAGGTGTTGAAAAAATAATCCCCAGGAAGCATTTAGCTTTTGAACCGAAGTTTGTTCAAATTTTAAGTTGATAAGATCCGAAAGATTGTTCGAAGTTTGATTTGCAATTTTGCATAGACGGAATTATCTTTGAAAAGATTTTCTAGTTTTTGTAAAAGATGAAATCCAGGACTTTGCGTTTAGTGTTTTTTTTTTTTTTTTTTTTTTGAAGAAGTTGTTGCATGAATTTGGATTAGATAGAAAAAGATTTGATGTAGCAGTTTAGTGCATGATTTGTATTAAAATCAGAAGTAGATTAAGGACAAAAAAGTTGAAGTGTCGGGATGTTCAGCTATTTAGGAAATGGAACTGAAAATGCCTCTGCTCCATTTCATTTCATGAATGGTTGTACAACAAAATTATTATGGAATAGTGGAAAATGAGCAACAAGTTAAGAGTAGAAAAGGAATAAAGAAAGATACTCATAATTAGTAAATTCAACATAATCACCAAGTTGCTTCAAGCACATGCTTATAGTTTTCTTGAGATCGATCCAACAATCAAGACCTGCCATACTGGTAATGGGATTCTACGGTGCACCGTTTCTTGTGTCCAAAATATCGTCTTGGTTTCGCCCCCGTCTCTCACCTCTCTTAATCAAGTTATTAGTTGGCCTTTCTACTCTTTTTTATTTGGTATTTTTTGGTACGATACTTTTAAATTTGGCTGCAAGGTGGATATTTCTCCAATGCTTAATACGCTTCTGCGAAAAGCTTCGGAAGATCAGCCGCGCATTATGTGTAACAGAGGAAGCGATAGCTTCCCCCGACTTATTGAATTAACGAAAGAGCCGCGCTATATAATTTGAGAGTTCGTGGTGCATGGTCTCAATTGAAGCAACAAAACAATACAACAAATAACAACTATATACGCGCATACCAGATAATATATCATTTTGGAAAAATAGTACATCCTAAATGGGTATAAATTACCTCTGACATATAGCCATGCAACATTATACCAGTTTTCTATCTGCAAGCCCCACCACTACTGAAATGCTCGCCAATCCTGGAAGCCAACCAGCAACTTCATGGTCCCTTTGAACATCATCGATTGGTGATATTTAGGGGCGAATCTTGTTTCCACTGGTTTGTATATACATGTATGCTTTATAGGAAGTAAGATAACTGTTGCTTCTTTCTCGAGCCACCTTCCCCATGTAAATCATTCCATTGCTTTAGTTCACTCATCACAGAACCCTCAGCGGCAAAACTAGCAGCAACCTGCATTAGAAAATTTGGCAAATACATAGGCATGTTTACTGGCCATTAAAGTAATACCTGACTCTCTTCTTAATTAATCAATGAGAAAATATATTGTCTTATTTGAATATATATATGCATATAGAAATATCATCAGACAAGGTGAAAAGATAGAGAGTGCAGAATAGCATAGTTGATACAAAGAAAGAGAGATATGGATCACAGATGGGACAGATTTGCACACTAAAATGGTCATGAACGGCTCTTTAATCTGTCAGGAAAGTATGAGAATGCAAAGTTATAATGTTTAACCTCAAAGTTATTCCATAAATCTAGGAGTCCGGTCATGCATTGTAGCATATCCAGATTCAAACAGTGTATATTTGGAGTGAGGGCAAGCGTCTCAATCAGTTAGCATTCCTCATCAGAATGCAGGTTTTGTTGCAGCATGGGCATTGAAAGACACTGGTCCAGCTTATGGAACTCCAACTCATGACCAAAACTCCGCAAAAGCTTGTCCAGAATGTTGTCAGGCCACAACCAATGAGGGCAGAGGGCATACGCACATGCAGAGAGAGCATGTGCATGCCCAGATATGTGTATGCGCATGCATGCATGCATGCACATATATGTGTGTATCAGTGTGTGCATGTACATATATGTATCTATATGTTCATGTCAATGTGGATTGTGGACATGACTTTTGCACATGGAGCCACTAGAAAAAATAAACTCACCTGATTCTTTGCCTGCCTCAAGTCTTCCATGTTTAATGGTCTGAGGGTAATTGCTTGCTCGCCATCCTCTTCCCTATTTTCTGAACGCTCTGCTGAACTCTCTACTTCCTCAGCTTTCTGCTTCTCCTGAGACGAACGAATAACCATAATACATGAGTTCACAGCAATTCATCTGGGCCTCACATGTCATAAACAGGAATCAGTATCAGAGAAGTGGCCTATGGGACTTCAGTATAAAATTTAGTAAATATTTAAAGAAATGAAGATTTTTAGTAGAATTAGGCTTTTAAAAATTAATATAAAAAATCCTCTTAATGGATCAAGAGCAAACTTTAGAATAAAGTTTAGTAAACACCTTGATAAATGAACTATGCTTAAAAATGATATTTTTTTTTCCTCCTTGGTTCTCAAAAGGAGGAAAACAGAACAAGCAAATAGGTTGGATGTAGCCTGGAGCCTGAAATATTTTTGAGAACAGGATTGAGTTTAAAGTGAAACGAAATTTCATCCTCAATGGCATTCTAGAAAAAGTGGGCAGATAGACATATGTGATGTGCTTATCTGGAGAACCTCAAACTAGCAAGCCACAATTTTTTCAAAGAACAGGAGGGAAACATCCACACAGAAAGAAAAAAAAAAAAAAAATCTTATTCGAACAGAATTATCTGGCAAATTTGCTTGGTCGGCAATATTTCAAAATTGACACACTGGATTCTAGAAAATATTAATACAGAAGCTGTTAAGTCTTACCAGTTCCTTAAGCCTCTCTCTCTGAATTAGCTCTCTAACAGGGCGGTATGCTGCCGTCACACATAGGTTCTGCTCAACAATTGCCTCAAGTTAATCACTAAGCACTCCGTGATGCTAAATGCCACAAGAAACATACAAACCTTAAGATCGCTACCACTGTATCCTTCTGTCATGGTCGCAAGCTCCTTGTAGTCAAGTCCTTCTTCAACCTTTTCTTTTGACAAAAGTTTCCTTACAATTAACTCCCTGCTCTCCACTGATGGTAGTCCAACCATGATTCTGTCCGATAAGGAAATCAGAGTTGGGAAAAAGGCATGTTTTCATAACTAAGCAACTATATCAAGCTCTTGTGCAAGGCATGATGCAAATATAAAACCAAACATTATTCTCATAAGATATACAACCAAACAAACCTGCGCTCAAACCTCCTAATAATTGCTTCATCGAGATCAAATGGTCTGTTTGTCGCTGCTAGAACAAGGATTCTCTCCCCAGACTTTGTTAAGAGCCCATCCCAGTGGGTCATGAACTCGTTCTTGATCTTCCGCATTGCCTCATGTTCTCCCACCCTAGTTCGCTGCCCAAGCATGCTATCAACCTCGTCCACGAAAATGATTGCAGGGGCAACCTTAGCAGCCAGTGTAAACAAAGCTCTGACATTCTTTTCATCTTCCCCGAACCACTTCGACGTGATAGTGGACATTGAAACATTGATGAAACTTGCTCCAGCTTCATTTGCTATGGCCTTGGCTAGCATTGTCTTCCCAGTTCCAGGTGGCCCAAACAGCAGTATTCCTCTGCAAGGCTTCAGAAGGCCTCCATTAAAGAGGTCAGGACGTCGAAGGGGAAGCATCACTAGTTCCTGAAGAGATTCTTTGATTTCATCAAGGGCACCTATGTCATTAAACGTCACCCCAATTTCATTCGCTGGGATGACCTCTGGTCTGATCCGCTTTTCAAATTCATTGTCTGGAGAAACTTCCTGCTAAGAGAAAAAACAAAAAAAAATGGAGTTAATTAAGTTTGGCAGAATCTAACAACCATTTTCTAAATGAAGGGGACATGGGGGTTACCTTTGAGGACCTCAATCAAAAATAGGACAGCACAAAAGGTTCACTCTCAGTCTTTCATACCATTGATTACAATTAGCAAAACAACAACTCCAAAATTCACATATTTATGCAGAAAGAATGAATAAAGCATTGCATTCAAATTTCGTTTCTTCCTGAGAATATGTGAAAGATGGAACTCATCTTCTTAACCTTAAATCCTTTGACTTCTTTATCTAGATTCTTTTCTCAAGTGTTAAGGAATAGATGGACAGCGGGGGGATACTCTAGTCTGTTGAATCCAAGCTGCCCTGTTACATTATATATGAAATTGAAAATAAACTAATATTTAACAGAATTCTGCCTAATATAAAAGGTAGTCCATAAATTATTCTTACATGCATAACAGAAAAACGTTTAATCTTGTATACATCAGACTATCACAAAAGAAAGCAAGAAAGAAGAAAACTTACAGGTGCTTTTGGTGGTAGAGATGAACCCTCAGAATCTTTCACCCCTGGTGCCATTTTCTCAGCTTTTTCCACAGCTGCAGCTGCACCATCTTCATTTACAGCTTCCTAACAAACAAGCACGATATAAGTATAATATCATCTTTCAGCTAAGCAGAGCACTATACTGTTCACATTTTACAAGCCGATCATAAAGACCATGCATACCTTCCCTGACTCAACATTTGCCTCCAGCTTTATAGTGTCCTCACCAGAAAGCCTACTTTCTTGGAATATACTTAATCCATGGGACAAACTGTTATATGAACATGCAATAAGAGAAAAAGAGGGGGGAAAGGCCAATAGAAAACAAATTAGAAATTCACTATATACCAACTGACCTCTTCGAAGAAATGACAAGCTTTCCATTTCTGTATTCAGGCTCCTTGTTATTCATCAAATGGTAAGAAACAGCTGACACGACAATTTCCTCTATGTAATTACTGAGAACCATTGTATCTGCCAGGCAGATACAGCCCAAATCATCGCACGCAAGATCATTTGCCGCAAGCACCTCTGTAATGTGGTTTCTATTATCCTGAATTTGTATCATTTTCATGTCTTCCTCTAGCTGAGATTTCCAGCTAACCAAATGAGTCTCATCTTCTGGAGGCTTAATCTCTATATTGTAAGGGAACAGGCTATTGACCCTTCCATCCACATCTCTATAATCACTATCAGATTCCAACAATCTTGAACCAAGTATCAACACTGGTCCTGAAAGGTTTTTCAGCATTTTCTGAAATAAAGAATATATTCTTTGTGATCTGTACACAAGATTCTCAACATCCCTTACATATAGGACAATGGGATTACTTTTTGACACTGAAGCTAAGACCTGCACAGTGATCTCAAGATCAGAATCCTTCCAAGAGCTAGGCAATATCAAAATTAACAAAACCCCGAAGATTAAAAAAATGGAGCAATCAAAATAGTCATGCCACAAAATGTTTTCAGAATAAGGAAAGATAATACCATAGAAAGTAACAGGATAGAGTAAAAGAAATACCTTGTAAAGTGATTGTAGAAGAACCTTGTCACCAAAAGACCAGCTGCTGGTGCGTTTGAGAGGAGCTGAGAAATTAGTCAATCCATAAGAAACTGATCAAAAGATACAATTTTCAAATGAATTCTAAATATCATGCATTCCAAACACATGGCCAACGAAACAGTTACAAATAAAAGATTACGCAGGTAGTGTGTCATTTATAGCCATAACAACCATCTCTTGAGTATTAATTAATGTTCTTTCCAAATAATACTTGTTCAACAATTTGATGACGGTGACATATTATAGTGTCCATCTCCTCCTCAACACAAAATTGTAAGCTGGGGCTGTGGGCCAATACCAAAATCGAAGATAATGAACTCAGAAGAAGATCAACCCTCCCCTCCCCCCCACCCCCAACCCCCACCACCACCCAAAAAAGAAAATCATGTTTACCTTTCAGAGGTCATCATATCTTGCATCTTCCCAGCAGTAACAGCCACAACTCAAAGTCAATTGCTAAAAGAACAGTATGTTACTTTAGAAAATCCTATTGGCCTATCTTGGTTTCTATATCATTTGACTAGCATCACATGTCTAAGATTGCTTTAGGTTTTTTTTTATTTAAATACATATAATTTTAAGGTTAATCCATATGGCCATTTCTTCTAAGATTGCTTAGTAAATCTCTTTTGGATAGGGCTGCTCGAGCCTTTATTTCTTGTGTTAACAAGGCGCTTAAGGGGCTAACTAGTCAACTCCCTTGTGAGTGTTAACAGGACCAGTTACTTGCCCCCTTGGTAGAATTTCTTTTTTCTTTATATGTCCTAGATCCACAAGGAACCCAGTAAATAAATATAAGAAGGTTACCTTCCCCATGTGCCATTGACTTAATTTGAAATAAAACTTGAGAGACTTCCATGGTGATGACTTTATTCATTGAAGTGATGATTTATCAATATTTAGATGAGGATTCCCCCATATACTTATTGGTGGTTACTAGTAAAGTTATCCTTTTCTAACTAATTTGATACTTCAAGCCCCCCGTTTCCTTAAATTAGACTATTAAAATCATCACCTAAAGCTTAATTCCCAACTCCTTGATATCATCATTACATATTCTTATATTTAGCTTGCCCTTTGTCCACCTCCATAATTCATGTTTAAACTAAATTGGCTTGATTGATCAAAGATCCTCATCAACACTTCATCCAAACCATGGATCCCCCGCAGTTCTCCAAGATATCCACACTAAAATGTCCATAAGAAAACCATCCTCATGCGTCAACTAAAACCTGAAAACAAATCAAGTTGTGAATCTCAGCAGCTGTTACATAATTTTTATTGCAATACATAATCATCCATCAAACCAAAGAGATATTTTCTCCGTGCTATCCTGCATCAATTTGATATAAGAAGGTTGAGTTGGTTGACAATAGCCAAGTGAAGCAACAACTTATGTGGCAGCATGATGATATCCTTAAACTACTTGCACAAGTTATTGGCAACATGCATGTGTTAACTTGAATGATTAGACAGAGTCAAGAATCCAAGAGGGGAGAAGATCAGCTAGGCCTACGAACATTGAAGAATACCTTCCATATCGTGTTAGTTGTCGTGATTACGTTTTGTAATTTATGCAACACTCATATTCCTACAATCACTCATATTCCTACAATCCTGCGGGAGAATGACCCAATCACTCCATCAAAAAGCAGTGCCATGTTTCTTTCAAGATCAGAATTTACTATCTGATGATATTGGTGGTGTGGTCAATAAGTGATTCATGAAGGCAAGGTGAAAACTGAAAAGCACATGCTTTCATGTCCAAGGCTAAAGGCTGTTGAAGCTGATGAAAATTAGGAAGGTGCACTGAAAAAAGGACAGACAAATCATGTATAAGCTATAATATGGATCTTATGTGGCAGTTTGAGGCCCCAAGAAATGAGGGAGGCACATGCTAGCCCTACTGATAGAAGAAACTATGACATTGCAAAGAAGAGGAGTATCAAAAATAAGAAAACCAATTATAATATTCATTTTCTCCAATTTTCCCTGTAAACTAAAAGAGTAACATGCAGGTGAATCCAATTCTTCAGGATGCCCCAAAGAAAACATTCTAATATCATAAATCAAAAGTAATCTCAGGGAGCGAAGCTAAAAAGTCTTGTCAAAAGTTGCAAATTGCAATAACTTTTTTCAGGTTTACTTTGAAGATAAGTTGTCCCTTCTCAAAAAAAAATATGGACACCCTTAACTGTTAAATAGACCAACTAATTTATCTTTTATTCATTTTTTTCTGAAGATGCATAACAAACGGTGAAGAATATAGGGTTGAAAAGACCAGGGTTGGTTGGCAACCAGGCATCATTTTTTTATAAAGGAAAACTTTGTTCTATTGCAGGAAATGTCTGTCTTCGAATCTGCAGCTAAGAAAGAAAAACAAGACATCTGAAGAAGTAATTTCACAAACAAAAATGATGATCAAACAATGAGAAACATAGTTAATCTTGTCCGCACTTTTATATAGACAGATATACTTATCCCATGCTGATGAGTTGTTAAAATAAATTATAAGTGATCATTAGCAATGAGTAATTCACAAATTGATCCAAATTTCAAAGATTTGGAGGCAATGTTGACAATTTAAAAGTTTTCTGATATGATCAGAAAACCTAAAAATAATATTGTCTCTAGTATGTAAATTGGTTGTGCATTCATTCTAACAGTCAGAAACATAATATATTTTGATGGTCCTACAAATACTAAGTGCAGTAACCTGGATTTACAGGAGCACATTGTGATGTAAGGCCATTCATATCAGCTGAGACTGATGCATTTTTACGAAGCCCAGGCATGCTGCTATTGCTATCTGATGCCCTGAAAAAAGGGAACATATAAGTAAAAAATGGTAAAAGAATTATCCATGTTGGATGTTACCAATAATTCAGCAAGTATCAAACTTTATACCTTGGCCTTAACTCTAAACTGCTGCTTTGCCTACGCAATGATCCTGCAATAACTCCTACGAGTTAGAATTAACAAAAAGAAGGCAAAACATTGAGAGAAAATCATAATCTGACAAGAAAATATATGAAAAATAAATACATTATGGATGAAACAAATTATAAATCACAATAAATCCTTCAGCTAGATATGATGACAAATGAAATAAAGGTGATTAGTTCAACTGACCACTGGTGTGATAAGTGACAGAAACACATAAGAACTTAAATATCTCTGATGATCTAGGCAAATACTTAATTTCCTAGATAAAATCTGTTAGAAAGTTTTTTGTGAATATTTATGGGAGAAAATAAAAGAAATGTGTAAAAAATAGAGATAAATCCCTAAAATGTCTGAATATTAGATACTTTAGATTTTCTTTTCTTTCGATGAAATGTGCAGAAACCATAAAAGGTCTAAATTCTCACATTACATCAATGATGATGAGGATGATGATGATGCAAAAGGAAAAAGGGATCTGATAAATAAATGTCTCATGGGCAAAACTAATATAGAGCTGTTTATGCAACCGTTTTGTTTATGTGCACAATAATGTTTGTGCCTCTTTCTAGACGACTCCCTGATAGTGCATGTTAGTTATATGTTTAAAGATTCTGCTTTGCAAGCTAGGTATCAAGCATGGGGTCCAAAAAAGTTGTAATGAATCTACAACCAGTGTAGCTCATAAATTGGTTCAGCATGATATGGCCAAACACATAAAAGATGGTAGTTATTTCATTAAAGAAAGAGTTGGCAATAGAGACATTATTTATAAAGAGGAAGGATCAATTACAAAATGAAGCATAATAGGCATCTGTGCACCTGCTTACAGAATTCTGTGATACACGGGATGGGAGAGGAGTTAGTTTAATCAATTTCTCTGCGTATCTTGAGTTTGTAACATATGATGCATGATTTGAATATTCAGTGTAGCATCTTCTTTCCTTTCTTCTATCTCTTACCTATTAACTAAATCCTACAATTTCACTTATATGTTTACCAAAAAGCACCATCATGGATCCCACTAAGCTTTCTAATGACCAAGCTACCAATTCGCCCTTTCCATCTCCAAATCCTTTACAACATTATTTCAGTTCACCAACACACGGAAGTGCAAACTACCAGACTATTTATCACACCCACATAATTACTCAACCCTAAGGATCTTAAATGAAATAAAATATAAACAATTTATAGAGGTAGAGAAACGAAATAACAAAAAAATATTAATTTACTTCTCCACTTGGCACAAATATTATTCCTGATGTGGCCCAAAATAAGATCAGCCAATCGGGAGATGATAGGTGGCACAGATAGGGACTAGTTTCAGCCAAACTTGGATTCATGAGCTGATCTAGATAAGGAAAGTTCAAATAGCTCTCCACCCAGCTATGGACTCTAGAGCCCAACTCCAGTAGAAAATGGCCTCTTCATCTATAAAAGGAGGCCCAAAGATACCGCATACGCATCACACAAAAAAACAATACATACATTCTACTCTCTTTCCACTTTTCTGGTCTCCTCCTTTCCCCTTGCTTTTCTCTAGAGCCCAGTCTGACTTAAGCCCTCCGGGGGCCCCTTCTGGATTAGCTCCAACGGCCTTCGAGTTCTATTTCTCTCCCTATCTGTAGGATAGCAAGCATGGCTCCTCTTTCCGGAGAGCAGATCCATCAGTAGCCTTCCGAGCACCAAATCGGGTTTTGGCAGCAACAATTCCCATAACAACTAGTCAGTCATCTAAGACTCTAAGATATGTTAATATTTTTACAGACATATCTTTCAGATAAATCTATGCTTATGCACTTGACATGCTTCATGAGCAACTTTTACCAACAAAGTCACACCCCCTGCAAAGGCACTTCGCATATTAGCAGTTTTCCCTTCACTAGGTTTGTACCGAGCCCACTGGCTTATCTGTTGGTCTGCAATCTTTTAAACTCATTGGCCCACAAGAAATGGTGTAAAGTGTAAACTATTATCTCCGATATTTCTTGAATACAAGATAAATAAATCCATCTGATCTCAGTATCTCTATAATCAGACCAAGAAATAGCAAAAAAAAAAACTAATTTGTCTTCCTCCTTGGGTTCTTTGGCCAAAAGTTTAGAGTACACAGATATGGCTAGCATTGGAGCTTTTCTTGAATCATATATTTATGATGCAATCGAGCTATCCATGCATTCATTCAAGTAAATATATAATGACAGAAGAATTATCAGCCTGAAGAAGATGTATCATATCATGAGAAAGAAGAAGAACAAAAAGCATTCACTCAACAATATAAAAACAACACAAACTCATGTATATAGGGTCTTTGGAGCATGAAGTAAATATTCCTACATTAATACCTTTAGGTTCCTCCCTCTGCAGAAGGATTGAAACAGATCCAAGTAAACTAGAAATTCTCTCCAAAGTTGCCTCAGATACAGATCTTCTAAAAAACTGCAGAAAAATAAATGCACCTTGTGAGGATATATCATAATGAGATTTAAGTAACCTCTCCAAGAAAAGCTTGATTCTACATGTAAAAATGAATGATTCTACAGCAGAGTAAAATTTCATTATAATTGTAGAACTGTACCAATGACTAGAAAATGTATATGTATGTATATGTATGTATGTGTGCATATGCACTACTTGCATGAAGATAACATATAAGAACAATATCAGCACATGTCTTCATGTCTTTATAAAGAAAGGGGGTAAAAAAGAAATTAAATAATCGTAGAGTGATAAAATATTTTTTAGTTCCTAAATTTTACTCCAGATAATAAAGTAAATCTACTTGACTATAAGTTGTCTGTGCCCTATTCATCAAAAAAAAAAGACTATACATTGTCTGTGTAAGTTTAGAATTCTTACAGAATCTTTATTGGAACTGCCATATTTGCTCTGAATCTGTAACCAATTGCCCAATGATAAATCAAAATCATAAATATGTAGAAACAAAGAAAACTATGACTGTATCCACTGACCTTGAGTGAGAAGTCAGTCACATCTAGCAACAACAATTTGGCCTCAAAGTAATGGGCTAGTGCCTTGGCAAGCATTTGTTGGTAAAGCTCTTCAAACAAAGATCTCTTGAATTAGTCCAAGCCTATAAATATATTTCAAATACTTCAAATCTAACCAAATATGAATATATTGCATATAAAGTACCTGCAGGGCCTGAGAGCAAAATGGCTCGACTTGCGGGAGAAAGGTTTCGGGTGTACTTTGACAAGTCCACTTGCTTCAGGTGAACATAGGCTGCACTTGTTAGTATAGCTCGGGTCTGTTCACTGACATCAACATCATGAAGGCTAAGCCATCAGAATAAACAAAACAGAAGCATTACACTATATATATACAATATCATTAAAACCTCTGGCAGATGGAAGACATAATCAAAAGTAATGTCATATGACCAGAAAGTTAAGGCTCACAATCTAAATCAGGTGAGATTAGATATATCAAATGACCGAAAATCCATTAATTCTTGGGTTTAAAATTTTTTTTTTAAGAAAAGGCATTGGTGAAATTCTGTCACACAAATCATCACCTAATGCTAGTTGATTCAAGTACTTTTAGGATCAAAAAGCAAATAAAGAATAAGAGAAAGCTGCATCACATAATCTAATCTTAAATAATTAATAGTATAACTGTGAAATATTACAAGTTCCAATTTCTACATCGATGTTACAAAAAAAACTTGTCCCATACTGGGTTAAAAAAAAAAAGCAGGCAAGTGTGAGAGTAAGAGTGAGTGCGTGAGAGAGAGAGAGAAGCAAAAACTCAAATGAATTTTTTTTGTACCCTAGAGGAAATATAGAAGATTCTATTCAACTAAAAAATCAGTAGTTAACTAAGAATTGATATTTGAGGGAAAGAATATTGAATACGAGTATATCATATCAGCAAGCTTCAGCCCATCTTTATGGGTTAATTTCTAGACCTTAGACTCATCTCATCTTTTCAGGTCAACATTTTAAATTCTTATTCATTCTTTCATTATCCTGATTCTGAATCAAGTGAAGTTTCAACTTTCATCCAAGTCATCTCATGTCTACTCCTGTTTTCTAGCCATGCCACATGACTCTGAGATTTAATCTTTCATGTCATCAAGGGTTCCTTCAATTTTCAATACTCAGTTACATCAATTCCTTTTTTTTTTTGGGTATGATTCTTAAGCAATCACCTGTTCCAATTATATAAGAGTGAAAAAAATAATAAACGGATCATCATGCATGTGATTGTATAATTGACGCATTTAGCCATTTATCTTTCCATATAATGAAGTTAAATTGTGAGATCTGACATAAATAATATAAGAAATGAGACCGACCACAGGACCTGGTTAATGACTCCCCCCCCCCCCCCCCAACAGATAAGCATTAAAGTGAAGGTAAAAAAAGGGTTGTCTAGTGACATCATTGAGTGCATTTAATATGAGCTCATATGTCAGCTAATGGGGCATATCGTGACCAATACTTAGTTAACCAAGCCAGTCAAGAAAAGAGAATCACTGTCATTAGGGTTAGCCAGTAGCAACTCAAGAACACGTTTAAACTAGATGAACGTGTGCCTTTGCTTTTGACATAGCTTTTTCCGCTCACACGTTCATCTAGTTTAAACGTGTTCTTGAGTTGCTACTGGCTAGAAATAGGTTTAAGGCCTATTTCTAGCCAGTAGCTTTTTCAGTAAATAAGCTTTAAGGCAGCTTTCACAATGCTCGAAATAGGTCACTTTTTTCTCAATTTTTTTTGTTGTTTTCTTTCCTTTTTCTCGAAAAGAAAACTTGGTCAAAATTCACCAATTTCTCTCATGCCAAGTATTCAGTATAACCAATTTGTGCTGTCATATGTGGATTGGCAACAGAAAAAGTACTAACCAGGAGCTTATGGGGCAATAGATATTAGTTATTAGTGCATCAGTTGTTTGAAAGTTTTAACTACTATGTGTACAAAAAGTGTTCTTAGATTCCAAATTCAATTGCCGCTAGAGGAGGCTGCCTCTCACAGTCTCACTCTATCCAAATTACTTATTTTATTGGCATAAATAAACGATATCATTTGCCAAGTGGCAACTTGCCTTGTATGATTTCTGTCAGTAAAAGGGAAAAAAGATATAGCTAAATTAACTAACTTAGACCAATTCAAAATGACAAAACTATAGTAAGACAAGGAAAATTGGTCTGCACTGTTTATCTTATAACAAAATGTAAGAAGAAAAGAGGCGGAAGAAAGTGTAGCAAAAGATAAAAGACAGGGAAGAGAAAAGCAGAAGGGTTGGGAAAATGAGAGAGAAGTGACATTACACAAAAACTCCACTTTGAAGACTATATAAAAATCCAATAGGTTAGGTAATATGAGTCATCTTCAAATAAATTTCCATCAAAACCACTTCTATCAAATTAGCAATACTATAGCAATAAAAACAAAGTCCATATGAAAAGAACAAAAAAAAAAATATTTTTGAAAACAAATAAAGAAAGCTTGAATCAGATTATAAAATGTGCAATTTCCATGGATCACGGGCATCCTATTCAAAAGCAAGAATGATCCTTATCATCAAAGCCACAAAGCTACCATTTTACTATGATTCACTAATCACCTTTAAGATCCATCTGTTATCCATTATTAAATTTACTATCAGCTGTCATACTACTGTCAGACCCCCAGCATGATCCACACCATATTCATCGATCCACCTTACAGTAAAGAGGCTACGAAGACCATATATATGTACAAAATTCCAGTCTAATTCTGACAAAAACATAAATAAATAAATGCAAAGTGAAGGCAGATATGGGTCGAGAACGCATGACTTGTATTTAGTATTCCAATTATTGCCAGCGCCACTCTTCTAAAAGAAGACATGGAGGATGAGTGTACTCACTCAATCAGAAAATATGTTAATTACAAGCACCCGACCCAAGTTTGAGCCGCAGGAACAGAGTTTCCTATTCAAGATAAATTAGAAAAAAGAAAAAAAATCATGAGAAGAACGGCAGAATACAAATAAAGATTGTATTTTAAAAAGAAGATTGTGATTTGTGAACATGATCAGAAGAAAACCCATTAAACCTAAAAATCCCATTTTTTTCTCAAAATAAAGCTAAAATGGAATACTGTGGCATTAAATAAAGGAATCAGAGAATGAAGAACGCCTCCTTTCCCAAGGCCCTCGTGATGCAATTAATATCTTAACGTCAATCAATGTAACATCAAACAACGGAATCTTGAGGTTGAAAAGAATCAAGAGCGGCTAAAATATAGCTAAATCGAAAACCCTTGAATTAAATAGAGGAATCGGGGAATCAAGAACGTTTTCCCTTTCGAAGGCCCTCGCGATGCAATTAATATCTTAACGCCAATTAATGTACCATCAGAATAACGGAATCTTGAAGTGCAAAAGAATCAAGAACGGCTGAAAAATAACTAAAAAAACTTTTTTTAAAAAAAGGAAAATTTCACCTGAGGTAATAAGGGAACTCATCGAAGGTAACTGTGCTGGCCCTCCCGTCCAGGACCTGCCTCATTAGCTCCTTCTCGATGTTCTCCGCCGTCACGCCGGCCGAGGAGTTCGCCGGCGCCACCAATTTTCCGACCGTCTGCCCGGAGACCAGCCCAAGTCCCACCCCGACGCCGAGCCCCAGCCCCACGGCCGACATGAGTATATGCTTCTGGTCCATCTCCTCCTCCCTCCGGAACTCCGATATCTGTGGAGAAAAATCGCCGTTTCACCGGGACTCCTCCTCCCCTCTCCACGCTCTAACATACAAAGATCCGACCAAGAACCAATCTCCTCGTCGAGTTTCCGACGGATTTCAACTTCCGGGAACCGGCAAAGAAAGCGAAAGCGAGAAATGCGACGGGTTTTCCTTTCTTTTTCTCGGAGGTCTTTTCTTACGGTGGTGGGCGATCCGGGGTGCTCTATTTATAGATGCGGCTCTTGCGGAATCCGAGTTCTAGAAAATAGCCGGAAAGGGAGGTGCGCGTTGGCGGTCGGAAAAAGGACTTAACGCGGGAAGCGGAAAGAGAGGTGGGGATCGGTAGCCGCCGTTTCTTTCTTTCCGTTTCCTTCCTTTGCCCCATTCTCTTGATTTAACGGGGACCGGGACGGTGTCGTCCGGGCGGCCTGGAATTGACGTATCCTCTGCGAATTTTGACGTGTTTTTGACGCCGGCCCAAAGAGACTGAGGTATCGGATCCGGGTCATGCTATGAAGCCCCAGTAGTTTACCCCGCAAAATCTCTCCAACGTGACAACAGATGATTGGTGCGTTTCTTTTTTAAAATCTGATTTTACCCTCGACATGCCGACGCCACATGAGATGGGAAAGCGGGCAAGGCATGGCACGTCATCACTTGTCACTAAAATGCCTGCGTTCTCTGGCTACGTTTGCTCCCGAGGCTTGATTGGAGCTCTGAACTTTAACCGATGTTATGGATTAGGTAGTTAGGTATTAGATTTCTTTTCTTCTTTTTTTTCATAAATCAAAACATCCTGTGCTCTCTAATGAGCAATGCTATATGAAATTAGTGCATACGGCATGGAGGGTAGTGGAGTATAGAGTTGACATAGGTCCAAGCAACTCTTTCTATGGATAAAAAGAGCGTTCCAAAAAAAATTCCTTATCTCATACATACTTTACTAATTTTGTTTTCTAATATTATTTTTTATTTGTTAATTATTTACATTGAACAGGATTAAATATAGCATAATGATGGAGTAGCGGCTAAGATGAGTTAGACTTTGGTGAAGATACTTCTTTTGGGTTTGATATCAAATGCTTTAATCTTTGTTCATCAAAATTTCTCCATTATACCTCTTTTTGCAACATGTTGTCTTTTTCTAATACATGCTACATATTAATTTTTTTTTGCATGAATATTCTCTTATATATTATTCAAGAATCACCAAATAACTATAATTATGTCCACTGAGATAAAAAAATGGAGGGAATGAAATAAACTAATAAAGTTGCGATTAGGATAACAAAGAATCACCTCAAATCTTCTGGAGAATATTCTTAGCATTTTCTAATGAAGTTTGCTAGAGTGCAAGTAGGAAAATTGTATTCTATACATTTAGATCGCCAATTATGTCATAATACTTGGTGTCTTTACTGCATATTATATGTGCAATCCACCAAAGTATCCAAAATAAGGTTGTGACATTTTTAAGAGATTCAGTAGAAGCTTGCTTTAACTATAAATGCCCCTGACTGTTCTAAAATATACGCGCAATAAATTAGTGAAATCCATGCAGAATAACCCTGGAACTCATATATATCTTTGATGTAACTAGACTACTTCTTAAAATTACATGATTATATTGAGATACATGCATCTTATAAGACAGTATATATAGCATTTATGCACCATTGCTGATAAAAAATAGTAGGAATCACGTTAATCAACAATGCTATCTTGATTTCTACAAAAAAATTATTTATGCATGTTGTTTATTTCTTTTTCATTTTTATATTTAGTGTGATGGATAAATCATATATTTTCCATACAATGTTAGGCAAATCTTAATAAACATATGTTTGTAGGGAAAAAAATACAAAACCCTTTCATGCATTTTTATTTTAACTGTGCTTTTACTTTTAATGCACTTCTTTTATTTTTATAGAAATCTAAACTAATTGAGATATGTTTTAATAATATATATATATATATATATATATAGTGCTATATGGAGGAAAGCTTAGGTAGGAAGCATCGGTTACTTATCTTGCTCTATTGAAGTAAAGGAAAATAATAATTTGGTAATTTAGAATATACTAGTTGATATTGGATAGTATACGTTCAAAATAAGAAATAATTGTTAAACCTAGCTATACTCACCCAGGGGCGGCTCAATGCATTTGGGGGCCTAAGGCGAACTTTCTAAGAGAGGCCTTTTTTTTAAATAATAATAATAATAATAATAAATTTTAATAAGTGCAAAATATTTTAAAAATTTATTTAAAAATAATCCGTCTAGCTTTTTGAGATGCAAAATTGCTAATCAAACTTTTGTACTCAAGATTCATTAAAATACTATTTTCAATCGATAATATAGCTAATCCATTTAATCTTTCTTGTGACATAGTTGACCGCAAATAAGATTTTATCAACTTTAATTTTGAAAAACTTCTTTCAGCAGAAGCAACTGTTACAGGTATTGTTAACAATATTCTGTAAGCAATGCATGCATTTGGAAAAGAATCTGTTTTTTTAATAAAACTTAAAGTATCAATAGGGGTACAAGTTTCTATTTGTAAAATTTCTTTTAAAACGTTTAACTCTGAAAATAGATCAAGACCATCAATATCAGAATATTCACCATGCTTTAAATAGTTTTCAAGATTAAGACAACACCTTTTCAAATTCTCTTCATTCAAAGATTTTAACTTTCTAAAATTAAACAAAAAACCAAAAAAATCTTCATATATGGTGAATTGTTCAAACCTACTTTGAATTGAAGAAATAGCTTGATCTACTACATATAAAAAGTAATCAATTCTAAAAGATTCTTCAGCTGATCTTATTGTCTCATCATCAGTATTTTCATTAAATTGTTTTTTTCTACGGATCACACGTTTTTCACGAAATGTAGGTTCAATTTCCATTTCATTTGCAATTTCTTTAGATGAATTCAAAGCATTCATAAATCCATTTTCTCTATAACTTTTTAAATAAGAAAGAAGACCTTTTAATTGATCTATAGCAACATCAATATGCATGTCTTCAGATTGTAAATTCTTACTAACTGAGTTAACAGCAAACAATATATCGTACCAAATATTCATGCCTAATAAGAATTCAAAATTTTCAATCTCATATGTAGCTAAACATATGGCTTCACTCTTTATTTTAGGATCTTCACTAGTTTCCGCTAATTGAATTAAGGCATCTCTTATTTTAGGAGCTTGATGTTTAATTGCTTTGACACTTTCAATACGACTTTCCCAACGTGTTTGTGATAAAGGTTTAAGAGTTAATGTAGATACATTATCTTGTAAAATTTTCCATCGTTTTGTAGAAGAAGAAAATAAGGTATAAATTCGTTGTATTACTCCAAAAAAAGATATAGCCTTAGGACATGAGTTAGCAGTATCACATAATACTAAATTCAAGTTATGACATCCACATGGTGTGTAAAATGCTCTAGGATTTATATCTAATAATCTTTTTTGTACACCTTGATGTTTTCCTTTCATATTAGATCCATTGTCATACCCTTGTCCTCTTATATCATTAACCTCAAGTTTATGTTTTTCTATTATATTTATAAGTTCATTAAAAAGGCCCTTTCCAGAGGTATCATCTACTTCTAAAAATTCTAAAAAATATTCTTCTACTTTTACTGGACTTGTTGAAGTATCTACACATCTTAAAACTAGGGTCATTTGTTCCTGATGGCTTGCATCAGGAGTGCAATCAAGTATTACAGAAAAGTATTTTGCTTCTTTAATCTTTTTAATTATTATAGCTTTAATTTCAGACGCTAATATTTGAATCAATTCATTTTGAATATTATGACCTAAATAATGATTGTGAATTTCACCATGTTGAATGCGTCGAACATGTTCTTGCATTACTGGATCAAATTCTGCAATCGTTTCAATAAAACTTAGAAAATTTCCGTTATTGCTTTGATAGATCTTTTCATTCTTTCCTCGAAATGCTAAATTATTTTTTGCAAGATTTTTTACAACAGCAATAATTCTCAATAAAACTTTTTTCCAATGATCCTTCTCTTGATTTATTTGTTCTTGGAGACTTTTATCAATTGTCTTATTTTTTATCAATCTCACTTCTATATCAATCCACCTATTCATGTTAATGATATGCTCATTAGTTGTTTCATGACTTTTAAGCTTGATACCTAGATTTTTCCAATCCCTACTTCCTTCATTGACTAATTGACTCGTGCTAGACTTTGAATCAAATAATTTACAACAAAAACAATATACCCTATCCAAATCCTTTGAATACACTAACCATCTTCTATCATATTTTTCGCCATTAGGTAACTTACGAATATAATGTATAGTAGAAAAGTGTCTATTATTTTCATCCCTAGGAAAATGAAGATCATAATCTCTAATTGGACCTCTTTCTGCTAATAGATCTCTCAACTTTGTATCAATATTTTTCCATTGACCAGGATCATATATATTTATAGAAATAGAACTAGTTTCATTAAATTCTACACTATCCTTATTTATCCTATCTTCATCTAATTTCTTATTGTGTTCTTCACTAGATATTGTTTGGTTGTCAATCTCAATTTGTTTCGTTCTTTTTATATCATCTTCTAACTCTATTTCGTTTTGAGTTGAACTTGATGTAGTGTTTTGTTTATTTGTGACAATAAATCTATCTAAAGCACCTTTTTGAGATTGAATGAGTTTTTCGATTTTTCTTTTCTTTTTGAGTTTTTCATACCCACATTCAAATTTTCTATTAGACATTTGAATCCAAAAATAATATTATCAAACCAAACAATTAAGACAATCACTACAAACAAATCAAAATAGAATAGAGTTGAAAATGATAAAACCCGAAATGCCAATAGAAGGGGTGCCGGACTCGACGACGAACTCCAGTCCCAACAAGCGGTGCCGGACTCGACGACGAACTCTGAACTCAAATCCCAACAAGCGGTGCCGAACTCAATTTTAATGGAGACCCTAGACATGAAAAACTATTATCAATTTTTAAGAATAGACATAAAATTTATTTTCAAGAATCCGACAATAAAAATTTTGATAGCATTGAAATATAAATAGTAAAGTGGAAATGGGTGCCGGGCTGCCGGCTGCCGGCACAGTTCCGGCAGCCGGCACATTCTGCCCAAAAAATAATTAATAAATCCCCCGTTCCCCAGTGCGTGGTTACCCTCAGGCCAGATTTCAATCACAACAGACATCATCTTCTCAAAAGAATAAAAAAAGTTGCACGGGACTATATCAAAGAGTTTGAGACTCAAAATCTTTCATACATATCATAAAGTGAATTTCTATTGACTATACAGCATACCGATGAATTCAGAATGTAATGCTTCAAGAATCTAAAGATAGCAAGAATGCCAAGAAAGGCCATAATTTGGGAATGGAATGCAATACTTTGGGGAAACACAATGCTATCGATGCATTTCCATCTTACAAGAATAATCAAATTGATTACACTTTACAGTGGCACAAAGCCACAAACTGTAAGAAATCCCCACTCCCCAGACGGCCAGACCCAGACTGCCAGACAGGCAGACACCCAGGGGCGGAGCCGCGGAAACAAAGGGGAAAACGGAAAACAGGGGCGGAGCCGCTGAAACAGGGGCGGAGCCGCGGAACGGAAACAGGGGCGGAGCTGGACTGCTGGAGAAGCCAGAAGGAGAAGGAGAACTCACCTGAAACAGGGGCGGAGCCGCGGAACGGAAACAGGGGCGGAGCTGGACTGCGGAGCCGCGGAGGGCCGAGAACGAGAAGGAGACCTCAGACCTGGAGAAGAGACGCCGGCGTCAAGTCTCAAGAACCGATTTATCGAGATTCGAGGAACGGGAAGCCGGGAAGGAAGAGGAAGAACTGTTGAGTGACTTGAGGATTAGGGATTTAAGAACTCAAGGATGAAGAAGAAGACGCCGTCCACTTTGGTTATTTGGGATTTAAGAAGCAAGAAGACGGTGGCGTGCCAGGCGGATGGTTGGATGGAGAAGACGGGCTACCTAGTTGGCTACGCTAGGGCTTGGGCTAGTTGGCTACGCTAGGGCTTGTTGCCGTTGGCCTGGAAGGCTGGATGCCGGTTGCGGAGGACCGTTGGTCGCTGGCTCGCTGCCCGCTGGTCGCTGGCTCGCTGTCGCTGCCCGCTGGTCGCTGGAGGAGCTCGCTGGGCGGAGGCCGGAGGCGGAGGCCTTCCTTTGGTCCGAGGCCCTAGGCGACCGCCTCGATCGCCTAGGGCTCGGGCCGGCACTGTACTCACCAAATGCAATGTTACTTGGCTACTTGTTGCTATTTATCAAATTTCAATTAATTTTTTTACTTGGCATGATAATTTGGCATTTCAAATCATTGCATGTAACGGCTACTATTTTAAACGTTATTGAAAAGAGCCACGTTAGATGTAACGGAAGTCAGTAGCACGTGGTTTAATTAAGATAAGTTCGGAGGCCGTAACAATTTTTTTAATATTACTTTTTGCATGTGCGAAGCCTTTACGTAGGTGCTGCAGCCTTTACATGTGGTAGGTTCCAGCAACTTTTACGCGTGTCGGGCACTCGCTGCAGCTATTGGCGGCGGCCACGTCGGAAGCCGCCGGCTGGTCCTGAAAGCTGAGTCAGCGAGACCGGGCCGGACACCGGGGGCCAGAAGTGGTCCCTCACAAACTTGACAGCTGTAACGCATCAACTGGGTCCACAGGCCGTAACTGAAATCCAGTGGGGGCGCCGCCGTGGATCCCCTTCTTTTCCGAGTCCAGGAGACTTTTTTTTTTTCTTTTTCTTGGCTGCTTGCAAAGAGGAGAACAGAGATTCTACCAAAAAAGGAAAAAAAAAAGGTAAGAGAAAACAGAGAGCACGCTACTGCCTTACTAATTTTTTGATTTAACATGAAACCCGATCACAGTTTAAACAATTATTGTTGGAATTAGAAGTTGATGAATTCCTACTTAATTTCAACAATAATTATTAAGTATATCTTGAGCCTATAAAATTCAAAAAAAAAAAAATTAGTGTGGAGCGAGCGAAAGGAGAAAAGTGAGTAGAACATGATGCTCTGTTGGCTATACTTATTTTGTTTGGATGCATAATTAGTTAGTTGAATAAACAGAGATGGACTTCTCTAATATGAATATTTTAGAATATTTATTTGGATTTAAATCAACTTATATTTATATACTGTAATTAAAAAAAAAGAGCAAATGAATGCTCTAATGATTGAATATATTAGAATCCAAAATTTGTAAGCAATTCTTATATTTTGTAATCTCTAATTACCTATAGTAAAATTTTTGCAATGTTTCAGTCCATAAACATAGGTACCATGTACATATTATATATTTTTTATTTTTTTTCTTTTTTTTTTTTTTTTTTTGCCGACCCAACAATAATGTTTGTTAGTTGTTTAAGAAATAATGCTACAAAATATAATAATATATAATAGTTGGACAACTCAATGTCATCATTAAAATATAACTAAAGCAAACTTTCTTCTGGATCCAGAATCTTATCGGTTGAGTGGTGCAAACATACCCGCAGGCCAAAGGATGCATTAATTATAAAATGCAACAGGAAAAGAATAAAGCAGCTGATAAGACAATAAAGTAATAAAGAAAAAAATTCTTTACAACCTGCTTTTGACGAAGGAAGAAAACATAATAGTGAAATAGAAGCCTAAGAAAATACAAGCAAGCTTTTGCAAACCGTTCCAAGCTTGCTAATTAACCAATCGATAAGCAGATAATTGCTGTAGTAAAATCAACAAAGTAGAATTAGGAGCAAAGTAGAATGGAGATGCTGTATCCCTCTTTTGCTTTAAAAGCAGGGGGAAAAAATCTAGAGGCATATTGCTTTGAGCAATATTGGAAGTTGTGTGAAAAAGAGAGTTTAATTAGATTACACTTGTGAGATAAAGTGTGCGGGTACCCTAGCTTATAATAAAAACTGTCAACAGCAACACGAGTTTATTAATTTGACTCCTACTAGAGTAGGTATGCTTATGCTACATTGAAGCTCAATCCATGTTCCTATATATAAAAAATCTTAAAACAACTTTAGTTGTTTTAGTCCGATGATGATTAAGAATGGCATTTTGTCCGCTAACTACTCATTCTCCATTTAAAAAATTGTCGGCCGCTGGCTGCCAACGTATCACCATCTGTTGTTGAGCAGCGTGTGCTGGTTATATCTTTTGTGCGAAAAAAATGATCGGTCTTCTTTTGCGACATCAATCGTTGAATCATATTTTGCACGGATTTCAAAGCATTTTATTTTTTTTATCTATCTGTACAAATCTCATAGTGGCTATTGTGCGATCCTACAGCGCACATCACAAACAAAAAGAAGAAAAAAAATCATTCTTTCATGCGAAGGATACAACTCTTCAATTCCTAGGGCGGAAACCACGGGCGGAACTGCTGCCACACCACCAACACCGTAGGCTTTCTTAATCAATGCATTAGAAAGAGCCAATCCTATAATCTCTCTTGCCCATTGGTTCCTACGTTTTGGCATGAACGTGGACGTATATATTACTCATAAAACAAGTAAACTACATGGGTGCAATGGTTCCTCGCATGCAAAATCGAGCCACATTACAGCCACCATCAAAAGCCTAGCTATTTCTACGTGGAAGACACGCTGCTCCTTCGTTTGAAGGATATTTTCCAAATGTTTTGGCCACTATATACTTATATATGACATATTTGGTGGAACATTTTTAGGTACCACACACCTTATCCTATGTGCCTAGCTTCTGTTAAACTTTTCTTCAAGTAAGGGTGGGAACGCCATGCCCCAAAACTCCGGACTCTCACATCAATGGAAAGATGCTTTGGAGTTCCAATGAGCTCTCATGTTTGCATTACTTGCCTCCCTCCCAAGGAAGCGACCTTCTGTCTTGTAAAATGACAGCAAGATAATGCGATACACGCGTTACCACTAAAACTTCTGGTGCACCTACTTTTTATGAGTTACTTTCGCCTTGTTTTCTCATTCCATGTACCATATATTCAAAAGGAGTGGCCAGCAGCTAAAGCTATGGAGATTCAAAGAACTTTGCCATCTTTGTTTTTAGATTGAAATGTAAAGGCTTCTGGCCTCCTTGGACCTGTGCTTATTGTTTGATTAGTGGCAGATCTAATTGATGACGACTGGAATCCTTTCCCTATTGATGATGTTGATTGTAAGTAATCTTGCATTACTAGGCAAGATGGCTTGTTCGATCAAGATGCGAATTCATTGGATTCTGATTCAGTTTGCTAGAGAACATCTTATATGCAGAATTGTTACTATAGTTTGGTATGTGCTTTGCACATGCTTTAATAAAGAATAAGGAGCTATGAGGAAGACCGAAGACCAACTACATAAAATTATCTACCTAGTAATGATATATATTTTATTAAATGTCTTGGGCTTTTAGGACTTTCTCATTATAGACATATGGATGGTGATGTACTTAATGACAATGCTAATATGTGTTTGGGCTTGGAAACTGGTTTCGGTATCAAGCATCTCATGCAAAAGGTGCGCAATGAGGTCTATTATTGTTGCAGCTAGAAGAAATATCATATCAAAAAAGTGCTGGTTTTGTGTAAGTGCTCTATTCCTTTTTAATGTTAATATTATATCAAAAAAGTGAGAGTTTATTGTAAATGTTTTATTAATTTTCAATGTTTGAATGATATTTTATCAAAAATTAAAGTAGCTAGCACAGGCATTTGGATGGAATTATGACAGAGGATGGTCGACAAAACAAAAAAATAGCGCCTTTTGATGAGTTGTTCTTAAGGACTTCTCAAATTGCATAGGACAAATATATTAGCCAACTTTAGATTAACTTGATCAAGCTTAGCTAATGTGATCTAGACTTTGAAATATCATTACCAACCAATAAAAATTCTACAAACTTAAATTACCTTTCTATATCCCTAAACTTGAGTACGCATTTTTATGAGAAAAATCAACAAAATTGTTTTTGGAATGCCTAGGTGAGAACAAAATTTTATCAACTTTGTTATCCATGCAATATTTGCAATAGGATTTTTAACATGTTCGGCTCAAATGCCGGTATTCATCATCATGTACCAATGCTTCTAACTTCTTTTCTTAGCAGTCCAAGCTTAAGATTGAATTCCCAATTGAATTCCAATGCCCCACAGCCTAGCTTGTATCTTTTCTATAATTTTTTTTTTACTTACAAAATTCAGACCAAATTCAAAAGCAAATAAAGCTACAAAGCTGAAAATATACTAAATTTCCGTTTCTGTTTTGAATGCACAATTTGGCTATACCATAAAAAAAAAGACAGGAAAAACCATTTTGGAAAGAATAATGCTGCTTAACACCACTTGATCCAATGCACAGGGTTGATGTGCTTTAGGGTATTGGAGTCACTGGAAACCACATCAATGCCGATCTGTAACACTATCTTGTAGAAAAGAAGAATACTTTAAGAGTGCTAATTTGGAGAAATTATTAGGTAGACTTAGTCTAACACATCAGCATGATGTAGGGAGCATGAACATGTTATTAAATTACAGTTTAAAGGTTTGTGGCTTTCACAAACCGAATTCCCTTTATGACTCATCACCTTTCTTAAAATTTAAAAATATAGTAGAAAAGGAAATGTTTTTTTTGGGCACCCATGCAGCCTATATTTGAACACCTGGATCCTGCCCAATAGTAATGTGCTAGTGCACCAGTTCAAATGATCTAGCAGAATACTTGGAAATGGGAGCTATATGGGGGGATGAAGAGGATTCATTACGTGGTAATGCTATCATTGTAGACTTTATTAGTTATATACGTATAAACTCAACACTAATGGATCCATTTACGGGTTCAATTAATTGATTAAACTGCCACCAAATTCTACATCCTTGACAAAGTAGGGTTTTTTTTAAAAAAAAAAAACAGAAAAAATGGGTTCTGTATTCATTCATTTAATCGAGAACTTGAAATGAAAAAATAATGAGGCATACATGAAATACATGAAGCGAGCAATCATTTCATCAGCAACTGTAGAAGCCCAAACACGATATATGATTTTTATATATTTAATCAAAATCTCAATAAACGTGAGATATTTTAAATATTCCTTGACTTCTTTCCGACCAGGTTTCCATTAGATAGCCATGACATGTAAATTCACCTCAACTTAAGATTTTCTATTAATAGAATAACTACAATAATTAATCATTAAAAAATACGAAAGATTATATTATGACACATGTCCCCCCACAATAATTAATATCTTATTACCTCCTTGAAAAAAACTATATCTAAAACTTTTCAATTTTTTATTCAAAAGTATTAATAAAAATCCTTCTCCACACTTTGTCCAAGTTCTCTTAATCTTGCCGGAACTTAATGGGACTAGTCCAAGCAAAAAACTATATATAAAAATTTTGATTAAATTTGACCCGATAAACAAACTAAAAATAATTGAAATCAGGTCCATGATAAGCGAAAACCTTTCAAGTAAACAAAGAGAAGCAGATCTATTCTATAGCTGGTAAGTACTTATACCCAATGGGTGAATTGGCTCCATTTCATGAGGAATGAATACATAAATACTTGTTTATAATTCGAACAATCCAATGCTCGATTCGTTAAAATTTTTCTTTATTTATTCTATCTTAAACCTTCCAATACAAATATATCAATATTTGACATGTGCAGATGTAATAATATAGAGAACAGACTGTTCATGGTGGCGATAAGAATGTTACGGACACATGAATCCTACACATAGTAATTTGCATTGTAATTATACAAAAAATATTGAAATTTTCTGACTTTTTTAAGGGTTTGGAATCGAGGAGACAATGATGGATACGGGACGTGTCCCAAGCCATTGTCCAGGCCCACTGGGCATTGATTGTTAAGCAATACGTGCTCCTTGTCACGTTCAAACAAACTAGCAAAGCCCAAAAGGAAGGTGGAATCTACGTGGGCCTAATGGTCCTTCAACCCTAATTCTCGGGGTCAACCCAATCACCGGCTTCTCCTCCATTCAATCTCTCTTTCTTCCACCATGGAATTCTCCGATGACTTACAGCCAATCATATGTGGCTTTACACATTCTTTGGTGGCTCAGCAAGAACAAAGTTGTCTCGATATAATTTACTTTTTTTTTTGTGTGTGTGCACGCGTGCGCGCGCCACTTTAAACTTGGTGGAGAATTTCCAAACAATGTCAAAGGTTTAGGTTGTATTGGCAACGTCGATAGTTAGATTGCACCACGCACGCATCTGAAAACAAATTAAATTTTATTTATCCATCTGCACGTATTTTGAAATGATCATTGTACAATCCAACGGTGGGTTCGTACGAAGAAAAATAAATTTCTTTTGCACTCAGCAAACAAGAAGAGATTTTTTTTTTTTTTTTTTTTTTTTGGTAGAGACGAAGGCGGAGGTTACTAATTAGAAACCATCAAGCATCAGAAAGTTTATTAATTAAGGAAAGAAAAACTGTACAAAAAAGCTTGCTACAAAGTGAAAAAGCGGTGGAGGAAGTCGAGCAACGGCAGCAAAAATGGACGGATTTTCGCTAGATTTGGCTGGAAACGCCAAATCTTTTCTATGGGCAAGAAGGGACCGGCCCTTCTTCTGGAAGGGAGTTATATATATATAATACTAAACTTTTCTCCGGATCGAGCACGTACAGCAGTGTGAATCACCACCAACCTTGGAACTCTTCAGGCATCCCATGCAGGCACGACACGTTCGTGGGTGCGAACTCCGAGGGGAGACCAACCAATGCCATTCCATGGTCCAACTCTCCCCTTCACCTACAGTAGCCGTCCAATCTTTGACCGGACGGATCCTGCGTGGTCCGGGGTGCAATCATGCCTTTGATTTGGCCGCGAAATGTATGACTGCGGTTCCAGGAAAAGAACGTGGAAGAAGGGCTGGTGTTTTGCTAAAATTTAATTTTATTGTCTAAATAATAACATTATTATAACTTATATCTTCTTATTTCATTTTAGTACTTTTATGAAGGAGAACGTGCTGGCGGAGAGAGGTGACAGAATCACTTTGTGCTGTGAGTGGTGCTCGAAGATGGAGGAGTTCATCAGCCATGTTCTACTAGAATGCCCTAAAGTAGCACATATTTGGAGCAGGACTGTATGTACCTTGCCACAGACCACTCGATCAGCCGATGATCTTTTACTCTAGATGACGAAGGCGATGTAGAGCTTGAGGACTATGGAGTAGGGGATCACCTGCGCCTACGTGGCGTATCACATTTGGTTGGATAGGAATGTCCGTGTCTTCGAAGACCGGTGGGCTAAACTGAGCACTGTAGTGGAGAGAGCCACTGTTCAGGCTGCCGAGCTCACTCGGGCCACTACGTCGACTTCATCTGGGATGGTTGGAGATATCTGGGACACTCACACTACTGATATAACGCCCGGGTTCTTCTTTGTTTCTTGGATGTCCTCACCTCCTGGCCATCTCAATGTGAATTTCGATGGGAGTGTTTCCACTGAAGGAGTGGAGCAGGGGTAGGCTTTGTGATTAGGGGTCATGACTCGCAGTTGATTGCTGCAGGAGGCCGACGCATCGTCGGGCTGTCAGCTGCAGGAGTGGAGCTCTGGGCAACTTGGGAGGGTCTCGCTTTCGCGAAGCAGCGGCTGGGGGTGGAGCGCATCATCCTGGAGGGAGACTCAGTCACTGTAATAGACTGGATCCGAGAGAAGAAGTGGAGGGAGGATGCGAGCCCTTTACTTCATGATATTTGGCAGATATTGGGAGGATGTAGCAACCTTTCAGGTTGTGCATGCCTACCAGGAGGCAAACCGAGCTGCCGATTGGGTGGCTACCTATATGGCGCAGCATTTTGGAGAGATCTTTTGTACTCATCAGGGGGTCCTTCTAGCACCGTTATGCCAGGCTCTTGCTTTTGATTCAGTCGACTATACCTATATTAGAATAAGGTGAGTAGTTGTCAATTTGGCTGCATGCCAAATTCGACCAGTGGTCGCAGAGGAATTTCTCTTTCCTCTATGACGTGGTTCCATGTTTTTAGTAAGCATTGTTGACATTTTTTTTCAACCCTTGGCTGGGTACCAGCATACAGCTTCAAAGTCAGACGCTGTGTGGCATGCATTTTTCCGCGCAAAGTCTTGAGATAGTTTCCCAACTCCTTTCTTTTTCTTCTCTCATTTTCTCCTTCCAAATTCGACCACTGGTCGTAGAAAAAGAGCACCTTCCAGTCGTCGCGTTGTTTCCTATATAAGTCTGAGGAAAGGGATGGTTGTCATAGCAGAAGAGGTATTTAATTAAGTTTGAGGAAAGGGGTGTTTGTCATAGCAGAAGAGGTATTTAAGTTTGAGGAAAGGGGCGTTTGTCATAGCAGAAGAGGTATTTAAGTTTGAGGAAAGGGGTGTTTGTCATAGCAGAAGAGGTATTTAAGTTTGAGGAAAGGGGTGTTTGTCATAAGAGGAAGAGGGTTGCGCACCCACTTCAGGTAATCGGGTAGTTGTCTTCTTTACCTTCGTCATTAGGCTCCTCTGTTTCTTCAGGTTTGATTCGTTAGTTTCTGGTACGTAGAACCAATTATTGAAGTATCATGAGCCAATCGGGCATCGACACGTTATGTATCATGCCATGCCAGTTGTATCCATGCTTGGCTTGCAGCCGATGCCGTGCCAATGCATGTACAGCGCTGGAGTAGCATGTGTTGTGCCATGTCCAACCTAGCCTGAGTTCATGGTTGAAATTTACATTCGTTAGTTGATGATCTATCTGTAAGCTTGTTGGTTTCCTCTCGGTTCCCTGTGTTCATAATAATTTTGGAGCATCAATTCAGCTTACACTTTTGAAAGCAGTTGATATGCTCTGTTGTTTGTCGTTTCTTTCTATAAATCAAATACTTTAATTTTGATTAACTCAAGTCACTGTGCATGATCTTGTTTGCTTTTTTGTTAGTTTCATGCCCCATGTATTTGTTTTTGTTTGTAATTTACTATAATCACCTTCTTGTGGAAGCCAAGTCGCGTAACTCTGATTATTCCTTGCGTGATTTAGGTACTGTCGTATCCAATGGAGAGCAAGGATCTCCATGTCCATCTTTCAACGAGGCGATGTTCCCCTGAAGAACTCCCATCTCCTTCAAAGTGTGCCATATCCAAAACCATTGCTTGTTTTGAAAGTTCTGAGTGCGGCAGTGGGTTGACTTGTCCATCTCCGCTGGCTGCTGCTGTCACTTCCCAAGGCGACCCAATGGCTGGCAAGGTAAGTTATATATCTTTTGCTGTGTTTCCGTTGATGAAATTTTGAGATTTTCATGTAGGTGATCCACATAGTCATGAGATTGTCTGAAAAATTGACCAACCCCTGAATGCATTCATGACACCTACTTCAACAGGGGAGACTCTGTTTTAAATTTATAGAAGATGATACCGATAATTTTATGAATGATTCACAGGTTATATTATGAGCGATGGTAACATCCACAATTGTGTTATAATGTCTCCATCTTCTTCTAATTTTTCTCTCGCATGCTTTTTGTCTAAATTCATACAGCATTTCTACGAATTCTTTCTGTTTACGTTTTGGCCCATCAAACTCACAGTTGCTTCAATTCAGGGATCAGAAACTCCTAAAATACGTAGCCAGGCCAATGCGATCAAATTACCTCCGCTGCATTCGGCCATTCGAGCAAATCAGTGCCACCAGTCAAATTCGATCTCTATCGGCTTGCCTGCTTCTCCTTCTGGAATAAGTACCGGACAAGCTATAAAAGTTGTGATCGGGGATAAAGCTGGCTCAGCTGCCATTGAGGAAGAACCAAATCAACCTTATGACTCGAGTACTAGCAACTCAAGGCCAGCAAAACTGGGGAAGTTTTATTCTCGGTCCATACCAGCGGGAAGTTCATATGGCAAGGCAGCTGCCGCGGGAAAAGTTAACGGTCCATTCGAGGATCATCAAAGGATGCCAAGAAGCTATAGTTCGAGGGACAAACGCTTCGATTCTTTCAAGACATGGTCTGGAAAACTCGAAAGGCAGCTATCCAACTTTCGTGGAAAGCCGCAGGAACCAGATGTGGAGGCTAATGATTCAGATATTGAGGAAATCGAGGCTGTGCCGGAAGTAGAACGCTACTTCGATGCCTTAGAAGGGCCCGAATTAGACACTTTAAGGGTATGCAACCTTCTGGACACACCATATTCTTGCTGTTACTATTGCTTCTCTGTTCAAGTTTTTGTCCATCAGTGCCACCTTTTCGTCATTAACAGAATATAAAAGACGATCACCAAGTTTATTTTGCCCATCTAAACATTAAAAAGAAGGTGATACATGCGGATTTGATTTTGTATAAGATAATATCCTCAGATATACAGCTGTTTCATGACCCTTCTCAATGGCTTCCTTATGCTCTTTTCTTCCTCTCAAGCAATCCCTTGTTTTTTAAGGTCGAATAGCAACGAACGAGTTCTTCTTTTCCCCAAGAGTTCTTGATTATATAGCACCGCAGTACAAGTAGACCTTATACGCAACATGCATGCCATGCTCTATTTCATCCATTTCAGCAACGTTACTCATAATTATGGAACTTGTGCCATATTCTGCAGGCATCAGAGCTGTCAGCACTTCCTGAAGACGAGAAGTGGCCTTTTCTTCTTCGCTTCCCAATATCTGCCTTTGGTATGTGCCTTGGTGTAAGCAGCCAAGCTATCCTCTGGAAGACCTTAGCTACATCTCCATCCATGAGCTTTCTACATGTGAGCTTGACAGTGAATCTCGTCCTTTGGTGTATCTCGCTCGCACTGATGGGAGCTGTGTCCCTCATTTACTCTCTAAAAATAATCTTCTACTTTGAAACCGTTCGACGAGAGTACTACCATCCAGTCCGCATCAACTTCTTCTTTTCTCCCTGGATAGCAGGCATTGTCTTGGCACTCGGTGTGCCGCCATCAATTGCAGTACACCTTCATGCTGCTCTCTGGTATGTCCTCATGGCTCCAATCCTTTGCCTTGAGCTCAAAATTTATGGCGAATGGATGTCCGGGGGACCAAGAAGGCTCTCAATGGTGGCAAATCCATCAAACCATTTAGCGATCTTGGGCAACTTTGTGGGCGCATTGCTCGGCGCGACTATGGGACTTAAAGAAGGACCTCTCTTCTTCTTTGCCGTTGGGTTAGCTCACTATGTCGTACTATTCGTAACTCTATACCAGAGGCTTCCTTCAAATGCAGCTCTCCCAAGGGATCTTCATCCAGTATTCTTCTTGTTCGTAGCAGCACCCACTGTTGCTTGCCTGGCATGGGAAAAGATTTGTGGGGAATTTAATTACGGGGCAAAGATGGCTTACTTCATTGCTTTGTTCCTCTACGTCTCTCTTGTAAGTCTGCTCTTTTCCAAACTTCAGCGACTAATCCAAGTTGGTGTATTATAAAAAACATTTTGCTCTGATTTGTTCATTATTAGAAGTTCCTTGGTTGCATTAGATTACAGATTTGCAATAGGAAATGACCATTGCATCAGCAAATCTGTTCATTTATTCAATTTATCTGTGCGGATTTTTACTTCTTCAAGCTGGTCATCTAACTCATTTGCGCATTTTCCTGTGTATTTGCAGGCTGTGCGGATTAATTTTTTCCGAGGCTTCAGGTATCAATATCTTTCATTCCTTATGCTTTCTCTTGTCTGTTTAGGCCGCCATCCTGTTGTCTATGGCTCCTTACGTTTCCATTATTTCAATAGGTTCTCGCTAGCATGGTGGGCATATACTTTCCCAATGACTGGTGTTTCCATCGCAACCATTAAATACTCCATGGATGTAACAAATGTGCTTACTAAGATACTTTCTGTCGGACTCTCCGCAATCTCTACCTTCGCAGTAACAGCTTTGCTCGTCACCACCATCATTCATGCTTTTGTCCTCCACGACTTATTCCCGAATGACGTCTCGATTGCCATCACCCAGAAGAAATCGAAGTTTACGAGGAAGCTGGCACTTCTGAGATTTGTGAGCTCAGACATGAAAGACATTGAAGCTTCTGTCTCAAGAAGCACTCCACAATCATGAGCGTCGTGTCATCTTTATACCATTTGTCATGGTGGGATCCTGTTCCTCCGTTGATAAGACTAGAGTGAGTGAGTGTGTGTGTGTGTGTGAGAGAGAGAGAGAGACAGGAGCCAAAACTCAAATGCAATTTTTTTTTGTACGCTAGAGGAAATATAGAAGATTCTATTCAACTAAAAAATCAATAGTTGACTAAAGAATTGATATTTGAGGGAAAAAAAAAATTGAATACGAGTATATCATATCAGCAAGCTTCAGCCATCTTTATGGGTCAATTTCTAAACCTTAGACTCATCTCATCTTTTCAGGTCAACATTTTAAATTCTTATTCATTCTTTCACTATCCTGATTCTGAATCAAGTGAAGTTTCAACTTTCATCCAAGTCATCTCATGACTACTCCTGTTTTCTTGCCATGCCACATGACTCTGAGCTTTAACCTTTCATGCCATCAAGGGTTCCTTCGATTTTCAATACTCAGTTACATCAATTCCTTTTTCCTTTTTTCGGTATAATTCTTAATTAAGCAATCACCTGTTCCAATTATATAAGAGTGAAAAAAAAAATATAAACGGATCATCATGCATGTGATTGTATAATTGATGCATTTAGCCATTTATCTTTCCTTATAATGAAGTTCAATCGTGAGATCTGACATAAATAATATAACAAATGAGACTGACCACAGGACCTGGTTAGTGACTTCCCCCCACAACACGATAAGCATTAAAGTGAAGGAAAAAAAAGGGTTGTCTAGTGACATCATTGGGTGCA
Organism: Phoenix dactylifera; assembly: GCF_009389715.1. Taxonomy (NCBI): domain Eukaryota; kingdom Viridiplantae; phylum Streptophyta; class Magnoliopsida; order Arecales; family Arecaceae; genus Phoenix; species Phoenix dactylifera. Next base: position 1,038,451 of record NC_052402.1, read on the forward strand.
TTCAATATGAGCTCATATCATCATATGTCAGCTAATGGGGCATATCGTGACCAATACTTAGTTGACCAAGCCAGTCAAGAAAAAAAGAACAAGTTTAGACCATATGAACGTGTGCCTTTGCTTTTGACATAGCTTTTTCCGCTGCTGAAATTAAAATTCAGTAAACAAGCTTTAAGGCAGCTTTCACAATGCTCGAAATAGGTCACTTTTTTCACAATTTTTTCTTTTGTTTTCTTTCCTTTTTCTTGAAAAGAAAACTTGGTCAAAATTCACCAATCTCTCATGCCAACTATTTAGTATAACCAATTTGTGCTGTCATATGTGGATTGGCAACAGAAAATTTACTAAACCAGGAGCTAATGGGGCAATGGATATTAGTTATGAGTGCACCAGTTGTTTGAAAGTTTTAACTACTATGTGTACAAAAAGCGTTCTTAGATTCCAAATTCAAGGAAGCTGCCTCTCACTCTATCCAAATTACTTATTTTGTTGGCATAAATAAACGATATCGTTGCCAAGTGGCAATTTGCCTTGTATGATTTCTGTCGGTAAAAGAAAAATAGATCTAGCTAAATTAACTAACTTAGACCACATCAAAATTACAAAACTATAGTAAGGCAAGGAAAATTGGTCTGCACTGCTTATCTTATAACAAAATGCAAGTAGAAAAGAGGCAGAAGAAAGCGTAGCAAAAGATAAAAGACAGGGAAAAGAAAAGTAGAAAGGTTGGGAAAATGAAAGAGAAGTGACATTACACAAAATCTCCACTTTGAGGACTGTATAAATGTCCAATAGGTTAGGTAATATGAGTCATCCTCAAATAAATTTCCATCAAAACCACTTCTATCAAATTAGCAAGACTATAGCAATAGAAACAAAGTCCATATGAAAAAGAACAAAAAAAAAAAAAAATTTTGAAAACAAATAAAGAAAGCTTGAATCAGATTATAAAATGTGCAATTTCCATGGATCACGGGCATCCTATTTAAAAGCAAGAATGATCCTTATCATCAAAGCAACAAAGCTACCATTTTACTATGATTCACTAATCACCTTTAAGATCCATCTGTTATCCACGATGTACAAAATTCCGGTCTCATTCTGACAAAAACATGAATAAATAAATGCAAAGAGAAGGCAGATATGGGTCGAGAGCGCATGACTTGTATTTAGTATTCCAATTATTGCCAGCTCCACTCTTCTGAAGAAGACATGGAGGATGAGTGTATTCACTCAATCAGAAAAAAGTTTAATTTGAAGCACCCGACCCAAGTTTGAGCCACAGGAACAGAGTTTCTTATTCAAGATAAATTAGAAAAAGAAAATTATGAGAAGAACGGCAGAATACAAATAAAGATTGTATTTTAAAAAGAAGATTGTGATTTGTGAACATGATCAAAAGAAAACCCATTAAACCTGAAAATCAATTTTTTTTTCTCAAAATAAAGCTAAAATGGAATACCCTGGCATTAAATAAAGGAATCAGAGAATCAAGAACGCCTACTTTCCCAAGGCCCTCATGATGCAATTAATATCTTAACGTCAATCAATGTAACATTAAACAACGGAATCTTGAGGTTGAAAAGAATCAAGAACGGATAAACACAGTTGGGCCAATGGGCTGGCCCAACGTGGCCAGCCCAAGGGCCACAGTAGAGAAGAATAATGCTATCCAACACCACTTGATCCAATTCACAGGAGTCACTGGAAACCACATCAATACCGATCTGTAACACTATCTTGTAGAAAAGAAGAATACTTTAAGAGTGCTAATTTGGAGAAATTATTAGGTAGACTTAGTCTAACACATCAGCATGATGTAGGGAGCATGAACATGTTATTAAATTACAGTTTAAAGGTTTGTGGCTTTCACAAACGGAATTCCCTTTATGACTCATCACCTTTCTTAAAATTTAAAAATATGGTAGAAAAAGAAATGTGTTTTTTGGGCATCCATGCAGCCTATATTTGAACACCTGGATCATGCCCAATAGTAATGTGCTAGTGCATCAGTTCAAATGATCTAGCAGAATACTTGTGTGAGCTATATGGGGAGATGAAGAGGATTCATTACGCGGTAATGCTATCATTGTAGACTTTATTAGTTATATACGTATAAACTCAACACTAATGGATCCATTTACGGTTTAATTAATTGATTAAACTGCCACCAAATTCTACATCCTTGACAAAGTAAGGTTTCTTTTAAAAAAAGAGAAAAAATGGCTTCTGTATTCATTCATTTAATCGAGAACTTGAAATTAAAAAGTAATTACGCATACATGAAATGCATGAAATGAGCAATCGTTTCATCAGCAGCTGTAGAAGCCCAACCAAGATATATGATTTTAATATCTGTAATCAAATTCTTAATAAACGTGAGATATTTTGAATATTCCTTGACTTCTTTCCGACCAGGTTTCCATTAGATAGCCATGACAAGTAAATTCACCTCAACAAGATTTTCTATTAATAGAATAACTATAATAATTAATCATTAAAAAATAAGAAAAGATTATATTATGACACATGCCCCCTACAATAATTAATATCTTATTACATCCTTGAAAAAAACTATATCTAAAACTTTTCAAATTTTTATCCAAAAGTATTAATAAAAATCCTTCTTCACACTTTGACCAAGTTCTCTTAATCTTGCTGGAACTTAATGGAACTATTCCAAGCAAAACTATATCTAAAACTTTTAATTAAATTTGACCCGATAAACCAACTGAAAATAATTAAAATCAGGTCCACGATAAGCAAAAACCTTTCCAGTAAACAAAGAGAAGTAGATCTATTCTATACCTAGTAAGTACTTATACGCGATGGGAGAATTGGTTCCATTTCATGGATACAGGGCAAGTCCCAAGCCATATCCAAGCCATTGTCCAGGCCCACTGGGCATTTATTGTTAAGCAATACGTGCTTCTTGTCACGTCCACATAAAATAGCAAAGCCCAAAGGGAAGCTGGAACCTACATGGGCCGAATGGTCCTTCGGCCCGCCGAGAAGCCTAATTGTCGGGCTCAACCCAATCGCCGACTTCTCCTCCCTTCAATCTCTCTCTCTTCCACCATGGAATTCTCCAATGACTTACGGCCATCATATATGGCTTTATGCATTCTTTCGTGGCTTCGCAAGGACAAAGCTGCCTCGATTTACTTCACATTTTTTTTTGTGTTCGCGTGCGCGCGCCACTTTAAACTTGGTGGAGAATTTCCAAACAACGTGAAAGCGTCTGGGTTGTATCTTTTGCACTAAAGAATGTTTGATTTCCTTTGGTAACATCCAAAGTTGAATTGCACCCGGCACCCATTTGAAAGCAATCCAAACTTTATTCATCCATCTACATAGATCTTGAAACGGTGGTTGCACGATCCAATCGTGGATTCGCATGAAGAAAGATAAATTCTTCTTTCGCATGAAAGATACAGCCCAATTTTTTTCAGTACTTTCGGCAAACAAGAAGAAGCATATATATATATATATATATATATATATATATATATATATATATATATATATATATATATATATATATATTGATGTAAATGAAGGCGAAGCCTACTAATTAGAAACCATCAAGCATCAGAAACTTTATTAATTCAGGAAAAAAAAACTGTACAAAAAAGCTTACTACAAAGTAAAAAAGTGGCGGAGAAAGTCGAGCAACAGCATCGGAAAATGGACGGATTTTCGATTTTCGATGGGCAAGAAGGGACCGGCCCTTCTTCTGGAGGGGAGTTATATATATATATATAATACTAGACTTTTCTCCAGGAGCGAGCACGTACAGCATTGTGAATCACCACCAACCTTGGAACTCTTCAGGCATCCCATGCAGGCACGACACGTTCTTGGGTGCGGACTCCGAAACGGGGAGACCAGCCAATGCTATTCCATGGCCAATCTCTCCCCTTCACCAACAGTAGCCATCCAATCTTTGACCGGACGCTCCTGCGTGCATCATGCCTTTGATTTGGCCGCGAAATATATGACTGCATGCGGTTCCAGGAAAAGAACGTCGTTCCTTTCAAGCTGATAGCTTCCGATGCATATGCAGCAACTCTACCACGGTCTACACGCTTTTATGACTGGAGTCTAAAGTGGAGTGAACTCTAAGATGGCAAGGTCATCACGTCTATTATATTTTTTTGACCAGTTGAGCCCAAAGACAAGTGCATGGGATTATTTCAGACCAATGCAATGACCAATGTTGCTCGCTTGTTTCCAGTTTCAAAGTTTTCTGGCAGAATCGTGAAGCGTTCCCCGATCGCGAGCAGTTGCAGTCAAAGTCTCTGCTGGCTTACTTCATCGTTTGCAGAATTTTCCTTGGAGAGATGATGAAATCCCTGACGCATGGTCCCAGCTGCGCATGCCAAAGTTGATCTCTCGTAGAAGCAAGGCCTGGTGTTTTGTTAAAATTTATTTTTATAGTCTAAATAATTACATTATTGCAACTTATACCATCTTATTTCGTTTTAGTATTTTTTTGAAGGAGCATGAGGAGGAAGAAAAACAGTATACGCGGCGATGACCGGTAGGTCAGTTGTCAACTGCATGCCAGGAAGCAGCAATCGTTGATATAATATACATACTTTGATCTAATTAATAGTACTGCTTATGATGATTTTGCTTGATCACGAAGATAGTAATTCTATATTTTTTTGTACATATGCTTATATGTGATGCCACATGTACCAAGATTCTTGTTCCGTGAACATGCAGATCATGGCCGGAGGTGAATGGGTTTTGCTCGGAATTTCTCTTTCCTCTATGATTAGGTTCCACGTTTTTAGTGAGCATTGTCATGGAGATTCTTTTTGAGACCCTTGGTTGGGTACCAGCATACAGCTTTAAAGTCTCAGACTCGGCGCTATGTGGTATACATTTTTCACCACAGAATACTGCACAGCTTCATGTAGCTATCACGTCATCCATCTAAAAAATAGACGGCAAATCAAATAGAACATATTTAGTAGTAAACACAGCGCATACATGTTGAAAGCAGCTGTATGTGGATCCCGATTCCTGAAATCGAGGCTGCATCAAACCTGTGGATCATTTCTATAGTTTCCCAACTCCTTTCTTTAACAGTTTTCGTGAGTTGAATAGTAATAACGTCTTGCAAGGACACCTGGGGCTCTACATCTGCTTGTAGAGCGCCCCGTATAGTGTTTTTCATTTGGTAGCCTCCATCTCCGAGTTTCCTCAAGGTTAATTTCGATGATTTTATCTTGTAGGGGGGTGAGAGAGGAGGTGCGGGCTTCGTTGTCAAGGGTCCGGACTCTAGGATGATTGCTGCTGGAGATTCCCAGCTTTTTAATATATCGGTGCTAGGGGCGGAGCTGAGGGCAGCCTGAGCAGGTTTGAGGTATGTGCGTCATGCATTGCAGGCTAGAGATGTTCTCCTGGAGGGCGGCTCCGCGACAGTCATTGGATGGCTATCACAGGCTTCAGGCAGTGTAGGCGATTACCACCCATTGGTGAGAGATATCCGAGCCATAGGGTGTGATGGGATGGTTGTTTAGGTGAGGCATGTGTTTAGGGAAGCGAATGAGGCGGCGGACTAGATCGCCTCCTTTATTGCCAACCACTCAGGAGACCATCTATGGGTAGGAGAGACAGAGTTGCTCAGGATTTTCTTTAATATTTTGTTTTTTATTTTTTTTTTGATTGTATTTGTATATATTATGTATAATATTTTTGTTTTTAGAAGAAAAGAAAGAAGAGAAAAGAAAAGAAAAGAAAGGAAGAAAGAGCAATAACGCGGATTCTGGTATGCATGGATGCGTGCGGCTCATGTGGGAAGGACAAAGCGTGCAACATTAACAATTCGAAGGACGATGACGTAAAATTCAACGAAATAAAAGGGAAAAACGAAAGGAGAAGATGTATATATGTGATGTGGACAAACGTGGTCGCCAGTCGTCGCACATGACTGATGAGGTCAAATTACAGAAGGATGCAGTCTTCCAGCTCACGTGGGCGTCACTTCACCTCGGTCGTCGTCAGACTGCGGACGGGGGGAAATAAAGAGGCCGGAGAGGCCACAGCGCTTTCCCACCGAAGCCCATCTACTCGGTTACACTATTACGTATCGCTAAGTACTTCATCAAAATAGCGGTGAACTCTTTCTTTCTAACTTTCCTTCATGATCCAATATTGTTGCTCATTTCTCTTGGAGTGATCATTAATATTTTAATATTAGCATTTTATAGCTTGTTAGATTTTTGGCGAGTTATCAAAATGTCGGTTATAATGGATCTGTTTAAGCTTTGATGATCTCTTCTTTCTTTTTTTCCTCATTGAGAAGATAAGTGAATCACTGGATTTATAAAAATATGGTAGTGTGATAGCATACTAAACTATAATAGAATTGATCATTATATATTTCATACTTGCTATGCTAGACTCTAAGCAATGACTTGATACTTTGAATACAGCGATAGTAGCAAAATACAAAGAAAAATAAAGAATATCTTTGGTATTGGTTACTTTTTACATCAGCGAATTGCAGGTTCACACATATTTGACATTGAATAGATCCATCATACTTAGATAAGAGTGTAAATTGCCTAGGCTTCCATGATGTACTAGTAAAATTCTCAAGCTTTAGATTATTAAAACGGAATTGCCGTAGTTATGAATAAATAAATAACGCTTTAGCTTTACACCAACATAAATCACTGTCATACTTTGAGCCACAACAATTATTAAAGCATCAAGATCTTATCGTAAATAATACTCTGAAAGGTGACATAAGAAGCGTGAGACCTAATTGGAACACGTTCTAAAGAAAAAAGTAGCACAAATTATTTCAAATATTCTAGGAATCTTTGCAGATCCGAGATTGCTTTCAAAAGAAAAGCAAGAAAGAGAAATGTGCGTTTGGATTTAGATCCTAAATTCGGTACACCCTTAAATGGCAACCCACTAATAGAATCGGTCATCCGACTCAACCCGCACCTACCTACCTTGCTTTGGTAATTGGGTCGACCCTTCCCCACTTTCTCCCTCTTTACCTTCTTATACAACCCCTCGGCCTTGGCCCAGGACCCAAATCTTTCTCTCCTCCTTCAACTCCTGGAACTCTTATGTCTTCCCTCCTCTGATCTTCTTTCTCTAAGAAAGCTTGGTAAGTAGTTTTGATCAGATTTTCTCAGAAAGAATTTTTATGTTAGTCAATTGTTTGATTTGGTAGTGGTATTTCTTGTATATTTTCCTTATATATGAACAGATGAGAGAATGAGACACTTCATCCTTTCTAAAAAAAATTTAAACCATACCTCTATAGTTTATTATTGCGTATCATATTTGTATGCTAGAGCTCATGCTATCTTTGACGTTTCTATGGTCATGCTTTCACATTATTCAATTTAATTAGTCTTTTTTTTTACCATGGCAACTGTGATAGGAAAGAAGCAGCCTAAACTCCTTAGAGATTCTATGGTCAGACGATATATATGAATCGATCTTAGTTTGAACTCCTAAACGATTGTTTTGTTTTTTTTCGTTTTGTTTTTAGTAAATTAGATGACTTATATCAATTGAGTATGGATATATCTTTAAAAAATTTAAAAATAAAATATTAGAAAATTGATTAGAAAGATCTGTCAGAAAATTTATAATATAGATTTTATATGGTTGGTCATATAACATAGCATTCAATCCGCTGCATTATTAATTTACATATAAAAATACAATATTTTATTTTTTTATATTTTTAATAATTATTTTGGAAGAATTTAAAACTTTTTGAAGGAAACGGAACCCTCCTGCTATCGTGGGCTATTACAACGTGTGTCACGTATTGCAGTCATGGGCATAGGTGACTGCAAGTCTGCCATTTTTTTTTATTATTTTTTTATTTATTTTTTTTGGTAAACAAAAGGGAAGAGGGGGTGAGGTTCTCTACACGGGAATCTCACCCGCGTTGCAACCTCCACTAGACTTTCCTTCGCTAGAGAATATTCGATGTGGATAGAAAAATTTTACTCATATCCTTTACTATTCATAGAAAATTCACCTATGAGTACGTCACATCAGCACCATCCAAGCATCCGGTAAATCAGATAGCGACTACACCGGATAAGTCATAGAGTGGGCCACAAACATTTATGATGGGCCCCAGTCTAGATGTGCCAACTAAATCAAATAATATTAATTCCTTTCTTATGTTTGTTGGTACATGAGTCCCATTTAAATGACTCCATCATTGTCCTGCTTGCTTAAAAAGCATGTGGTTGGTCGAGCATTAGCGTTGCACGAATTAAAAATAAATATAGTAACTATAAATTTGTCAGTATCTTAAGGATATACGTATGGCTGATGCCGCGATGCCTTTATACAGTGTTGCTTGTCTATTTCAAGTTATGGAGACAATGGAGGGCCCCAGCGGCCACCGGCTTTAAAGCAGAAAGTGAGTCGTCAGGTTATGCCTATTTTCGTATTCGATTCGGATTAGAAACGGATATATATATTTTTTTTCAATCCTGTCTAAATACGTATTTGAATAGCCAGTTTAAAAAACTCTTAGATACGAATACAGATGTAGATGCATCCTAATGTCCATATAATAAGAATAAATAAAAATATTAAGTTTAAATTAAATTAAATTAAGGAATCAATTAAGTAATTAACCAAATCTAAACTAAAAGAAACCTAAATATCGGATAACCATCACTTAAGATAGTAACCCGAATATGGAATACCTGATTCGAATAAAATTATTCGAATCACCTCGCATGCCCGAAAGGCTCAAACCTCTTATTCGTCTGTTTCGTCTTTTTTCCCTCTTCATCATCTTCAAGCAACTAGGGTTTTGAAGATTATGTCCATTTCTTAGTTTCTACCTAGTGATTGCGACCAGCGACAACCATGAGATGCTTTGGAGGCGCCATAGATTCCGTCTACTTCAATAACAATCAACTTTAGGTAGTATATTCTTTATAAAATTATTAGTTTTTATTATTGATAAATATTTGTTAAAATTATATTTGTTTTAATTGAATCTTTTTTTTAATGATCATATCTTTATTGCCCATTTTTATTCTTAAATTTTGCTCAAATTTGATTAATATCTGAAAAAAGGTATCCGATTTATATTCATATTCAGATAAAAAAATATAGATACACTTAATATTCGAATTGTATATGTATCCATTTAGAACAAATATGGATATTAATTTTGATATCCATTTAATATCTATATCTATATTTATATTTATTAAAAAATATAAATATAAATATAGATATATCAATAGTTGATCCATTTTCAGCGCTATCTGTATTAAGGTAGAAACACGTGTGTGGTGCGCTGCTAGTCGCCTCACACTTCCATCTAAATTCGAGCTTTGACTCATGAGAAAACCAAAATAATTTTTTTAAAAAAAATTATTTTGATAATTTAATAAATCAACCATGCTTTCAACCATAGAGGTAGGTGGATAGTGAGTGCTATATATCTGATACTTGACATGCTTGAAGCAAGATTGCAAACCATATATTCCCATACAATTTGCTCAAAAATAAATTTTGCAAATCAGTATTTATCATAGCTAGCATCTATAGATGGGTAATATTTTTTTAATAGTACACAAGATAAAGCAATTTTTTTTCTCCGATGTTCATGGTTTAGTTTGCGAGTTCTAGCAAATTTGCAAGAACTCCACGAAGCATCCCATCTCGACTCATGTAAAACATGTGGATGTGATTATGAAATCAATGCACACCATCACATGGAATCCATGGCATGTGATGAGAGCAAATCACAATATGGAATTACATGAATGACAATGAAGTGCAGGATAAAATTTTTATTTACAAGTTTAAGGAATCATAAATTGAACCTCATTTCCATGTACCTCACCGTGGCATTAGTTGCTCTTTGTTTCTATGGATCCATCTAATAATTTCTCCTGCTTGGTTATTTAATTATAATATTAATTTTTAAAATAAAATTTTGAGGATTTTAATATTAATTTTAGTCCTAAATTGATCATTTATTTGATAGATCTTAGATACTTATATAGAATTAAAAAATTCAAATAATATATTTTTAGTAATTTTTAAAATAAAGTTTTGAGTTGTTACAAATAGTATTAAAATCGATCTGGACCAGCGAACTTACTGATTTATTGTGGCCGATCATGGACACCGTGATTTGTTAAGAATTTAGGCGTGCTTCTGGATGCAGTCCGGCCTACCAGTCCGGTCGCACCGCGTAAGGCCTGACAAATAGAGGAACATCTCCGTACACAGGTGCAAGGGGACACACAACGTGGAGTCCAGGTAAGGGCACCCACATTCATATATAGAACAATGCTACGGAAGCTCGGAAAAAACGCTCAGAATGATCGCTCAGGTTAATCAAATGCCAATTCAAAGGGAGAAATGGGAATACACCGTACCAACCGCGTAACTCGTCGAGTGCTCTTTTTTTTAATTTTTATTTTGATATTCGCCATCCTCGGGACCGGTTACTTCAGCTTCTTGGAAGCACTGCCACCTTGTCCGCCTATATATGCACAAGCGAAAGCGCCCTGAGTGCTTCTTGTGTGTATGTGCTCGCCTGGGCCTCTCTCTCTATCTCTCACTGCTGTTGGTGCCTGGAGCTATTAAAAAGAAAAACCAGAATCAAGAAGCCTTCAGTCCCCACTTTTTTTTTTGCAGAGTTGCTGATCTTTGAGAATATAGTTTCGGAGATTTGAGAAGTAGAACCAGTTCTCCTTCCAAAGAGTAAGAATTGGTGCTGTCGTGCTAATTAGCTGGACTTCTTTCTCTCAATAGTAGATTAAGTGGTTAGCCATTATATTATCCATGCATGGGATTTGGATTTTGGAGTGCTTCATCTCCACACTCCACTCCTACCAGCCTCCGTTTGCGTCTCTTGTTCCTTACAATCAAAGAGACAAACGAGTGTAGCCGGTCATCCTCATGCGTCGGCATTCGCGCAGGATGGAGATGTACGGCTCTTTTCTCATTTTTCAGTTGTTAATTAAGCTGCCATTTCCATCACCTCTATTTCCTTTCCCCGGATCTTGATCGGAGATCTTCTCCGTTCGTGTGCTGTCCTACGTCCATCCGTCGCGGTGTCTGAGAGTTGGACAAAGTTATCTTCACCGTTGGCCCTGCGGCTCCCCTTCTAAATTCCAAGTTCTAGACCAGCCAAAGTTCCATTCCACAACTGCGGGTCTCTCCTCCGCGCAACTTTCTCACCCTTTGTCCTAATTAAAGAACTTCTAACTCTTCCGGCTGGCTACCGGCGACTAGAATCTAAAGAAAGCGACGGGTTGAAGTCCGGCGGCTTTGTGAATGGGTGACTGCCCTTCAAATACCATAAAGTGAGCTTTAACTCTTTTTCTTCGCTCCTTTTCTCCTTCCAAATTCGACCACTGGTCGTAGCAAAAGAGCACCTTCCAGTCGTCGCGTTGTTTCTATATAAGTCTGAGGAAAGGGGTGTTTGTCATAGCAGAAGAGGTATTTAATTAAGTTTGAGGAAAGGGGTGTTCGTCATAGCAGAAGAGGTATTTAAGTTTGAGGAAAGGGGTGTTTGGCATAAGAGGAAGAGGGTTGCGCGCCCACTTCAGGTAATCGGGTAGTTGTCTTCTTTACCTTCGTCATTAGGCTCCTCTCTTTCTTCAGGTTTGATTCGTTAGGTTCTGTTACGTAGAACCAATTATTGAAGTATCATGAGCCAATCGGGCATTGACACGTTATGTATCATGCCATGCCAGTTGTATCCATGCTTGGCATGCAGCCGATGCCGTGCCACTGCATGTACAGCGCTGGAGTAGCATGTGTTGTGCCATGTCCAACCTAGCCTGAGTTCATGGTTGAAATTTATATTCGTTAGTTGATGATCCATCTGTAAGCTTGTTGGTTTCCTCTCGGTTCCCTGTGTTCATAATAATTATGGAGCATCAATTCAACTTACACTTTTGAAAGCAGTTGATATGCTCTGTTGTTTGTCGTTTCTTTCTATAAATCAAATACTTTAATTTTGATTAACTCAAGTCACTGTGCATGATCTTGTTTGCTTTTTTGTTAGTTTCATGCCCCATGTATTTGTTTTTGTTTGTAATTTACTATAATCACCTTCTTGTGGAAGCCAAGTCGCGTAACTCTGATTATTCCTTGCGTGATTTAGGTACTGTCGTATCCAATGGAGAGCAAGGATCTCCATGTCCATCTTTCAACGAGGCGATGTTCCCCTGAAGAACTCCCATCTCCTTCAAAGCGTGCCATATCCAAAACCATGGCTTGTTTTGAAAGTTCTGAGTGCGGCAGTGGGTTGACTTGTCCATCTCCGCTGGCTGCTGCTGTCACTTCCCAAGGCGACCCAATGCCTGGCAAAGTAAGTTATATATCTTTTGCTGTCTTTCCGTTGATTAAATTTTGAGATTTTCATGTAGTTGATCCACATAGTCATGAGATTGTCTGAAAAATTGACCAACCCCTGAATGCATTCGTGACACTTACTTCAACAGGGGAAACTCTGTTTTAAATTTATAGAAGATGATACCGATAATTTTATGAATGATTCACAGGTTATATTATCAGCGATGGTAACATCCACAATTTGTGTTATATTGTCTCCATATTCTTCTAATTTTTCTCTCACATGCTTTATGTCTAAATTCATACAGCATTTCTGCGAATTCTTTCTGTTTATGTTTTGGCCCATCGAACTCACAGTTGCTTCAATTCAGGGATCAGAAACTCCTAAAATACGTAGCCAAGCCAATGCGAACAAATTACCTCCGCTGCATTCGGTCATTCGAGCAAATCAGTGCCGTCAGTCAAATTCGATCTCTATCAGCTTGCCTGCTTCTCCTTCTGGAGTAAGTATCGGACAAGCTATAAAAGTTGTGATCGGGGATAAAGCTGAATCAGCTGCCATTGATGAAGAACCAAATCAACCTTCTGACTCAAATACTAGCAACTCAAGGCCAGCAAAACTGGGGAAGTTTCATTCTCGGTCCATACCAGCGGGAAGTTCATACGGCAAGGCAGCTGCCGCGGGAAAAGTTAACGGTCCATTCGAGGATCAGCAAAGGATGCCAAGAAGCTATAGTTCGCGGGACAAACGCTTCGATTCTTTCAAGACATGGTCTGGAAAACTCGAAAGGCAGCTATCCAACTTACGTGGAAAGCCGCAGGAACCAGATGTGGAGGCTAATGATTCAGATATTAAGGAAATCGAGGCTGTGCCAGCGGTAGAACGCTACTTCGATGCCTTAGAAGGGCCCGAATTAGACACTTTAAGGGTATGCAACCTTCTGGACACACCATATTCTTGCTGTTACTATTGCTTCTCTGTTCAAGTTTTTGTCCATCAGTGCCACCTTTTCGTCATAAACAGAATATAAAAGACGATCACCTAGTTTATTTTGCCCATCTAAACATTAAAAAGAAGGTGATACATGCGGATTTGATTTTGTATAAGATAATATCCTCAGATATACAGCTGTTTCATGACCCTTCTCAATGGCTTCCTTATGCTCTTTTCTTCCTCTCAAGCAATCCCTTGTTTTTTAAGGTCGAATAGCAACGAACGAGTTCTTCTTTTCCCCAAGAGTTCTTGATTATATAGCACCGCAATGCAAATAAACCTTATATATACAACATGCCATGCTTTATTTCATCCATTTCAGCAACGTTACTCATAATTATATAACTTGTGCCATTATCTGCAGGCATCAGAGCTGTCAGCACTTCCTGAAGACGAGAAGTGGCCTTTTCTTCTTCGCTTCCCAATATCTGCCTTTGGTATGTGCCTTGGTGTAAGCAGCCAAGCTATCCTCTGGAAGACCTTGGCTACATCTCCATCCGTGAGTTTTCTACATGTGAGCTTGACTGTGAATCTCGTCCTTTGGTGTATCTCGCTCGCACTGATGGGCGCTGTGTCCCTCATTTACTCTCTAAAAATTATCTTCTACTTTGAAACCGTTCGACGAGAGTACTACCATCCAATACGCATCAACTTCTTCTTTGCTCCCTGGATAGCATGCCTTTTCTTGGCACTCGGTGTTCCCCCATCCGTTGCAGCAAACCTTCATGCTGCTCTCTGGTACGTCCTTATGGCTCCAATCTTTTGCCTTGAGATCAAAATTTATGGCCAATGGATGTCCGGGGGCCAAAGAAGGCTCTCAAAGGTGGCAAATCCATCAAACCATTTAGCGATCGTGGGCAACTTTGTGGGCGCATTGCTCGGCGCGACTATGGGACTTAAAGAAGGACCTATCTTCTTCTTTGCCGTTGGGTTAGCTCACTATATCGTACTATTTGTAACTCTATACCAGAGGCTTCCTACAAATGAAGCTCTCCCAAGGGATCTTCATCCAGTATTCTTCTTGTTCGTAGCCGCACCCAGTGTTGCTTGCATGGCATGGGCGCAGATTTGTGGGGACTTTAATTACGGGTCAAAGATGGCTTACTTCATTGCTTTGTTCCTCTATGTCTCTCTCGTAAGTCTGCTCTTTTCCAAACTTCAGCAACTAATCCAAGTTGGTGCACTATAAAAAACATTTTGCTCTAATTTGTTCATTATTAGAAGTTCCTTGGTTGCATTAGATTACAGATTTGCAATAGGAACTGAGTACCATTGCATCAGCGAATCTGTTCATTTATTCAATTTATCAGTGCGGATTTTTACTTCTTCAAGCTGGTCATCTAACTCATTTGCGCATTTTCCTGTGTATTTGCAGGCTGTGCGGATTAATTTTTTCCGAGGCTTCAGGTATCAATATCTTTCATTCGTTATGCTTTCTCTTGTTTGTTTTGGCCGCCATCCTGTTGTCTATGGCTCCTTACGTTTCCATTATAATTTCAATAGGTTCTCGCTAGCATGGTGGGCATATACTTTCCCAATGACTGGTGCTTCCATCGCAACCATTAAATACTCCATGGATGTAACAAATGTGTTTACTCAGATACTTTCTGTCGGACTCTCCGCAATCTCTACCTTCGCAGTAACAGCTTTGCTCGTCACCACCATCATTCATGCTTTTGTCCTCCACGACTTGTTCCCAAATGACGTCTCGATTGCCATCACCCAGAAGAGATCGAAGTTTGCAAAGAAGCTGAGACTACTGAGATTTGTGAGCTCAGACATGAAAGACATTGAAGCTTCTGTCTCAAGAAACACTCCACAATCATGAGCGTCGTGTCATCTTTATACCATTTGTGCGATATGTCATGGTGGGATCCCGTTCCTCCGTAAATGAGGAAAGGTTACAGTATGCAATTTTGTTCATGATAGCATCCATTGATAATTAGGAGACGAAGATTGCGCCAGAAAAGAAGGCACTCTGTACAAAATTGTTCATGCGGTTCTCTTGGTTCAAGTGTTGCATACGGCATGTTGTTATGTTTGTTGTATGAGTTTCATAAAAAAAGTCAATATATGTGCAATACGTTCGGGTTTCAAATTCATGAACTCTTTCCAACCATAAGACTACGCTTGGTAGGAATCATTGTCATTATATATATATATATATATAGTAAAAAAAAATATTCTTGAGAAGAAAGAAAAGGGGTGTAGCACAAAAGCTTCATTACAAAAAAAAATAGGCTTCCCCAACTATGATCTGCCGATGCTAGGAAGAAGCATCGGTAATTTAGTCACTGCGCCAAAATTTGCCGACACTTTTAAGTAGCGTCAGTATATTACGATGCTTCAAAGCGTCGGAAGTAGAATAAAATTTCTCCGAACAGATCTTCCGACGCTTTTTGGTAAGCGTCGTCGGAAATAAAACTAAGATGAGGCCTAGAAGCGTCGTTGGAAGCCAATATTAATATGTGTCGTCTTAATTCAGAAATAAACTAACTAAAACGACGCTTATAAGCATCGTCGGAAACCAATATTAGAAATAAAACTAAGACGACGCTTATAAGCGTCGTCGGAAACCTAGGAGCAGACAACGCTTATAAGCGGCGTCTTATACTAACTAATATTAAGACGACACTTATAAACGCCGTCTTAATTTGAGAATAAACTAAATAAGACGATGCTTATAAGCGTCGTCAGAAGCCTAAGGACAGACAACGCTTATAAACATCGTCGAGTTCCATAAATCCTCAAATCTCTCCGACCCAGCCTCCATCATCCCCATTTCAACTCCCTTTCTTCTTCGGTGCCCAAATCAACCGACCAACCCGCCGAGTTCTGCTTCCGCCCGTCCACGCAGGTCTCCTTCTCCTCCTCCCCCTCACCGGCGCCTCTTTCTCCCTTGCTAACTTCCTCCCCCTTATCCTCCTCCTTGATGCCCTTACTCACCACCAATCCGCGATGCTCTTTGAAGATCCGGCCAACCATCCTTTTCCGGTCGATGGCCTCCTCGGTTGCGGATCTCAGCCTGCCTTCCTCTACGCTGGTAAGTTTCTATTTTTAGAATATTCTCCTTTTGAGTTGCTACTTGGATTTTGGTCTAGAATTTTAGAAAACCTAGGAATTTCTTAATTCAAAAATTTCTGATAGGATCCGGCACATTAGCACCGGTGCGAACCTGCCCAAGTCATTGTCTTTTATTTTCGAAGAATAATTTTTGAAGAATTCAACTTAACATGCAGACTTCGCTGTGTTAATTGAGGAAATGATTTGTCACCAAGCGGAATCAGCAATTAGTTCAACGTTTCTTCTTTACCTGAAATTTCTCTAGATATTCAGTCCAAACTGCCTTTGATTGTGTTGCCGTCCTGAAATTCCCAGCTACAAAGTATCATCTTCTAGCCTTCGGTCAGCTTCTGCCACCAAGTTTGTCAAAGAGGCTGCGCACGCACGAAGGGAACCGTGGAACCGATGGTTAAGTTAGAGTACCGTTCGACTCAAGAGGGTGGAAAAGTTTCTTCATAAAACAAAAGGGTGGAGAAGGGGAGCAAACGGTGACAAACAGAAGACTGACGGTTTTAAATAGTTCTTCTACGATGACTGCTGATGTTTGGGAACTCTTCCGCAGTCTATACGCCTAAATGGCCAGAGTCTGAGGAGTGAACTCTCAGATCACAAAGCCTAGGGTTCTATTGATTGCTTATTTAAACTAGACTCGTGCAATATAGCAGGTAGTGGAGAGTGAAAAAATAGCACAGTTGTGAAGTGATTTACTAATTCAAATTATTGTATTATTAAATTAATATAATAAAATGAAAGCTTTGGTTGTATGTGGACGGCTTTAATAACGGCATTAATAGAGCTATGATAAGTAGAGCTCTTATTTAGAATAATTTTTTATAAAAATATAATAATATAATATTATCAAACCAGATCAAATTATGAACTTTCATTAGTATTGCTAAATTAATGTAAAAATTAATGGCATTACTAATAATCATATTTGCTTAATATATGCTGGTATTAATGAAAAATACTTTAAATTAGTACCAATATCTCACATGGGTCATTAGATTACTCTAAGATTTTATTAAATTCTAGTAAAATAATATGTTATTATAAAAATAAGAAAATCGTTATCATTAATAAGAGAGAAAAGTATTGCATATAGGGGATATTTAAATAAGATAGAGTAGAGTTATTAGGAGTAGAGGTGGCAATCGGATTCGATCTGATCTGTAACAATCCAGATTTTTGGGCTCGTGGGTCGGCCTGGAGTGGCCAGGCCCAGCCCGACCCCGATTAGCTCAGCTTGTGGGCTTGTGTGCCGGACCAAATAAGCGAGGCCCAACCTGACCGAACAAGGATTTTTGCCTATTTGAGGATTCTATCCTCCTCTTTTGATAATCCATCAAAAATTAGGAGAGAAATCACCACAATTTCGAGCTCTCTTTTGGATCCTTCTTCCTCAATTCATCACCGGAGAGCCGCTGGGACGCTTTGTCGAACCCAAGTGAGGGTCCTTCACTTCTTCTCCTTCTTCTCTATCATCTTAGTCTTCGATTCACCTTGTTTTTAGCTGGCAATCGCGAAAAATTTCATCAGAAATAGGGTACCCCTATTTTAGCCTTCATCCTCCCTATTTTGCCGTAGTCGGTCGCTGGTTGGCCGGGGCTGCAGCTGCCGTGGTTACCATTGAGTGAGGGGAGGGCCACCATAGCCGCCACCCCCTTGGACTTGCAAGGTGGAAGAGAGAAAGGGTCGGACCTTCGTGAAGAGAGGAGAGAGAAATTCTCTCTCCTCTTCCCTCTTTTCTATTTCTCTCTCCTCTATCTATTTTCTCTCTCTAGCTTCTCTCTCTTCCTTCTTTCTCTTTTTTCTCTCTCTTGATGTCTCTCTCTCTAGTTGACCCGGGTAGATCGTAATAGGGTCTTGGGGGACCTGGTGATGGACTCCTGGTAGACGTCGGTAGGTGGTCTAGATTACTAGTCCATTGTTTGATTTTTTTTGATAATCGAGTTTGATTCTGTAGATGAAGAGTTATCTGCACAAAAAAGTTTTAATCAAGGTACTCTGCACCTCAGCTCGTTGATCCTGAAACGGGTCAGTGATCATTGTGTTAGTCAGTCTTCGATAAAGGTAAGAATTCTTAAGAATTCTTGTACTTGAATCACCATATATATATTTGTTTATTTGTTTGTATTGCCGGATTTGCACCGTGAGATTTGTATTGGTTTGGCATGTGACAATATGATTTTATATGATTTCCAATACAAATATCTTTATGTGGTCATCATGCTCGTCAGGTGTTGAGAACATAATTATATGAACAAAAATATCATGAATTTGAGAAAAATTATTGTATATGTGATAATTAATTTAACAAGACTAATAGGCAAATCAGACGGATAAGATATGGTTTAGACTAACTTCGTTGACACATGGAAAGCTACCATAGGTTTACGCGTAGTATCAACCTCGAGCTGGGTCATAAAGCTACCATGAGCTTACATGTGGTACAGCCTTGAGCTAGGTTATAAAGCCACCACGGGCTTACATGTGATATCAGCCTTGAGTTGGGTTATAAAGCCATCATGGATTATAACGTATGTCGGATAGTCTAAAGCCAAAAAAAAAATTGATATAAAAATCTAAAAATCAAGTTAATAAGTAACAGGTAACATGACATAAGAAATTATTGTTGAACAATTGGTTACATTTGATATATATATATATATATATATATATATATATATATATATATATATATATGTATATATATATATATATATATATATATGTATGTTTCTTTTAAAAGATAATAATGAGAACTTATATGCATATCATTTATGAGCTTTTTGAGTATTGATACGATATTCATTTATCTGGTATTATTTTCTCATTACTTGTGGTGTAGCGGTTCGGAAATGCTTATCGAGCTATAAAGCTCACAACCCTTTTTTCTTTCTTTTTTTTAGATTTGCAGGTTGCATAGTATTTAACTATGGTTGAGATCATAAGTAGAGGGGATGATTAGATAGAGCAACACTAATATTGGTTGGATGATTAAATTTTATAATTGGACCAGTTTTGTTGTTCGTTATAAATTGAAATCATTTTTTATTACGGATATTGAGATTGTATTAAATTTTTAGGCCTAATATATTTTCTAGGGCTCAACCCTAGGGAGTGTGCGGGCATGTCGCATTCTGGACTCACTTACTGGGTTTGAGCCATGACATAATCGGATATAGATCATGCCGAAAATAGTGTAAATAAAAAAATCGTCAATCGGAATCCGTCCTTTTTATTAAACACATCACAAATCCATTCATTTATTAAATAAATAACCTAATCTGATCTATAATAGGTGGAATCAAATTAATCAAGTTCAATGGTTAAGCATTGCCATCCTTAATTCGTGATTGTACTTTCACCTCTAGACAAGTAAATAAATCTTGGACTAATCAGTATAATGTTGATCTCGAAATTTAATATGATCTATACTATAGCCCGCAAGTAATAACTCTTACAATATTGTAATAGCATAACGATGCTTTTGACTAACCCGCATAATCGTTTAAATATAATTAATTATACCATTGATTGTATTTCAAGAATAATTTGAAAAAGATAAAAAAAAATGAATCTGCGCATATGCATATACTAGTTCTTACTATATTGTGGCGTTATCCTAATAATGCTCTCAACAGTGTCCGAAAGATATACGAACCTAACTGGAGCCTATATATTAAAAAAAATATTTATAAAAGTAGCAAATACGGCTACACAAAAAAAAAAGCACGCATTTTTCAGATTCCTTGAAAGAAACATTATTGGACGATCTCTCCTAGCTGCTCATCTAGTCTTGTCACCGACAAACATCTTTGCTGGCACCAAAAAAACATTGGAAAATATAACATAAAACCAAATATTTAAGAGGAGTTAGGTGCTTATACCTACATTGCGGATCTGCTAGAGAAATGGCAGCATCTTTTACGTGTTTTCGGACCCAATCTCACCTACTAACTCAGGCTCCATCCCTTTATCCATCTAAATAAGCTCTGCTGCCCAGAGCGAGATGGAGGGCGGGCTAAGCGCATCATCTTTGAGGAAGATTCGATCATAGTGATCGACTAGATATGAAAGAAGAGGTGGAGGGCGGATGGAAGTTCCTTGCTATGCAACATCCATCTAGCAAAACTATAACGCCTTTCAGGTAGTGTATGTATATCGGAAGGTGAATAGAGCCGCAAACTGGATCACATCCTATATTGCGCAGTACTCGAAAAAGTCCGTTGGCCATATCAGGGTGCTCTCACATTTGTGCCAGATTGTAGCTCTTGATTCTGCTGGCTACACCTATATTAGAGTAGGAGAAAAAAAAAAGAGACGCTTAGGGAAGCAAGTAGGCCGGTCATCCCACACGACCCACACCAACCACTTGGGCCGCCCGTGGTATATGACCGAAAAGCCGGCCCCGCCCACTTCGGCCGGTGGGTTGGGCGTCATACGGACCCTGCCCCACTTCATCTCTTCACCCTCCGGTTGGCTAGAAAACCCCACGGTACTCTTGGGTCCCATCCCAGCTGATATCGTGTGAATGCTCTTCGCTGGTCTCATCTCCTCCTCTTCTTCCTCTCGCCTCCTTGTTAGCCATCTCGTCAAACATTTTGCGACGCATCTTGGACCAAATTTCGCACGTATATCTTGTTTCCTTGGCAAATAGGGTGCCTTTAAGTCTTCTCGATTCGTGGCGGAGTCTACCAAGTCCAACTGGCATCAGTCCTGCAAGCCGAAGCTTGCGTGTCGCATCCATATATTAAATGTCTTCCGGTGGCTTGCGTGTTGCATCAAAATATATCCTGCACACGAGCTAGCTTTGACATTCTAAATTTCATCCAATAGCTTCACTTTCAAGTTCTTCAATCTTTCATCGTCGTGTTTTTACTTCTTAATTCTTTCTTTACCCCATTACGGTGTTTCAAATGGGACTGGATTTCTGGTAGCAGCCCTCGGACAACTTTAGTTTATAAAGTCAAATGGTATGCGTGAATTGGCGTTTGGAGTCTTTAATACATTGTTGTTATCGTCGCGACTTCTTCTACAGCTTCTTCGTTTGTTTTTCCAACCTAGTACTGTGAGCGTTTTGCTCATTTTTCATGCATCATTTAGGAGTCTTTTACGAAGTCCTTGTGATACTCTCTCTCGTCATTTACTGTTGATGCTTGGAATCGAGGACCATGTTTCGTGCATGGCTATAGTTATAGTTTGGGGACCAGAAATTTGGCACCAGCCTCGGTCCTGTCTTTAAGTTAGGTGGGGTCCTCTAACATATTATTATTATTATTTTGATAGTTCTAACATATTATTTTATAAGTAATCTTGTTTAAGGTGGCGTAATGGTTCTACAACCTGCATCTGATCGAAGATGTCTGCTAAAGCCAACGACAAGATGCCACCTTTTTGCAAAATTAATTCATATATGTCCTGGAACTTTGAAGGCATAGATATATATTTATGTAGAATTTAGTTCCATAAAAGTGATCCCTGCTTGCAGCTTGAGTATTGTTTCACGGTTGTGGTTTGCCCGTGCGCTTAGTTTATATCTAGAAGAAAAAAGAATATCTATATATTTTTCATTTTCAGGTATATTCCGCTTATGGTGTAAAGACATAATAGGACCGTTATGTCATGCTGAAACTGCAATATTTGTAAATGTAGTTCTCCAATATACAACATGGAAGTGTTCTTCATTTGAGTGCAAAGACATGATAGATGATAGCCAGCCAATTTGCAATAGAACTGGTGCCAGCCAAATCAAGCACGGATGCCATCATTTTCAGCTCCATGCTTATATCATCTTGTACTCTTCCTAAATCAATTTGTGAAGTCAATAAACAACTCTTTAGAGAACCAAAGGATTTCCATGGATGGCGGTGCAATGCATCATCATAGCCAGTGAGAAGTTTTGACGCTCAACCTCGAGGTAATTCTAAAAGACGAGATAGAATAAAAGGAAATAATTACTGTTGGTGCAACGACATTAACATTAGTAATCCCGTTCTTCCTTGTATCTCTTAAATACGTATCTCTTCCTTCATTTTCCTAATGAAAGATGGTTACTAACTTTAATTTTTCTTTCTGAATAAATATCTATACAAATTGCAAAGATTGAAAAATATGAACGACCCAAGATAAGTATTTAATGCATGTGCATGACTTCTCAATTCATTCACATCCAGTTGTCGTTGTCATCTATGCCTACCGGCATGTTAGACTGGAAAAATGGTGTGAAAGATTAGGTGTTGCCGGAGGTGGTATGACACAGTGCTCTATGAGCTGCCTTCTACCAAAACTACTGCTTTGATGTAGTCAGACGGTCAGCATTGGCTTTCCACCTCTGGGAATATAAGGATAAAAATGAATGCTCATCTCTTACTTGAAGATTAAGTAGTATTCTCTCTAAAAGAGGAACTGCTAAATGTACGTATATACACTATATCTCATTTGAAAGTAACATATATATATATATATATATATATATATATATATATATATATATATATATATATATATACACTTCAAGCCAATTTACCTATTGCATTTGACTTTTGTGGGCGCTCGCAAGCAAGGATCGATCGATGTCCCCTTCAAAACATTGCTCTCCATCTTCATTAAAAAAAAGAGAAAAAAGCATCGTTCTCTGTGGATTTAATCAAAAGCTTGCAAGATGATCGTAGCTTTACGCTAACTAAACTATCATGTTGATGGAGATTGAAAGAGAGTAAACACAGGGCATGCATGCTCCCAACTTATCAAGGAAAATGTTTGTTGAACTCTGGAACATGTGATTTCATATGTAGTTGTACTGATGTGGCATTCTTTGACTTGCTAACACCCAATGGGTCCTACTTGTTAGGTTTTTCAAGGTTAAGCCTTGACAAATAGTAAATAGATGCGTCAGTGGTGTCGCAAAGGGAGTTCCATTTGTCGCAGTCCGATTGGCAGTACCCGTTATGCTTGAATTTTTCTCAGCTGCCTATAAATGCAACACATGGAAGAGCACGTAGGTTGTGTCTCAAGAGTGAAGGGGTGGTTCAAACCTCGTCCATTATTGTGCATAGTTTCTCCTCAGCACCTGCTCCTCGTTCGTGAGAAACACTGAGAAACCCGGGAATAACAAACCCTCGTGGCCTTATCTTGCCTCAAGGATAGCTCTGACCACCGAGTATATAGCGTTGGATATTCCAGAAGGAACCAGTTCTCCTTCGAAAGGGTAAGAATTACATCTCTGTAGCTCGAAAATATTCATAGATATCTTTCATTGATCTCGGAATAAGTATATTTTGATTGTACTTGGAATGAGGCTTCATATTTTTACATCGCGGTTTATAACAATCTATGATCTCCTCTAAATAGATTTGCTGGAATGTATTATTTAGGCTTTTTGGCCCATATAAGTGCCCAAATAATCTATATAAATACTCAAGAACTCTCTAATGCATAATCCATGCAAGACTAAATATATGTCCGCATATGTTCTCATGCATTCTCTTGCTTAAGTCTTGACATTTTCACTAAAGTAAGGATCTAAATCCAATCAAATTCAATAATAAATACTATGATCCATTCATTATCGTTTCCTAACTGGCTCCATTTTGTAGCGTCTCTTAATCCATATGAGTCATAAATTGGATTCTTTTTTAGGCTTCTTGATCCATGTGAGTACCAATATATAGTCTATATAAGCAGTCAAGATCTCTCCAACGCATAATTCACCAGAGACTAAATACATAGCCACATGTGTCCTCACGCAATCTTTTGGCTAAGCCTTGACGTTTTCACCAAAGTAAAATCTAAATCCAATCAAAATTAAATTATAAATGCCATGATCCATTCATGATCAATTCCAAATCAGCTCCATTTTGTAGTGTCTTTTAGTTCATGTGAGTCATAAACTAGATTCTCTTTGATACTATTATAACAGTCAGGATCTCATCCAATAAAACAATCTGAAGATATCATTAAATTTTGGTTCTTGGTCATGCTTGAGTTTTTTTTTGCACACAACTGATACAAGACTAAACGATCCCGCACGCTGTGGCGGATTGGATTTATTATCCATCCGCAGGGCTGTATTAGGGTTTAGGAGCCAAGGATATCCAAGCAAAAGCTGGAATGGGGTAACCTACTGGCGAACGTATGTTGGCTCTCCTTCTGCGTCGAAAGCCATGCAAATTAGGGATGGACAGTGTCTGATACCAGTGGACTCGCGCTTTTCTTTGCTCCGGCCAATATCTTGTGAGGCTGGCAGGGAATAAGCTTGTTGTTTCTCTGGTTTTTGGGGATACTAATGGGTCAAATATTGGTTCTAAGCTTAGTGAAAGTGTTAGGTTATTGGTAACGTCACTATTATTTGTCAAATTTCACCGTGGTCGATCATGGTGGTTCAATTAATGAACCCACGACAATAATATATAATAATAAAATAATGGACGATGAAGTAGCAAAAAAGATCTTTTTAATATGCAGTTCGTCTGTGGAACCATGTGGACGAATAAGAGGATGTGGACTGGTTTTTTAATTTCCAATCGATCCCTTCTCCATCCATCACCATACCAGACGTGTATAGGAGATTAAAAAATAAAAAAAAAGTACTTGATGGATAGGAGGTTAAGAAGATAAAGTCATCCCATGCAGCACATGTATTTCCGAAGATAAATAGAGCTACAGATTGGATTAGCTCCTTTATTGCTCGGCACTCTGGAGAGTTTATCCAAACTAGGGCTGCTGATGTTCCTTTTTTCTTACATCTTTTTTTTTTGTGACTTGGCTGACTGTACCCATTTTAGAGCTATATAAAATACCGATTTGACAAAAAAAAATGGTCAGTGAGATTTTCTTTTTATTAGAGTCTGGTCCACATAGGACCAGTCATCAAGTTCTGCTTGAAAAAATACTAGCATTTAGTCAGAGTTATTCCCAGGCCAAAGATCTTTTTCTTTAAATTTTATAGCCCTAAAAGCTGAAGGAGCTGTGCCACTGAGGTGGTAGCCCAGTGGGAGCATGGCCTTACTTCTAACCAAGTAATTTCGAGTTCGAAACGCACAGGCGTCGATTGAATTGTGGAGACCGGATACTCCCTACTCAGACACGGGGTCTGGAAGGGCGTATCGCTCTGCTGGTAGCCTCGGTGGTGCCAGGTGTGACGTACTCACACGTGGTATTCGTGCCGAAGCCCAGAGGGGTAACCGAGCCGAGCCCATGGGTGGGGAGGATATGAGTAAAACTGGCCGGGATGCTCAACACACGGTCATTTCTGCCCGCATCAAACATTCTCCTGCAGGGTGGGGACCCAGTGGGGGCTACTATATGGGGGTAGGCTTGTCCCTTGCTCCTCCTTCCTTTTTTTTCAAAGCGAAAAAAAAGAAGCTGAAGGAGCTGTTCCTGCGTTAATTGCTGGTGTTTGAGGAAATTTAAAGGAAAAAAAAAAAAAAGCTTAACGGAGCAGAACTAATGGTATATATGCTCATGCTTCTCATTTAAGCTAAAGTATAAATAAATAAAATTATTTTTATATTTATTTATTAAAGATATATGTAAAGTATATAACTATCTCATCTAAGGAGCTTTCAGGCTATGGAGAGGAAAATCGGAGATTGAATTTATTCAGTAGAAAGGTACGTACAGTATACGTTTGCTTTTATAGGTATAACAATATAATTAATAAAAAAATATTTTAATATTATAGTTTAACTTCAAAAATATTTATTTTGATAAGAGAATATCTGCAGATTATAATTCATTCAGGGAGAAATAGTTATCTCAGAAACCAAAAGACATAAAGCAAAATAAGTCGACACCTTCAAATTATATATACATGTTCAAAATAAAGTACGTACAGCGAGAAATCGTTGCCTACCATCTGCCCATGCAACCAATAATGACCGCCAATTTTTATAAGCCTCATTTATCAAGCACATATTTTGATGCATTATTATAAAAATTAATGGTCGTGATTGGTAGCGTGCATGCGACGCCGGCGCATGCAGTGAGGGCAATAAATTAATGATCGTGATTACCGGCATGAAGTCAATTTGTTTACATGGTGCACCGACCGAGCTTGAGCTAGGCCTAAAGCTTCGCTCCTGTCTCTTCCCCTTACCTTATCCTTGCTCCCGGTTGAAGTTCGGAAACAAATAAAAAGCTCTCCGCTTCTCCATGAAAGCGGAGAGCAATGGCGACGGGTTGGAAGACCGGCGGCGGCGCCGTCCATCCTTCCGCATTGGGGGAAGACGATACAGACGACAGTCAAACAGTCGCGGTGTTCCGTTTCTTCTTCTCTTACGTTGCTGCGGAGTGGATCGAACGCTCTCTTGTGTTCGCTAGTTATCGTTGCCTTCATTGTACTTCTGTCAGCTGCCCGAACAAAACAGAGAGATGATATAATTTTATTCGTGTCTTCATATGCTCGTAAAGGAAACCATTTCAGGTATTTAGTTAATGGCATGTGTTGTGTTTGTAGTAAGGTCTCTCTGTTTCTGGTAGATCAGAATATAATAAATGTTGTTGTAGTTGTTGTTTTGATTTGTCTATGGTTTTTGTAATAATAATATTTTGGAGTTGGTGATGGTCGTTGGTTCAGGGATATAACCAGTGGAGAACAAGGTTTGTAGAGACCCAATCAGGTTGTTAACCATACTCGAGCTAGGTAGGTAATGGACCTAAAATTCTTCGGCTAGCACGGGAAGTTTTGGTTTTGGAGACAGGTGAGGACAAGCTTCGTATAAATTGGAAGACATGGATGATGCCCGGATGAAAAAAATGTTTCAATGCCTTAACTTTGTTTGTGTGTGTGGTGTAGGAATTATCATATCCAATGGAAAACAAAGATCTCCAAGTCGAGCTTTCAACAAAGCAAGGGTTCCCTGAAGAACTTCCGTATATTCTAACGTGTGATGCATCCAAAACAATTGCTGGTTTTGAAAGTGTTGAGTGCACTGGAACTCAGTCGGTTACCCTTCCCTATCCTCAAGAAGATGCAGCTGTTGAAAAAGTAGGTTATTTTCTTTCAGCGAGCAGTCGCATAAGTCTCCATATTCTTCTAATTGTTCTCTCCCATGTTTTCTGTCGAAATTTCTATGACATCTCAATGAATTCTTTCTGACAATTTGCTAAGTCGCTAATACTTAATATCGATCGACATTGTTAGTTGCACATGTCTTCACGACTTCACATCACCAAAATAACTTTCTGATGCTAAGCTTGACACTGTCTCTCTGTACTGTTATTCTGTTTCTACCCAAAGGTATATCCCAAAGTTGGTGTTTGCTTTTATGCCTATTTAATTGTAATTGTACGAGCTCATGCTTGTGCAAATCCATAGTTATAAAATATGAACTCCAGCCTATTTATAATAGTTTGTGCTTGTGTTTTTTAACTTGTCATTTGTTTTGGAGAAGAGGATGGAGAGAAGGAACCGGGTTAGTTCCTCTCCCCAACTTTTTACTAATTATCAAGTTTATGTTTTGGCCCATCAAACTCACAGTGGCTTCAATTCAGGGATCGGAAACTCCTAAAATACCTAATCAGGCCAACGCGATCAAATTACCTCCGCTGCATTTGCCAGCTCAAGCAAATCAGTGCCATCAGTCAAATTCGATCTCTATCAGCTTGCCTGCTTCTGCTCCTGGAATAAGTATTGGAGAAGCTATAAAACTTTTATTTGGGGATAATGCTGGATCGGCTGCCATTGATGAACAACCAAATCAACCTTCAGACTCTACAACTAGCAACTCAGGACCAGCAAAACTGGGGATGTTCCATTCTAAGTCCATACCAGCGGGAAGTTCATATGGCAAGACAGCTGCAGTGGGAAAATTTAACGGTCCATTCGAGGATCAGCAAAGGTTGCCAAGAAGCTATAGTTCGAGGGACAAACGCTTTGATTCTTTCAAAACATGGTCTGGAAGACTGGAAAGGCAGTTATCCAACTTACGTGGAAAGCCGCAGGAACCAGATGTGGAGGCTAATGAGTCAGATATTATGGAAATCGAGGCTGTGCCAGCAGTAGAACGCTACTTCGATGCCTTAGAAGGGCCTGAATTAGACACTTTAAGGGTATGCAACCTCCCGGACACACCATATTCTAGCTGTTACTATTGCTTCTCTATTAAAGTTTCTGTCCATCAGTGCCGCCTTTTCATCATTAACAGAATATAAAAGACCATCCCTCAGTTCATTTTGTGAATCTAAACATTAAAAAGAAAGTGATATATGCAGGTTTTATTTTGTATAAGATAATATTCTCGGATATACAGCTGTTTGATGTCAGTCTTGCAATAAGCATACGTCAATCACTTCTCAATGGCTTCCTAGTGCTTTTTCTTCCGCTCAAGCAACCCCCTGTTTCTTAAGGTTGAATAGCAATGAATGAGTTCTTCTTTTCCCCAAGAGTCCTTGCTTCTGGTTGTTCTTTTATTTATTTCAGCAACATTAGTCATAATTAACTTGTGCCATGCCCTGCAGGCATCAGAGGTATCAGTTCTTCCTGAGGACCAGAAGTGGCCTTTTCTTCTTCGCTTCCCAATATCTGCCTTTGGTATGTGCCTTGGTGTAAGCAGCCAAGCTATCCTCTGGAAGACCTTAGCTACATCTCCATCCATGAGTTTTCTACATGTGAACTTGACAGTGAATCTCGTGCTTTGGTGTATATCACTTGCAGTGATAGGCACTGTATCCCTCATTTACTCTCTGAAAATCATCTTTTACTTTGAAGCGGTTCGACGAGAGTACTACCATCCGGTCCGTATCAACTTCTTCTTTGCTCCCTGGATAGCGGGCCTTTTCTTGGCACTTGGTGTGCCACCATCAGTTGCAGTAAACCTTCATGCTGCTCTCTGGTATGTCCTTATGGCTCCAATATTTTGCCTTGAGCTCAAAATTTATGGCCAATGGATGTCCGGGGGCCAAAGAAGGCTCTCAAAGGTGGCAAATCCATCAAACCATTTATCGATCGTGGGCAACTTTGTGGGCGCATTGCTTGGCGCATCTATGGGACTTAAAGAAGGACCTATCTTCTTCTTTGCTGTTGGATTGGCTCACTATACAGTACTGTTTGTAACTCTGTACCAGAGGCTTCCTACTACTGAAACCCTCCCAAGGGAGCTTCACCCAGTTTTTTTCTTATTTGTAGCAGCACCCAGTGTTGCTTGCGTGGCATGGGCAAAGATTCGTGGTGACTTTGATTACGGACCAAGGATAGCTTACTTTATTGCCATGTTCCTCTATGCCTCTCTGGTAAGAGTCTCTCTGTTGAATCCTTAGCGACTCATGCAAGTTAGTGCATTAATATTTTCCTTTAAATATGTTGGTTCATTTGCTTTAGAAGGCTTAATAGGGAAGGACCATTACATTATTCCTTCTATCGAGATCAGAATCAGTTTGTAAAAGATTCAAATGATGCTCTTCAAATCCGAGTCTGCAGAGTCTTTAACCATGATTCCAGACCATGGCTTGAGAATTATGCAGCAGATAGTGCTTTATGCTTTGGTTCCACCGGTCCAAACATGGGAAAGCCAATAAATCTATGCATCGGTCCGAATTATCAGTAGGGACTTCTTAGAAGATTGTCATCTAACTTATTTTCTTGTGTATTTGCAGGCGGTGCGAATTAACTTTTTCCGAGGTTTCAGGTCTCTCTCTCTCTCTCTCTCTCAAGAATTTGCTTTGGTTATTTACTGTTTTCTATCCTCTTATTTATGGTTTCTTACATTATTTTGTTTCAATAGGTTTTCACTGGCATGGTGGGCATACACTTTTCCAATGACTAGCGCTTCAGTTGCTACCATTAGTTACTCAGTCGCAGTGACAAATATATTAACTCGGTCATTTTCTGTTGGACTCTCCGCAATCGCTACCTTCACAGTAACAGCTCTGCTCGTATCCACCATTATCCATGCTTTCATCCTCCATGACCTCTTCCCAAATGACGTCTCTATTGCTATCACACAGAAAAGACTAAAGTTCAGTAAGAAGCTCGCACATCTGAGATCAGCAAACTCAGACATGAAAGAAACAGAAGGCTCTCTTCCAAAAAACAGTCCAGAGCTCGAGCTTTGAATTTTTTGGCCTATTTACCCTTTTGGTGCACTATGTTACAGTCAAATCTTCATCTGCGGCGAGTGAACTACGGATCCCAAGAACATTGTCTGCTATTTTGTTAGCTTCACCACAGCGTAGATAATTTAGAGATGAAGACAGTATCATAAGCATTCTGTACGGAATAGAATTTGTTAATAGAAGATATGCATGCTGTTCATTGGTTCAAATAAGTCTTGCAATCAGCAGCATTCATTGTATGAGTTTAAAAATTAGTCAATCTACAAGTCTATTGGAAAACTGTATGAATTACTTTTCCTACCATATTGGTTGGTGGGAGTTCAGTTGTTTGCTATTGAAGAGTTTAACCATCAGACACAATTTTCCATCAACAAAAAAATTACCATCAAACTTCATTCAGGCTGGGTTGGTTAAGTACATGATATATCATCAACAAAATTACACGTTTTTATTCTTTATTTCTTCTTTAGTTTAATTTCTCAATATTTCCAGTTCATTCCAGAGGAGTTAATTCATCCAAAAAAAGGCTCATATTGTCTTTGCATCATGAATCTAATGGTGCAATCTTAAGTTTGTTTGATGCCTTCATGAATGGTTTCAGTAGACATGAGAGGAAATCTAACAACGTCAATTATCGTGTAGGTAGCATGCTGTTTGACGTGGCTAACAGGTATGCTTGGACATTGCAACAAGGCACCTGGTAGGCTGGTATGGTATAACATATTCCTCTTATCGTTTTGGTTGGAATAGTTATACATTACGACAGCCTAAAGTTATATGAGTTCTTCTTGCTGGTTTGTTCCAATAAAGGCTTAATTCCTTTATACCGCCCTCTAACAGCAGGTTCGGGTTGTATATTTCGCACAAAAGAGTAATTGATCTTCTTTCGCGACGTCGTCCGTCTCATCGCAACCCACACAGCTCTTGAAGCGACGTTTGTGCGATCCATTGGCAGATTCGTGCAAAGGTGGGTGAATCATTCTTTCAAGCGAAAGATACAACCTCTACCCCTTTGTAACTCATAAAGCAAAAGATGACTCGCATACAGAATATAAGCAACATCCAGTTAGCTAGAAGCAGACTCATGATCTGTTGATATGCATAATCTGTTAATGATATTTTAGTGACTTCTTATTTGCATCGGCAGGATGTCAACATGCTGTGCAACCACCATATCATTACCTTTTCAACTTGATCCGATATGATCAATCAACAACTCTAGAATTATACTGTAAAGATAACATATATCTTTTAGAGCATTCTTAAAACTTCTGCGAGGAATGTTTTAGACATGGATCGTCGTTCTTAATGTTTCAAGTATATCCCGAATTGCAAATCTAGATGACTCTCTGAATATCATAATATTATGACACAGTATCTTTTTTTTTTCTTTGCAGAACATGGATGATAGTTGAATACTCATAACTATCTGCTGCTTCCAGGTGTGATGCTGAGGTCTGAATTCCCAACAGGAAGAGCAAAACATGGGCTCTCAGTTCTGCAACACAAGGAAGCCACTCATTCTCAATGGTAAGACACAAAATATGAAGAGGTGCTTGAGCAATGCCAGGTATACTGGCTAGAAGATAACAAACTGGTGAAGAATAGAAACACATCTTTTATTTTCTTTGCTCCCCTTTTCCCACCCCCTTCCATGAGAACCATATGTTCTCAACTTGAGCCACATCTCCTACCAGCCTCTAGTTGTGGACCTAATGTCAAGCCTCCCAATGAATGTTCTCATCATTTTCAGATGAAAATGAACCGGCTGGAAGGCTCCAGTGCAATTCACAATCAACGCCATGGGCAACGGTCAATGAGACCACACATCTTGATTCATATTAGGATATCCCAGGCTTATTCAGACCTTACATGTAGTTTCGTCTCTTTCACCGTCCACCGACACCCGTTCCTCTTGTAATCACTTATCAATTCCATCTTCTTAGTATGGAATTATGAAAGAAAAATTACTCTCTTTTTTTTTTTTTGGGCAAAGTAGGCCTTTCTTTGTTGGGGTTGGGGTGATCCATTTTGGAATTTATTAGACTACTATAACTCTGCACTCATGACTGCTTTCCATTGCAAATAAGTGCATCGATGACCAAAACATATGCATGCATTTGAAGGTAGGGGCATAAGAATCCAGTAAGGTATATATTGTTTTCTTCGCACAAGGGCGCACATTGTTTAAAAAATGATCTTGTTTTTGCAAAAATCAAAATAGTGGATTTTTTTCTTGTAAAATCTCTTCATTATTAATTATTAGCAAAATATCTTTGTACATTTTTCTTCATTGATGATAATCAGAGCCCAGAGTCATTTCCCAAGAAAATCGCATCTTTGAAATGTTTCTTCCTGGACAACGTGAACTAGTTTGTGTTTCTCCTTTGAATTGGTAGGTAGTGTGTCATTCTCTCTTTTTTGGTTATTGACTTATTGTCTGTCGCAAGCCCAACCAGGAACGGCATCAGACAACAGGATTGCTTTTTTGGTTATTAGTTTAAAGTCAATGATAGCTAAAGCAACAATCATGTACTCCTCGTTTCCAGGTCTCTTTGCATTGTTGAAGACTGGAAGGACATTTCAAATCCTAGGGCCAAACCCATGAACATTATGCATATGAGAATAAAGGACAATCCTCTCAAGTCCATATAAACAAGGACAACCTGATCTCAATACCAGCAAACTGGACTGTCAGCCCATAGTATGTAACTGGCATTTTGAGGGATATTAATCATCACTGTAGATTGAGATAAACAAGAAAATTCAACCGAGATGAGAGTTTGTTAGATACAATTCATGAATGATCATAAAATGACAGAATTGTAAATGTGAGTGAATCATCAGCTACAACAAACCAGAACAGTATAGCTATAAATTCTTCCTGATTTTGTAAATGATATTAATCCATTCGTTCTATCTGTCCTAGCATCTAGTCTCATAACTGTTGGTTAGAATTTCATGACCAGGACTTCCACTCTATACAGTGTTAGGCTTAAATGTAACTCGCTAGATTGAGCATCCCATGGATGCTTTGATAACCAGTTAATAGATCTTAAGGCCCTCTATGAGCTCTGGCCTATCAATAGAGAGAAATTAGAATTTTGTATGGGAATCTCGTCTGAAGGTCCATTCACAAGTATTAATTGCTAAGCGCAGAGAGAGAGAGCTGTAGCTGTCGCTAGAATTTTTTTTGAGAATAAAAACAATTTGTTTTGTTCCCTCTATAGGTCATCATCTACAGAACCCTTGGAATCCACATTATAATAAGCAAAGGCAAGAAACATATGCACCACTAGAAATTTTTCTTTTCTGTCCTTAGCAGAACAGGAGCCAAATTTCATAACAAAAAAAAGCCATAAATATCATCTATAATAAAAGTAATTAAACCAGCATTGTACTACAACTTCTAAGCGCATCTCATCAAGCTACCAGTCTCTCTCTTCTTTTTTATTTTTTGATGAGAATAAGGTACCAGTCCCAAGGACTCGCGAATCGAATTTTGCAATGGAGATGGCATCATGGATAACATTCTCAGTTCCCACATCGAATGTTCTCCTGCCATGACAACACTCGAGCTCGATAAAGCATCACTAGTCCTCGGGGATTCTCCGATCGATTCCATGCAGCACCTCGTAGAGCTGACTTGAGAGCCTGCCGCCCTCCTGATCGGTTTCAAGCCCTTGAACTTCTTGTGCATAGGCATCAGGAAACTCAAGTACCTTTGGAAGAACTTATTGGAAGACTTCGTGCAGCTGCCCCCCAAGAAATGTACCTTGCTATCGTTGCCTCTCGAGAGGTTGTCCTTGGATGAGCTCGAGCATGGTGACGTGGGCGCTCCTTGCACTGGACTAAAAAGTGATGAAGAATTCAGAGAAATAGGACTACCTGGGACAGTGTAGAAGTAGCGAGAACCGAACCGGTTGCTCCCAGAGAGCAATGACTTGGATGAGTCTGTCGAGAGAGATCTTATCAAAACTGAGTTCGTAGAGGAGTTGGAGGCGAGTTCGCTTCTTGGTGGCCGGGTTGATGAGGTGAAGTGGCAGAAGCAGGCCATTGGAGAAGATCTGGTCAGCGCGAACGAGGACCGGAGATTGCGAGCTAGGGAGACTGAAGTCGAAGTCGATGAAGTCGGCCTTCGGACGCATTGAGATCAACTTGGGGTCCATTTCGATGAAGGAACCAGCATCCTGCGGGGTGTCCAGAGAGAAGCGAAGGCCATCATCGAGAGAGTTGATAGAAGGTTTCTTGCTGAGCAACCAGTTATAGGAGAAGCTGTCAATGGAGAGCTGCTGTCGTAAGGGCTCCATGGAGCTACAATTCCAATGTTTGGAGGTTGAGGAATGTGAATGGGAATGATGATAGGAAGGGTGACTAAAGAAATAGCATGGTATGATGAGTAAGTACAAATATGCCTCCATCAAGTGACGTGGATCTATCTAATGACCATGATGCTCCTTTATTAGCTATAGATGGCTAGATCTTCTTGGGGAGGTTTAGATTTATCCAGTCAAATTGATTTAGTTGAGTCTTTAGGCTTAAATTGATCCAGCAGAAAAATGAAGTCTTGTTTGATTCTGATGAGTTGATCTTCTGTCTTCCTCTTTTAATGCTGTATTTGTTGTCATTCCTTATATTTATATTGCTTTTCATTCAACAGAAATATGTTGATCTCTACACCTGCTTTAATTTCTTTTTCATTCTTTAAATATTGGACTTTATTTAAACCATTGAAAAATACTAAATCATTCCCTATCAGGTCTTTACTGCACTGATTAAACCATCTAGATTCGCTACCTTTTTCTTTCTGGTTTATTATTAGACAAGTTATAAAGCTTATAAAATTTGCATGTCAAGTGTGCTAGAAGGTTGGATATGATATTAGAGGAAGAATCATGCTTTGATTTACAAATAGTGTTGCACTCCAGCTCGAAATTGAGCTTCCGTTAATATCTTTACTCTAAAATGCTGTATGGACAAGCAAAGAGAGAGAGAAAAAAGGTAGAAAGCCTTTGCATTAGTCTTGAATCTTTCTATCAATATACGTATGCATGTATGTATGTATGGAGTGCTATTCACCCATGACCGGCTGGAAGGAGCCCACATTAGAGATGACCAAGTATTTGTTGGGCCAAGTCCAACTTAGGCTTCAAATATGTTATATAGCACTAACTCAGCTTGGGCTTGGATCAGCCCACATGCAACATAAACATCAGAGTGCAAATGGATCGGGTCGGATCGGATCCTGGGTGACCCGATCTGATCCGATTTTTTGTTTGGATCCTAATTTTGGTTTCAGATCCGATCCGGTTGAAGATCGGATCGGATCGAGTCGGGCCGGATTGGATCCGGGTTCGAGTTGGGTTCAAATCGGATCCATTTTTTTTATACTTTTGGGAAAGAATTTGGACAAATCTAATTTGGTCATATCATAATTATGAGGTGCTGGGTGACCCATGACTTAAAGACTTGCAATTGACCTCGAGTCAGGACAGATGACCCCTGACTTCCTAAGTAAGTCGGTCTACAAGCCAAATTTCATATCACACTATTTTTTGTCCATATGACTGATTGGACGGAACTTGGTGTCTCCCAGCTCCCCTCTCACAAGGACTAAAAAAATCCCAGACCTTCTTCCAAAATCCAATTCCATTGCAGAAAACTGGCACATGACCCATATTCAGTTAAGTGTTCCCACACTTCCTCCCTCCAAAAGTTAAAAAAAACAGAAACAAAAAAACAGAAAAGAAAAAAAAAAAAAAGCCAGCTACCGAGATACCAGAGGTATCAACAGTGAAATAGATGGAGAGAAGATCCTGACGGACCAATAATGCCACGACCCACACAAAAAAAAGAAAAAAAAACTCTTTTTTGCTTTTTCCTCCTCTCTCTTTCTCTCTTCGGATCTATTCGGGTCGGGTCCGTTCGGTAAACCCAGATCCGACCCATAAAATGATTCGGGTTCAATTTTAGGATCCAACCCGGACCCGCAGGTCCTAAAATTCGGATCGGGCCAACGTGGGTCGGGCCAGGTCAGGTCTCGGGTCGACCCGACCCATTTGCAGCCTTAATAAACATAAATGATGTAACATAGACCCTGAAATTTCATACATGGAAATATAAAAGTACTCATGCAGTCTCTTCTTTTTTTAAAAAATAAAAATAAAAGCAAGATGTTATTTTACTTCAGCAACCAAATAGATTACTATGTTTGGATTATGTTTGGGCTGAAATCAGAAATCTGACCTAGGCCTACTACTTCGGAGCCAGCTCCAGCCCAACTTATAGCAGTATGGGCTTGAATGACATAGGGCACATCAGGAAAGCCCCGAGATCAGCCCGAGATCACCACCGACCTGGACCAGGCCGCCCAGTGTTCTCCCTCGTGAGAGAGCTTTCCTTGACAAGTATCGCCGCAGAGAGTATTGCACGCTTGTGGCATATGGATCTCCTTTCAAATGTCGGTGAAAGACATAAATAAGATATAAAGCTGAAGGCCTTCAAGGGTGAGCTTTCCATACTAAAAGGGCAGGCCGGCCGCGAGGCATTTGGACAAAAGAATTCCAATCCAAATCCCCGGGCCGTGCCGAAAGCAACGATTAGCTTGTCGTGAAGATATTCTATCTACGGGCTAATGAAATGAGATGTGATTGCCACCGGAACATATAGAAATTTAAGAAAGACCGCGGCCACCGCCAAAATCTCTTCACGGATACAACCATTATACTATGTAGGACGTGATCCACAGTGGTAAAAAAAGAAACAATGGTGAATGATGATGATGGTGGCAAGGGTAGCTAGAGTTGATATTTAGAACTTATTTGGTTCGCAGAAAAAAAAAAAAGAAATTTTTTTCGGAATATAATATTTAAAAAAATGATTTTGGCATATTTGGTTGATCATGTAAAAGTGATACATTCTAAAGTGCTTCTATATTGGAGATTTTGGGAGTGGGAGAGCAGGAGGGCATGTTGAGGTACTTGGGTGTGCCACTTTCTGGTCAGCGCTTACGCAGCAGGGAGTGCTCCTCTCTTGAGCTCAGCATTAGACACAGATTGGAGGGGTGGCAGCTACACTCACTATCCATGATGGGCAGGGTTACCTTGGTACGGTCAGTTCTCTCCTCGATCCCTATTTACTTACTGTCCAACTCCCTTATCCCAGTAGCGACTGTGCGGAATCTTGAGCGGATCTTCAGGAATTTTATCTGGGGAAGGAATGGAGGTAGAGGGGGGATCCATTTGATGGCGTGGGAGGTGGTATGTCAGCCGACCAGGTGTGGAGGGTTAGGGATCCAGTCCCTAGTGATGAGACGGGAGGTTTTGCTGGCTCGACAGGCTGCTAGAGTAGTACTAGAGCCGGATGGTATGTGGGCTGCATTGATGAGGGCCAAGTACGGTGCTCTAGCGCCTGGGATCCGCAGCGGCCGCCGCCACTCACCGATATGGAGGGAGATTTGCACTAGAGCAGGGATGGTGCTACCGGCGATCAAGTGGGCCATTGGGGATGGGAGGTCCATAGATGTGCTGGAGGACAGCTGGTTGACAGAGCAGCCTATCAGTAGGTTGCCGGTGATGGTGGACACGGCGAGGATAGCTGGGCTCAGGGTCAGAGACCTGATCGAGCTGGAGGGCGGCCGATGGAGGGAGGAGCTGATTCAGGAGGTGTTTGGAGCGCAGCTGGCAGAGATGGTCCTGGCCCTACCAGTTCCTGCCAGGGAGAGGCCAGACAGACTAGTTTGGGCGCCGACAGGGAGGTCTCAGGTGCGTGCCAGGGATATTCATCAGCTGATGA
This sequence comes from Phoenix dactylifera, assembly GCF_009389715.1. Classification (NCBI taxonomy): domain Eukaryota; kingdom Viridiplantae; phylum Streptophyta; class Magnoliopsida; order Arecales; family Arecaceae; genus Phoenix; species Phoenix dactylifera. The sequence continues at coordinate 1,076,705 of NC_052402.1, forward strand.
TTAGTGAGCCAGGCCGGCAGATAGAGGGGGGATGGATTTGGAGGATGCGGATTCATCCGCGGGTGGCGCTTTTTATCTGGAAGGTGGCATGGGGTTGCTTACCGACCAGAAGTTTACTAGCATGGCGTGGGATGAGGATCACTCAGGGGTGCGAGGTGTGCATAGATACGGAGGAGACTATCGATCATGTTTTACTGCAGTGTCCCAGAGCCAGGGAGGTTTGGAGGAGGTCACCGACCCTATTGCCCCACTCAGTTGAGTCGGTACAGGATTTGATTCATTGGTTGAGGGTTTCTATGCGGAGGCCCAGTACTGTTGATGCGGGGATTCGCTGGGCATATCTGGCTTATCATATATGGCTGGACAGAAATTCTGGTGTGTTTGAAGGTAGAAGATTACCGCCGAGGATGGTGGTGGACAGAGCGATTCGTCATGCGAGGGAGATCACCACAGCTACCGCGAGGTTCTCTTCTGGGATGGCCGGGGACATCTGGGGTACTTCTTCCGCTGTCACAGCGCCCAGGTTCGTCCTTGTTTCTTGGGTACCTCCACCCCCTGGTTATCTCAAAGTGAATTTCGATGATAGTATGTCGGCGGACGGAGTGGCCGGAGGCGTTGGTTTTGTGATCAGGGATCATTTTGGGAGGATGATAGCAGCTGGTGGTCGTCGTACGCCCGGACTTACTGCTGTTGGGACGGAGTTGCGGGCAGCTTGGGAAGGGATATCCTTTGCCAGGCAGATACTGGGTGCTGAGCGGCTATGCCTCGAGGGGGACTCCTCTGTGGTGATTGACTGGGCGCGTGGATTGGATAGATATGGTGATGGCCATCCCCTTATCCGTGATATCCGTAGGTTGGCTCAGGAGTTGAGCGATTTTCAGGCTCTACACGTTTTCCGGGAGGCAAACCGTGCAGCTGATTGGGTGGCCTCCTATGTAGCACGACATTCCGGGGAGATCCTCTGGACATCGGTAGGAGGGATACCCCCCACTTTGTACTCTTTTTTTGCTTCCGATATGGCTGGATGTACTCAAGTTAGAGCTATATGAAATGCCGTTTTCACCAAAAAAAAAAAAAAAAAAGTGGCTTATGCTTTGATAAGCGTTTATTTTTCTGAAAAAATTGTATAAAATACCTATTATATCCATAACAAAGAAAAAGACTTTATTAATGAATTTTAATGGCTTAATAATACCTTTCTCATTTCCACTACAGCTTTTTCTTTTTTATGAAATATAGAAATATTATTTTTATAGAAATGCTACTTCCTTATCTCTATTCTTTTAAAACACCAACTAAACAAGAACCATTTTTTTCGTTTTTTCATTGACCATACTTTTTTTTCTCCTTTTCTTCTTTTAAAAACACTAATTCCGTATTATTTTCTTTCCTTTTGCTATTTTATCTTTTTCTTCGAAGAAATCTTGCTATTCTTCGAACTTAATTAACTTGAAGTCTAACTAGCATCCTCTACTCAATTCTGACTTCTAAATTTGAGACATAGGAGAATTCCAAGATTCTTTATACCTAGAGCATGGTCCGCCATTAATTTTCCTTTGGACGATGTAAAGCAACAACTTTGCTGTGCCTTACACGAAAATTTATCTTTGAAGGCAAGCAAAAGAGAACCAATGCCCCCGTGAAAGCTATAACCCACAAACTTGGAGCCAAGGTTCTCCCTTGGGGCTTTAGGCCAAGCAAGAAAAGGATCAGCCACCTCGTGATGGAGTCATAAAAGTAGTGCTCGAGCGCGGGTGGCGGCGACAGTCTCCGGGACCCCACATGATTGGCCAATCCCATCCGTAAAAGAGAGTGGGGACCACTTGCTGCTGCGCTGGAGTGATGGCGATCCCTTCGCCTGGGCCCCACCCAACCGACAGCCGTTCGCTGGATGATAGCGAGTGCAAGGCTTCGGAATTTGGTTCGCCGCGAATTTTATCCCACTGAAATAAGTTTTTCGAAAAAGCTACGCCGAGATATATAATATTTTAAAAATTAATTTTTATATATTTAGCTGATCATTAAAAAAAATATTTTATAGAATGGTTAATACTTGATTGAGCAAAACACATATTATGCCCTTAATAAAGTTGTATAAAATAGCTATAAAACGTCGCAGGTATAATTTTTAACAGTTATTTTTAAATTTAATTTTTTCATATATATTTTAAAATATTTATTGGGTTGAATTTTTAGAGTTCTTATAATTTTTAATAATTAAATTCTTCTTTACATTATGGTGGTTTTTAATAGTATATTTTTAATAGTTTTAAAAATAACTATTAAAAATAGATATTATGAATATTATAATGGTTTAAGAATATTTTTAGTAAAAAAATATCATAATTTTTGGTCTATAGTGCACACAAGATCTTCTCTTTTATGAAATATGAAAATTTTATATCTAAAAAAAAATATTTTTCTATCCATTCTTTAAAATCTTCAATCCAATATAAGATTTTTTTTTTTTTTTTTTGCTGATGATATTTTCCTTCTCTTTCTTTCTGGGAACCGAATATTTTGCAAAAAAGAGAAAAGTTAGAATGGAAGCTTTTTAAGTGAGAGTGGGGCAAAATGATGGGGAAGCATCAAACAGATGATTTAGAGAAGCTTGATTAGGTAAGGAAGCAGCTCTATCCGATTGGCTCCTCATTGTGGGGCCCAGAGAGTCCTGTAGGGGAAAAACTAACCCCACCTAAAGGAGGTGGATTTGGTGGAGCTTTATCCTATTATTTATAGCTCCATGAATGCGTAGTTTACCTACCCGCGGGGTAAAGTAGTGCTAGCTGGACCCGAAAGTTGTGCGATCTTCAATGTAACTCTTCTGGTTTGGTGCATCTTCCACTAGAAACAGGAAGAACTCTACTAGTTATGTGTGACATTTGATAAAATATTTACAACTTCTACGAATCCCAAGTTTGTATATGAATTGCAGTATTGACTTATATGTAAATCTCACATGCAGGTATATTGAGATCTATGAGTCTAACACCCGTCGCCCCTCGTCTTGTCTTGATTTATAAATTAGATACTTTGCGAGTTGCATCCAAGAATAAGCACTCATCTCAAGTTCGCTCGGCGCTATCTCAATGTGCCTCTCACAATTTTTACTGCCAAAATTAATTTATTTCTTCATTGACCCAATAGCCAACATGGTCTTGTGATGCTGAAGGACATGTTTCTTATGTCGTCCTCAGCGGTGTACCCATCCATCTAGTCTTCTCATAACGGATATCTATCAAGTTGTCTTATTTAAATTAAGAGCTACCGTAATTCAATAATGTATGCTCCAAATGAGTATTTCTTTATGCTTTGATGTCTAAGTTGCTCTTTATGAGACGTAGCATCCAAGCATATCGATATCTTTAGAAGAAGCAATATAGCATGTCATTTTCGATGCAAACTTCTTGTGAATGCCCGAATTCAATGATGATGATGCTACTGCATAACCATGCAATGCACCAACCAATTTCGTGTCGTTGTGCCGTGACATGCACTCGGAATTAGATACCATCCAACGAGGACGCAATGTCATTGGCCAATAGAACCAATTTCGTATCTTTGTGCCGTGATATACACCGGAATGCAAGCCCCCCATGCCGTTTGCGGCGCCGAGCCGCTCGCCAGCTCGTCGGTCCCGACCGTACGCCGTTTGGTCCACCAACCCATCAACGCCTCATCAAGCGGCACCAACCCCACTTCCACCTCACGACCATCGCCATCGCTTCTCGGCCTCTCCATTGATCTTTCGAATCACGAGGCTCAACCATGAGTGAAAAATATAACGAAGCCATATGGCACGTGATGATTGGTGGAAGTTCATCGGTCGGTGCCGTAAGGACCAACTACGTTGCCACACGTTGGCAGTGGATTCGTTTTGGTCGTGGGATTTGGGCCCCAAAAGATTTTAATCTCGGTTCCCCGCTTGTCCCGGTATCACTTCGGCTTGGCTCCCTTCTTGTCTCTGTTTCTCACACTCCCTTTTCTTCTTTTAAAAATTTTCTTCCCATTTTCCCAAAACAAGAAAAAGAATCCAAACTTTGACGAACTCGACCTAGCCTGTTCTTCTTACCGTCTTTTCCTTCGTCGTCTCGAGTTCGCCGGATCGCGCGTTTGGTAGCGGAGGGTCGAGGAGGGGGGGAACAAAGAATGCAGCAATGGCGGGCCGAGAACCCGGCCATGACCTTCGATGAGGTATCCATGGAGAGGAGCAAGAGCTTCGTCAAGGCCTTGCAGGTGCCTTCCTTCTCCTCCGAAGTCCTATCTGATTTCTGGTTTTTTAGGCCCAGATCTGATCGTGTTCTTTGGGTCGGATCTGCTCCCCCTTTCTTACTGGTTTGGTTTCCTTGTCTTTCTTGGTTTGGTTTCATTGTCTTTCTTGGTTTTCTTTGTATGATGAATCCCTCCTTGTGACCGTTTCTCTTCAAGCTTAGGGCTTGATTTTTCTGTGATTCAATTGGAATATCAATTTCTGGCCCTTTTGTTACTTTTCTTTTCGCATCCCCAGTGATCTCCGACTCCTCGTTGGCTCTTAAATTGGACAAGTTAAAGCAGGGTAAGAGGCGGCCTTGGAATCTTGGTCTTTACACGGTCATGGATGGGTTATCTATTGGTTTTCTTTTGAATGGAGTTTGTTGTGAAAAAGAGCCGGGGTTGTGTACGTAAATTTTTTATGATATCTTTTATTGTTTCTTCGGGCTTTTTTTTTTCTTTTTACGTATGATGTCTTTTATTTTTCTTTTCTCTCGAAAAGATTATCTTTTTTTAATGTGTTAACCACTCTTGAAAAATATTAATGTTATCGTCTTCTATAATTTTGTATATATAATTTGAGCAACATGTGCTGTTGTTATTGACTGGGTGCAGGAACTGAAGAACTTGAGGCCTCAGCTTTACTCTGCTGCTGAGTATTGTGAAAAGTCTTACCTTCACAATGAACAGAAACAGATGTAAGATTTATTCTTCCATGAGTTTCCTTCTAAATCCTTCGTATTGATGCTTTATCTGTATACCTTCCTGAGAATCAAGATATATATTTATTTCATGGATGAATCATAAATATTAAGTCCTTCTTCTAGTTCCAGGAATGGAAGAATGTTTACCAAGTTTACCATTGGTGACATGTGCTTGCTGTTCATCAAAAATACCATCACGTTTTTCTATTTGAATGACATTATGATCAGCATGCAATTGAACAAAGATGATGCAATGCACCATCTCAAGATTGAGCGTCAATTTTTAGATTGGATCCGATGGTAAAATTGATTTGTATAGTGTAATCAAACATGTTGTCTTTCTTTATCTTCTATATCCTATTAAGCTCCATCTCTCCCTCCACTTGCATTAATATAATCCCAGAGACCAGCCTACAAATGCAATTTAGGATGGGATTTGAGTATCAGTCATTTTATGCAAAATCAGAAGCCAGTTATGATGGCATAAAGACATCTCTAGAAAGGATGTAGGACGACTACTTGCTAGATAAGAAACTTGCTAATGAAGATTCATGAGCTTTTGGGATTTAATGTATGAGTCATGATTTTCCCCTTGAAGTCTGCAGCAAACGCCTTCCATCAACATTGTCCCACTTAAAGTGATTTTTTCTAGTCAAGATCTCCTCAAGCATGTAGGCTTATTCTTAAAGTTTAAATTTTACTGCTCCTTCTCATAGTATTTCAAAGCTACGATTCGATGCGAAATATTGTGAAGAAAGTTTTGTAATAAGGAAAATGGTGTAGTATGCATGGTTTTAAGTTTGGTACATGGCACTTACATAAATTAGTCCTCCTTAGATATATGTCTCTTAGAAAGCGTTAACTATACTAACTTAAGTTTCCTATAAAATAATCCGTACTAACTTAATAAGTGAATAAAACTGCACCTAGCATCTATAAGCACAAAAATTTGCAGCCTTGTGGAGAAATACTTGAAAAAAGACAGGCTTATGCTCAATTTTCTTAAGTTGAACTTTTTGGCTGTCTTATAATGTTGATTAGATAGAGTCAAATTAATTTTTGATTTTAATAGACACATCATACTTAGTGTATACTAAATTAGGCATTTTTATTTCCAATAAATGTCAATGAAAACATCATACTCCATATAAATCTTAGTTCCCAAACTTGGGAGCAGGGGCAGGTGTAGGGAAGAGGATACTTTAGAAATGCTTTTAGTATAAGAAGCACTTAGAAAGTGGGTGCAGGTTCGAGGTTCCGGAAAAATTCCAAAGCAGGTGCATCACCATAAGATTCCGGCTAGTAAAGCTCCAAACTACATGTTGACATTTTTTTTCTTTTATAAAAAAAACTTGCTATAAAAATCTTATAAAGGAGGGAAACATGTTAAGAAGGTTTGAATCTAATAAGTATGGATCAGATCAATATGCATAACAAAGTACTATAGTGCACCAAAGCATATTAGCCTGTACATTTTGGTTAACATGATACTCACTGTGGGTTGACACAGTTATATTTCCCCCTAGATATGGAATGATTTGTTTGGTCATCAGGCAGGGTATGTATTACACGACACTGTAGAGTATGCACTGTTACTTAAATTCGTGCTTATGACCCTTGATTTTTTTAAATGCTAGAAAGTGCTTAGTGTTGATTGATTGAATTAATTAAGAAATCAAACTTTTTTTTGGCTCCATAACATAAATTTGTAAATTTTGGTATGAAATAGTCCTAAGGGTGCAAGTTCAGATTCCCACAATGTAAATTTGAGAATATTAAGGGTTTATGTCTTACCAGTACATGCAGCTAATAAATGTATTCATGCAAAATAGAATTTTACTGCCTCTGGATCACTGAGCACTGCATTAATCAAGCCTCTTACTTCTGGTTGCATATTATTTCTCTTGAATTAAGATAGCATCCTGATCTGCAGCAAAATTTATAAGTCATCGGAGTTCTCTTGAGCTAGCATAACCTCAGTCGTCTGTAAGAATGTTACTCTTTTTATTTTATTTGTAACATACAAGCAAAGTGACCCAGTAATGTGCAAAACATAAATCTAAATATGGTTGACAATCACAGGTACTCTTGAATTTTTATGATTGAACAGAAACGATGCACTTCTTTGGATTCTAGAGTTTTTCTGCAAAATTCAGAATTTTCACATCCATAAAATGTTTGCATGATTGTCTAAATTACGGTGGTGGTGCCACAGTAATTATCTATTGATTTTGTGTTAAATATTTAGATTTCCAAATGCACAGTTCGCCTGCTTTGTTGTGAAAACGGAACTACATTATTTTTATCAGGGTACTGGATAATCTGAAAGATTATGCTGTTCGAGCCCTCGTCAATGCTGTAGATCACCTTGGTACTGTTGCTTACAAGTTGACAGACCTGTTTGAACAACAAACATTGGATATTTCAACTCTGGAGCTAAAGATTTCATGTCTGAACCAGGCAAGAGTAACATGATAGCATGAACTTTCTTTCAAAACATTTTGGTTAGAAACTAATGCTATTGTCTTGTTTTCAGCAAATTCTGACTTGCGAAACATACACTGACAAAGAGGGTCTTAGGCAGCAGCGAATGGTGACAAATAATCCAAGACATCACAAACATTACATTCTACCAAGTATGACTAACAACTGATATTATCTTTTTTTGAAGGAATGATGAGAAGCAGTGTATTTTTAACTTTTCATTTGAATTCCCAAGCTAGATTCTGTTAGTAGACAGGTGCAAAGTAGTTCACAGCTACACAAAGATGCGAATCTAAATCATGTCCAACCACAACCTCGTCCTCATCCTCCAGGTGCTTAGTTTCTGCATTTGATGCTTATTCAATTACTTCTATTATCTCTGTTCATATATTTGCATATTCATGGTAAATATCATGTTGAATGGCTTAAAGGAACCCCTGCATCAAAAACCCTTTCCTGGCATCTAGCCTCCGAAACCAACTCCGCATCGGATGGAACACCTCATGCAGCATCATGGCAAGCTTCAGCACGCTTTTCTATTATCCTCTCACCCCTGTTCATACTGATTTCATAGGAATATAGAAACCACAAATAAATTGTCCTTTCTTATCTTTGAGCTAAAAGCATTTCTTTTTTCTGGTTGCAGCATTGGAGATATTATAGCTCCTAAGATAACTTCTGAAGCCTTCCATTTTCTTGGTATCATCCATTCTGGAGCTTTCAACTCAATATGTTGCTTCCTTTCTTCTTATACTATGTCTTGATAGCTCCATAGCTTTGGAGTTAATTTCTGTATTTGTAGGTCATAAATGAATCACTGTGAATGTGTAAATTTCAGATAAACAAGACACTGCTGCACCAATGCCCTTATCAACTCATCTTCAGTCAGCCGGTGGAAATCCCACTTCTAGTATGGCTTTGCGCTCGTTTGGCATTAGGGTAAAAAATTTAATCACTGTTATAAATTTCCTTTTGGAGATCCATTATTGAGGGAATTTATTTTGCATGTTATCTACAAATGTTCAAATGCATCAGAAGAAAATCAGTGTGGCCACTGGGAACATTGCTCGCTCTCAATTGCTTGGGATTTCGAACCCTTTCTGCCAATCATTTTCACTCAAGGCCCCATTCATTTTATCACTGCTTGACAAGTGAAACACTTTCCCATAGTTTCCATCCATGTAATCTTAGTATTACCTCCCTTTCACTTGACCTTGGAGCAAATGAACCAGATGCTCCACATCTTTGTCCTAAAAAATTGTTACAAAATATAAATTTAAATGCATAGAGAATTTCCTATAAACATCACCGAAGAAATTTATCATGAGAAAAGGAAATGTGACGAACTGCCGCAGAAATTCTTTGGCTTTGACATTTCATGTCTCTTAAAACGTAATTGGTTAAAGTTGGATAATATCACATTTTCTCGTCTTTCACTGAAATAATACAAGAAAATAAATTAACTTGAGATTTAATTTCATAAGCTATGTTTTTGATCTGCAAGTGTTTCACATATCAGAAACTTCTATGCATGAAATTAATGGTTTTCTCAAAGTAACTTCCTTTTTTGCTTTCTGTAACTCCTCTCATGTATTGTATCAGTATAAAGTTCACGTGCCCATGCTTGTGTGATTGACCTGGTGACCTACTTAAAAGTGATGAAATGTGAATTTTTCTTATATAAAAGAAGGAAATAAAAGAGGCTGCTACCAATTTACTTGTTATTACTTCTGTAATTACATAACAAAATCTATGTTTCTACTGGAGATAAGCTCCCTATGGTGGCAAGCTATGCCTGCATCTAATAAGCTGCTGTTTCATTTCCTGTCAGGATTCTTTGGAGCCTTCAAAACCTTTAACCGCATTCAGATCCTTTGACAATCCTGGACGGCTTCAAATTTACCGGCCTCCTGTTCGCAGTAAGAGCATGCTGTCAGCATTTTTTGCCAAAAACAAATCCTTAAAGCCAAGAAAGGCTTCCATCACATGATGGTTTTCTTCACAAGTCGACAAATTTGATCTGCTAGATTCCCCCGTCTCTGTTTTCTTGCACATAGTCCTAAGCGGTGTAGTAAGTGCTTGTAATCTCTGCAATATTCTGTGGTTGCTGGATGGATTTATCTATTAATTGGTTATAGTTGTGTGACTTCTTTGTCACTATTACATGTCTGTCTTTTGCGGCATGACCTAGTTGAAGAGGTGTTGCGAAGGTTAGGAGTATCTCTTGTGTAGCATTTCAATCTCTCTTTATTTTGGAGAAGCACAGGTCACTCTGTCAAGATGTCCGAAACAGCCAAGATATGTAACGGAATTCTCAAGTATTTATATTCGTGGACATAAATCTTGCATGACTAGTTTTATAGATTTAGTTTTATTTGAAGGCTATGTTGCAGGTGATACGGTGTATTAGAGGCCTCTTGGTGAATTTATGTTGAAGGATTTTGAAGCTGCAGTTCAGTAACCTCTGCAGCAAGAAGAAAGTCCCTAGGGGTAGTATTTTCATTCTTCGCAGGGCACCCAGGGCAGCAAGAAGAAAGTCCCTAGGGGTGATTTAATTAACAAAAGATCGGTATAAGGCTCTGCACCCAGGGCAGCTACCCAGATAAATTTAGTTTTATTTTTAGGTATGCTTTTGGCGAATTTTTATTTTTTGTATGTCCCGATGTTTCTTATTTGGCAGGGGGATAGTATTTTCATTGGAGTTACTATTTAGTTCCATTCTTCGCAGTCAGTGTACTTTTAGCCTCGAAAGAGCCTGTTTAGCATCTTTGATATTTTTGTTTCTTTACTAATTAGTGAAATATCATGGAGATTGATGTTGAAGATAGCATATGCACAAAACTTTTGTAATTCTTTACTTTTGTTTTTTCTCTTTTTTTAAAAAAATAGATCTTTGATTCCAAAATCTCCAAAGATTTGACGAACAATTTCAGAAAGCAAAAAAGTTCCATCCAAAATGTTGTTCAGTTTAGTTCACTTTCTTCTTTGATTTCAGAAAACAAAAACAGAAAATAAATGCAATACCATATAGGCCCTTGGTGATGTTAAAATGTATGCAGCTTCCAAAATTTAAAAAAAAAATGTAGCTGGATTCCCACCATAAAAGTCGGTAGCTTATTCCTAAGCCCTCCACGGATGACAAATTCTAGACCGATTGAAACAGTTCTGAGAAAAGGCCAAAAGAAGAACCAATTTCTCCCATAAAGGTGCAAGCAGAACCAGTCTGTTCAAAGAAGATAAAACAAGAAAATAGGGTAATGACCTTCAATCACAGTTACACATGAAGAGGGTTATAGCAAAGCACCAAAATCAACAAGGCATCAGTAAAAATCACACAAAATGCTGGAATTAGTGTCTTGTGTTTGGACTGCTTGATTTACAGGAGGCTAAACACCCAGAAATTGCAGCCATTACTTAAATCCATCCCTGGAAATGAATCAAGAGTTTCGGTTGTGTTCCTTTTGTGCAGGAGTTAGAGAATCAAACCTCCGACTTGCTTAATCTGGGCCATGAACAAGGCAACTCTCATTTAAAGCGCCGGTTTGGAACTATCGCTGGGCTGTCTTTCCTCATCATGGCCGCAAACTCCTCATAGTTAATTTTTCCATCCTGCAACATGAGCTGGAAACGATTACTTGGAAGAAGTCAAATAAACAGAAGTATCCAGCGAAAGGCAAAGAGCTGTGTGCATATCATCATCATCATCAACAACAACAACAGATTCAAAATCCAAAAACTACAAAAAAAAAAATTTAGCAAGCATTACCATGTACTTTGCTGGAATAACCCATCCTTTGCAAAAGCCATAACATGGAAATCCCCTTTCTCAGAGACAGGGAGGGAGGGAGGGACATTAGCAATTTAAGCCCTAAAGAACCCCTCTTTTTTTTTTGAAAAAAAACAAAGAAATTCTCCAGCCAACTGAATGAGGAAGAGATGTCTCAATTTGTTGCTGTCTATGGTTATAGATTTTAATACAACTTTTGAGATTAAAATACAGAATCTATCATAATTTTACCAGCTTCTGCTGCCAATACCTGTGAAAAGTTTGACCAGTTGGGAGGGACTGAGGTGAACCAAACATACTCTTCAAGTACTAGATCTACTGAAGTAGTAGCATTGACAGATAAACGTTTAGCTGTTTCAGAGACCCATTATGGAAAAGATGCATCAACTAAATTTAAGTTCTCTCAATTTCAAATGTTCACAAGCTGAAGCTTATTACAGCAGACCAAACAAAACAAGGAATGTACCTCAGGATGGGCAATATTCATGTTCTAAAATTGAAAAGTAGAGGAAATAGTAAGGGTTCATGAAGGAAGTACCTTCTGCTTCACCTGAACATTGCAAGTGCATCCTCTACATTTACAGAAACTAATCCAAATCATTTGTTTTGCTGTCCCAAAATCTCAACTGAACTTAGGGCCCCACAATACCACCCATATAACCAAACCAGACAATAATAGGAAAATGCATCACTGCCGGCAATTTACTACATCAAGTACCTTTCAAAAAAATAGCCATTGACAACTAACAACATCGGCACATGAAAGGTGGTGATGAATGACTAGATAGGTACTTCAATAAAATGTGTGCAGCCTTATCAAAAAACAAAAAGTGTGGTGCCTTTTTCTTATATGCAATTTGCTGGCGACATAGAATGAATAAAAATATAAATCTTCTTTGCATAAAAATTGGATGCAGAGAATTAAGGACTTCATTCATACAAGTACATCCACATGGATCAAGGCAGCCCATGTATAGAGAGTGGAACCTTTGCTGGTTGGCCTCTCCTCTGTTTTTCCCCATATTTGTTTTTTTTCTCACTATGGTATCTCCTTTTCACTAATTTGAGTGGGCTTTATAATGTTCTCCCTTACCAACAAGTCAGGCGATATATAGATCCTAATTGCGAGCCAAAAAGATGAAATAATGCTAAAATAAAGAACCATATATTTATTTTGCATTCAACTCGCACCAACACAGCCTCACAAAGACTGAATGGAGTCAGAAAAAGGCTATTTTGATAAACCCAGGTTCCTTGTAGATTGGACTGGTAAAAGACAATATATGCGGTAGCTTTGATTTCATTCAGTCCATTGAGTTTCATGAACACAGACTAGCAGAGATCAGAGCTCATCAAGAGATCAGCATCTCAAAGCAAGAGATATGGGAATTGACTGACATCACAAATTCAGGAACCAAGCTTGTGTGTTAAGTGTTTGGTCACTCACTCTGGTTCAATGTGCCACCTATGATTGGTGGGTTGACTACCAGCAGGTGGAAAGTGGGAGCTGAGGGATAATTTCCTTATATGACAAGCTAATCATTTTTCCCCTTTATTATTTCATTCTAGTATCATAAATTTCTATAAGTGATAATTATAAATTGAAGTATTATGGGTAGTTAATAAGAGTCACTATTTCCCGACTATTTTCATCAGAACTCTACAATAACAAACGGCAGCTCTGTCAAGTAAATTGGAACAACTCAGAATATTTGAGGAATTTTCTCAGCATATGTGAAATCATGTATTAACCGGAACTTAGATCTTATCTTAAATATGGAAGAAGAAAAAACAAGTGATAGCAGGCCTACATGATCTGTATCTACTTCTGCAATGATCTCTTTTATTGTTTTATCATCACCCATATTGTACTTCCTAAGAGCTTGCTCAAGTTCCTCCACTGTGATGTACCTGTGCAAAAAAAAAGTGTAGACGAATGCTTAGTAAATTAATTTAATATTTAATAGTTAATAACATTCAACACTTAAAGGTTACCCGCTCTTGTCTTTATCAAAATATTCAAATGCCTTATACAAATGGTCTTCCTTTTCCACTCTATTCATGTGCATTGTAGCTGTTATAAATTCAATATAATCAATGGCCCCATTTCCATCCACATCAGCCTGTCAAGAAAACCAAGCAGTTATGTTGATTACAGCCACACCATTTTCCAACAAAAAGTGAAGACATCATTGAAACCAATAAGCATGTCCTAACATAAATTAGGGTCCGTAGGCAACAGGATAAAAATCCATGCCTTTCATAAAAATCATTTCATGCAAGTAAGCTATGCATGTCTTTCCAAAAATATAACTCTAGAGAACCAACATTCTTAAGGTTTAAGAATGCAAACACAATACTTTGTATGTTGAATATTGATGTATAAGAGGGTGACCCTCGACACAACAGTAAGGTTGCTCTACAGTGACTTGGAGGTCACGGGTTTGAAATATGGAAACAACCTCTATGGATGCAGGGGTTAAACTGCATATATCAAACCCCCATGGACCCGTAATGGTTGGACTCTCGTGCATTGGGCCATTCCTTTTTTTGGACAAGTGATGTAGAAGACTGAAACCTTCCGCTAAATGTAGCTATCAGAGTTGCATTTGCTTTTTCAATAGATGGCAAAGAATCTAACTTAACAAAATGAGTTACAACATAAGAACATCGTATTTCAACCCATTTTAGTTAATAAATGTTATTGGAGGAGAGACCCAAATGTGCCCGATATGATATGATGTGCTAGCTAGAACTCTCTCTATAAGCTTGATAAAGTTCTAGTCAAGAAAGTAAATTCTATTGGAACTGATTTCACCTTGAAGTTCAAGAGAATTGCCAGTTTATCCATCTAAATATATAGATTCTATGCAAAAGAAGATAGGTGGGAAAACACTATAGAGAAAGCATAAAAAGCTTCAAATGATCCTGAAGGAGAAAGACTAGAAACCATACCGCTTCCATCAGCTGCCTAACTTCAGATTCAGAAATCTTGGTACCAAGTTTGGGTAGACCAGCTTTTAGTTCTTCAAAAGTAATTGTCCCACTGTTATCAGTGTCCATAGATCTGAACATTTCTTTTAAACCCATAATTTCTTCCTCTGACAGGTTTTCTGCGATTACCTGAGCAAGAATGCAATATAACAGTGATGTCAAGTGGTTTATCAGAGGCTAATTATATTGGAATGAATGCATCCAAATAGATAATGTAGCAACCTAGATGCAATCAATCACCTTCAAGGCTACTTTCTTGAGCTTGTTCATGGCCCTGAACTGTTTCATTCTAGTTAAAACTGTGATGTCAAGTGGTTTATCAGAGGCTTCCCCATCTTCTCTGATCCATGGATGATCTACAATTATATAGTTAATTGCCAAACTGAGTTAACTGAAATATCAAAGAATAGGGGAAAAACAAATACTAGGAAGTTACATAGCAGGAATTCATTTTGTCATCAACATAGTTATATGATTTCATTCTTAGTTTTTGATTTCCAATTAAATATGACTCCAGAACATCTTGCAAATTAGACAGGGAGATCTTATATAGGAGTAATACTGGAAATGCTCATGAACAGCATACTGCACACAGATTGGAGAAACTTTAGAATTTAAAGCCGCCAAGTTCTCTAAAAAGATATGGCAATTATATTAGTTATCAATAAAAAATCTAACCTGTGAATTCGAATAATTTCTGCTGAGAAACCAACACAGAAATGTTTCTTGGGATCAGAACTCTAAATAGATTTTGCTAAATATAATCGATGTGATACTGTCATCATCTTTATATGTAATGATAATAAATTAAAATTTCCTGAAAATAACTAATGGAAGAAAAAGGAAATGCAGTAGCAGTCAATGCACCAAAAGTAATTCTCCAAATTACATAAAACAGAAAAGCTGCATTCAGCCAGTGCTGATGTGTAATTTATGTCGATGCACATGGAGTTAAAAGCTTTATGCCTTGAAGCTGGACTTGTAAGTATGCTTAAAATTTTAATACTTACTCAGGATTTGACCTGCAGTGAGCCGTTCATTCGGATCTTGCCTTAGCATCTTCTTGACTAGTTCCTTTGCACCACTAGATATAGAAGGCCAAGGATCAGATGAGAAATCAATATGCCCACGTAAAACAGCATCAAATATGCCCTGTTCATTCTCTGTGAAAATGGGAAAAAAAGAAGAACTTCTTGATCCAGATTTCCTTAAGTTACAATAGGTACATCTAAAATTGTTTGTGAATATAATGTACGGACCTGCCCAAAAAGGAGGAACACCAGAGAGAAGAATGTATAGTATCACTCCAGCACTCCAAATATCAGCCTCTGGTCCATAATTCTGCCGCAATACTTCAGGAGCTACATAATATGCACTCCCAACAAGATCTTTGAATACTTCTCCTGCAACAGCCAGATTGCTGTTAGCACAGTTAGAACCCTCAAAAGCTCGTAAG
This sequence comes from Phoenix dactylifera, assembly GCF_009389715.1. Lineage (NCBI taxonomy): Eukaryota > Viridiplantae > Streptophyta > Magnoliopsida > Arecales > Arecaceae > Phoenix > Phoenix dactylifera. Next base: position 1,092,381 of record NC_052402.1, read on the forward strand.
TTCAATGTAGCCAGGTGGAAAATAGTTGACATATGTCACAATAATAGAAATGCTCTCCCATGCATTTACCTCAATGCTTCACAACTTCAAGTTTATATAATGGAAAAAATGAAAATTTATGAGCATAAGGAATAGAATACTAGAAAGAAAATAATCCTTCAGTCTTGAAAATTTTAAAGGTTTTGAACATCTTAGTTCTTAAAAACAGCATGTGCAGTCACTTGAAATGTCCAGAAAACCTTTATGGCACTCAAAAAGTACCCAACACTTATAACTAGGAGGCTCCTACATGACTCTCCCAAACAAATGTCAATTGTTGGATACTTTTTGCTGATGTCAGCCGGACAAGTCAAAGTGCAGTGTCCAGCTATTTCATGTCATGTCCTGTCCAAGTGTCCAAAACTGTCAACACTCCTAGATAAGGTTTTAAGTCCCGGCAGGACAGAGGATGTCCCGGTTGTCCTGTCCTGTTTCTGTGAGAAAATGGGACCAGGCCTTCGAAACTCATCTATATGGGGAAAGAAGAGGAAAAAAAGGAAAGATAGAAAGGAAGAAAAGATGAAGAAAAGGAAAAGTGAAAGGAAAGAAAAAGAAAAAGAAAAGAAAGAAAGGAAGGGAGAAGAAAATGAATGAATGAAAGAAGAAGGAAGGACGGACAGAGAAAGATGAAGAAAAAGGAAAGAAAGAAGCAAAAGAAGGGATAAGAAAAAGAAAGAAGAAGAAAAAGGAAAGAAAGAAAGGTAAGGAAAAAGGGAGGAAAGAAGAAAGAAAGGTAAGAAAGAAAGAAAAAGAAAGGAAAGGAAAGGAAAGAAGAAGGGGAGAGAGACAGAGGATTTCTTACGAGACTCTCGACTGGGACTATCGCCAAAACGAGGCAGGACAGTGGGGCATCCCATTCCATGGAGAAATAGGGACACCTCCGTCCAACGGGATTTAAAACCTTGCTTCCAAACATCTTAAAGAGGAAGTGTTCGGATATAGCTAATGCTCAACACAATTTTCTAATAAGAATTATTTTTCTTTGGATAATGACAAAGCGACCTTTGAATGCAAGCTTTATCATCAACATTTGGGAACTTTCTACAAGTTTTTAACATCAGCTTTCTAAAAACTAGTGTCACATTCCTAGTTGATACAATATTACCTTGGATGCAAAAGGAGCCTATCAGGAAATAGATACCGAGTAGAAAGGAAAATTAACTTCACTAGCTACACGACTTAAGCTCACACAACCATGGATTAATGCCTGGAGATTCCGATAGACTAGGTAGGAATCTACAAAAATTGGGAGAAATGCATTTACTTACAAAGCACAAACTATATTTCTGGACAGCAAATTTGAAATGCAATCCATGGATTATGAAATCTTTTATTCAGCTCTCTCTTTGAGTAACAAGATTTTTGGACAAGACCTTGATACAACAATGAAGAACTAGATGCCAAGCAGATCTCACCATCAGATCTCAGAACAGAAGGATCATAAGTTTTCTTGCCCTCAAAGTGATTGAGATTAATATTTGATAAGCAAAAAATGAAGCTCAAAGTGAAACAAACATCATTCCTGCTTTAAATACCAAAAATTAGCATCTCTCACCTTATGTATTTCAGGTTCATGTTTGATTTTCTGATGTGATGGTTGCTTGACATTTGATCTTTCTCCCTCAACTAGACTCTAACATCAGCCATTGCTGATAAGTTGAAAATTTAATTCCATGCTCTTTCCAACAGTACAGGCCTCAGATTGCAATTATCTAAGAAACGTTAACCTTATTTTTCTTCTTCTTCCCATAGTTATAAGGACTGAAGAAGTGGCTTCTGACATGCTCAAATACCTCCTGCGAGCTTTGCCTCAAGTTCAAAAACAGAACCTAAAAGACTTTATATTCAACCATAGGCACATGAAAAAGAAAATAATAATCCGTTGGTGACTATTTATCTAAATCTGCTATCTGACAAGCTTTCTCCATTCCACAACTGAAAGCAATGATAACTTGCTCTATTCGAGTTTTTGGGTTGAATGTGGAACTTCTTGCAATGAAAACACCGTGCATATCCTAAAGTTAAAAATAATTTCATCCATTGTTATTGGCCTTCCAGCAATGGTGCTCTCTGATGTATGCTATTTGCCGAAGGAAAAGAATTACTGCCTTGAACATGTTATCCATTATGTTAAAAAAAGACTGCATTTTTATCAACTTGTGGTTAATCCAACTTGTAATTTGTCCCGCATTAACCAATCTTATCTAGTGCTCAAAGAACTGGTTCACCTCCTGTTTTTTTTCCCGCCCAAAAAAAAGAGAGAAAACTTGAGGAGTACATTGAAAGAGGTAATATCCAATTTATGGAAAACAAACTTAAATATTTCGTCAAAAAAAAAGAAAGATAAACTTAAGTAGAAAGGTGATTGAAATCACACTGACTGCCTTGATCTTGGTACCGATCATGCTCAAAAGTCAAAAAGACTACATTTTTTTATCAATCTGCGATTAAATCTAAGCATTAATTATTGCTTATTTTGTAATTTATAAATAGAATCCATATGCTCTCGTGCTTTTCCAACTCATAAGCAGATTAAAGAAGGCATCTTTACCGGACTTAAAGAAGACGGAGAGCCCGAAATCGGTGGCCTTGAGCGGCGAATCCTCCCCCTTGTTCAAGAACAAGAAGTTCTCCGGCTTAAGATCCCGATGCATCACCCCCATGGAGTGGCAGATGTGGACGACGGTCACGATCTCGCGGCAGAGCGCGGCGGCTGCTCGCTCCGAGTAGTGCCCCTTGGCGATGATCCTGTCAAAGAGCTCCCCGCCCTCGCAGAGCTCCATCACCAAATTCACGGAGTGCCGGTCCTCGTACGCCGCCTTGAGCTCGACGATGTTCCGGTGGCCAGTGAGGTGGTGCATGATCTGGACCTCCCGCCGGACGTCCTCGATGTCGTCGCGGTGGATCAACTTCCTCGTGGCGATGGACTTGCAGGCAAGGCGCTCGCCGGTCTCCTTGCGAGTCACCAGGTAGGTGACGCCGAACTGGCCGCGGCCGAGCTCGCGGCCAAAGGTGTAGAAAGCCCGGACGTCCTCCATGGGGCGGCCAAGGACGCGACCGACCTTGGGAGTGAGAGGGCGGGGGATGGACGCTGCCGGGCGGGGCCAGACGGGTTTAGGCCCGTCGCCGCCGGCGGAGGCGGCGGTATGGTGGGTTCGGGGAGGGGGAGTGGTAGGGGGAGGGCGGTCGGATCCGCCGCGGCCGGAGTCATCGGGGCGGTTGGAGGAGAAGGGCCGGGAGCCGCGGTTTCCCATCCGGTCGTCTTCGGGGGTCGGTTTCCGGGGTGGTGGTGTGAAGATCTCTGGGAGACTTTCAGGACACGGAAGTCAGCGCAGCAGTGTCGAGGAGAGGGGCGAGAAAACGGCGAGGAAAGGGTAGTGGAGGCTCCCTTTTCATTAGGTTACCCGCCTCGCGCGAGCCGAGGTATCGCGTCTTAATGACAGCGGTCCGATCGATTGCCTTGTTCCACGTGCCATGTGGATGGAGTTCCTGCGGTCGGAGTGCCTGCGATGTGGCCGCGACTGTTCTGGCCAAGTAGGTCTTTATTGTTGTGGTTCACGGTGGCCTGGTTCCTATTTTGGGGAGCTACCATGTGCTCGCACCCAATAGAATCAGCAAATAAAAGATCTCCTAATGCAACAGGCATCTCACCCTCCCCAACTCACAGGATACCTCCTGAGTGGTTCGCTATATATGCGCCATCTAGTCTGCTGCCCTGTTAGTCTCACGATATACATGCATAGCCTGAAATGTAATGCCCTCCCTCACCATCAACCACATATCACAGAGCAGAGGATAAACATCTCCATCTCTGCTCATGCCTCGTCGGACCCAGCCGATCATTGTGGTCGAATCACCCTCCAGGAAGATGGAGGTCGTCTGAAGCACATGCTACTATGTTGTTTGGCGAGCGAGCTTTCAGGGAAGCAGAGCTTTTTTTATAAAAAATATTTATTATTTTAAAAATATTTAAAAATTTTAATATATATTTAATAAATAAATTTTAAAAAAATTAGTACAATGGCCATAAAAAATATTACATAATATAGTAAAATATAATATATATTAATATATAAATATATGATATAATATAAAATTATTATAATATAATATAATAACATAATTTGATATTATATAATATAATATTGTATTTATAATATAATACAATATTTTGATATAAAAGATTATCATTATTATGATTATATATTAATATTTTATTAATGTAATATTTTTAGAGATTAATTTTTGAAAAAAATATAAAGAGACACTAAGTGTAATTATATAATTTTATTATGGGTATCTTGGTCTTAAAAAAAATTATAAATCTAAAATAGTTTCTCAGCGCGCTAAAATAGCTTTTCAATTTTTTCACTAAATACTATTATATTGTCCAAAATATTTTTAGACAGTCAAAAAAATATTTTCTAGTCCATCAAAAACACTGCCTCGTTAAAATCCGGTTGCTCCCTCATGTCAACTTTGGACCCATGCGCAATAAAATCGCATTAACTGGTTCCATTCACAAGAATCGAACTACATTATTTAAAAGGCCTCGTTCGAGGGTGAACTTTAATGTTGTTCGGGCCTTAGGGCCGTTGGAAATTTTGTACGTATGTTCGGACCAAGCCCAGCCCATTAGAATCCCCGATGGGCTTTTGGAGTGCCAGAGTGGAAGTTGGATCTCATCTACCGTTGTTTAATGGGAATCACTGGTACTTTATCGAGCTAGATGGCGGTGATCCAAGCAAACTCTTGCATGTTTGTGAAACTAATGTCATTCGCTATGTTAGCTGGTCTAAAACTGCAATGCCACTGGACAATATGCCTATCAGCATATTACCTACTTCATCTGCACCATTCTTTTTTCTCTCAAATATTTACACTATTCTTTTCATAAAAACCTAATGATTCTCATTATAAAAAATAAAAAAAACTATGATTATTATCTGTAGAGTGTATCGTTGCAACTTCATTGGAAAGCTCACAAATCCATGATCTGGCTTCAAATTTCTTACAATTCTGATATGTCTGCAGGTTGGATGAGCTGAACTTAGATGACAAGAATGTTTCCTTTTCGTTTATATTCCACAATAACAAGGAAAAATGGAAGGGTCGTGAGTTCCTTTATTTTATTCTTCTCTGTTTCAGCAGAGCTGGTCCTTCACCTTCTGTCCCTCGCTGTGAAACTAAAGAGCGGGCCTTGTCATATGGTAGGCTCAGGCTGACGCCACTCGGACTTACTTGACAATGGAGAACTTGCTCCCATTTTCTTAAACCATAAAAAAAAAGAAAAAGAAAAAAAAAACTTGTTATATCCCAATGCTTACCTGCTGGTTGTTTAACCTCCGATCCTAATGTCTCTCATCCCATTTTGGAGGATCCGAGGAGGAGGATGATCACAACGTTGAGCTTCTTTGAGGCTATTCATGTTTATACGTAAGTTTTTTTTTATGACTAATCACTTCAGGGCAATCTCTTGGGAGTTAGCCTAGTCAGCCCCACCTGAGCTTTTTGGTATTCTTCGTATGGATGCTAATGGTTGAATTATTCCCCCCACTCCTAAAAGAAATTAAAAAAAAAGGAGGATCACAAGGTCTATTGGAGCTTCAACACCTGCTTCAATCATTGCTGAGATGTTTTACATTAGAGACATGCAATATTTGTATCCAAGGGAGGTTATATGTGAGAACATTCCTTTTATTTTTTTAAAAAAATATGTATAGAACTGGTTTGGGGACCTTGCTCATTAAGGGAATTGATATTCATTGTAATTAATTTGAGATATTAACTATAGTATATATCCATCTGCTAGAGAAAATCTTAATACATCCCAACAATCTTATGCATCTAAAGGATTATGAAAACAACTAACCTATTCACAACTCTATTGCTGCATTAGCTGTTTTATTTCATGGACTACTAAGTGAAGCAAAACATAATACCTCATTATGTCCCGGAGAAAAGTGATAGCTGCCGAGAAATTTAAATCTGGATTTGTCCCTTTCTACAATTTTGAACATTGATAAGTTGAGATAGCCACAGTCTACTAATTTTTAAGTTTGAAACACCAATTGCCTTCTTTTTTTTTTATGAAAAAAATCAATAGGGAGTTGACAAATATTTTTTGATGTACAGATTTTCTAATTAACAAGATTAGTAAATTAATAAATCAGGGAGCTAAAAAAATTATCTACGAGATTATTTAGAATTTATTTAAGTTTAGTAAGATTATGGGCCTCCTTGATCGTGCTCCACGTTTTCTGATCTTTCCCGCTACATGGCATCTGAAGCCGGCAAGTGTATTGCCGTCTTTCTATAATGATTGGCATCAAGGATTTTCGCTATGAAATGATGAAACCGCCCAAGCCTTCTCCCATGCCCTCCCTGACACCGCTCAAGACCTTGACGTCGCCATTCCCGCCCTTCTCTCTTCCTTGCCTAAAGCATCCAAGAACCGGAGAATGGCGTGAAATTGTATTCCATTAACCGTTCCACCGCTCCCCCCGGCGGATATATGGCTATAAAACCCTAGCAACCGCTTCCCTCTCCCCATGCTCGTGCTCCTCCCCTACCTCTCCATTCTTGTCAAAAGCCCTAAAATCTCGACCCTCCCCTTCCTCGCGGCCAGCGCTCGCGCTCGCCTACCTCCTCTAGCCTTCGCCTCGCTCTCTCCAATGGCGCCGCCGCCCAAGGTGGTCGCGGAGTACGCGAAGTCCGGCCGCTCTTCTTGCAAGAACTGCGGGAAGGCCATCGCCGCGGGTTCTCTGAGGGTAGGCTCGTCGAGCAAGGACCCTCGGGGGTTTGACCTCAAGAAATGGTATCATTTGGATTGCTTTCCGACTCGGGATCATCCGCTTGCTGCCGCGGAGGAGATACTGGGGTTTTCTTCTTTGAAGGTTTGAGCGATCCCTGTTCCTTTCTTGACTGGCTAAAGAAAGACTTATTTCTTGATGTCCATGTAGTTTTTCTACAATATTTTGTTTATGATTATTTCCTGGGGAGTTCAGAGTTTTGATCAGGATGCATTAAGGAAGCTAGAGGCTTTTCAGCAAAAAAAAAGGAAGCTAGAGGCTGCGGCATCATCCGAACAAACTGTTAATGAGGTTTGAATTTTTCTTTTCTATTTTAAGTGTTACTCCTTTCATTGTATTTTCTGAATGAAAGAAATATTTGGGTATGCTTAGATCTTGTTGAGTCGTGATAATTCTAGTCTCTTCAATCGTGAAGCTTTGTTTTTCAAGCGAGAATAAAACTGGTCTGATGAAAGAAGTCGGTCTCTTGCACCTGTCTGATTAACAGCAGCAGAGACCTATTATTTGTTTAATTGTTAAGTTTAAAGAAAGGAGGATCTGTACCAACGGATCAGAGTAAAGATCATAGGAGAAGGCACATGGTGCCGCTTAGTGATTTCAACAAAAAAAAGTATGGATTGTTATGAGGAGGTCTTTTTGTACAACAATTTCCAAAAGCCATGGAAGAGAATTTCGTTCTTGAAAATTGAAAAAAAATCAAAATATTGGTGGTCATCATTTGGTTTGATGATGAATCCAGTTGCAGTATCCATGGGTTCTATCATGTCTGAAGTGGCCATCTTCTCCATGTCAAATGTTAGATATTGTGGCCCAACTTATATCTTGTACCCTGTTTTTCTCTCCAATTCAACTGGAGAAAACAAAGATGTTACTCCATGGATGTAGGTATATTGCTGAACCACGTAAGTGGTTGTCTTCTTGCACAGTCTTTTTCTATTGTTGCTTTTGTACAGCATTGAAAGTGTCAGTAGCATGGTAAAGTGGAGACTGATAGAAGCATAGAGAAGTCTCTGAAGGTTTGGCTTGTTGTTGATTAAATTCATGTGATATATTTGGCTAATTTAGCTTAATTTTATTGTTTCTTTATTTTAGATTGGTAAAACAGATGGGGATGCAGCCGAAGAGTTTGAGGAAAAGGGTTCAAAGCAACAAAAGGTTGACATACTTTCCTGTTGAAATAGAATAACTAGTCAGATGCTGTTTTGGTCTTGATGTTGTTGCTGCTATCCTTTCCTTTTTTAGCTCTCAAACACAGATGAAGGTGGGGATGAAGAGTCCACTGAAAAGAATTCTTCAGTGGTCCCCCATAAAGTAGTTGCGGAGTATGCCAAATCCAACCGATCTTCATGCAAAAACTGCAGGAAGGCAATAGCTGCAGGTTCTCTGAGGCTGGGCTCTTTAAGAAAAAACCCTCGAGGCTTTGACCTCGTGAAATGGTATCACATAGACTGCTTTCCGACTCAGTCCCACCTGCATATTGCTGCGGAGGAGATAACTGGGTTTTCTTCTTTAAAGGTCGGGCAATCCCTCTCTCGTTATTGATTGATTTAAAATTACTTTTCTTTGATATCCATGTAATTTTGTTATGCTATACTTTTCTTACGATATATGTGCTGGAGGGCTCAGAATTGTGACCAAGATGCATTAAGGAAGCTAGAGGCTGCTGCATCATCCAGCCAGACTGCCATGGAGGTATGATTTCTGTTGTTTTCTACTTCTAATTTTCACCATCTCCTTGTATTACATAGAATATGTTGGTATTCGTCAATTTCACTAAAAAATAAAAAATCTGATATCTTTGATTGTGAAGCATCACCTTCTGAGGAAAATGAAAACTGTTTTTACTGTTAAGAACATCTTTTAGATTAATAGCAACGGGGACCTCCTATAGAGATGGAAAGGAGGATCTTTACCAACAGATCAGAGAAAACAAAGTAGGAGAAGGTACATGATGTGCCTTATAGATGATTTTCCATAAAAACATGTGGGCTTTTATGTTTGAAGAAACAAAAGGAGGCCTTCTTGTACATTAATGTATTTGATAGCCTTGTTCTCTTACGTGCCATAGTGAAGATGAATTTTTTCTTTGATTTTAAAGAAATAAAATAAAAAATGTTTCTTTCCATCTCAGATTAATGCCTTAGTTAGGTCATCCTATTTATTGGTCGTATCATGTCGCGAAGGTGTCATGAATTTGGGTAAATATCTGTGTCGGTGTTTAGGGAATATAGCTTGTAACTTCTAGCTCATACCTGGTTATCCTTTCTGATTTAACTCAATTTTGACAGAGCTCTTGCCCCATGGATGTAGGCATACAGCTGAACTATGCAAACTCTTATATTCTTGTGCTTCAGTTATTTGTCATTTTATTTCTATGATATGTTTATGATTTTGTTGTCTTCTACTAGCATTTTTAGATTACAGTGTCATGAGTCTGGTGACATGGAGAGCAGAAGCATGGTGAAGTCTACCACCGCAAGCTGCCCATTAAAGTATGTGCTATATAATGCTAATTTAACTTATTTCTGTTGTTTCCTTTATTTTAGGTTAGTAAAAGAGATGGCAGTGCAATTGAAGAGTTAGAGGAAGAGGATTTGAAGAAACCAGAGGTCAGCATGTTCTACTGTTGAACTAGAATATAGCTAGATGGTGCTTATACGGTCTTTGATTTTTTTTTTTTTTTGCTGTCATCCACTTATCCTTTTTCTTATAGGCTTGTAGTACAGGTCAAGCTGGGCATAATGAAATTATAGAAAAGTGTTTAGAGGAGCCAAAGTTACACATTCTTATGTCTTTAACTGGATTAGTAAGATAACTTATATTTTCAGATGTCAACTTAAGTAAATATATTATTGCATACAGATTGCTTTGTTGGGTGGATGAGTGTATGCATGTGCGAGACATGGGGCTTATATATAATAATTGTTTGTCAAAGTGTTATATGTATTACCTCTTTCTTGTCTTTTTTCTTCTTATGATATTGTGAACCGTTAAAAGTTATATACAAGGGAACAACTACTCGACTAATAGAAACTCATAATTTGTTAAGGAATACATGATAATAAAAATCATAGCAGAAATGGTACAACCATTAAAAAAAGGCAAGCAACTGTTATCAGTACAAGTTCTTCCTCTTCTTCTTCTTTGTAATAAAAAGGATATTAGAGATTTGGCTTGTCCACATATAAAACTGAGTTTATTTATAAATCTAGGTCTAGCACACAATGGCCCTTCATTGGTTGGATAGGTTGGTCATAAATGACTGGCCTTTACAGCCACCTGGTGAGTATTAATTATATTCTTGCTATTCCTGTAGCTTTGACATTGCACATACCTTTTATTTTCATGTTACTGATGTAAACAAATCTTTTTTTGAGTTATTACTGATGTAAACAAATCATTTCATCCATATGTTTTTTGTCAGTTGCCTGTAGATGGCAAAAGGGATGACTTCAAGATGGCCTTTTCTGCATCTGATATCAAAGATCAATACAAGGTGTTCCCCCCTTTCTTTAAGCATACTAGTAATGCATATGCATCTCTTTTACTTGAAATATTATAGGAAGATAACTTGTTATTGTTTGTATGCATGCATTTTCTAACTATAATGATTTTTTTTTTGACAACTTTTCCTTTGATGCATCAATCTGCCTGGTGATTTATGTTTTGTTTTTTGGTCCAGGATGCCACCCTTTCACCAAAATGGAAGACCTTCAAGACGCTCATTTTTCGTGAGCGAGTAAGATTATTTTAAAGTTAAGGATTATCATTGTTAATGTGATTTCATTTTGTCATCAACCAGCTTGCTAATTGTTTGACCATGTATAATGTATGAGGTTCAAGAAGTACATTTAATCAACTTTTGTAATAAACATTGCCACAAAAACTAAGGTACGAATGTTTGGATGGGTCAGAAAAGACAGGAAGATGTAAAATACCTAGATAAGATTTGTGAGGAGGGATTTGGAAAAGATTGCACTATCAGGAAGAAAAACAAAGAGAGACCTGTGAACAACCGATGGTTGATACAAGGATGTTGGTTATGGATGCATCATCAGAGGCAACCCTTAGAATATCATTGTTTACCTCATTGTGATGCAGAATTGATTATGGATATGTTATATCTGTTTGGATAGAGGACTAGAGGTTGTAGTTTACTATAAAACAATATCGAATATACAACTATACTAACTATTGAAACTAGATGGTATACACACGAGAGTGTCTCATGGGGGGAAGTTGGGTGGATCTCTCTATTCCACAAGGGAAAGTTGTGCAGACAGGTACGTTGATATTGTAATTTGCAGATGAATGTGTTCTCTTATGAAAGAAAAGTTGGTTTGGGTGGATAATTGTTTTCATGTATAAAAATAGTGAAGATGAATGGCTGTGATTATCATGTTAAAATAGCGGAAAGATGGATGATTTAATCTTGTGAAAGTGAGTGAGTTGGGTTTGGGTGGATGGTTATCTCATGTATGGGTGTTTGATAATTCCTCATTTGATAGTGCGGTCACATCATTTAAGCTTATATATATGTTTATATATTACACAATCACTTTTCTTTGTGATTTGTGATTGGTTATGATATACTGGCCACAGAAAATTATTTTATAAATGTGGGGATCACGGTACGCTATACCATACCGAATCGGGCGGTACGGGGTGTGCCATACTGTACTGATATCGAACTGGTATGCGGTACAAGAGGCGTACTGATACTCGGTATGCTGAACCGGCTCTCGTACTGAGCGTATCGATATAATAACAGGGTGGCACCGGTACGGGAACTTGTACCAAGATGACGTACCTTGGTGGGATCATATATCTCATTTTATACATTTGTATACATCTTAGGAGTATTTAGATGTCTTGACTTCCAAAGGAGATCATGAGGACCAGATCTGCTTTCACTTGGAATAAATTTAAGAAAAAAATCTCTCTTCTAGCTCTTGGAATCATATTCATTTACTCTGCCAGTTGTGTGGAAGATTTATCATTTTATTCTCTCTGTTTATTCAATAGGTGCTCGTAAAAGTTGGCATTATGTACTATGCCTGTCCATTGAAATTTTATTATTCTACTACCAGACCATATGTATAGGCAATCTGGTACTGTACAGCAAGAGGCAATTTAGTCTTGATAGATGATAATAACATGGCGTCTGACCATCTTGAACATCTTGGACATGGAAGGTAATTAGATTTGGTGAAAGAATGGTTGATACATGTTAAGCTAAATATGATGCACCCATAAGAGAAGGTATCATTCCTTAAGTGGCCAGTTATTGGTGATCCAACACTCGGTTAAGGGAAGACAAGCATGATATGTGTTTTCATGCTTCTTATGTCTTGGAATATACATGTGCTTTTTTATATACTTATGATGGACAGATGGGTGATTTCGTTTCTTTTTATCTTGTAGATGCCTATTCAGGAATTTCCGTCTTGATACTCGTTGTGTCCATATACTGTTGATAAATTCTGTATCATTTAGTTGTTCAACGCCTCGACATTTTTTGTTCTCTTTCTTTGTTTGTTTTCTGTAGGGGATACCAGTTCAATAAATAGTCAATTTAAAATCCTGGTGGATTAGTAACTCTATTATCCAATACTTTATAAACGAATAACCTCTATTGTGTAATTATCTTTTGAGGTTCGAAGTTGATCTCATGGAAATAACTGATAATCTATAATATGCAACAACTAATAAACTCTTCTGACTTCCAAGGATGATGTCAGGTAACACAATTCCAATTTCTGCATGTTCATGTTTTAATTTAGATGGCATAATTATCATACATTTCTTATATGAACGTTGATCTTTATCTATTTTAACTTTACAATTAGATATCTAACAGTATCCTGTCCTATAGTTATATCTTACCTGAGCTAACTTTGTCAAATCTCATCAACTATGTACATTAATTAATTGGCTAAAATATAAAATTTAGTTTTTTTTCAGATAATTATTAGTTTTAGTTAGAACTGTGAATGACTTGTATTTTATTTTCTATAGATCATAAATAGTATACATTCTCATTTCAATGCTAGAATTTCTTTATCAATATCATGTTACTTCACAATGAATCACAATTTTTGTGGGTTGAATTATTCCATCATATATATATATATATATATTCAGATTAACTTGTTTTTATGATGCTTGTTTTTGATACTCATTACTGCCTTAGTTATGGCCTTCTATTAAAAGTAATTTCAAATTATTTTTCAGCAATAGATGTTATCAATTGATTTTCCTTAATTGTTTTTCATCCTTCCACTGAAACTAATAGCCTGGGATTTTTAACAAGATATAATATCATTTGTGTTTTTGGTTCCTGTATGTGACTAGGAAGAAGGTCTTCATGATTCTGAAAAAATTGCTGCATTTGATTTCGATGGATGTCTTGTGAATACATCTGTGAAACGGTATGATGTTTAACTTAAGAATTGATGTTTGAGCTGATGGTCTGTTGATTTGTTATTGTCATAATTGCATTAGCATTTTACAAATATATTGAAGCCTTTGCATTGAACACAAATGTGATAATGTTGTAGTGTTGTATTTCCATGTTTTCAGAATTTACCAAGTGAATTCAGAAATATTAGATTAGGGCCTCTGTTTTTCTATAGAATTTGGCAATGTTTATGACTTGAACTTGCTTATTTGAGTCCTAGGTACAAGGTAAAGTCTTATCTTTCTTTGGGAGCATTGAAGTTAATGCACCTTCATTTCTTTTCTTTTCCCTCTTTTTTTTTTCCCTGAGAAGACATGCTAACACACCTTCAACAGAGCTGCAAAAGTAGTCATTCTTATGCATGGCTTGCCATTCATAGATTCCAACTTAAACCAAATCTTAACAGAGTTTTGATGTTGTTCACTTTGCATTGCCGTTTATATCCACTAATGATCCATGCTTAAATTATCTTCCATTTCCTTTGTGAATAAAGATATGAAGACATCTTCAAACTCAACCAAAGGAAACATCCTTGAGCTCTTCTAGTGTCTTAATCCAAGAGGAAATCATCGTCTCAATTCCAACATTTAGGGCTTGTTTGGATATTCCTACAGGATTGGGCTAAAAATCATGCAGGAATTGGGCCTGTTGGCCTATCTAATCTAGCTTTCATTTTCTAAGAACCTGTCCAAACCCAGTCCAGATTTAGCCTTTAGGCTGCAGGAAGAAAAAAAAAGACTTATGGAGGTCTTTTTTTCTTCCCATGGGATTTGGGTTGGGTGGAGTTTTAGTTGTACAAGGCTATGCTTAAATGGATGGCCTACTCCACGAATTCTAAGGGATTTTCAGCCCAATCTTGTAGGAAAAGCCAAACAGACCCTTAATATTAAGAATAGCATATATCTATTTTTGAAATACTCAAATTCATCTATTCCTCTCACTATCCATAGATGGACCGGTAAGCAAAGTTTCCATGCTAAATGCTGAAAAATAATGAAAGGTCTGAAGTCTCAAGGTAAAAATTGTTTGAAAAATATGTTTTTAGCCTTTTTGAGTGGTCCTTCAAAATTTGCTTTTGAATTTGCAATGTAAGAAGTGATGGACTGTTATTTATTTCCAGGAACAGAAACAACTAGAGAGAATTCCTCCATTAAAAATGATTGCTTGAGAAATTCAAATTTGGTTACAGTCCATTTGAAGGTGTGCTCTTGCAGTGGTGCAAAAAAGTTTCAGTCCTCCATTCTGAGCACTTCCCTTTGAACCTTATTGGGAGAATTTAATTAGAAAGGATTAGGCACATTTGTGCTAGTTTATCAACTCCCCTAATAAGATGGAGAATATCCTCAAGTGTCTCAAGAAAAATCATTTTGCAAATCTCTACTTAACTCATGGTGAAATAGGTATCTAGAATAGTCATATTTTGACATTGATCTTCTGCTGTTCATCTATTCATTTTGTTCTGAATGCATATATTTGACAAATCAGTTTAGGCTGAGGAAAAAGTAGAATTGCTTGTTTTACTTCGTTTCTTGGGTTTAAGTGGATAAGCTAAACTGAGGAAAAAGTAGAATTGCTTGTTTTACTTCGTTTCTTGGGTTTAAGTGGATAAGGTTGAAGGAAGCTATCATAAGTTTGTCAGGATGACGTGTGCATCTGGTTTTCTGAGAGCTTAACCATATTGCAACCAGCATTATTGCCATATTTTCTCATAAGTTTTCTCCTAATGCATGTATTTTTTAGTAAGTATAAAATCAGATGACTGCGTGACTGGTACATCTTGTTGATACTGGTCTGTATTGAAAATATACAGGCATCTGAATAGAAGCCATATATTTGAAAGAAAATGACAGCTAACTTAACACCGTTTATGGCATATATTACTTGTCTCTCGTTATGAAAGCAGTGTATCCTCATTTTAGTGACTCATGGAAAACATGAGAATGGTTTAAAACTAGATGTGGAGGAGATACTAATTGACTATTAAAATCTGATTGTAATCAATTTTGTATGCTACAATCCTTGATAATTCTCTGATGCAGCCAGATTTTGTGATCTAAAGATTTAACCATAGATTAAGAATTTAGACCTAACATTGCCTAAGGTGCAGAATTGGTCCAGATGCTTGGTCTCTGATGTATCCATCGGTTCCTGAGAAGCTGCAAGGACTGTATAACACTGGCTACAAGCTGGTTGGTATATAATGTTCATGTTGCTCCATAAAGTATTCACATTCTTTTTGCAAAAAAAGAAAATATTCGTGTTTCAGCCACCTGTAAATTTCTGAGAGGCAAGCACTCAGGGTGCCTTGATTTTGGGAACCTGCTTGTGGTTTATGTGTTCTTTATCCATCCTTTTCTATTAAGATTTTGAAAAGAAGGTGTCTTATTGACATATATTCTTCATCATTAGGTTATCTTTACTAATGAATCAAACATTGAGCGCTGGAAGAACAAACGACAACAAGCTGTGGATTCCAAAATAGGGAGACTTGACAACTTTATCAAGCATGTTAAAGTCCCAATTCAGGTACACTGGATAATTTTTTTCTTGGAATTCTTGTTTTTCCCATAATATATCCTTGACCTCTATTTTTATGTTTAGTTTAAATTCAAAGTTTTGCAAATTTTTTTGTTACCTCATAAATCATCTCTCCCTCTCCCTCTCTCTCTCTCTCTCTCTCTCTCTCTCACGCATCTATACTGCTGCTGAAATCTTTAGCATACTTGAACTTCATTTCTGTGCAGGTTTTTATAGCTTGCGGGCTAGGGACAAGCAAGGATCGAACTGAAGATCCCTTTCGCAAACCAAAACCTGGAATGTGGAGGCTAATGGAAGAACACTTCAACTCTGGCATTGCGATTGACATGGATCAGTTATTCTTCTCTCCTATCATTCAACACAACATAATTCGTTAATCTGGAACTATTCTTTTCTTAATTTTCTTTGGAGGTCATGTGCAATCTGATAATACAGGGAGTTAGAATTGTAGTTTTGCTTACTCTTCTTGGGCGGTTCTGTTTATGTTAGCTCTTTGGCCACAACTTGTGCCAATAGTTGGATTCAGTATTTTATATCAAAGCTTGCTCATTTTGCATTTTCATCTGAACTCACCTCAGAGGGCTTCTCCATGGTCCCATGCTGTAAACTTCTTATCCGTTAAGATAGATATCTGTGCCAGCTATGTAGCCTTTTAGGTTTTATGTGAGGCCTCCCTTACAGAAAGTTTCAGATCTTGTTTAGCTTTAATTTTGATAGCTGGCTGTGAAAGATTCTCGAACTTTAATGGATCACACCTTGATGGTATGATCCATTAAGCCAACCACATTTGCATGGCTAGCCCTTCATTGAAAGTTTGCAAACTGCAATTATTGGCCACTCTAAAACAGACAGTCATTTCACACTCTTAACCCAACAAAAGCACCATAAATTGAACTGACGTACATATAATACTATCTAAAATGACTAAATGCTTCAATTGAAAGAAAATTGTAGTAACAATATATTATGTTTTATAAGAGCTTTCAGGATTCATATTTTCCATCGTCATTTATGAATAATTCCTTCAGCTGTTTGGTTGTACATGTATAAGATGAAAAGAATATTTTACTAGTGCCTTTCTTTATCTGCAGATCCTTCTATGTCGGTGATGCAGCTGGGAGGGTCAATGATCACAGTGATGCTGATATTAAATTTGCCCAGGTAAAATAAGAGTTCTTTTCCTTTTATTTTAATTTCAAATATTCTGGTTCCATTGTTGTTGCCTTACTAAATCTGTTTGCTTATCTGATGAACTCTAGCAAGCTGAATTTTTCAGATTAAATGGCCAAGTTAAAATGCAATTAACTCCATGAGTTATAGGCAACTGAATAACATTAAATAGCTAAGTTAGTATATGCCTTATCAGTATTTGATACTAAGTAACAGAATAAGATTTAAAATGGCTTCTAATGAAGCAAACAAATGTTCAGTCAGCATTGACAATGATTTAAACGCTACATACAAACACACACTTGTCTGTGTCTAGATTCTTATCTCCAATAGGATTATCAACTAAATTATCCATGTTGTCCTCATCCAGTTCCTCATTCACCTTGAGTACTAAAGTTTTCAAGAATACTTGAAAAAAATAAGTTAATATATTCTTCACCAACAAAATTGTGTAGGGAGCTTTAGTGTTTCGAATTCCAGTTTCTCTCACTTTTTAGAAAGGAGAAAAGATGCATTTTTTCCTCTAGCATCTTGTGATCGCAAATCTTTACATCATTGCATATGCGTGAACATTCGAGACACCCTTCTTTGATCCCAAACTTATGATCGAATTCCAGTTTCTCTCACTTTTAAGAAAGGGTAAAAGATGCAGTTTTTCCTCTAGCATCTAGTGATCGCATATCTTTACATCATTGCATATGCGTAAACATACGAGACACCCTTCTTTGATCCCAAACTTACGACAAGTAGAAACTTGTATAAACATTCTTGCATTGGGTATTTTATTGAGGCTAATGTTTCAGATCCAGATACCTTATTGATTCATGTCAAAGTTAAAAAGCTTGGTTGGTTAAAACCATGCATTAACCAAATCTTGATCATTTTTTCTTGAAAGAAAATTAAAAGCATCAAAAAGAAAAAGAAAAAAATAGCAGGCTGCTTATCTTAAATTCTTAATTTTGTCTGTATTGGATGAAGCTGTTAGTCATTTTGGTCAAACTATCTCAATTTGCTTAAAATGTCCCAAACACATCTGAGGCTGTAAAACCTCTATCAGCATCATATTTTGTATCGTCTTTCTAAACATCCTAAAGCCAATGTTTGCAAAACACTAAACTGAGTATCAAAGTGCCCAGTGAAGGTCTATCAAGCTGAGAAAGTGGCCCCAAGATTGTCATTCCATGTTAAACAAATAATTATTTGTCGTTCTCTATGTTACACCCAAGACAAGTGAAGGCCCCAAAGATTTTCGTTGGATTGCACATTTGGAATTTATTTCATGTAGGCATCCTTTCATAAGGGGAGGAATGATGTTAAGGAAAGAAAAGTGGAGAGTTTTACTTCATCTGTGTTCCAAATATTTCAAAGACTCCTAAACTGTGTTTGGTTCTTAAGGCTGAGGTGTATGAAGAATAGATTTTATATTTAGAAAAGAACAGCTAAAAGGAATTAGAATCCCTTGTACAGAATATGAAGAATACACACCTATGCTCTATGAGGAGGGCTTCAACAGACCTGTGTCCTACGAGCCTGAGGGAGTCGGAAATGCATCCAAAGTGCTGTGCCCCTCCTCAATCCATGAGGAATCCTCACATATATCTGACAATCTACCGCCATGACAAATATCAAGCTTCTTGAGTCCCTCGATATCATGCCATGGACATGCTGTGCCACACCTATCCGTTGCTCCCTGCAATACCCCAGCAAGACATCCATTGGATGGTGACCCTGGGGGTTCCAAAGTATCGAGGAGCATTGCATCTTTTGACACATGCAAGATCCTCCGCCGCACCATGTTACACCCATCACTACAAGAAAATACATATTCCGCGACTAAGATTCGAGTCGCCGAATAACCATATTTGGTCGCCGAAACCTTTTCGCGACTAAAATACTCTTCGTCGCCGAACCCTAGTCACTGAAAGGTTTTGGCGACCAATATTGTGTGGTCACCTAAGGTACACCAACAACGACCAACGTTTGGTTGCCGAAGCAACTTTTCAGCGACCAAATTTGTTGTCGCTAATTCCCACGCCGACCAAATAGTTGGTCGTGGAATGTTTGTCTTCCGCTACCAAAAATATGGTCACTGAATGTCTATCTTCCCCCACCAATAGTTTGGTCGTAGAATGTATTGGAATGCATTGGCAACAAACATTTTTTGGTGGCAGAAAGTATTAACCTGTATTTAATTAATAATTCAAATTATAAGCTTAATATTTATTTTTGAGCTCGTTCCAAATCCTGTACAACCAACACAGCCTATCCATTATGCATATTGCACAATACATTTGCTCATCCAAATAGAAGTATACACAATGTTGGAGAATCCATAATCATTCATTATAAATATCATTCATACACAAAGTCAAGCAAACCTATTAACCATTCATCAAAATGTTTCATCCATACCATATATTAAGGTGATAATCATCACCAAACACATCAAAATGTAAATTAAAAATTCCAAAATATCTGATCTTGCAATTCATCCAAACAACCATCATGTAGATAAAAATATGAATAAACAAAAAACTGATTTCTGCTTGTAAACAACTCCACCATGATCATCTGAACAAAAGCTATCCATGTACCAAAAACTAGATTCACATGCTCATAACTCCACCATGTATCTGAGAAAGCAAAAAAGAATACACAATCAATAACCACATGTGAAAAATAATAAACTAAAATTCAAGTATAAGTTCACAATGATATTTCGCTTAACTTGGTCCAAATCTCTAAATAACCTACGTAATATAAATGAGAATACATACCAACGAGTATTTGTGCCACCAGTTGAATACATGGCCCCATCATGATGGATAGACGACTTATGCGTTTGAGTCTTTTCCTTTAAGAACTCTGTCACCAAACTTGTAAGATGTGCAATTTGCTTCTGTTCTTCCTCTCGCTCTCTCCTCTCCTGTTCCAATTGCCTCCGCAGCTCCTCACGCTCCATCTCACGCTCCATCTTCATCTCCTCCATCTCAGCTTTAAGTTTCTGTAACTCCCCAACATGGTCTTGTGACACACGACTAGGTGTGGAAGAAGATGAAGAGGGCTTCGGCCCATCCCCAAATCCAAGAATGTATCTCTTCCTTTTTCCAAGTGCCTGCCTAGACATCTCCTCTGATGTTAATTGCACACCGGATTGGGAAGATTCTTCTCGCAAGCTCAACATCTTTGACTGTCAATGCAAAGGTAACAACAGAATTAAATGTATATATAATCTTGCAAAAGCATAAAGTGATTTAAATTATTATTGAGATTTTAGATACCTACATGTTTCACGGCGCAAATAGGATCAATCCACTCTTTGTTCTTCTTGGTATGAGTTTTCTTATAGAATTCTGGAAATTTAAGGTTTTCAGAACCATTAAACTCCGGCTGCAAAGTGTAATTTAGATTAGCATATAGCCACTATATAATAAAAAAACTAGAATAACTGTCAGATCTACTTGCATAAATGATTCCAAAAATATACATGCAGCAAACTAGAATAAAAAATCTACTTGCAGCAAATTATCTGTTTTACAATAGCCAAAACTATCCCATAGACTGTTTCACAGGCAATTCACTAAAAATATAGCCAGTACATACTCAAAAATATATTACCTGTATAGTCATTGTTGCAACAAATGACCGAGATCCTGAACAATGATTGTACTCAAGCTTTTTCCTATTCTTTTTGCCAGCTTTTGATCTCACCTTCAAAAAAAATACAAATTAAAAATCAAAAGAAAACATTATGATCAAATATTTTACTTATAAACTCTGAAGCACTAAATATGTAAGTTACCTTGTGTTCTTTACTTTTCCACACATCGTCAATTAAGTGGCGCCAATCCTCTTGAGTCACATGTTCGTATGGATGACTATAAGGATCTACATGTAAGACGTTCTTAACATGCTTGTAATGCAATTTCATATTGTGCCTCCAATTTCTGTGAATATTGTAGCATTTTCTATGGACAGCTTGCTGAGCTACTAGATTGCCATAATAATCATCCGAGATTTTGAACTTGTCCTAAAAACATAAGTAAAATCATTATGTAGTATGATCAATGCAACTATTACAAGTATGTAAAAAAATATTATGCAATAAATAATTACAAGGACAGATTGTATGATAGCAGATTGAGTAGCCTCGTCTACATGCCGCCACGTCGGTATGCCCTTAATTGGACACATTCTCCTAATATACACCCCCAACAGACTGGCTACCTTTGGGGCATTAATACCACATAAAGCATTCCACTCATCAAGTACTGGAACAGAAAGCTTTTCTCCGCCATTCTGGGCAATGAGCTTATCAATTCCTTTCCCAACTGTCTTACCCCGCACGCGCTTCGATGATGAACCTGCTAAAATAGTTAAATACCTTAGGCCATAAGACAAACCTGCTAATGATAGATAAAGAGAACGCAAAAAAAAACACAAAATCACTGAAATGCCATCATTTTACCAAGAGTATATTAGCAATAACAAGATTCAGAAAGATAAGTTTTCTCACCCACGCTGTTGGCAATAATAGGTGGACTTGAAAGCTCGTGGGTTTGCTGGGTAGAAAAGGTGGGGAGCAGAGTAGGTTGGGCAGCCATCACGGGCACAAGTTCAGCATCTCCAGAAGAATTCAGTTCTTCATTATCAGATGGCAGATACTCTTCATTATCATTGCCATTGCTAATCTTGTTCGGTCCTTCATTACCATTCTGATTTGAACCAAACAATGCCTTGGACATACCCGGTATGCCAAGAGCTTCTAATCTCATTGAGTTCATTTCAATCCTTTTTTGCCTTTGCCTTTCGTATCCCGTCAGCTTCTGGGACAAGCACCCAGGCTTCACAAATTTTTTACCTACTTTGTGCATCTTTCAAAATAAAAACCAGATAGATACAATATTACATTCAGCCATAAAAAAATATGGAGTAAAAAGTACATCACACTCTCCATAAAAAATAGAAGCATGTAAGATAAAAATGGATGATTTTCATTAACATATAAAATAGAAGCATGTAAGATAAAAATGGATGATTTTCATTAACATATAAAATAGAAGCATGTAAGATAAAAATGGATGATTTTCATTACCATATAAAACAGAAGCATGTAAGATAAAAATGTTCAACTTTGCTATGGATAGATCATTAGAGAAATATATCATAGCTCTAAATCTACGAGTGTATCACTGTCACTATCAATGTCTTCTTCTTCATCGCTAGGGTCCTCCATTACTTCATCAACACTCCCCCCGGCTTGATCTCGCCCACGGCACTGCAAAATGACCTCCTCTTGAATAATTTCAGCATCAATATCATATCTGCGCAAATCCATTGTGGTTGGCTCTTCAATGAAAATTGGTTCAACGTCATTGGTTTCATCTTGTTGGAATGCATGATTGAGAACAATGGTTTCTTCAACATCATTGGGTTCTAAATCACTCATCTGTGGCACATCCCATATACCTCGATGCTTGAATCTTTGGACAACTTTCCAATTGCCACGTCTCTCTGCAGTGTCATTAATATAGAATACTTGCTGCACTTGACTCGGTAGTACAAAAGAATCATCTTTGTACCACCGACTTCTTGTATCAATGCTAGTGCAATGCGCATCAATGCAGAAAGTTTTTTTACTTCCAGTGTTGAACCATTCGCATTGGAACAAAACGACTTGTTGTCCGAACATATATGTTAATTCCCAAACTTTGCACAAGTAACCGTAGAAGTCAATCGGTTGCCCTTCGTGGTCCCCTTCAACAACTAACCCACTATTTTGGCTTTTACGGTGGTTGTCACGTTCGATGGTATGGAATCGGACACCGTTACAAAAGCACCCTGAATATATGTTGACTATCGGACGAGGACCGTTGGCCAATGACCATAATTCATCAGTAGCTTCCCGTGATCGCTGGTTTCGAAGTTGAGTCATCTATAACAAAAAAGTGACATAATATGTTACTTCACTTTCAAATGCAAGGATAACGGTCGTACATGTTAATTAATTTTGCTTACGCGATCTTTGAACCACTTGGGAAATTCTTTACGTTGTCTGTTTGTGATGTCAACTTCACTCTCACCTTGTATGTAGTTCTTGTGTTCCCTATTCGACATTCCGTAACGTATAAGTAACATATAAGTCTAAAACAACTAAATATACAATAGCTGAACCTTAATAAGCAAGTTAAAAAAACATACTCTCGATATTGATCCACTTCTGAACTATTGTATAAGACAAACCATTCAGCCATCTCGAGTTCATTGACCGGCACATCAGGTCCCCTTCGGATTAACCCAAATGGTCGGGCACTTTGAGTAAAGACTGTTAACCCCGTGCCACGATCACCACCGTCATCATTCCTTTCTTCTCTGTTAAACACTGTTTCGATTCCATTGAGGTACATTGAGCAAAATGTTGTACTCTCTTTAGAAATATAAGCCTCAGCGATAGAACCTTCTGGAAACTTAATCGATTTTAAAAAATCACAAAACCCTTGTCTCTCTTGCAGGGACAATGTGTACAATGCTGGAGGCTTCTCATAAGATCCGTTCGCCCGCTTTTTTAGGTGTAACTCCTTCCGTATACCCATATCTGCCAAATCCATGCGTGCTTTTTCTGTATCCTTGCATTTCCCATCTACGCCCAGTAATATCCCAACAATATTTTCTGCAATGTTCTTTTCTATGTGCATGACATCCAAGTTGTGACGCAGATTGAGTGTTTTCCAATAAGGGAGATCAAACAAAATGCTTTTCTTGGCCCAAATCGTGTCAGCATCTTTGCCCCTTTTTCTTTTCTTATTAATGCTTGGATGCTTGCCCAACGGCTTGTATGTCCCTGAATTAATTTGCTCCAAGATCTCTTCTCCCGTGAACTCTCGTGGCCTTGACCTGTCCTCACTTTTACCATTAAAGAGCTTGCTCTTTCGCCATGTGTGGTTCTCAGGCAAGAAACGCCTCGCACCCATATAGCCAATCTTACTCCTCAAACGTTCTGATGAAGCATCTTCGTTACAAATGGGACAAGCCAAATAACCTTTTGTTGGCCATCCAGACATGTTACCATATGCAGGAAAGTCATTAATGGTCCACATGAGAGCAGCACGCATTCTAAATGTACTTCCACTAGAGGCATCATAAGTTTGGACGCCATCCTTCCAAAGCTCTTTCAACTCATCAATTAATGGCCTCAAGTAAACATCTATTTCTTTACCGGGAGCCGTTTTTCCGGGAATAAGCAATGACAACATACAAAATTGCTCTTTCATACACTTCCAAGGTGGAAGATTATAAGGCATCACGATAACAGGCCACATACTGTACGATGTGCTCATATTTCCAAAAGGATTGAAACCATCGGTGGCTAGCCCTAACCTCACATTCCGCGGATCCTTGGAAAACTCAGGATGTTGCCGATCAAAGTTCTTCCATTCCTCCCCATCAGCCGGATGTCTTAATGTTTCGTCATCCACTCACTTCTCCTTGTGCCATCTCATATCTACAGCTATTTTCGGAGACAAAAATAAGCGCTTCAATCTCGGTGTCAGGGGAAAGTACCGCAAAATTTTATGAGGAATCTTCTTACCGTTACCATCATTCAGCTTATATCTAGGCTCATCACATATAGGGCATTTCTCCAGGTTCGCATTCTCCTTCCAAAAAAGAACACAATCATATTTGCATGCATGAATTAGCACATATCCCAAACCCAAATCTCGTAAAAATTTCTTGACTTCATAAAGGGTCCATGGAACAGACTTATCACACTCCGGTAGAATTTCCTTGTATACCTTCATGTTCATGTCAAAAGAGGAATTGCTCCACTGGTTGTACACCTTAATATGAAGCATCTTAATAACGAATGATAATACTGTAAAAGTTTTGCAACCAGGATAAACGGGTCGTTGAGCATCATCAAACAACTTATCAAAATTCTGTGCATCCTCCCTCCCCAAGTTATTAGGCAATTCGTCAATATCGTCATTCATGAAAGCGCCCATGTAAACAGCTTCCAGCATATTAGACAATTCGTCCCTATCATCGGTGCCATCCCCAGCCATTCTATCCTCAACACCTCCACCATTGTCACAGTTAGCATCATTTGAAACACAAGATTGATGCACGTGAACAGATTCTCCATGTTGCACCCAAGTCTTGTAAGAAGGCGAGATTCCTTTCAACATCAAATGAATCTTGACAACTTGAATGCTTTGTTTTTTGTCATTCATGCACTCGACACAAGGACACCAAATATCATTTGCTGAGCCTAAATTTGCCACCGCAAATTCAATAAAGGACTTCACCCCTTCTCTATACTCTTTACTCTTCATTCTATTTTTTATTGTCATCCAACTCTTGTCCATTTTGACTGACCTACAAAGTACTTCATCAAGTTAGATTGATTAGTTTATAGATTTATTTTTGTATCCTGCAAAAAAAAGTTGCAGCAAAAAACCAGGGGCGGCCCAATACATTTGGGGGCCTAAGACAAATTCAGTGAATGAGGCCTTTTCTTTTTTTATTATTATAATAATAATAAATTTTAATAAGTATAAAATAGTTAAAAAAATGATATGAAAATAGATAGCTGTCAAGTATACTATTTCAACAAAGATGCATGAATCTAACAATGATAGACAAGAAGCCTCTTCAGTTTAATATAATCCTTAAATAGAAGCATGGAAAAATAATTAATTTAAAAGAAGTCCCATCCCACCATCTCCCATCTCCCATCTCCCATCTCCCATCTCTCATCTCTCCTTCGATACCCAAGCTACCTCACAGCACGGCAACCATTCAACCCAAACAGAAAGGAGTAGAAACAATTAAAAGAATCTCCACCCTCTAAGAAGTCCATCTCTAATCCCCATCTTTCTTCCCGATGGCCCAGCTGGATAAGGAGTAACGTGAGGGAAGGAAAACCAAGACCAAAACCAAAATAGTGATGGTCCCCACCCTCTAAGAATCTCCACCCTCTAAGAAATCCATCTCTAATCCCCCTACTTTCTTCCCGATGGTCCATCTCTAATCCCCCTATCTTTCTTCTCTCCACCCAAAACAAAACTACTCCACCCAAATCCCTCTGACCGGAAGCCCTGCGGTGGCTGCGGCGGCGAAGGAGGCGAAGCCCTCCCGCCTCACCTCCAAATCTCCTGACAACTCAGCCCCGACGACCCCCACCACTCCGCGGTGGCAGCGGCGGCGGCGAAGGAGGAGAAGCCCTCCCGCTTCGCCTCCAAACCTCCCGACGACCCGGCCCCAACGACCCCCACCTCTCCGTGGTGGCTGCGGCGGCGGCGAAGGAGGAGAAGCCCTCCCGCTTCGCCTCCAAACCTCCCGACGACCCGGCCCCGACGACCCCCACCTCTCCGCGGTGGCTGCGGCGGCGGCCAAGGAGGAGAAGCCCTCCTGGGTTTCTTCTTCTCCCGCCTCGCCTCCAAATCTCCCGACAACCCCCGACGACCACCACCTCTCCCTCTTCCTCTCCCTCTCCCTCCCGGCCTCTGTTAAATCAAATAACAGAGGACCCCCGGCCACCTCTCCCTCTCCCTCTCCCTCTCCCTCCCGGCCTCTGCTAATTAAATCAAATAAGGGAGGACACATACCTTGGACGCCGACGGCGAAGAGCTGAGCGAACGGGCGAACGGGCGAAGGCGATGGGTGAAGGTGACGGGTGAAGGCAAAAAGATAAAGCAGAAATTACCCCAAAAAAAAAAGTTAAAGTAGAGAAATAGGAAATTAGGGTTTGTTTGGTTTCTCAAACCCCCTACATACATACTTTTCTCGACTAAATTTTTTTTAGTCGCTGGAGGTGAACCTTTAGGGGCCAAAATTTAGTCGCCAAAAATTTCCGTGACCAAATATACATTTAGTCGGTGTAGGATAATTATTCTGTAACTAACAAGAATATTGGTCGCAGATAGCCTTATTTTCCGCGACCACACTTTAGTCGCCAAACGTTTTACCTCCACCCCGCCAACTTGGTTTTGATTTTCCGCGACCAAATATACATTTAGTCGGTGTAGGACAGTCATTCAGTAACTAACAAGAATATTGGTCGCAGATAGCCTTATTTTCCGCGACCAAACTTTAGTCGCCAAACGTTTTACCTCCACCCCGCCAACTTGGTTTTGATTTTCCGCGACCAAATATACATTTAGTCGGTGTAGGACAGTCATTCAGTAACTAACAAGGATGTTGGTCGCAGATAACCTTATTTGCAGCGACCACTATTCATTTAGTCGCCGAAAGTGGTCTCTGAAAGTGTATTTTCTTGTAGTGCATGCCGGCGCCCCCTGCAAAGAGGTTGCAGTCGTGACCGTGACAATGCGCCCCCACAATTACTAACATTCTCGTCGACACCCAACAAGCACTACTGCATGTCGGTTGCCACAACTAAAACTCCACTGCATACTTTGCAATCACAATTCCTCAAGCCAGAGCCTTACGGCCGTGGTGTCCTTGATCTTCTCTCCACCATTGAGATTCCATCATCCATACCACATTGACTCTTCCACGGAACTCCAAACTGCTCCATATTTTGACTTTGGCCTCTATTGTTGTCTCTTCACTGCAATCCTTTGACCCAAAACTACACTTCTTCCGTGTTCCAAATATTCTATGGAACTGTCGGGGAGCGGGTAAGCCCTCCTTCCGGCCGGCTTTCCGCAGGTTAGTGAGTCTGCATGACTCAGATGTTTGTGTTCTGCTTGAGACCCGATTGTCAGGATCTAGTTTGGAACAGGCTAGGCGTGCCATTCCGCGATCATGGGGGACATATGCGGTGGACTCTCGGGGCCTCTCAGGGGGCATCATTGTGTTATGGAGGTTAGGGGGAGTTGACATTGATGTCTTCCACAAGTGCAACCAACATGTCATCTTAGTGATTTCTGAGGGGGCCGGGCCTTCTTGGGTCCTTTTAGCCACATATGCCAGTACAGACTATCGGGAGAAGAGAGTCTTGTGAGAGGAGGCCACCAATCTCATTCAGCTTGGGCACCCAGTGATGATGGCAGGGGATTTTAATTGCATTGACAGCCCGGAGGACAAGAGAGGGGGTAAGGTCTTCACCAACAACATTGAGATCAGAGAGCTTCAGGACTTTATACAGTCCAACGGGCCGGCTGACCTTGGCTTTACCGGCCCACGCTTCACTTGGTGCAACAACAGGTTGGCGATGGCACGTGTTTGGGAGCGGATTGACCGAGTGTACGCGACGACCGGATGGATTCAGAGATTCCCGGATTTCTTGGTGCGCCACCTGCCCAGGATTGCTTCTGACCATTGCCCGGTACTGGTGAGTACCTTTTATACTTTTCCAGTTCATTGTCCTTTCCGCTTTGAGAACGTATGGTTGTCTTATCCACGATCGTGGGAGGTTGTGAGAGAGGCTTGGCAGACGCCGATTAGGGGGGATGTGATGTACAGGATTACCTGGAAACTTGAGCTAACCAGACGCCGACTGCAAAGTTGGAATAAGGAGGAGGTGGGGAATATCTTCAGGAGGGTGGAGGAGACGGAGGCATCCATCACTAGGTTACAGGCACTTGAGGATAGAGGGGGTGGTCTTTCAGAGGAGGATCAGGGGGAGCTTAGGGGACTATTGGCTAGACACCACTCCCTTCTGAGGCAGCAGGAGGTGTTTTGGAGGCAGAAGTCCAGGGTCCAGTGGATTAGAGAGAGGGATCGGAATACCAGGTTTTTTCACCAGTCGACCATCATCAGGAGACAGCGGAACCGGATCGGCCGGATCAGGGACAGTAGTGGGCAGGTGTCTGAGGACCAGGAGATAGTCAGGAGGATCTTGGTGCAGTTTTTTCGCGACAGATGGACCGAGTCAGGAGGTACAGATGGAGGAGTATGTGGACCGGCACCAGGGAGGCATGTGTCAGTGGAGGAGAACGCAGCTTTGGTCAGTCCAGTATCCGGGGATGAGGTACAGGTGGCCCTTTAGTCTCTGGGCGAGGACAGAGCCCCGGGCCCAGATGGGTTCCCTCCTTTCTTCTTCAGGATGTACTGGCACATAGTCAGACATGAGGTGATTGCGGCGGTCCAGCAGTTTTTTGTGTTGGCAGCGATGCCCGTGGAGTGGAGGAGGACCTTCATCACATTGATTCCGAAGAGACAGGATCCTGTTGAGCCGAGCCACTACAGACCGATTAGCTTGTGCACCACCTTGTATAAGGTGGTGGCGAGGGTACTAGTCCAGAGGATGAGGGGCATTCAACCCAAACTCATTTGCCCTGAGCAGGGGGCGTTCGTTGGGGGGCGATCCATCTCCTATAACGTCCTCATTGCTCATGAGTTCATGGCTGACCTCCAGAAAGCGCCTAAGCGTAGGTGCTTAATGGGTATCAAACTCGATATGGAGCGGGCATATGACAGGATGAGATGGGAGTTTGTGCGACGATGTTTGGAGGAGTTTGGATTTCACCCACAGTGGGTCAGATGGGTGCTCGGATGTATACTGTCTTCGTCCTTTGCCTTACTGGTTAACGGCTCACCATCGCGTTTCTTCGAGTCGTCGGTCGGATTGAGACAGGGCTGCCCTTTGTCACCACTTTTGTTCATCTTATGTGCAGATTCTTTGTCCCGTGCACTTAGACAGACCGTCCATGAGCAGGAGTTGGAGGTCTATGGCCCGGCGGCCGGGACGACTAGGGTTTGTCATCTGTTATTCGTTGATGATTGTATACTGTTAGCTCGCGCGACGAGCAGATCAGCACGGGCCATTAGCAGGATATTGGGGGCATATTGTGGAGTGTCGCGTCAGCAGGTCAATCTGACCAAGTCTGCCATTTCTTTTAGCCCGAAGACTGACCATGGGGCGAAGCAGTCTATCATGAGCCTTCTAGGGATTGAAGAGCAGGAGGGGACCTTTACATATCTTGGGGTACCTATTACGGGACGTCGCCTACGCTGGAGGGAGTGTACATCTATGGAGCTGAGCATCATCCGCCGTTTGGAGAGTTGGCAGGCGGGTGCACTGTCGATGATGGGCCGAGTCATTTTGGTACAGTCAGTGTTGAGCTCCATCCCCACTTACTTGCTTTTCAATACCTTGGTCCCTCTTGCAGTGATTCGGGGATTGGAGAGGATGTTTCGCACCTTCATCTGGGGATGGCGGGGAGGTAGAGACGGCGTTCATCTGGTGGCATGGGAGCCTATTTGCCAGCCGACCAGCAGGGGAGGACTTGGTATTCATTCGTTGGTTGAGCGCAGGGAGTTACTAGCGACCAGGATGGCAGCCCGGTTTCTTCTAGAGCCTGAGGGCCTTTGGGGCTCACTGTTGAGGGCGAAGTACGGGGATCCTGCCCCCCACTACGTCCTACGTGCTGGCCGAGGACCTTTATTTGGAGAGAGATCTGCGCCCGCGCCCCGGGAGTGATGCCAGAGATCAGGTGGGAGGTTGGGGATGGGCGGACGATCAGTATTCTGGAGGACAGATGGCTGGCTGAGGTAGCATTGTAGGGTTGGCCCACCGAGATTGACCATGGCTGGATGGAGGGACGCAGAGTGTGTGCCTTATTTGCCCAGGGGGAGCGGAGGTGGGACGCGAGTCTTGTTCGGCAGGTATTCGAGGAGCACCTTGCTGAGCGCGTTCTGGCTCTGCCGATCCCAGAGGGGGAGGCAGTGGATAGGAGGGTATGGAGCAGGACAGGGAGGACGACTGTGAGAGTTCGGGACCTCTTGTCGATAGGTAGAGGGCCCTCAGCGTGATAGATGGACTGCGGCTGGATTTGGAGGATGCACATTCACCCCCGAGTGGCCTTGTTCCTGTGGAAGGTGGCTTGGGGGTGTTTACCTACTAGTGGGGTTTTGGTGAGGCGGGGAGTGAGGGTTCCTGCCGGATGTGGAGCTTGTCAGGCGACGGAGGAGACCATCTACCATGTTCTTTTTGAGTGCCCGAGAGCCAGTCAGATATGGAGATATGCTTCAGCTCAGCTTGACCAGAGGCAGATGTGGGCGTCCACTGAAGAGTTCTTACGACATTTGGAGGCCTCGATCCGAGGGTTTGTACGAGAGGAGAGGGGGACTCGTGATGCCTACCTTGCCTATCACTGCTGGCTGGAGAGGAATACACGGGTTTTCGACGGCGAGAGCCTCCATCCGAGAATGATGGCGGACCGAGCTCTACGGCATGCGGCGGAGATTACCAGCACTATTGAGGCTTCACCTACTGGGTTGGTCAGGGACATCTGGGGGCCCCATTCTGCTCTTGCAGCGTCCAGGACGATATTAGTATCCTGGGTGCCCCCACCCCCTGGCTTTCTTAAGGTGAACTTCGATGACAGCGTATCAGCGGACGGGAGCTGCGGAGGTGTGGGATTTATTATTAGGAATCATGACGCCAGACTTGTGGCGGCAGGTGGACGGAGGATTTTTGACTCATCAGTGGTGACCGCGGAGCTTCGGGCGGCCTGGGAGGGTGTCTCCTATGCGAGGCGGGTACTAGGTGCGGGTCGCATCCTTTTCAAAGGGGATTCGACCACGGTAATCAGGTGGATCCAGGAAGAGGGGTGCTCAGTTGAGGACCGGCCGCTGCTCCACGATATCCGCAGAGCTTTGGGGGAGGTTGTCTCCTACCAGGCCACGCACGTATATCGGGAGGCGAACGGTGCTGCAGATTGGGTTGCTTCCTTCGCGGCTTATCACTCGGGAGGCTTTTTTTGGATAGACCACGAGGCTGTGCCTACGCCTTTGCGCAGCATTTTGTTTTCTGATTTTGTTGGCCATCTTCACACTTGTCAGGTGCGAGTCGCCGATGTACCAAAAAAAAAAAAAAAAACTACATGGCACTCCTCAAACTCGTCCAAACTCTCAATTGCCCTAATTTGAGAGCGGCCATTGTGTCTTTCGACCTTTCGCAGTTTTTCAACCATCAACTTCAACTGAAAAGGCATTTCTAGAACTCTTCCAACACTTGACTGCTGATTGCCTTAATCTAACAACGGCCATTGCTTGTGCCAATGCATCCTCAGTCCTCTAACCTTCAAATTCCATAGAAAACTGAGGGGAGCGGCACTTTTTAGACTTATTATCAAGGCTTAAATCTTGACCCCTATGATCTAAGAGCGGCCAAACTTGAATATGCACCTTGCAAGACTTCGACTTGTGGCTAAAATCCACTTCCAGCAACACAAAAATGACACTTCTTGGAATGCATCCAAGCTTAACTCTTGACCATCTAGATCTAGGAGTGGCCCTCGACATGAGTTCTGACCTTTTCTGCACAGCACCATGCCTTCCATTCCTACGACACTGTCAATCCCAAGTATGAACGAGTCACCCCCATTTCTCCAGATCATCCAATACCAATGCAGATCCACAAATGCTACCAATGGGACCCTGATATCTGATCAAGGCCATTTCACAATTTGCTTAAGTCTCTCGACATAGCAGACTTCGCTCCAAGCTCCCAACAATCTACCTCTGCAGAACCACTGTTCATGCTATCTCTTCCAATACTCAATTTGACCTAACTGCCCTTTTGTCTTCACCTCGAGTCTATAGTGCCATCACAAAGCTAGTCCAATGGCCTGCCTCGCGTTTGAGACTCTGGTACCGCGACACCCTTTGTAGCTGACATTTGAGCCATATAGTGCCTCATTGCATCTCGAAACCAAATGCCTCAATTGATAGCATCTTTCTGCATCGCGGCCACCCTGGCCAATAGCCACCTTGGCCAACAAACTACGCATCCTTTGTGCTTCAACTCTTGTAAACTAACATCACATGCCCATGCAGCGAGCAAGCACCTTCAGCCAAATATCTGCCTCTAGTACCTCAGCCTTCCTATGCCTTCCCCCTGAGCCTAGTACTTATTGTCTTAAACTTTTCTTTAGAGTCAATTAGTATTTTATTCCTTACATCTGTGGAAGACCATTTGTAATGTGTTGTTACTGTATTAATTGGGATTATTCAATTTCTTGCCTTCAGTTCCAAGCTCAATGACTTGGTATTCCAGAAGGATGTAAAATTGCAGTCTATCAGCATCCTTGACATGTGACTGACGGAATTTTTTTTTGATGATAATGGCCTGTTGCTCCTGGTGTGTATGTCAAGATGCAACATGAGTTATCAAAGTCCCTGCACCCCTGATTGTTTGGTTCTCCTGTGTTCTGTGCTTCTCTTTTCCTTTTGGGAGAAATTATTTGCATTGTTTTATTGTGATGAGATAATGCATCCGATATTTGTGTTACATGCTCCTGACACTTAATTCCTTTATTTCTGGGTTTATTTAATTTCAGGCAGTGGGGTTGAAATTTCATGTCCCTGAGGAGTTCTTTGGCACTTAACGCTCATCATCCCACACTTATAGTTCTCGCTTTCATTTCCAGTTTTGGTCTCCGTGTTCGGAGTAACATTTTGAGACTCTTGGAAAAAAGTAGTTTAACCTAACTGGAGATATTTTTTTGAGCTGATCAGCTTGCTCATCTCCATAGGTTTGTGCTGTTCATCTGCATATCTCATCTCAGCAAACTTGCTCATGATTTGTAATATGATGGTTAAAGTAACGAGGAAGAACTGAAAACTAGAGATATGTGATAACTGTTTCTGTGTTCAGAAATATTGTGGATCCATATTACTCCTATCAACTTTCAATAGAATCTTTTACCTGTAGATAAACAAGTGGTTAGGAAAGCTCGCCCTGCAGTACCCCCCCCCCCTCTCCTTCCGTTTCTTTACTGAAAAAAGTTGCCCCAAGTCTATACTAATGGGAATGGCAAGCTGCTTGGGCGCAAAAGGAACTGGACCTGCTGTGATTGGAGTGGACTGGATGATCCATATGACGGGGAAGGGAACTCCGGTGTGGTCAAATTAACTTACATGAAAATACTGATCCCACCTTTCTCTTCAGTTTTCACCACTTCAGTCTTGACAGGTACTAATCATACGTTTCTTTCAACCTTTAGTTAGCTAAGGGCTATTTTGGGGGGGGCTAACTTGTTATCTAAGTTTTTCTTTGTCCATCTTGTTGTCCTTTACCTACGAGTATACTGCCAAGTTAACACATTTGCATGGTTTGTTAAGTAATGCACATTAGGCCTTCACCGCTATCTTTCAGAAGCTGGAAACAGGTTCACATGTCGTTCACTTATTACGTTCAAGCCATCTCAGTCGTGGCTTCAGGTTCTTACTTTTCTTCACCTGTAGGTGAGATTGCTCCAATTTTGGTAAATCAGATCTAGCTGGTAGCTATGTACTTTGTCCCTTCAGCTATTACCGTGACCAGAAAAAGTATCTAATGGAGTTCGCTGTTCATTTTTTTCACTGGCCGTGGGACATTTGTTCGAGTCTGTCCCCTTCATTTTTCAACGACACCACGTTTTCTTTCTTTGGGACCATTCGGGTTTGAAGACAAACTCGAACTGTTGCTCCTGGGGCTGTTTCCGTCCTTTGGATCACAATGATCCCAACATCAATCAATTCTTCAGTAACTCATCCATCATCAATCACACTATTTCCTCATATTTTGGTGCTCGAGTTAAACATCTATCTGTTAGCCTCGCTCCATGTTGCATTGGCACGACACTGACGCCATCCATCATGGTGGCATTTGCTGATTGCAAAGCGCTCTTGAAGCACATCTGAACCAATCCGTTGTGTTTCATAATTTTTGAATTACTTCTCCACTCTTTACATACTGGCTATCACATTTAGACTGCCAGCTTCTTTTCTCTTCAAACCTTGAAAGGTCCGTTCTTTTCCAATCTTTAATTTACACCTGGGTAACCTGAGATGTCCAGGCTACCAAAAGAATTACCTCCCAACTCTTGCTTGTGCGGAGGCATTTTATGATCACGGAAGGCGGCCGAAGCATATTCTCAAATATTCCAAACAAAATCGCTTTCCACGTACCGCTCGCTCGCGGTGTGGGAAGGGAAAATACGACGACGTCGGGTAGGCCCTCGAATCGCAAAAAGATATACCATCCTGGGAAATTGAGACGGCACCAAGGTGGGCATTAGCGAGGGGCCCCACCTTGCTTCCCTATTGAGTGTGCGGTGCTCTTTTTAAGTTAGGTGTCGGTGGACGCTGCACCACCCTTTGCATGACTTGGAACAGCAATAACTTAAGATGAGGCATGCCTTAATGTACGTGAGTTTCGGATGTTTAATTATGTGCGCACGTGTAAGAGGATATACAAATATATGTGATATTTCTCTTTTCATATGACACGTATAGGGTCCATAAATTCCTAAAATCACTCTCTCTCTCTCTCTCTCTCTCTCTCTCTCTCTCTCTCTCTCTGACATTTATTCAGAGCACGAACAAAGATAGGGGCCATAGGGCCAACCGCGGCCAGAAGCTTAGCGTTAAATTTAGCAGAAAGATATATAAGTTTAACTGAAGGCATCTGACTTCAAAATGGTAGCTCAGAATTAAGATACATGATTGAGGTAATCTCGTTGCTGGAGTTTTGGAGCGTGGGGAGCGGGTTTTTTTTCCCGATCTTCTCATCCAGACTTGTATAGTTTTGTATGTTTCTCTATGAGGTCCAATTTTCGTTACCTTAATAAAATTTGATTAGACATCTCCATGCTCCCCTCAAATGAAAAAAAAAAAGGAACGAAAAGACATCTTCATGCCTACCTTTTCAATAGTAAAAATAAATGTCATGAAATGCAACTATTGCAAATCTGATCACAGTGTTGTGAGGTGCGCTTGGAGCGCATAGACTAAAGTATGATCATGGTGTTCTTGTGAGCACAACAGAAGGGACATTTATGCATCGTTGATATTGTGAGAGGCTTGAGATGCGACGCCATCTTTTAAAGATAGTTTGTCTGGACAACCAGAGCCTTTTGCTTGAAACATGGAGAGCCTGCGAGCTTTCATGGTCTTAGCTATTCATGTAGTGCCAGCTGCATCAATAAGTCCTCAATTATTTCAACTTTGGATGTGTACTTTCATAGCTTTGTAGTATGGTACTTTATTCGAAGTAGATCTACCACACCTGTCTAAGATTCAGAACAA
This sequence comes from Phoenix dactylifera, assembly GCF_009389715.1. NCBI lineage: Eukaryota > Viridiplantae > Streptophyta > Magnoliopsida > Arecales > Arecaceae > Phoenix > Phoenix dactylifera. The sequence goes on from NC_052402.1 coordinate 1,128,384, forward strand.
ACAACAACAAAAAAATAGCAGAAAAAAATATCAAAAAAAATTATAAAAAAGAAAAAAAAATATTTTATTAAAATAATGAGCTACATAAAAAAAACTCATAGAGCATCATGTTCATGTCTATTTTTGTTGTTTCACCAAATGAACAAAAGGATGCCATTCAAGCAGGCAATTATATTTCCTCAAAAAGAAAAGGTAGGTGATAGTGGAGATGCCTTCAGCTCCTGATTCCTAACTTGCGCGATACTTTTCTTTGTAAATCGTTAGCACTTAGCAGTGCAGTGGTTCGGCCACCAGGAATCACGCTTTAAAGAGGTGGCGGTCGTCATGGCGCTCGTCAACGGATCTCTGATAGCTGTAAATGAGAACAACTGATGAGTGATGAGAGACCATGGCAGTTATATGATTTAATAAGAGATTGCAAAACCCAACGTTGCAGGGCCAAGCCATGATCCCAACTCTGCCAAAACAGTAAAAGAAGAATAAAAAAAAAAACTAAGACATCCTTATAAAAAATTCAAACAAGACGTTAATAACGCCAATCTCCTACACCAATTCCCTGCCTTACTTTTTGTTTTTTACCCCTCCCTTCAACCAATTCCTCTGGGACCAACCCCTTTCCTTTCTGTCTTTTTTGGCTCGTCCAAACTACCGGTAACTTTAGAGACCTCTTTGGTCGTTGGTTCCCCGTTCGAGCAAATCGGCACACGTTCGGTTCGCCAGCCTCCTCTGACGGTGAGGTCTAGCTCCTTATCTACCAGAAATTTTTAGTTTCGTTTCAAGACTATGGTCATGTAACGTGGACAGTTGTGGTTTAAACCGGAATTGATGGTGGACCTAGACAACATCATCTCCTTGTGATACATGTACCGCAATGCATTTACACGTAGCATGGGCAATGGTGCCGAAGTTGATGTTAGCTTGGCCGCTCAAGTGGTAGGTAACGGGTCAATTCAGTCCCCCATGACATGGTCTCCCATACTTTCTGAACAAGCCCAATAATTATCCTCTGCCATATTGGAATTGACCGGTTATTGTCACCTTTTTATTCTCTAATCGAAAGCTACATTTGGGGATTTGGATATGTTGGTCCAAATCCACCGTAGTCCGGGCCTCCTTGTCGGACATCAATGAACACGAGTAATTGAGTCCAACTAAATCCACAGACTCTGGGCCAATTCCAATTCCATCAACCACGGACACGCTATTCCGGTTTGTTTTGTCCCGCCTTCGGGACGCTGATGTTGCCAAATCGGGTCACCTGGATATTCCCGTCGCGGTCCTCATTTTCTATTTGGGTCCCGGTTAGTTACGTCTTCAATTTTTTAATAGAGGACGGCACGTCGAGGGCCGAATTGAAAAGGATGGAGAAGAAGTCCGCACCAAGCGACATGGTGTTCTTTTTCTATCCGGCCATCAAGAGAGAGAACGTAGGGCGCGTGCAGGCGTGAAGCATTTATGAGAGAATGGCGCGATTGTGTCTTTTTCCAACGAGAACCCTAAAATTATTATGGCATGGCGAGGCAGAAGGTTGACTCATCCCACTTGGGGAGGATGATAAAAAAATTATATATTTTTTAAAATAATTTGCTTCGGATGATTTTTTTTTCTTCAAAAATAACAATTATTTTATTTAAGGATGTGTTTAATATATTAGCTGATTTAGCAGGTTAACAATATTTTGAAATTTTTATAGATAGAATTGGACTTATATTTGTTGGGGGGGGGGGGGGGGGGGGGGATGTAGTGGAAGACCGACAGGATGTAAAAAGAGATTTATATGATTTGTTTTAAAAGAAAATAGATATGAGAAAAAATATCGAAATAAAATTTTTAAAAATATTTGTATTAACCGGTTTAAATTAATAAATTCATATAGTTTTTTTTTATCAGAGAATGTGGGAGCATAATAACCTCTCTTATCTAATTTTTTGATGTCTTTGTCATGCTCTGATATTCTCTAGTAAAAAATTTAAATGACTAATAAGGCAATACACATTTTAGATTTAGATTTGATCGCACCGTTGACTATTTAAAAGGTTAAGATATTGGAGGGAGAATAGGCCATGCTAATAAACCTGCTAAGCTTTATTTTGTTGAAAGCAATATATTTTAAATGGATGCTCTGGACCATTATCATTGAGACCGCTGCTATGAGTTAAATAGGGCTGTTCCCTTTTTTTTAAAAAAGATTATATCAAAATTTTAAATAGGGCTGTTCCCTTAATTAAAAGAAAAGGGCATCAGGTACGGCTTATGATCAGCTTTGTTTATGATTAATTATTTCATGTGTACATTAAATACTGCATCTCTTTTTTGTACTTATCTCCATCGCGTCCTTAATTTTACCGGCTGACTGCTTCGACGGCTCTGATTGGCTGCACTTACATGTAATAATGCGAGTACATCTTTAATCTTCTACGGCGACGAGCAAAACCACCCACCGACCCCCAAGGGCATTTTGGGCAAACAAATATTACAGGGGTTGCCACAGGAACGTCGTCATTGGCTAGGTGAAAATATCCGGATCTTTGAGAATAGCAGGGTACATCCGAGGCAGGTTGCGAACAGGGTCATTCTTCATATGGAGGAGATCTCCTGCATCACCATGCCATCACCCTTTGGGATGACCGGAGAATCTGGGGTCCCTTCGCTCCTATAGCATCCAGAACCGTACAGGTCTCCTGGGAGCTCCCATTCTTTAATTTTCTCAAGATAAATTTTGACGGCAGTGTCGGTGAGGGAAAATGTACTGGAGGTGTTAGCTTCATCATTAGGGACTACGAGGCCAGACTGATTGCGATGGGAGGCCGGCGAATCTTCGACGCATCTGTGGTCTGTGTTAAGCTCAAAGTTGCATGAGAGGGAGTCATCTATGCGAGGCAGGTATTGGGAGCGAACCACATTATACTTAAGGGAGACTCGACCATGGTGATAGAGTGGATCCGAGCCGAAATCTCGATGTGAGTTCGAGTTTGCTGCTACGTAATTTTTGCAACCTTTTAGATGAGAATGACTTTTTGTGGGCCACACATGTCTACAGAGAGGCGAGCAGCGGCCGACTGGGTGGCCTCATTTGCAACCCATCACTCAGGAGGATTCATCTGGGGAAATCGTGCATCTATATCCCAGTCTGTGTTATTTGCTCATTTTTGATTTTGTTGGTTGTACCTATATCCCGGTACATATGAGGTGCCGTTATTAAAAAAGAAAAAGAAAAATTTCAATCCCCATGCGTTTCAGGAACGGAGAAACGGATCTCTCTCCAAGTGAAACGCCGGCCGTAAAGTCGAAGCGCCCGTTCCCTGGGCCGGACATTCCATGTCCCGATCCCAACAAAATGACCAAAATGGCCCTATATAGGGGCATTCCCGGAATACCACCAGATCTCATCCCGATATGGGTGGTTCTATATACACCCCCCCTATTGCTCAGGACACCCCCCAAAAATTAAAAAAAAATTAAATACTCTCTACACCCCCCCATTTGCTAAGGACACCCCTAAAAAATTAAAAATTCCTAAATTACCCCCACCCTCCCCACCCCCTCACCTAAATTGCTCTCTACACCCCCCAAACCCCCCCCACCCCGCTCTTCCCCTCCAAAACACCTCGCCAACGCCCAAAACCCCCCGTTCCCCCTTCTCCCTCTCGTCGCCGGCATTCTCCCGATCTCCGACCACCTCGCCGGCTTCTCCCGGAACCACCTCGCCGGCTTCTCCCGAAATTTTTTTTTTTCACGGTTCGTGCTCCGTTCGGCACTGGATCGCCGAACAAAAGGCTTCTGTTCGGCTGAATAGTGCCGGACAGAAGCCTTCTGTTCGGCACTGTGCAGCCGAACAGATCTGTTCGGTTGAGGGTTGCCGAATAGAAGGCTTCTGTTCGGCACTGTTCAGCCGAACAGAAGCCTTTTGTTCGGCGATCCAGTGCCGAACGGAGCACGAACCGTGAAAAAAAAATTCGGGAGAAGCCGGCGAGGTGGTTCCGGGAGAAGCCGGTGAGGTGGTCGGAGATCGGGAGAATGCCGGCGACGAGAGGGAGAAGGGGGAACGGGGGAGGAGGGGTTTAAGGGGGGTTTGAGGGGTGTTTTTTTTTTTTCTTTTCAAAACGAAACGGAGGAGGAGGAAGGGGGTGTATGAGAAAATTTCAAGGGCAATATGGTAATTACACTAAAGGTTAGTTTGGGTATTTTTTTTTGGTTTTTGGGGGGTGTCCTGAGCAATAGGGGGGGTGTATTTAGAACTACCCGATATGTAGGCCTACTTTACCGTCTCTCTGTCTAAAGATTTCTCTCCCCCCCCCCCCCCCCCCCCCCCCCTCTTCTCCTCTCCCTGTCTGTCCCGTAGCAGCTGTCACCTAAATCTTAATCACAGGCCAAGCAAACCCTTGATCGACGGTCCAAAGTACTCACGTACATCCGCTGTCACACGGTTCTTCCGCTGTCTCGCGTCGATCCTCCCTAGTCTCCAGTGTTCCCCGATCCCACCCCGGCTCTCTCTCTCTCGGTCGCTCGCTCGCTCGCTGTAGTCTTCTTTCTCTCTTACTCCACTCAAAGCCTTCTCTCCCTTCTTCAATGGCGGCCGCTGCGGCCGAACTTTGAAACCCTCGCTGCGAAGCGAGAAGGGATCAATAAATCGAACAAGACTCGTTCAATCGGAGCTAGCATGGTGGTAGTGGTGGTGGCCGCGTAGATGGGTTCGCTGGAGACGGGGGTTTTGCAGAAGAGGGCGCCGCTGCTCCGGTCGTCGCCCTCGGCCGGCGTGCGGTCCTTCTTCCACCGGCCGAGATCCAGGCTAGCTCGGTTCCTCCTCTTCGAGAAGGTCGACTACCTGCAATGGATTTGCACCATGGCCGCGTTCTTCTTTGTTGTCATTCTCTTCCAGGCGTTCTTGCCCGGTTCTGTGATGGAGAAATCGGGGGGTTTGGGTTTGAATATGGGTTCGGGGGAGGGGGATGGAGGGGTGCTGGAAAGGATCGATGAGTTGGATTTTGGGGAGGGGATCAGGTTCGTGCCGTCGAAGCTGCTGGAGAGGTTCGAGAAGGAGAGGAAGGAGGCGAATTTGTCATTGATGGCTTTGGGGAGGCCGGTAAAGCAGGTCGGGCTTCTAAAGCCGCGGCTGGCGATGGTGGGTCTTGGTTTTTGCGATGGTTCTTTCTTTGTGAGAGTTTTGTGTTGTTTGATGTGATTGGTGTGGGAACTTCGCTTGCAGGTGGTTCCGGATCTGTCGTCGGATGCCATGCAGTTGCAGATGGTCAGCATTGCTGCTGCTTTGAAGGAGATTGGCTATGATATTGAGGTATGTGTCGGAAAAAGATTTTCTGGGGTTCTATTGGGTGGTGCATAAGGAAATTATACCACGTTTGAAAGTTGAATATTTCTTTGGAATAGATAGTCTTTAGGACAATCAAGTTGGATGTAGTATATAATTTATTTTTATCATTTTAATTTTTGACATTTTAATAGCTTGGTTTAATTAACTCGATCTTTTCTTTTTGTTTTTCTTTTTAATTTGGTGGAAATACTTATTGCTCAAAGTGGTTTGCAGTGGAGTGATTGCTTATATCAAGATTATTCTTGCATGATGTTGCATCTTTTGTAAAGTGTAAGACACTGTTGGGAAGTTTTACCGGAGCAATTTTACTGAAACTTGAGGGGACCATGCAATGTTGTATCTGTCCTTTTCCTTCCTTATCATGAAGATCATTATGATCTATGCAACCATATTCTGAATGTTTAACATCCAATATTGAAAAAAACAACAGGAACTATCTTATCCTTTTCTACCGTTGTTAACTCATCAAAGTTGGCTTCAACTTGTAAGAAAAAAAGCACATGTTGCAATCCAAGTCCAGTTGGCTTGAGCATTTCTTGTAGTATTGTGTTGTTCAATGCTCTTTCTATGAAAAACACATGAAACAATTAGCTTTCACTAGGTGTTGTGAGTGTAGCAGTAATTCAGGCATGCCAAAACACCATGAGGGTAATATAGCTTACTTGATATAATCTTTGTACAAGGTGGCAGTATCAAAGATTGATAGAGTTTTTGCTTTTGGTGGAGTAAGAATATTCTCTTTCCATGGAAGATACAAAAAGCAATTATTTTTATTAGGTGCTACAAGTGGAGCAATAAATCCAGGGATGCGTGACACACTGAGGGAGGACATACTTCACCTAACTATTTTGTGGTGAAATGTGGCAATCTCTGAGATTGATAGGATTGTTGCTTTTGGTTGAGTAACAGTTGCACCTGGACTTGTCCATTCCATGAAGATGTGTCCTGCTGCACTGTATTGGGGAGGATTGTGAATCTTACAGTGACAAAACTTGCAAACTAAATTAGGCGATGGTGTGAGAAATATGGTGGACCGGGGCCCGACGATCATCTTGTTGAGAAAACAATGTTCTAAAAGAATTATTTGTTGTTGGAAACAATGTCTTTGAAGATGTTAGAGAAATAAATAAAAAATATAGAAGAGACCCATTCTTTAAACGACAAAGAGAGACAATTTTAGACCTCTTCAAGGGTTGAGAAGAACGGAGATAATTTTCATCCTAAGTTAGAACATGGGAAGTGACTCCAAAGGGGGGAGTTGATTAGGAGGGAAAATCCATAATTGTGTGGTTGATTGAAGGAGGAAGACATGCCAAATGCTTTCATAATTTGGCAATAACAATGCCCATGAATCAGTGACTGGCTCAAGGACAAAAATCAACAAAGAGATTTAGTTGATGGGTGTATTAATGGAGCAAGAGGAAAAATCATTTGCGACATTATCTGGCAGACTTTATCAGCACTAGAAGTAAGCAAAATATGATCCCCACCTTCCACATATTAGCATTGTCCCTAAAGAATATGCTGCTTATTTGATTCTGGTTTCGCTGAAATATCAGGATGTCAATTGGAAGAACTTTGAATAATTTCCTCAAGTAAAGCATCGTGGATGAGTATGGTGGTCTTGATCACAATCATTAGAATCTGCGAGCCTTTATAATTAGATCTATTCTTTCTTCAATGGGAACCAGACCTTGACCTTGTGTTGAAACAAAAGCTGATTGGCCTGGCATATTGATCTTAGGGTGCATGCACTCGACTTCTTGATGAAATAACATTTCAATTAAAGGATAAAGCTTCATGATGCTTTCAGAATCAAATGATTCATATTCATTTGGTGAATAGACTGCCTCACCAGATCAACATAATGTAACGCTCTCTGGATTGCTAAAAGTCGATCCACTACAAGCTTGATTTGTTCAACATGGTCAATATAACATGTTTCTTCATCGTTTGCATTAGGATCTTCGGATATTAGGAGGGGACTGCAAAATGGGACATTAATATATGCTTTAGTGTCAAAGACTTCCTCTGATGCTTGAAGATTCATGATTTTTGGCCACATTGGTTCCATCATAGTTGCATACAACCAGTTGAGAAGCTATGGATCTGTTTGCTGCCATATTTTAGCATGTTTGCAAGTTGAGTGTATTTTTTTTGTTTGGCTTCAATCTTCTCCTCTAATGGTGGGAATGATCCATCACAAACTTTAGCATATCTTGAGAGTTCTAGATCTGTATCATTTGATTTTTTCAAATAAGAAAATTCTTCTTATCAAGCTTAACTGCTGCAACAGGAGTGAGGCTATTGAAGTGGGAATGGATGGAATGATCATTGTGCTGCTATGGAGATCTGAAATGAACTCAAGGGCCAGGATATAAGAGTAGAATGGTCACTAGACAGGACCTAAGGAAGGAAGTATAAGGTAGAGATTTGAGCTTTGATACCATAAAAGGAATAAAGCAATAGAATTTGGTGGAAAAATTAGAATTCTCATGGAGATATAAGGCACTTTTGTTGTTCATTTCTAGATGGGCCAGACTGCAACTATACATCATATTTCTATTACAACTGTGTTACAAAGGTAATGTACAACAAGAGTCATGGCTGATCTCTTGGTTAATGAACCCTCTGGCTGTTTCTTGAGCTGTTTGTTGGGCATTATTCAGTGGGTTCAGTTTGAACCCTTGTCTAATCTCAGGCAACCCCTTGCTTGATTCTTGCTAGCAAGCAGAGCGAAAATACCAGGTCACATTATCTTCAAAAATAAAATAGCTAGATTGAAGATCAAATAAAGATCGAACGTAGTGTTTGATTCATGTTGCTAACAAATGCTAGCATCAGACATCGCATAGCTTAGAATTATAATGGAATAAAGCAGAGTTATGTGAGTGTCTGAAAAACTAACTTGTTCAATGCTTGAATCCCTTATGGGAGGAGAACAAAATCAAACTTTTTGTTTCTAATACCTAAATTAACAATCTTCCCCACAACTGAAATAAAAACACAAAGGTTTTTTTTACTTGTATTATATACATTCTCTAGGTGAATTGTATCACCTTCTGTATCAGGAACAGATGAATGCCTGAATTTAATTTAAAATTCAAATAGAAACCTTTTACCAATTATGACATGCTTCATTATTCAGTTTTCTATTTGGAATTATTGCTTTTTTGAATGCTATTTATGAGAATATCTGCTTTCTTATTTAATTAGAGGAATTTTACTGGACAAATTGAGGATATAATGTGTTGTTATTTCTTGTGCTTGTTGAGAGTGTTAGATATGTATTTTTCTATGAAATTTCTTTGTCCTATCCTTAAGTTACTAACCTCTGGTTTTCCTAATGGACACTATTTACCAAATTCTTTGTAAAATATCATAGATATGCATGTATGTATTAATCTGGGTAGCAGGATTCTCTCAATATAATTGCTATCAGTTTATTGACTAAAAATTTATCTCATGACTTCTGACTGATTGTCGTTGTTCTCACATCATGTATGTGTCATTTTATGTATAATGCAGGTTTTTTCATTTGAAGAAGGCCCTGCTCTTGCTGCTTGGAGAGCTGTAAGAATACACGTTTATTTTCTGCCAATCAGTACAAAAGCAGAGATTGCTGTTGATTGGCTTGAGTAAGCTACGCATTTGATTGAGAACTTCCCAAAATGAATTGCTGTCTACTGTTATTCTTGAGCTTAAGTGTAGCTTTTATTATAATCCCATTCTTATTTAGCTAATGATATGTTTCTTTTCACCTAAACTATGTCTGAATTTCATCTTACTAAATAATTGTTTCCTGATCTTTTTCCTTTTCACTTATAAATGCTGTGTGCAGCTATAATGGCATTCTTGTGAGTTCTCTTGAGGCAAAGCCTGTACTTTCATGGTAAATATATCTGGAACCTTCAGATGTCACTTTTACTCTTTAGTGCCTCAATAAACACTCTTCTGCTTTTGATGTTGTGTCTGTATGTAGCTGGCATCAGCTTCAAGTAAGATTGTACCAGCATGATATATGTGCACGCATGTGTGTGTGAAGATGTTGTGATTATTTTTTTGATTACTTACATTGCAAACAGTCGCTTTTCATCCTTGGACTGTCATAGTTTATTGACAATTAGTTGCATTACGCATTGTTTTTCTTTCCTGTTTGCATGCTTGTGTTTGCGTCTATGCACACATGTGCACAAGTGCTGGGATGTGAATATATTACAGACAATTTTCAGATGACTTATATTGCAAATAGTCTTGCTTTTCATCGTTGGACCATCATTGTTATAACAATTAATTGCATTTTGATGACACTCCAATTATTTTCCTTTTCTGTATGTATTCTTGCAACTATAGCACAAAAGTAATATGTATCTCAGACGATTGATTTAGGAATGCGGTCTTGCATTAATATTTGCACCTTCTTCTGGTTTCCAGTACACATACATAGTTCTTCGCTATAAATAATAATTCAGGCATCCATTGACCCCCTGAATGTGAAACTTGTCAACCCTTCTTATCTACTTGATTCCATAAAACTTAGGGATATGCTTTGAAATAAAATGAATTCTTGTTTACTTTACAAAGCTGCCTCAAAAAAAAAGAGTACATTCATGAAGTTAGCAGAATTTAAGAGACCTGCTTTGATAGTTCTAAACTTAGCTAAAGAGAATAGTTACTCAATTTTGATGACTCCACAAAAGTAAAGGAATATTTATGATTGGTTCAAAAAAAAATATGTTAGTACATTTTGTATTTGGTTACTCTTGCCCTGTGGTCTAGAAGTTAGTACACCTTGCCTTCTGTCCTCTTTGGGTAGATTCTTGCCAATGGTAGGAAACTGAGGGTAGAAACCAATTAAACAGGGAAGAGTGAAAAATTCTGGATTGGCTATGGAATAACATAAACTGGAGGATTCTTGAAAAAGTTTATTTCATAATGGCCTGGATGATATCTTAGATTGGTTTATTTATTAGCTCTAATTACAAAACAGAGCAAAGGATAAGCTTCAGACACAGCCTTAAGAGTATCCCTATTGATTCTAAGAACTTAAGCAAGCTTCGGACAGTAGTAGGAAAAGCAATATAGTGTCATGTAACAAAAGCAAACTATACCTGAAAAAACCCGAGGGATTTGTATTCGTTTGTGATGGAATGAAAGAGAGGTGCCAGCTGAATTCATGGTATAACATGTAAAAACTTTGAAGTAGCTCGTACATTTAGAGGATATGCCTCTTTGGTTGGAATAGTTAGTAAATTCTAATTTATGATTTTCACTCCAAAAGGTTTGGGTATGTCTTGTTAGTTACTGGTATAATTATTAAGAATAGACGTACTGGATGTAGATGTTCCTCAAGTAACATGAACTGATCTACAAATTCTCTTTGTTGACCAATTTCTTGTTTGTATAAGTCAAATTTCAGGTGTCGGCATAGGCAGAGGTTCAAGATAGATGGACTCGAATGTTTTTAAGTCAACTACTTGATCCAGCTTGTGCAAGTTTGTATGTGATATGTACATAAATGCACACACATATTTTTATTCATTTACTTGTTTATGTCTAATTGTCCAATTGAATGCTTCATAATATATGCACTGGATGATCTGAAAGCAGCAAGGGAACATGTCCTTTAATAAGATAATTGGGTGATATAAGTATTTCTAACAAAATCATTGTACTGCTGCTGATCTGACCTTGAAGTAGAAAATTTATTCTGGTTTACAGTCTTTTGCAGGAGCCTTTCAAATCTATACCCATCATATGGACTATACATGAAAGGTCCCTAGCTCTTCGTCTTAGTCAATATGCAACAAATGGCCAGGTTCAGCTTATAAATGACTGGAAACAAGTTCTTAGTAGAGCTACTGTTGTAGTGTTTCCAACCTATTTATTGGCGGTAATATATTTTTCCATATGCCAAAGCTGTATGTTGGGCTTTTAATTTTGCTCATTTTTGTGGAGGCAAGAATTTGAATTGAAACTGTGCTTGATCTATATTCTAATGTTTATGATATTATTCATGCTTCCAGATGATGTATTCAGGATTTGATTCGGGTAACTACTTTGTTATTCCGGGTTCTCCTGCTGAAGCATGGGGAGCAGATAGATTTTTTGCTAGCCACAGTGACCATGATTTAAGAGTTAATATGGGTTATGAATCAGAGGATCTTCTTATTGCTATTATAGGCAGTCAATTTACATACAGTGGTATGTGGCTAGAGCAGGCACTCATGTTGCAAGCATTGGCACCACTGCTCAAAGAGTTTCCATCTGAAAACACTTCTCATTCTCCACTAAAAGTTGGCATTTTGACTGGGAATTCAACTAGCGCATACAAGATGGCTCTAGAGGTGTTTTATCTTTCTCAACATAATCAGTTTTTTCTTTTTCTTATTTCTTATTTTTGAAGGGTACTGTTTTGAAAAATGATGCTTGTGCCTTAAATTTTTGCAAGCAATGATCTGTCCATTTCTCATTTTTTACTCAATTTTGACATTGTATGGATTGATGTAGACCATTGCTTTAGAAGTTGGTTATCCAAGAGGCATTGTGGAGCATGTTGTTTTTGATGAAGACATGAACAGTTTTCTTGGAATAGCAGACCTTGTAATATATGGTTCATTTCTTGAGGAGCAGTCCTTTCCTAAAGTGCTAATGCAAGCTATGAATCTTGGAAAACTGGTTATTGCTCCTGATCTGGGCATGATTAGAAGATATGTACGTTATTGAGTACTGATTTTCTTCTGAATATTCTGCTTGCTTATTATTACATCTTACTGGAAAACTACTGACTCACCAGTTAATGACTTAGGTTGATGATAGGGTAAATGGGTATCTTTTTCCAAAGGAGAATATTGGCATGCTAACCGAGATTGTACTTCAAGCAGTTTCAAATGGAAAATTGTCTCTATCTGCCCGGAAAATTGCATCAATTGGCAAAGTTCATGCCAGAAACCTGATGGCTTCTGAAAGTATCCAAGGCTATGCATTTTTACTAGAAAATATTCTCAAATTTTCATCAGAAATTGCATCTCCCAAGGCTGCTGAAGAGATCCCTTTAAGACTGAAAGAAGAATGGCAGTGGCATCTGTTCAAAAATGTTGCAGACACAAAAAATTTAAATAGAAGTTTCAGAAGCTATATATTATTAGACAAGCTTGAAGAGCAATGGAATCATAGTCAAATGGAAAGCTCAGCTAATACTACCTTGATGGTTGATGAAGCATTCTCCTCAATAGCTTGGGAGGAAGAAAAAAGAATCGAGATGGCTAGTTTCAGAAGGAGATTAGAAGAAGAAGAGGTAACCAGTGTGGGTCAATACATCTTCGCTAGTTTGTTATTGACAGTTTACATGGACTTTTTAACCACCTGTTTCTCAGAGGATATTCTGTTGAAACTTGATGCAGTTGAAGGACAGGAGTGGCCAGCCTCATGGAACATGGGAGGAAGTGTACCGGAATGTCAAAAGGGCCGACAGGACAAGGAATGAATTGCATGAGAGGGATGATAGGGAGCTTGAGCGGACAGGGCAGCCCCTATGTATATATGAACCTTATTTTGGGGAAGGAACTTGGCCTTTTCTGCATCATACCTCACTCTATCGTGGAATTGGTCTTGTAAGTATTTCGTATTAGATAATTGATTTTGGCATCAAAACCTCGCTTCAAGGATATAGTAGAAATTTTGGACAAGAAGCAAGATGGAAATTACACTTTAAAGAGCAAACTACAATTACAATGCCATGTGGTATGTATCTCATAAATAATGAATAGAAAACAATGTGCACAGAAATCCAAATGGTTGAATACTTCAGGTTTATTTAACCATCATGATGTATCCAAGGATTACATTTTGGTTTCAACCCAAGCTAGGATGTGGTATCTGTAATGTATGATAAATTTTTTCCGTAGTACTTCATAAATTACTTGCACATCAGCCTTCTGAAATTGTTTGAGCCGCAAGAAAAAATGAATGACACATCTGTAATGGATAATGTATTTTTCTATAGTAATTCATAAATTACTTACACATCAGCCTTCTGAAGTTATTTGAACTGAATAAATATACAGGAAGTCGAGATAGTATGAAAATTTGTAGCAAGGTAGATCATACAAAATCTGTTTACTATGTAATGAGCACCTTGATTATTTTAGTACTTATTCTTTAACACATTTGTTAAAATTTCAGCTCCCATATAATTGCATCTGCAGGAATACAGCCAACAATTTGGTTTATGCTATGCACTTTTCTGTAATTTATTGATCTTATGATTTTCTTCTTAGCTTTGTAATGGAAAAACTGTCATTCCTCCATCTAATCATGAAAACTTGTTAATTGTAGTCCTCCAAAGGCCGAAGACCTGGAGCTGATGATATAGATGCTTCTTCCCGTCTTCCACTTCTCAGCAATGTGTACTACCGAGATGTACTTGGTGAATATGGAGCCTTCTTTGCTTTAGCTAACCGGATTGATCGTATACACAAGAATGCTTGGATTGGATTCCAGTCTTGGAGAGCATCTGCAAGGAAGGTATGTACTAATGTAATATATATATTTGTTTAACTAAAGTTCTGTACTTAATGTTTAAATCATAATGCATGTTTCTCCAGTTCTTTTATCACTCTTTGCTTTTTTTTAGTAGAATCATCTGTTGCTTTTCCCTCACTAAAATAGTTTGGAATTTTGGTTGTGTTGTACAGAAGTTGTAGATATAAAAAGCCATCTAGCATTCTAAGTAGTAATTACAAAAGGCTATAATGTGTTCAGACTGTATTAGCTTTAGTCCTTAGCAAGAAGCAAAGTAGTGAAACAGAAAAATATTCAGTTTAATTTAAGAACTATTCTATCTAGAGCATGATTCAGCCTAGCCACTTGGGATATGTGATAATTTTTTTTTGGACTGAGGGTCCTATTACTGCAATTGTGGTCCTCCTAATGTTGTTATTGCATGTAACTGGAGCAGTTCCTAGTCTTGCTATTTTGACTGTTTGGTCTGCATATCCAGCTTCAACAAGTGGCCAAATTGCTGCAACTTGACCTATGGTCAAATGACCTAGGCCAAATTTTTGCAGCTGAGGATATGGGTGTATTCTTAGTTTTGCACTCTCATCTTATCCAAGTTACACTGACTGCAGGTGCTTGATTTCTAGCTCCATGCTGCTTCACTTACTTTCTTTATCATAGATGATGGGAGTAGAAACTCTCACATGTGGCACATAATTGATTTTTTTGATAATGCAAGTACCTTATTCTTAAGCAGTGTTAAAATGTCAGAATAACATGCTACCAAGGGTGCTTGCATTGGTTTTTATGTGTAAAATCTGATGCACTCGCCATGCTATTATTGTGTAGCATGTCAGGCATCTTAACACCCTTTGAACTGACTTAGAATTGCGAGGTTAGATCCTTTTACCTCCACTAGCCTTCTAGGTTTCATAATCCCCTCTATTATGAAAAGTTGTCATAGCAATAAATTCTGTACTAATTCAGAGGGCTGACATCATGTTGAGAGCCTGCTGTGAAACATTCTCCAACTTCATGTTTTGAAGCTAATCCTCGACAAATGGGATTAGACTTAATGATTAAAGCTTACTAATGATTTATGTTGCTATAGATAATATTACCCTTTTTACTCTGTTACCACAATGTTATGAGTCCTCTTCATGAATATATCTTTCATTTTGGGTTCATGTTGCTTAAGAAAAGATTAAGAATTGACACATGCGTGTATATGCTTTGATGGCTGTAAGTTCTAAAATCATTTATGTTGGGTTGTTTGTCTTTGCCTGCCATTCAGTTATATCTGCACCTTGTATCTTCCTTTTTCTGTGACACTTTGATCTTTTATTTTCTCTTTGCCAATGGTTGCTCAATTTTAACTTTTTTGATCAAAGGAGATAAAATTTATATATGAGTATGCCATTGATATATATATTCTTTAAAGTTTAACCAAAATGTAAAGAAGTCCCTGGCTCATAGCAATACTAAAGAACTACATGAGCTAATGAATCCAATTTTTATGTCATTTAGCTTGAGCCACAATTTGAGTTTTGGCTTGATTTAATTCTTATTTCTTTATTGTATATATTTCCTGTATCTCTCAAATAAAATCTGTGTTTAAGTTGCTACTCATCACCTGTCCATGTGGATATTATTCTGTTCTAGAATTGAAGTATCACATACCAGTGGTGTTCTGTGCTGACCATGCAAGTGCTTGGCATGCACTGGTACAAGAGCATGCGAAGTTCTGGCATGTTGCTGGTACCATGTCAATGCTGCATGTTGGTAAGGCACTGGCATGTTATGTATTATGCCATGTTTTGACTTGCCAACCTGCATTTAAATCCATGATTTTGTTTATGCGGAACCATTTCATGGAAACATCAGGCCTCAGACTCTTGGTCAAATACTTAGTCTTAACCAATTAACTTAATTGGTTAGATTATGCTATGGTATGGGCAAGAATCATGACTGAAATAATAGTTGGACTTGTATAATCACTAGTCTTTTTGCCGTGTAACTGCATGGTTTTCATTCTGCTATCTGGTTTTTCTAATGACAGGCTTGCTTATCTAAGAAAGCTGAAACTGCACTTGTAGAAGCCATTGAAGACAAGAGGCATGGGGATACTCTTTACTTTTGGGTTCGAATGGACAAGGATCCGAGAAATCCACTACAAGTAGATTTTTGGACATTTTGTGATGCCATAAATGCAGGAAACTGCAGGTCATATACTGTTTTCTTATGTTCTTATTACCAAAATGCTCAGGATTATTGTATACCATTTCTTATACACCTCTTCTTTCCACTGTTGGTCAAAAACATCTCATCTTAGTCTCTATGTAGTGTAATTTTTTGTTAATGCTACTCTGAATAATGAAGTGGGTGGGGTTCAATATCAGGAGATTTATCCATGTTGAAAATCTTTCCACTTAATCAAGTAAGAACAGAAACAGGTGACATTGTCACAAGCATCCATAGGTCAGCATAAATCCATTAAATAGGTGATGTGATAAACAGTAGTTTCTTGTTGAGTCTCAGCATAAAGAAAAACCTACATGCCAATTCAGAACAGCAAAGGGAAAGGGAAAGTTAGCAGTTTAGAACATTCTGGGCAATATCACCTTCAAGACACCTGCTTCAAACAATGTATGCAAAAAGACGGAGGAGATAGATTATCACTTGCTAATGTCACTGTGCAAGACATCTTCATCAATGTTCGATGTAATAAGGTGGATGAATTGGCATATCCCTGTCATTGGTAGATACTGAAAAGTTGATAAGTGATCTGTCAATATGAACAGCGAGTCTGTTGTTGTAGTAGCATGATGCATATCAAATGGTTACTCAAAAGTTAGAAACCTCAGCATGTGTCGGTATTTCATTTTAGGATACACATTTCAACTATTAATTGACATGTTCTCTTCACTTGTGTTAAATCATCCTTGCAATCTGAATATCATAAGCATAAGCATAACTGATAGGCTGCATTCTGACTGTTCATTTCTTTTCAAAAATTAGGCTGGAAAAATCCCTGACACCATCGGGGTGAGGGCAGGACTCAAACCCAGGTCCTTGCTACCAACCTGCGATGACCTTTTCAACTGCACTACTTGACACCCTTGACCATTCATGAGTGTCTTTATGAAGCCTTTCTTATTGTAGCTTGATTACTATTTACTGGTTATCAACCTTAACCCTTAGTATTTTTGATCTGTGTTTGCGATGATCTTAGGCTACATTGCAGCCTAATTACCAATATTATCTAAAACTTTAAACATGCAGCTGTACTCAATAGCATCAGGGTTTTCCATCATGATGATTAATCGTAAGCTAAGCATGCATCTTTTACTATGCTTGCTTTAAAACTAATTAAATGCATGATACTAAGACATTTTTAAAGACTAATCAGGTGCTTTTTTCTCCACTTCTTTGACTCGTTATAGATTTGCTGTTTCTGAGGCTCTTCGGAGGATGTATGGTGCACAGCATGATTTGAACGCATTGCCACAAATGCCTGATGATGGAGATTCTTGGTCTGTTATGTATAGCTGGGCCTTACCAACAAGGTCTTTTCTTGAGTTCGTCATGTTCTCAAGGTACATAATTTGGTGTTCAAGTATTTTTACGCTACTTTAGACAAGAATTGCAGAAATTGAGTTGCTTCTTCCACAGATTCACTAATATACTTCCATTTTTAATGAATGCATTTATAAATTGATTGTACTTATATCATATTCTTCTTTGCCTTCCAATGAATCTCTTCTTTTAGCTGGTAACTTGCCTTTCTTTTTTTATTTTTTTGAAGTGGGAAGGAAAATGAATTAAAGTTTAGTTGCTCATTGACCATCTATAGCTGATTTAGTAAAGCTTAACAATTTGATTATGCCGGTCTGAATGATCAACTTTTATCTAAGAAGATATAATATTTTGTGTGTCATTCCATTTTACGCCCATTGCTACCCTTGTAGTCTATTTGATTGGAAAGGAAAATGGACAAAGTATCACGAGCCATGATAATTGAATAAAGTGGAGTCATTTGTCTTTTGTTATCAGTGTGAAACAACTGGCAGAACATTCTCTTATGGGCAAAACATTATGAAGTCCTTGCGGTGCTTTCTTGAATAGTTTAAACTATTTGTACAATGGTCCATATTTTTGCTAATGCAGTATAGAGATATCTATTATATGCAGCTGTTGGCACATGGGGAAAATTATGTATTTTTTAAACTGCTTCTGTGGCTGAAAAAAAATTCTATGGTAGTCATGAGTGAGAGTTCCTTATATTAAAATATTAATTTTTCCCTGTAAAAACCCAAAAATGCCAAACCAGTTTTGGACATTTCTTTTTTAATATATTCATTTGTCAAACTGCTACTTGGAGGATGGATATCTTTTATATATCTTCCTAAAGAGATTGATTGGTAGTGGCATCATTTTCTTTGTACTTGCAGTCAATCTATTTCGACTAACAAATATCAAATTAATTTCTACTAGATTTCATTAAGGAGTTAGAAATAATAGCTGATTGTGTAGATTAGTCAGGCCATGATATATGATGTGCAAAGTAAGGATATTTATTTTCAAGTTGCTAGCTATTGCCACTTGGCTTGAACTCTTGCTGGTTATTTTCCAGAATGTTTGTAGACGCATTGGATGCACAGATGTACGATGAGCACCATCAAAGCGGGCATTGTTATTTGAGTGTATCTAAGGTAATGATTCCTTATGATAGCTTTTTATGTTTTTAACTTTTGTGTGTGTATGTGTTAGAGCATTATCCCTTAAATATCGATTGAACAATTCTCTAGTGGTAATGCTACTAAATTTTTTTTATGAGAATCTTGAGATGTTTTGATAAAGAGCTAATGAATTTTTTTATCAAGTTACCGGTCCTCTCATTGGTACTTTGAGAGCATCTTCATTGCTGCAGACAACCATTGCATCTTTGACTTGCTGTTAACGCTATTTTTAATGCAAAATTTATTGTTCTTTAAGAGATGTTTTGTTATCTATAATTGTTTCAAAAGGCTGGATCTTTTATCCTGTAACTAGGTAGTTGGCTCCACTTCTAATAAATAAGAAAAAAATCCAAAATCTATGTTGATGGAAACACACCTAAAGAAATCTGGTGCAAAGTGATCATGTTGGTGTTATGTAGAAAATCCTCCTGTATGTAAATACAGTTTCCCAATATTGTCATTCAAGTTGAGCTGATAGGAATAGTGGATCATTAGCTTCTTGTACATAAAGCCGTACGCGTAAATCAGTGCCGGCCCGAGCCTTAGGCGACCGAGGCGGTCGCCTAAGGCCCCTGAGAGGTGGAGAGAGAGAGAGAGAGAGAGAGAGAGAGAGAGAAGTTTCTTGGGTCTGACCGTGACCAAAAGGAAGCAAAGGCCCCATATAAAATGGGAATAGGAGCTGGCTACGAGTCTTCCCCCTTGATTGAAGGGAGGTGGAGAGTTTCCTGGCCTGCAGAGGGGAAATTTAGGAAGTTGGGGACGGTAGTTTTGTTTTGGATGGAGAGAGAGAGAGAGGAGGGATTTGGTTGGCTTGATACACGCCTGAAGCCACTCTTATCTTTCATCCCTTCTCTTGTTTGGTTTTGGTCTTGGTTTTCCTTCCCTCACATTACTCCTGATCCAGCTGGGCCATCAGGAAGAAGGGGGATTGGAAATGGACTTCTTGGAGGGTGGAGATTCTTTTAATTTTCTCCTCTCGGTTTCTTCTCCCCTCTTGGGTGGTCGAGAGAGGAGGGAGGGGGTTGAATGGCTGCTGTGCTGTGATGTTGCGGTTGCTGCTTGGGTACTCACTTGAAGGGGAGATGGTGGGATGGGACTTTTATTAATTAGATGGAGTCAATTTCCCATAATGCCCCTACGTTCTCTTATAGAGAGGTTTCTTTCTGGACAAATTCTTTTCTTTACCTTGACCATGAAGTGCCATGGGATGACTTTTTCCTATTCTGCTCTTGCTTGACATGATAAACAATATTGCCAAGCATTATCTCAGTTATTTAATCAGTTTCATGGCCCTTCTTTAGAATAATTACTTTTCTGTACTTCCATTCAAAAATAATATTAAATTAAAAAGGTTTCTTGCCCATCTTTGTTAGATTCATGTATCTTTGTTGAAATAGCGTACTTGATAGCTATCTATTTTCATATCATTTTTTTAAATATTTTATACTTATTACAAAAATTTATTATTAAAAAAAAAGAGGCCTCATTCATTGGATTCGCCTTAGGCCCCCAAATGTATTGGGCCGCCCTGGCGTAAAGTTATGACTTGTTTTAGCAAAAGGTCAGGGAGCTTTAATTCATTATATCATTACCGTATGCTACAGGACCGCCACTGCTATTCTCGTGTGCTAGAGCTTCTGGTGAATGTATGGGCATACCACAGTGCACGGCGGATGGTATTTGTGAACCCTGAGACTGGAGCAATGCATGAACAACACAAGCTGAAGAACCGGAGGGGTCATATGTGGATCAGATGGTTCTCATATGCCACCTTGAAGAGCATGGATGAGGATTTGGCAGAGGAATCAGATTCCGATCACCCTGATCGGAGATGGCTGTGGCCTTCAACTGGTGAAGTCTTTTGGCAGGGTATGTATGAGAGGGAGCGAAACTTGCGCCAGCAGCAGAAGGAAAGAAGGAAACAGCGGAGTATAGATAAGATTCGAAGAATACGGAAGCGAGCACACCAAAAAACCCTTGGAAAGTACATAAAGCCACCACGCGAGGAGACTGGTGATTTGAACACAACGAGAACTCTTTGATCATTATTTACCATACAAATCTTTTAATGATTCTTTTTTCCCCATTTTCCTATTTTTTGTTTTCCCCCTACCTAGTTATTGCAGGGTGCACAAATGTGATTAGATTTGTACTCTTTTTCATTTTGTTTTTAGTTTTTGCAGCATTGTATTCTTATTGCTGAGTCTTGGAGCAAATCCAATGGCAATTAAAGATGTAATTATATCATTCCTTACCACTCCATTGTTACTGTGCTGGTAGAGGGAGAACAAAAAAAAAGAAAACATGAATCAGACCTTGGGAACTAGGTTCGCTGTCCCAAATGGAAAACTTCTCTGTTCTTCAAAATAGGGTTCATGCGAGGCTCTTGGATTTTTTTGACCTTTTGCTTATTCAGTACAGTTATTTGTAACCAGTCTGCAGGGGTCTCTTTTGCAAATAATGCTTGAAGTCTCTTTAGGACCTGTAGGGACGGATTAGCGGTTACACTAGTGTGTTATTACTTTTCTCCCAGGTAGCATCCCAGATGCCCGGAGTGACGTCAAGTCAACTGGGGAATTTCCTGACATTGAATGTAATAACAATATTCTTTCACCAAGCCTGCAGGAACTAGGACTGTTTCTTGCTGAAGTTTTCCACCCTACTTCTAGCTCAGATTGTGCCTTTGAGATGCTCATCCCGCTGTGATGTGTTCAGAAATCCCATCGTCCAAAGATTTATCCGACAAAATCCTCTCCTGAAAAGACTCCAGTTTAGTCTACTAGCATTGAAGACATACTAATGCTCTTATGTGGCCAACCACACGGGGGGTATGGAAGGTATGCTGTAGACGATTTTATTAGGTACTGATATGAACAGTCTACTCAAAAAAAAAAAAAAAAAAAAAAAAGGAGACATACTAATGCTAAGGCCCCTGGACAGCCCCCTATTCCTTTTATTGGTCTCATGAGCTTGCGGTGTAAAGATCACCATGGCATGCCGTGGACCGACCGAGCATCTCATGCCCCTAGTCAGGCAATCTCCATCTTCTAAGGGTTGCTGACAGAAGTAGGCATAATTCCTAAACAGCTACACCAGGTACGGCCATCTTGATTGCTGCCTAAAAATAGTTCTCTTCTCCCACACGTAAGTGCACGATCACGACATCTTGGGATTGAAATTTGACTGATACTTTACAGCCATTTTCACCATCTCCCTAGTTTGTTCGATTGTTCCTTGTGGGCCAGAGGTTATGCAAGCTTTCATTGCCTAAAGCTACAGGGTTCCAGTTCCCGCCAATTCTCGCGAGTTAAAAGGCCACCGCCGGCGGATGTGGGCACGGTCTAGCTTCACCACCACTCGCATGTAGAGGACGTGTCTGTACGCATGCGCCCGGTATTTGCAACTTGAACATACTATGTAAAAATAAATAAAAGTTCTATATATGTACATATTAACATAAGTATGGCTGTATCAGTGTTAGACTGAATGAACCAGCTTTCTCATTGACTCCTCTTTCACAACATTAGAAAATCTCACTAACATTCACTAATTTTTCACATGTACACGGCCGAACCACCATGGAAACAAGAAATGAGCTCCCGATATCAGGATACAGATAGCAAATCAGTGATGTCTTTTAACTGACATTGGCAAGATAAAAAAATATTGCCCAGTAAATCTGTAAATGTAGACCAGAAGACTGTCCTTTCTTAATAAACTCTCGGGCGAAACACCATTATACCCTCTTAAACTGGTCTATTATACTGAAATTAGAATTAGCTGGTCCAAGAAAACACACACTTCCTGCACAGGCCTATGAATAGTTTGATTAGGGTTTATATTAAAAATACAAGTGGTGGGATAGGATTTAGGGTGGATAAAGTTTCAAAAAGTTAAAAGCTTAAGGTTCATGTTAAAGATAAATAGGGCTTCTGCTTGTTCGGAAATAACATCGAAAAAAAGAGATTAAAAAAAGATAAAACAAATGGATGAATAAGAGCTCGTCCGAAGGAGAAAACAATCAGCTTTATCAAGCTAATTGTCAACCTCAATATTGGGACTGTGGATAAAGATTTTACGGATAAAGACACTCTTAGTGTTGATGGACATGGACCATAAAGGCAAGTTTTTGAAAACTTAATGATGGATACAGTGAAATGAGATTAAGGCAAGCTTTTGAAAAGTTAATGATGGATACAGCGAAATGAGATAAACTACCACGGGAATCTCATAATCAGCTGTCATAGGTTCTGAAGCAAGAATATTAACATCCTTCACCAACATCGACACCTGTAAGGCATCTTCTAGGCTCTTTGAAGATGTCATTACTTTCAATAAGACTTCACGTATTGGAAGAGTGCAGAAATCCTCAATTTGTTAACTAGATTCAGCATATAAATGGGGGAAAAAATACCATCATATCTTGTTGCATAGCAATGCCCATTCCTACGCAGACTCAAACACAAGTTAATAAGTCAGTACTTTCTGGACCTCATATAACAGAATACCACACACCCTCTCTCTCTCTCTCTCTCTCACACACACACACACACACACACAAAACACAGCAGCAAAATGTTACGGGGTGCTCCTTGGCCAACAAGATCATGACTGAAACAAAGAGACCAACCAAACATCTGAAAAGTGTAAACTAAAAAAATTATTCCACATTTATTTGCTTCTTTTCCTCCTCTAATGCAATTTGCATTAAAATCTCCCCCAAAGTGTAGAGTCTTTTATAAGTCCTTAATAAATAGCAAGCATTTATTGAGATGAGAATAGTGACAAAAGATGTCGCAGTTCTCTAAAGAGTATAATTTTAATGGAAAATCCAAGTTAATTTAACAACTCTACAAGGAGCATTAAGCACAACAAGTAGTTATAACCTAATTCTGCTCGAAACTTGTCTGAAGCAACAAGTACATGCAGCAGTTAAGGACATAATTCAAACCCTCAGTTCTATTCTCGCCTTTGAACTTCGGGCCTTCTGGTATTCAAAGCTAAAACAAAATAAGCAACCTGAAAAAATGTAATGGCATCAGCATTCCGAAGATTGTGCTCCTTCTTGATATCTTCAAGAATGGACTGCATCAAAACTGATTAGCTGTAGGTCAGAGCAACTAAGACCAAGAAGTGCAAAATATTTACTTCAATAAACCTACCATTGCAGCCTCCTGACAGAAACTGAATGGGAAATTGTATAACGAGTCCAAATTATTGTCCTTTGGCAAAGAAAGGCTTCCATGATCCCATGAAGTTCTTTCTAATGGCCCACACTGAACCTTATGAACTTTTAGCAAGCCATTTCCCGAGGGCATGCAGAAGATTAATTGATTGCCTCTCAGAGCCATCCTAACAGCAATAAAGAATAACAAGAGTAATATCAACAAGAACACCACCAACAACAACAAAGACAACTAAACATCAGTTGCTTGGCTCGAATGCAAATAATTCCCGCTTGCCTTCTCGCAGTTGGCCAAAATTCATACCACGAAGGCAAGTAAATGGTCCACTAAATTGTGAATGGCGTTCAAAGTTCCTTGGCCCTCAAGTTCCTTCTTTTTATCTCTTCCTCCTCCATAATCGACATGAGAGAATCTTCAGAAGTTATCTCCAACAACCTGCACATAAAAAACTCTTCTACATGAAATTCCTAGTTTCCAGCCCAATAAGGCAACAGTTACAAACCATATCTTAGGATGTTAAAAATTCTCAACCTGAGAGAATTTATAGATGCTTGATAACAATGATGAACAATGCTTAAGCACTGAGGCTGTCTTACAATGAATTAATAAGACAAATTCATAATATTTACTAAAGCGATTATGTCAACACCAAAACCTCTCCAACAACCTGTACACGAGACTCTCTCAGAAGAACAGGAGACTGTGACATTTAATGCATGGGACATACAATAAACAGAATATTAGTTTATTATCAGAATCAAAGGCAGAATTGCCGATATGATATTGTTCACATATATAAATATAGACTGCTCGCACACCGATCGGCGCTATAAACTAGCATCAATCATAGGACAAGAGGGCACTGGCATTAAACAAAATCTGCAACATTATTTGGATGCCATACCTCTATTTAACATGTATAAACCATACCTCTTTGCAAAATTTGCTCTACTTCATTCCATATTATCTATCTTTTATAAAAAAAATAATTGTATCCGTGACATGCACACAAGATTCCTACACAACGGCTATATTCGAATAAGCGGGCTGCCACGCAGGATAAGAGAACACGGTATCAGGTCCAAACACGACGCGGGAGGTTCTCTGCATGCTGCATGGAACAAGGACTTTGTGACTTGAGACACGTCCGGTGAGTTCATGGCGTGAAACACGAAGCTTGAGTGACGCGTGGCAAACTAAGCGTTAACAAGATTTGGCCCCACCGCATGGATGCGTTAAATAAATTCCCATGGCTGGCGATCTGTCCGCACGGCGTTGATCACGCTTTGGATCCGCCCAAAGTTCCCCTCTACCGTCCAAACAGTGGAACGTAACCGTCCTGATCTAACCATCTTGAACCGTCCGCTCTGGATTCTAGGTGGGCTCCACCATCACCTTGTTCCCCAGGACCAACTAGTCTGATCCACTGATCCGGCGGTCCTTCGGATATTCTCCAGTACCCCTTTCGTGGATATCACCGGCGCCGGGCAACCCTTTTGAAAGTTCGAAACTTCACGGTGTCCACGTGGAGCTGTCTACGGGACCGGCGGCACACCGTAAACATTAGTGGCGTAATAACGTTCGAATGTTAGGGATATATCTGTAATTATGGAGTCATTATTTTTGAATAGGTTAACTGACGGAGACGCAGATGAGAGAGAGAGAGAGAGAGAGAGAGAGAGAGAGAAGGGGGCGTTCGGTTTTCGATACGACCGAAGCCTCGCCCCCTTCTTTAAATCCCAGCTCTAATTCGACGGCGATCTCTCCAACGAGAGAGAGAGAGAGAGAGGTACTCAAAAGCCAAAGCTCCACCTCGTGCCTTGACGCCTCCAAAGCTCTCCCTCTCTTCTCCTTCTCTTCTTGTACCGTTCTGTTCTTCTCTCGGAGTTGGTGGCCATGGCACAGGTGGTAGCCACTCGATCCGTCCAAGGTTCTGCCCTCTTCTGCTCCAGCTCCGGATCTGGGGCCCGGAATAGCCCCTCTCTCGATAAGATCAAGCCCTCGAAGCTCCCGGCGAGATTCTTCCAAGGAAAGGAGCGGAGGAGCACCAAGGGCAGTTCTTGCTGTTCGCCAGTTGTTGCCGTGGCGAGCCGGGTGCCTCGGGACGAGGCGATTGTTCTTCCTGTCACTCCCGAGGATGTCCCGGAGGTGATTCGTTCTCTTCTCTTTTCTTGCGGTTCTTTCTTGCAACAAGTTTAGATTTTTTTTTTTTCTAAATATTTTTGACTAAACATTTTTCTTGCAACAAGAATTAAAAGCTGCGATTTTTTCGCCTGCCCTCTTTCTCATCTGTTAGATTTCTCCAGTTCGGCACAATTTTTTTAATTGTTATTATTTATAATTCTTCCATTCTGATGGATGTGAAATTCACTGTTCTCAGTGTTCTCTGATTAACTATTTTCTGCTTAAAATTTGAAAATTTCACTTGAGTATGGCTAATTTAATCATTGATCTGACCAATCTGCTTGCTGAAAAATTTAATGGAAATATGCTTCCTTATTAAGAAACCTGTTATTATTGTTGATTTTAGTGATTCCGAGATAATTAGGAATAATGGTGATTGTTGGTTATTAGGAAGAAGCAAAATATCAGCACCTGAAGAGCATTCAACAGTTAGGAGAGGTATCGCAAGGAGTATGGTCCAAGCCGAACGCGAGGCGCAAGACAAAGATAATCTGCACTATCGGCCCATCCACCAACACAAGGGAGATGATATGGAAGCTTGCTGAGGCCGGCATGAATGTCGCTCGGCTGAACATGTCTCATGGAGATCATGCATCCCATCAGAAGGTCATTGATCTGGTGAAAGAGTACAATACTCAATCAAAAGACAATGTGATTGCAATCATGCTTGATACCAAGGTAAGCTTGATCTTTCCTTTGTAGAATTTCTAGTTTGCCACATGGGGGAGCTGATCTCATGTTCGGAAATCACACTACCATCGGTTCAAGATTACTAGGGTACTTCTCATACTGTGCTTTCCTGAAGGATGAGTACTTATTTGGTTCGTAGTATTTTGCAAAAAAGAAGAGAAACTGTGCTCTCGATTTTTTTTTCTAGATGAGCTCCAAACAGTTATCCAGCTTCTTTCACAATTCTTGAATTTGTTGAGATTGATGAGATGGGCAATTTGGGTCCCTAGTAAAATCCTAAGATATGCTCTATGAGGGTAATACCCTCTTATTTTCATGTTTTAGTGTTCATGTGTCCATGCATTCAAATGGGGGCTAATAATATAACTATGGTGGTATTTATATGTTCTCACTTGACTCATAACGATGATAATTCCAAGAATGAATGCATGAAAGAGTTAGTTCCACATTTCTTTTTTATAATACCCATCAATGTTTCAAATATGATTTTTCTTCTCTCATCATATCTTATCCTTCAGGGCCCAGAGGTTAGGAGCGGTGACTTGCCGCAGCCAATTTCATTAACTAGTGGTCAGGAGTTCACTTTCACGATAACAAGAGGAGTTGGCACAGAGACATGTGTCAGTGTAAACTACGATGACTTTGTCAATGATGTAGAAGTTGGAGATATGCTTCTTGTGGATGGTATGTTAAATTGATTACATTGCCATGCAGTCATTAATAGATAAAAATATAAGAGATGTACGTACATAACCATCCATATATATAGGCCTAGGCTGATTTTTATCATTTTTATGGTAAGAGGAAGTCTATATGCCAGAGTGCTTAAAAAACAAAGACACTAAACAAAGATGAGGTGCAGATCCCTATCTATATCGAATTTGTGAAGATCATAATGCGTCTCCATTTCATAGCACATAAATGGATGAAACTTAATGTTTCATTTGGAATATATTGGAAGTTATCATGATATGCAGATAGAAATTATTATCGAAAGATTAAATTCTGAACTCATTACCGAATGTCCTTTTAATTAGAACACTCTGTTTATTGGAGCACCAAAGATACACATGCTTTCCAGACTGTTGATGTACTTTTTATGTGCAATAATATCTGAGAACTTTCATATGACAAGGCTAGCAACTTTAGTATAGCATTCATAATATAGGTGGGGATACCTATAATTACACAGGTGGAACTCATGTAAAACAAGTTTAACAAGCTGATGTTAATGGAGCATTTGACATCTAACTGGGAAGTATCTGAAGAGAACGGTTCTGAAAGCCAACCATATAGTTGAAATAAGGTCTGTTGAGTAAAGTTTAATAATTTAGTTCCACACCACAACTAACCTGTTACTCGTTGTTTTACTTGTACTTATCTCTGGAACGCTAGTATTGGTTTCTTGTGAAATGTCCTTGGGTAGCTGAAAATGAAGGTCTTCCTAACTGGAAGGATGGACACAAGAATTAATTCCAAGCACTTCTTCATAAATTGAAGATCTTTTTATTAGCTTTGAGTTTTGTTGGTTTGATAATTGAGTACTAGTTACATCCCTTTTCATCCTTCAGGAGGAATGATGTCCTTAATGGTCAAGTCAAAGACTGAAGATTCTGTGAAATGTGAAGTTGTTGATGGAGGTGAACTTAAGTCCAGGCGGCATTTAAATGTCCGAGGAAAGAGTGCGAACCTGCCATCAATTACTGGTGAGAAATTTATGAATCAGGTTATATCCTTCTCCTGATATAACTATATTTTCCTTTTCTATATATTGGGGTTTACTATTATATGCAAGCTTTTTAGGTTTTACTATCATACCAAAGCTTTTTATCCAAATAGACACTTGCTGCTCTATTGGTCCATTTGACTTTCCTTCCATATCTCTTGCAGATAAGGACTGGGATGATATAAAATTTGGAGTGGAAAACAAAGTTGATTTTTATGCAGTTTCATTTGTCAAAGATGCAAAAGTTGTCCATGAATTGAAGGATTATCTCCAAAGTAATTGCTCAAATAGGATTTCTTATGTCTAAACTAACATGACTCTCCACATTGTGGTTCAAAATGGCAGCTAAGCATGATACTTTGTTTTCTTTTCGTTTCTTTTTTCCAGGCTGTGGTGCTGATATACATGTGATTGTGAAAATTGAAAGTGCAGATTCTGTTCCAAATCTGCATTCTATAATTACTGCATCCGATGGGGTAAGCATTTGAATGTGGTGACTCACATTACGCTGTTTGAGTTCTAAAATTAGCAACCATTAGCGTGGAAAATCTCTTTCTGGATGCTGCAAACAAACAATGCTTGCTGATTTGGCATATCTCTTCAAATACTCTGAATGTGATGTGTGTGTGTGTGTGTGTGTGTTTTTTTTTTTTTGGTGATAGGTCCGCTTAACATTATTAATGCCTGGTCTTTGATACATCCAATAACTCCCATCCATACATAAAGAGGTCCTAGTTTTGGTGGATGGCCACAGTCTATTGTGCCAGCCTCCATAACTTGGAATTGTAAGCTCTTGACCATGAAGCATTATTTATGCCAACTTCGAATGATCAAAGCAACAAATTCAGATTCCTTGTGGAAAGTAGGAGTGGACACCAGTACTTAAGTGACATTTTTGATTATGATTGGAGATCAGGTTGCTTTATGTATGGCAGGAAAAAGGATATGTGTTGGTTAGATACTATCTTGGAGTTCGGTAGAGGATTGCATGGTAGCGCTCTTAAGCATGCAAACAATTACAATGGGTGAAAAATGTAGTTCTAGACTTTGATAATGTACAACAGCAAGAGCAAGAGTTTGGAAGTTGATACACACGAAAAGCTGTATGCTCCTAATAGATTACAATCCTGGTGCTTAGAATATAGAATTCTTAGAGGAGAGTATATTGTCTACACTCCACATGGCTTACAAAGACCTAGAAACTAGTATTTTTTTTCCATATATCTTAGGTTGCTTGCCACTTTTAGTCACCACCTTTCTACTGATAAGGACAACCAACCATTAAATTCATGTCCCATCATTTTTCATGATTCACCGGTCTTCTCTAGTCCTCTGTGGCATTCAACAGTGAAAGTATCTTTTACATTCATGCCCTTCCTCCTTAATACATGAGCCAACAACACCCCCCCCCCCCCCCCCCCAAAAAAAAAAAAAAAAAATGTATGTGTAATTGAATGCAGCTCTCATAGAACAAATTTGGGGGCCTAAAACGTGGTGAATGCTGAAAGTTTCTAATCCAAGATGACAGTTCCCTATGTCCATGGTCCTATGATACATTTAGAAAAAGAATAAAGGGAAACCAAATTAGGCTTAAAATTTTTTGGGAGTATTGTTGCACAAAGAGTTAACACCATGCTTAGCACCTTGCATAAAAATTCTTAGAGAACATGTGAAAGCATTGACAAAGATAAAAAGAGAATCATACTACCCAACCATTTTTCAAGGAAAGACAATCTAACAATGTGGGATATAAAATAGGATGCTGCAAACCTGTGTACATACAAGGGAAGCTGGTATTAAGAAAGAAAACACATTCTTTTTGTATTCTGTCATCGTGTATTTGTAAAGTCTCACAGTATGTGCATAGCTTAACTTGCACGTTTAATTATGTCATGCGCATTCAAATGTTCCTTTCCACAGGTTGCTTTTCTTAACTTTGACATATTCATAAATATTGTGTATTTTGTTTTTTTTTTACATGATGGAAACTCTGGTGTTATTCTTACTTTCGTTTTTCACAATCTTTTGTAGGCTATGGTAGCCAGAGGTGATCTTGGAGCTGAACTCCCTATTGAGGAGGTTCCACTGCTGCAGGTATTTGTTGTCCATCGTCCATCAGCATTCTCAATTTATGTGCTTTCTTAATTGTTTGAATTGGTCACTGTGCAAAAGATTGAGCGATGTATTGGTTTGCATGCCAAAGAAAATTCCAGTGGATATTCAGAAATGCAAAAGCGATGTCTTGGTCAAAATTAAAAAATCAATTGTCCTTATAATGAATATTTAATCTTTTTTTAAATATACAAAAATTACTATATAGGCAGTCTATTTTGGCATAATTGTTTTCTTAATAGAATAGTTTTCCCTTATATTAGTTGCTCAAGTTAAGCAAGAAAAGCAATATCTATATCTGTCATTTAGTAGAATTTAAATCAACAAAGCACTTGCTCAACATACAAAGTTCTCTCTTTAATAGATCACCAACTATTGCTTATTGCTTCTCACTAAAGCTATAAAATGACAAATCATGGGGGCAGTGAATTTTTTTTTTTTTTTTTGGTGGGGGACAAGATTATTTGATCAATACTGACAAAATTATGATTACATTTAATAAGTGCTACTGGTACTTCAAAATATATCTCAATTTTACTTCGAAAAATTGTCACAGTGCAGTCTTGGATGACAAACTACATTATGGTAATGAGTAATTCACCTCCACTTTTTTTAATAAAATTCATTTAGAGCAAGCAATTCAAGCATTTTTGAAAGAGGAGGAAAAAATTGCCTAGATTGAGAACCAAGATTTCTCTCTATATACTATATAGGTAGTTGTGGATTTTTTTTTCAGCAGGGGGGGGGGGGGGGGGGTTGGAGGGAATTGCTGTCCAAGTGACTGATCTTGCTGCTTTGTTCTCATCCATATAATTGTATATGCATAACAAGTAGACAAATTCATCCATGCATTAAAAGCATTTTCCTCTTTTACAAAAGATAGCATGTTTTAGTATTTCAGACTTGTCTAACAAACTGACAATCCGATCTTCCAAATGTTGTTATCCATGACATCTCTTGGGGTCCAATCCCCTCATAGTTGAAGCGCATCATTTAGTATGATAGCAGATGGCAGCATCACTATCTCTGTTTACACTTACACTTCGTTTATCAATTCTAGGGTTGATACCTAAATTATCTGATAATACATGACCATGTTAACACGAAACTTTCAAATTCTTTTTGCAGGAAGAAATAATTAGACTGTGTAGGAGTATGGGGAAAGCTGTAATTGTAGCAACAAACATGCTAGAAAGCATGATTGTTCATCCTACACCCACCCGTGCAGAGGTCTCAGACATTGCCATTGCAGTTCGTGAGGGTGCAGATGCAGTAATGCTCTCTGGAGAAACTGCTCATGGAAAGTATGAGGTTTCCTTCTCTCTTTTTTTTCCTTTTTAATGCTAAGCTGTCTCTGTTAAGTATGGATAACAGTACATGGCATTTACAAAGTATAAAGATTAATACAAGTACTTAGCTAACAAATTTCTCTGATCTCTTTAGCTTGCCCTTGCTACCATTTTCTAACTTGAACATTCTTTAGTTGATTAAAACTATGAAGTGTATCATGCTTTTATATTGAATATCATTAGTTTCTTTCATAAAATTTTATGTTGAGCTAATATTTATGAGGTTTGTGTACACACTTTAACTGATTTCCGCACTTTCTTGTCTTGTTGCATGCATTCTGCATCGTCCATTTTGGAGGCTGCTGTTTTCTGAATCCTAGTTAATCTTCCTCAGCTTCAGAGATATAAGCTAAAGCATCAATAATGCTATTTAAATAAAATCTCTGGTTTTCCAGATTGTGCCTGATGTGTACATGGTTCTGCAAAAATTTCTCTATCATAGTCACTTGGTTCAATTTTTAATTTCATTGCCTTACATATCATAGTTTGTTGCATATAACCATTACAAGAACAGGGAAATCTCTTTAAAGTCTTTCTGCACTCTCATGTAACTAAAAAGTATTTTTCAATATCTAAGTTGATTTATTTCTCAATTCAATCCTGCATAAAATGGGTTGAGGCTTGCAGGTTAAAATTATAGGAATCATTAAATTGATTTTCACCATCTAGTTTGTTGTTGCTATAATATGTTCATCAGCAGCTACTTATATGGCGCTCATGCTCATGCAGAAACCCACTAAAAGCTGTAAAGGTGATGCATACAGTGGCTTTGAGGACTGAAGCAACTATGGTCGGAGGAGAAACACCAGCTAATCTTGGACAGGCTTTCAAGGTTACAAGTTCACCA
Organism: Phoenix dactylifera; assembly: GCF_009389715.1. Classification (NCBI taxonomy): domain Eukaryota; kingdom Viridiplantae; phylum Streptophyta; class Magnoliopsida; order Arecales; family Arecaceae; genus Phoenix; species Phoenix dactylifera. Next base: position 1,161,045 of record NC_052402.1, read on the forward strand.
TCTTCTCTATTATGTTTCTTTACTGTTTTCAATTCATTTATCTAGATTAGGCCTTGACTTTAACCGAGCTTTTGCCTTGTGTAGAATCACATGAGTGAAATGTTTGCATATCATGCAACAATGATGTCAAATACTCTTGGCACCTCAATTGTAGTCTTCACCAGGACCGGATTCATGGCTATCCTACTTAGCCACTTTCGGCCTTCTGGGACCATATTTGCCTTTACAGATGAGTGCGTCCTGCACCTTTAGTATTTAAATTCATAGTTGCGAATTCTACTGTTTATAGGAAATGAGAATGCAGCATTACTCATCTAGTTATATTTTTGTCATCTTTCTGAAAGTCATGAATCTAATCAATTGTATTAGTTCTGTGAGCAACTAATGCAAATTTGTCAATCAAATGACCAATCTCAATGGGTGGCTATTTCAGGGAGAGAGTGAGACAGCGATTGTCCCTGTACCAAGGCGTTTGCTCCATAAGTATGCAATTTTCAGATGATGCAGAGAAGTCATTAGCCGATGCCTTATCTTACTTGCAGGTATCTGCAGCTGGTTTTCTTCCATTTCCTTCTTCAGATCTTGGTTTATCTTTTTCTTATGCAGAGAATATCTTTATTTTTTATGCATCCAAGTCTTGCAAATTTCTGATATGTCTTGAATTGTATGCAATTCAGAAGCAAGGTATGATAAAGGAAGGAGAAGAGGTAGCTCTCGTTCAGAGTGGCAGGCGACCCATCTGGAGGTCCCAGTCCACACACAGCATCCAGGTTAGGAAGGCCTAGTGTGACGAACTATAAGCTTCCATCAGCAATATCTTAAGCAAGAAACTGCAAAAACTCTAGGTGATGCCCCAGTGTTACCCCAGTGCGAAGGCAGTTTCTTCCACATTAGCGTGTTCAATTTACATTAGAATCTGTTGCAGATTTTTTGATTGGGTGGACAATTTTCAGCTTTCATTTTGAGTGATCATTTCAGACGTGCATATGAATATAAATGCTATTAATTTTCTAATTTTCCTTTCTGCACTGATGACTACTTAATTAGAGGGGATCTATGAGACTGCAATAAGGGACTTCCATAAGATGATGCATTAGAACAAGCAGGAGAATGAATTAAGGATGGACACACCTCTCCAACCTTGACTTCACCATTTAGAAGTACTCAAGAAAATAGAATAGATCAAACCAGGATATCATAGATTAGAGGCATTCCAAAACTCAACCTGAACCAACAGAAGATAGCAACGTCTTATGGTTGCTGTGGTAAGCTGCAATGGATTATAAAGGTCTTCAGCCAAGTAGAAGGGGGTTATGTGATACTTGATGTCGTCCGTTTGTTCTTTAGCCAACCATTCCTAAGATGACCAAGAAGACTTTTTTGCTCCTCTCATGGGAATACTACATAATTTCAGGTAAAAAAAAGACAGTTCTTTTGCAAAAATTAAGGAGGTCTGGAACAGCAAATATAAGAGAAGCATGCCAGTCATGACAGGAAACAGCAGCTACTTCAGCATAACATAATGATATGTTTTCTTGATCTAGAGTGCAAGAAATGCTGCTGGTCTCATACTAAACTAGCTGGAACAGCAAGATACTATGTTTGTTCATGCGGGATGCATAAAAGAAAATTAAGTTATCAAAATATAACACACAAGGATTTGGAATTCGCTAAAGAAGTAAAGAACCATATTTGCTGGAGAAAATTAACAGGCCATCTCGTCATCAGGTTCAAAAAATCCTCCTGCTGAAGGTTTAATGCTGTAATCTTTGTGCAAACTGAACAACATGTCTGGCTAAGGAGCCAGACTTACCTAGTTTAGAGCTTTTCACATTTGAAACAGGTATCAAACACACAAACTGAACAACATATATCAAACATTTGACACACATATATCAAACATATCATACATACACACACCAAACATATACCAACATATCATGAACATACACATATCAAACTTATCACACACACCCACGCGCACACATGCACACAACACGAGCGCACATACACAGCACACAGCACGGAAAACATCAACATACATACAGCATTGAAAATACACACACACATATACACAGCACTGAAAACAACCACTTTAAAACATATACACAGCACTGAAAACAACCACTTTAAATAAATAAGAATCATAACTATCTAGCTCTACTCCATATATGATACACAGCACTGAAAGTAAGATGTTCTCAACATGAAGCAGACAAAGTTAAACATCCATACGCATAAGATCCATTTTTACAGTAACTGGGGAAAAGAAAGAAAGAAAGAAAGAAAAACTAGCAAGTCTACACTAGGAGTTTTCCTCCCCTAACTTTCCCTTTATTTTTTGCATGAGAGGGCCTTAGGATCACATCAAAGTTCAAGCACGTACAATTCATGAATGTGAAGTAATGACTTCCTCCATCCCAGGCAGCAGAGTCACTTTGAACAAATATTACCCAGGCCGACCACACACTGCCAGAACTAAGATCAAAACCTCATACAAGAAACAATACAGGAAAGCATGCTTTGCCATTATACCCACCTGTGCATCCTGGGATGCGACACACCCTGCTCGGAGGTGCCACCAACCAATTGGCTTGTGCAGTTGCTTCGGAGGCCTGTGCCGCCAGCCAGCATCGCCATTAGACTCCCTCCCCGCACCCTTCCTTCTGGAAGCGACCCTGACCCAGACTGGCAAGGGATCAGATGGGGCATAATATTTTTCATATCAGAACCACTCCAGCCTACAAAACTTTCTCCATCCTTGCCCATCCTTGAGTATGCATCTCCTTTTTGAAAGAATACATCTCCTTCAGCTGTGATATCTTTCATTTTCTGAGTCTTAACCAGTGTTGGGCAGTGAGTAACCGAAGATCCCAGTGTGCTCCCACCATGAACACAATGGTCTTGCACAAGGGCGGTATCTGCAGCGCAGAGACCAATCTTGCCCCTAGCGAACCTGTCACATACATGGCCCCATGAGCAGCGCTTGCCTCCTCCATGCGCCTTGCAGAATTCAGTGCTCCCCTGCGCGCTCTTCCCGCACCCTTCAAGCTTGCATCGCTTGCCTCCACCATGCCGAACACAGGAATCTGTTCGCCCTCTGGCACTCTTTGTGCACCCAGGAACTGCACATCTCTTCCCGCCACCATGGGCAACACAAAACTGGGTTCCACCATGCACGCTTTTTGGACACACACCTCCACCCTGAAATGAGCAGCGCTTCCCTCCACCATGTCCCTTACAGAAAGGAGTGCTCCCTTCGGCGCCTTTGGTGCACCCCAAAAATGTGCACCTCTTTCCACCACCATGTGCCTTACAGAACATTGTGCTCCCTTGTGCGCCCTTCGAACATCCTGAAAATTGACAGCGCTTTCCACCTCCATGGGAGATGCAGAGGCCAGAGTAACCTTCTGCACTCCTTGTGCAATTCTCCCTCTGACACCTCTTGCCGCCGCCATGTCTGATGCATAAACCAGATTTTCCCCTAGCAGCTCGGGTGCAGCCCTCATGGCTGCAGCGCCGACCGCCACCATGGGCAATGCAATAATCAGTGCGGCCTTCGGCGCTCTTTGTGCAGCCAAGGTATTGGCATCGCCGACCACCTCCATGGGCCTTGCAAAAGATGGTCCTGCCCTCGGCTCCCTTGTGACAGCCAGGTGTCTGGCATCTTCGTCCCCCACCATGGGCTATGCATAATCCAGAAGCACCTCTCGCTCGTTTCCCACATCCCTGGAACTGACAAGCTTTTGTGGTAGCGTAGCATTGCTGCGGATGAGTAGCCCCGGAAGTACAGGCAACTGGGCTGTTCACTGTTTGTATAATGGTTGATGTGAGGTCTGGGACAACTGCAACTGGATCAGCTTGAGCATGAATCTTTTGTTTGGAAGGAAAGCTGCTACTTGGCTCTAAAGTATGTAAGGACGGTGCCATATAACTTCCTAATACCCAGCAAGATGATGCTGATCCTTCATCAACTGGTGGCACTTGATTGATCACTACTGATGTGTCCAAGCTGCTCCGAAGTTGATTTGAGACTGGGGTGATACCAGTGATAATAGATTCAGATGGGCCAGTTGATAGACTTAGCTGGAGATCATACACCGCCCCAGTTCCCGATACCTTAGGAGTAGCAACAGAGGATTTCTTAGGGCTGGGCATATTCTCATTGCCAAGATGAAGCTGCAAATTCAAAGCCACATCTGCTGATGATTCCTCATCAGTTTCCTTCGCTGAAGACATGTTGCAAGCAGTTGTTGAGCTAACCTTGCTAATGTCCGAGGAACTCGGTGACCGCCCTAAACCAAGTGCAAGTAAAGGGTGCTCAGGACCCTCTAATCCATTGATATCACTCCGCTTCCTCTTTGTCCCTTCAGTGTCGGAACTATACAGACTGGAGGTACCAGGGGAATCAAGCCGTAATGTAACATCCATGCAAGATTCAGCTCCAGATCGAACTTTGTTCCAAGAGCCAAAAGCATGTAAAGAGAGGAGGTTGGCAGCAAATCCTGGTTTAGGAATGCTGTCATTCATTACTATTACAAGCAGAAGACCTCTTATGTCAACCAGATATTAATTGAGAAGAACCAGTTAGAGTGACTGCCGGGACTGATGCCTAACAATATTTAACTAAGCTAGAAATATCTGAAGGGATGCTTGCCACCTCCGCTAACAAATCCTGATGTATCACGACGATCCATTTCAGAAAACGAAACACGATGTGGTTGGCACTTGCTGTTGAAGTTAGGCTACAATATATGATGATTCGCAGCCACTGATATCATCATCAACAAGAGCAGAGAAGCCAAGAAGTCCTGCTGCAGAACAAACAAGTGGAGGACAAATTAGCAGCATAAATAAAATCAAGGTCAATCAATCCTTGGGCATGCATTAGCTCAGTAATAACCCTGAATGTAACCGAAAAAGAAAAATATATCACAGAGAGAAAAGAAAAGCATTCTTGCCCACCATCAAACCTTTCAAGTCTTATCTCAACCTACGCTTGCTTATTAATTTAATACATAGAAATCCTGCAATATTTATAAATTATTCCAAAAAAAAACTACCATTTTAAAGTATAACTAAATTCAGGGGTCTAGAGGAACAACAGCAATGATAACAACAGTACTGGTTAGCACGCTCAAGTTATGGCATTGCTTACACCTGCCATTTCATAGTACAACTAAATCCTGGAGTGCTTTGACAGCAATAATAATGATAATGATAGCAGTAGCAGTAAAACTAACTAAACTGAAGTAAAAGGAAAAGAACATTCTCTATTATGAGAAAGTAAAGCCACTTTTTAAGATTCATGCCAACAACTGAATTTCTTTAAGAGGTATATTCCAACATAAATCAAAATTTCTGTAGTCAGCACATAGCTTCACTGCCATGTGGACCAGTATCTAGGAATGTCATGTCAGTATGTATTGGTATTATTCGTACAATATGTAGCCCGTCAATTAGAATGAAACAATGCAAATGGTGTAAATTTTGTGGTGCAATATGTATCAGACTAATGTGAAGCAGCCTCTTTATGCTTAACCACTTCAGCTTATTTTGGTCTCTTTTGAAAATTAAAGCCTCTTCATTTGAGGTTTTGAAGGCTCAATCTAGGAATCAGACACGTCCATGATGTAGAAACATCACTCTATTATTAGTCTCACTTATTTCACACAAATTTTATTTGTGCGATTAGTGTGTGTCATGAATCTTTTTTAAGTTATACATGTATGAAACTAGGTCATGGTTGTCATAAGCTTATACATCAAAATCCAAGCAGATATATGGATTCATTAATGTGTATATGTTGTTAATGTGATTAAAAACAAAATGGAAACAATAATAGAATATCAATGTCATGAAGAAAAAGTAGTAGTAGATTGAGTAGTTGTACATCTGGTATGTTCCTACGAAAACATTATACTCATATGATGTATCATTATCTGTTAAATGATTTATGGATATTGCTCAAAGTTTCATATGAATTAAACTTGTTCATTTGGTACACCAGTGTGTTAGTAGTCTAGATATGGTATTACTAGTCTTAGAAACTTTTGGTGGTAAACTTGCTTTATTTGCAGTACATTCATTGTATTACTCCCAGTACAAGTTACTAGTTGGTATTTCAGTTTTGTTTTGTTGTTCATGAAAAAAAATGGATGTCTTGCATCAAATATTAAATTATGTGATGCACATGTTGGAAAACAATTAACTTGCATAGATGCCATAATTAACAGAGCTGGGATCTTGTAGATTACTTTTGTCCAATGTTTCTTCTTTTTTTCCAGAAAACAACTCTTAACGCACTTAAAAAGAGGTTACAATGGTCTAAACTCTAAACTAAAATTAAACCTAAAGATAACGTAAGCCTGCAGCACAAACCATGCCCATGCATTTGGTTGCATGTCATGCATCCCAGTGCCACACCTAAAAATGGTATAGTACAGGTATTTACCATGCTGGCCAATGATTGGCACAGGTTACCTAAATATGTGGTACGTTGTGCAATAGAAAACAACTAAGATTACCAAATAAACTAACATAAACTTGCATACAGGCCTTTATGCGAGGAAATATAAACCCCTCCTTCTAGGCAAAATAGATTAAGAGCCAGCAGTTCTTATCAAAAACCGGAACACATCCTAAAATTTAATAATGCAAGAATCAGAATTATCAGTTACAACAAAATCAAACTAGATTTTAACCAAAATGTCTAAAATGGTATCACTTCAAGTTGCAATAGAAGAAGTCAAATACATTGACACTTGATATACAGAACAAGAAACAACAAAATAATAATATATCACAAGGATTATTTGCATTGGACACCATTCACAAACATTTTTTAAAAAAAGGACAGCTAAAAACCAAATTAAATGGGTTCGCTAATACGAGCTACAGAGACCCCCTTTAATTTCATCAAACAGCATGAATATTTCCAGTTTCACAAAAGTAGAACAATAATTTGTATATTTCAAAAGCTTCACAAATGAAACAAAAATTACGATGGTTAGTAATGGAATATCTTCAACGGTGTGATGGCAATAACTTAAAGACATAAATCTTCAAAATTTGCATTAACTTCATTATACAGAAATTACACCATGGATTGAAGTGCCAATGCATACCGGCCCATACCAGTCATACTATGTTATATAGGTAAGTATCGACAATGTTACGCCCACAACACCATACAGTACGGACACATAATACGACATCTCGGTTATCTTATGCTGGCACCAGCAGGCATATCATGTGTCCAGGGTCCATATCATACCATAAAAGTAAGCTACCTGTATGGGTAGCTGTACCAGTACTTTACACTTTGTGCTACACTATGTTCCACTAATTCTAAGACCATCATCAAACTGCAAGCAGTATCACCGACCATTAATTATGCCTATAAACTAGAATGGTTAATAAAAGGTATGGATATAATAAACATTGTGGGCAAAGTATGCGAATATCTTAATCAACCTGAGAATATGGAAAATAATAAAGGCAGATCAAGCAGTAAATGCCACTAGGAAATAATTTGATTATGCTCTGAGAGCATAGGGGTAAAACTAAAACAGAAACTTAACTACTAAGTAATCCTTGCAAAATCCAATATAAGGCTAAGATATGATGTACCAAGACTATAGAAAAGAAATTAAAGAAGAGGAGGGAAAAAGAACAAGGAAAAAAAAGAAGAGTTGGAAATGCAAATCGACTGAAATCTGAAATTCCATTAAAGATCCAATGTCTGAGACTGCTACTTGTCTTGAAAGTTTATATAGACTTCTACCAACTCAAGATCCTCAGACTTTTGATCCGGATGGTAGATTTCTCTAGAGGACTTGTAAAACAAATAAATTACAAAAGTTTATAAATGCCAACAAGCATAATGCATAAACCTGGAAATAATCTGCGCCTTAATTAAACTTAGAACTTTCAATCTCCAAAAATTCAAATTTAACATAAGTCTCTAAAATAGCACTTCTAGAAAAGACAAACAACCAGATACACCATTTAAACGGTAATTGACACATTGCAGATCTAACCATATCAAAATGCACTACTCTGGTGGACATCAAGTTCAACTCTTCAGAAGTATTGTCCTTAAGTTCAAAGAAGACTCCTCCAGCATTAAGATTTCCTTTCTCCTTGGCAGAAATATAACATGTTTTGTTGCAAGATTTTTACAAAATACTCATCAATTTTCAGATTTTGATGGCATAAAAAATAATGTCAATTATCCTTGAGAATCATCAGCTTAGAGGATGTTTATGGATTATTAGGATGAAAGGAAGGAGTTATCATATTATTGGATAAAAGTTGATGCTCTTACAACACCCCTTTGCCATCTGACATTTTGGAGTTTGCAATCATCATACAAGGGAACATGGAAAGAAAATGCAAAAGCATGCATGAAGGCACATGTTAAGCAGCTTGATAAGGGAAAAAAATTGATGATATTTTAGAAGCGACCTCCAAAACAAACACTTGTTTCATCAATTCCAGCCAAAAGCCAGAGCATCAACCAAGAGTTAAAACTATGCTTTCAGCTTTGTTTGTTTCTAACTTATATTATATGCCCTTGGCTTTCTAAATCATATTGAAAATTTTAAATCACATAAGACAGACAGCACCAACTATGTTGCAACAAAAGAAACAAATGAAAAAAAGACAAAAAAAGGTTTTTGATAAAAGAGGTGTGGGAGGGAATTGCGACATGATCAAAAAGGCATAATCTAGCAAGTAGAACAATTAGCATTATATGGAAGCGAATATGGATCCATGATGAAAAATATATAATCTTAGTTTAATAAAATTGGGAAAGAACTGTGAAGTACAATACCTAAAGTAATTGCAATAAGATCTAGAAAATTTAATGGAGTGTCTGTCCACTTAACAAGGAAACAGAATCATAATCTAAAAGATTGAAAAGAATCACACGACTACTGAAAGTTTTAAGGATTTACCCTGGTGCCACTTCTCCCTAAAATTTCACGCTTTAAGGTTTGAATTGTTCATACTTTTCACTGAAATCAAAGTAGAACCCACATTGCATTTACTTTTCTTTTGTTTTTGTTTTTTGAGACAAGAGGTCATAAGTCCACCCTTTTTCTGGGTACGATTTGTAGTGTCTTTTACAAAGTTGATAGAAATTTTTGATAATTGATATACCAATATACCTACTCAATAAGATCAACTATCAACATGCACAATTACCAAAAGTACCGAGAGAGAACACCACAGATCAAAAAACACAGGTCCATGATACTCAAGCAACAAAAAGATAGATGATAATGAAGCATTCGAACCACGGTTGTGATAGAGCTATCAAAACCATACACACTGCAGTGTTCTAAGATGAATAAAAAGAAATAAGACTCGTGTCAACTGATTCAAACCTCAAAATGATTAACATAAAAAAGACAAAGTATCCCACTAACAAAAAAATGTAACAGAAACCAGCGAGTCATTCAAATACAAAAATTCAAAACCCATACAAAACATTAGGAAAAGCCAAAAATAAAAAATAATGCAACAAAGACAAACCCGATCCAGAACCCATGCCTTAAAAAATGAAGAATAATAAGAAGAAACAAGAAAGAGAGGCAAACCAACATAGAGATCACTACAGGATGATTGAGAGAATTTTGAAACAAAATCGAATCTCATTAAGCGTATCGGATAAATCTAGTAAGAAAAAGAGAAGCACATTAACAGACTAGTGTAAAGATAAGCATGTTAAGAGATTAGTGTAACAGAACGCACCAAGGTGTGAATCAAATGGAGGAAGCCACCCAGACCTCGGGATGCTCTGTTGCTGTGCAAGGGTTGTGTTGAAAGGATACAGAATCACAGGCAGGATATTTATACTGCTGGAGAAAACAAGTGAATGAGTAATGGCAGTGCATTAAAATCATTTAGCTCATGAAACCAAATTACAATGAAGCAATGAACAGCTTAGCTGGATCCTATTAACTTCATAGATATCATCCATATAAACCAAAACACCGTCCAGGTTGACGAATCCATGTATATTACTACCTTCCCCTTTTGAATCACAATAAGATTAACGGCCATACAGGCCACCTCGGAAACTCTCTTCAAAGGGCAAACTCAGAGATAGAAAAATAAGAAAAGTATGAATCAAAAACTTATATTTCAGAAGCAAAAGGAGATGAACCGTATCAAAAAACGTATGCACAGTGGAAAACAAAAGACAGCAGTACAAAAACCAGATTAATTGTTTACCAAAATTCTTCCACTTTTGGACGAAAAACAAAAACTAAACAAATTCTGATATTTGAATCATAAAGGAAAGGAGAACAGTAGCGAAATGTTGAAAGGAATTGGGTTATGACCTATCAAGAATAAAGAAAAAAAAAATCCAAACTTAAATGACTTCTCGCATCAAAACCCCAGCGGCTACCGAGAATTCCATTAACAAAAAAAATCAATTTTCAAGAAAAATGGGCAAAAATCAGATTTTTTTCCTCAAAAACAAGTAATTCATCGAAAAAAGAAACATGCGATGGAAAACAGATTTCTTCGCAGGAGTAGCAGAACCGTGTAAAATCTTCGATAAAAACACATTAAAGAGTAAAAGCAATAATTCCACACGCCACGAAGACGCGCACCTCGAATCGCAGGCCCCGACGCGCAACGAGTTCAGGAACTCCAGCAAGCCGAGATCCCAAGCGAGCGATGAGAGCTAGGGTTTTGGGGCGGTGGAGGGAACGAGAGTGCAGCAGTGAGCGAAGAGGGAAGGAGGCGATCCAGGAGGAGGAGGACGAGGACCCAAAAAAGGAAGAAAAAAAAAAGACAAAAAAAGAGAGAGAGGGGAGGGAAAATAGCGAGAGGAGGAGGGAGCGCAAGCGGGAGAATGGAGTTGGGGGGCAGAAGGGACCACGAAAAAAAACATAAAAAGATCAAGGGTAGTTCTATATACACCCCCCCTATTGCTCAGGACACCCCCCAAAAACCAAAAAAAAAAAACCCAAACTAACCTTTAGTGTAATTACCATATTGCCCTTGAAATTTTCTCATACACCCCCCCCCCCCCCCTCTTCCTCCTCCTCCGTTTCGTTTTGAAAAGAAAAAAAAAAACACCCCTCAAACCCCCCTTAAACCCCTCCTCCCCCGTTCCCCCTTCTCCCTCTCGTCGCCGGCATTCTCCCGATCTCCGACCACCTCGCCGGTTTCTCCCGGAACCACCTCGCCGGCTTCTCCCGAAATTTTTTTTTTTCACGGTTCGTGCTCCGTTCGGCACTGGATCGCCGAACAAAAGGCTTCTGTCCGGCACTGTTCAGCCGAACAGAAGCCTTTTGTTCGGCGATCCAGTGCCGAACGGAGCACGAACCGTGAAAAAAAAAAAATTTCGGGAGAAGCCGGCGAGGTGGTTCCGGGAGAAGCCGGCGAGGTGGTCGGAGATCGGAAGAATGCCGGCGACGAGAGGGAGAAGGGGGAACGGGGGGTTTTGGGCGTTGGCGAGGTGTTTTGGAGGGGAAGAGCGGGGTGGGGGGGGTTTGGGGGGTGTAGAGAGCAATTTAGGTGAGGGGGTGGGGAGGGTGGGGGGTAATTTAGGAATTTTTAATTTTTTAGGGGTGTCCTTAGCAAATGGGGGGGTGTAGAGAGTATTTAATTTTTTTTTAATTTTTGGGGGGTGTCCTGAGCAATAGGGGGGGTGTATATAGAACCACCCAAAGATCAAGCTCGGGAGTCGGGGGGGGGGGGGGGGGGGGGGGGGGGGGGTGACGCGCACGTTAGGATGAGCGGTCCGTTGTAGCCCGCGGCTTTTCCCCCGGTTCGGTCCTACGAAGCCCAACCATATAACCAACATGTCACTTGTCCACGTGACCTAATCACACTGGTCTTTTTATGGGGCTTTGTCTGATTACAATCAAAAAATATCAGCCGCGATAGCAACGACATTTTTGGTAGCAAAGTTGGGGCCTTGTAGTGCTTCATCACGGTGTGTCGGCGGGGCCCGGCCGTGGCGATACGATCGGGCGAGAGGAGCGCGAGGCCACGACACGTTGTCCCTAATGTCAGGTACCACGTCGGCAGCGGCTCGTCACCGTCCGTGGTGCGCCGCCTGTGGGGCCCGCGCGTCACTGGCGCCGACCCCACCGTTTCTTCCATTTCTTTTTCGCCGTTCTTCTATTTTTATTTCTTGGCGCCTCGAATCCTCGCTTACTCGTTGATCTCTGCTTATCCTCACCCTCTTTGTTGCCCCCCACCCTCGGGTATATGTCAAGCTTTGTCAGCTTTGATGGCTGATAATGAAAGGGGCATCTTGGATTAAAGTCCGCAGTTTCAGCTGACTTCAGTCCAATGCCAAATAAAAAAATTAGAATAGAAGATCATGATCACAACCTTCTGCTTTGTCTTTTTTTAAAGAGATAAGTCCGTGAAGTTATGGCCGACTCCGCAAGCATATGAACTCCTCAACTCCACGAAGAGTTTGAATGGCTACCGATCATTCGGTCGTGCCTATCTGCTGCAAAGATCGTGGGCGGCGCAACGACCCTCGTATAAACTCAAAAGTTCTGTCTGTTGCACGGGAGACACTTGCCACCTTAGTCTTAACATGGATTAAAACGTTATGCTAATTACTATTTTTAGTGGTGCTCAATAGGCACATGCTTGAGAAGCTCATTGTTCATTTAATACATATAAAAACACTGTGCATATCGTGAGATAAATTGTGTCGTCCCATCTTTTTATGAAAATTTTCAATCTTTGATATAAAAAGTGCAACACTAAATGTCGATGCCAAACTCAGTGTGCATGTATAGATAACATTTATTACACATCGGCAAAGCTTCGAGAAAAGACTACGGTAAATTGCCCTCATGGTATATCCAGCAGGCTTATAATTAAAATTACTCAAGGATGAGGAATCAAGTAATATGAGAACGGATTGTGTGAGATGAAAATTATTATACAGGTGACGAGGGCAACTAATTACATGGAAATCATTCCACTGGAAAGGTGTAATGCGATAAAAGACAACATTCCTATACTAGGAGAGTTCAAATGGTGAAGTATCTGGATGCATCATGCATGGTGCTCTTCTTGGAACTATGCTGTAATAATGTTTGGCCTAACATATGAAATTATATGTATATCATCGTATATTTATTATTTATGTGTATATCCTTATAAATTATATTTTTTTCATGTATACCTCCATAAATATCTGAAATTGAATGTATATCTTTATAAATTTACTATTTATATGTATACCATCATAAATTATTTCTTTTTATGTATATATCCTCGTAAATTTAGTATTTTCATGCATACCATAAATTGTTTTCTTTTACCCTTCTACTTTTATTGAGTTAGGAGTATATTTTCATACAAAGAAAGATAGATATATTAAATTTATAAGAGTATTCACATAATTTCAAATATTTATAAGGATAGATATATTAAAAAAATTATAATTATTTTGGAAAATTTTATTTCCATCGGTAAGAATGGATACTAACTTCACAATGTTCTAACAAAATTGTTTGAAAAAAAAATTTACTGAAATAAGGCTTAACAGTTGTGGTTACGATCTTTTTATTATTTTATATGATACCACATGGTGATTCTTTTAGCCTCGAAAAAGATGATTGAGTAATAAGATTGCGAAATCATGTACGGATACTATCTCTGTGTGTGTGTGTGTGTGTGTGTGTGTTTGAATTAGATAAAATTTGACAATAACTATTGCATTTCATCCTTCCCCTTTATTTCTCGGGCATAGCTTCGTGGAACTCAGTGCTACCATATTAGCAATGAAACAACATAACAGTTAGTATAACCTATAAAAAATTATAAAAAATAGTTGAATCATTAGTACAAGATAATAAGTGTTTAAAATGCAAAGTGTACTATAATGCTCTACCAACCACTAACTCACCTGTGAAACCCGCTCTCCGCATCCACTCACCAAGACTCGAAGTGGTTATCGTTATTCTCTATTTAAGTATAAGAAACAAACAAAAACGATTTCATATTTTTATAACAATATCACACTACCTTAAACCACGACATACTTGCAGGGATGGGGGATGATCGGTGGGTCCGACGGAGCATGAGCAAGGATGAAAGTGGTCATCTTCTACTTCGTGATATTTAGTTGATAGTGAGAAAGGGCATTGTATTTTAGATTATGCATGTATATCGTGAGGCTAACGAGGCGGCGGACTGGATAGCGGCATATGTAGCGAGCTACTCAGGAAGCATCCTATGGGTTGGAGAGGGTGAGATGCTTGTTGCATTACGGAACCTTTTGTTTGCTGATTTTATTGGGTGTACTCGTATCCATGATGTATGAAATGTCTGTTTCAACGGTAGAAGAAGGAAAAAAAAACTTAATTACTCTTTATTTATTTTATAGTTAAGATTAAGTTCGTACGTTTGGTACACAGAGAAATAAAATCTACGGGCGCCTCAGAACAGAGGCGAATGGTCAAACCGTCGCCATAAGTGGTGGACTTTGGACAAGCTGTTTGACGATGGCCCTTGAATGAAGCTGAAGGCCAAACCCCAAGTGCCACATTGTATGTTCCGGGAAAAAAATATGGCAAAATTTATCATATTGGAAGTTGAATCACGCACCAACTTCCGAAAACTATATTTTAGTCATATAATGCCGATTAAGATAATTTTTTTAAAGAAAAAATTAGATAATTTTTAGAGATCTACGATGTGGCACCTACTCTAAAGGAGACTGCACAACTAGCAATTCGACCTAAATTCCATCGTTTGGACTTTAAAATCAAATTAAAAATTTTTTTTTCGGAAAAGACTTTGAGCAAACATATCTTTCAATCTATGAAGAATTAAGTACAGTGACAGCAGATAAAGTTGATATATAAATTGAGATTTATATCTTATAGAATTTTACCTTTTTCATGTTTATTTCTACTAGTTTTGTTTATTTTTAGAAAGCTAGTTCCGTTCGAAATAGGATATCTACCTTAGTTTTTGAATAATCAAAAAAGGAAGAGGACCTAAACTCTGTATTTCTAGAATTGTAAAAATCAAACCATTTAATGGGGCAGTGTTATGAAGCCATGTACCAGAGTATATGGTGCTAGTTAGGGACCTTTTTTTTGCTTTTCTTGGTTATTTTTCACTCATTTTGAAACTTAACTTTCTCAATAAAAAAATCTTTACAGTAACCTAGGGAAGAACCTTATCCAAAAATTATGCAGGAGGAACTAACTTTGAGGGAGGAGATGATACAATATAAAACTATAGCTGCTTTTACTTATATCGGCATTATTCTTTTGATAGAGTTATATATTGCATTAATACTTCAACAGAATTTCCGACAACATACCATTTGCAACCTACAAAAAGAAAACCATCTATTATCTTAAAACACTCGCATTCATTATAACAAATTATTTAATTTAAAAGTTATTGTTATTAGAAAGTACATTTCTCATCCTATCAGAAAAAGAAATCCTTGTTGCATTAATAGATGCTTATCAATAAACTCACTTAAGAACAGGTTAATTCTGCAAGAAGCCCATATGGAATATGGTACCGATTTTTCATTAAAAGAAAGGAAGATTAACGGCTAGTTTCATTAAAGTATTTAAATCACTTGTATAATTCTCATCAGGGTTCAACATGTTCCTCATAGTCTGAAATAATTATAGAACTAGCCATCTAATAAAATGCAATCAAGCACTCCATATATATATATATATATATATATAAGGATCAATTTATGAAATGCCCCCTTAACAAAAAAAGAAAAAAATCAATTTATTTATCTATATCATATTAAGTTAAAACAAGCATGATGTAATCAAAGAAGCACACCTTCTTCTCTCGGTAAAAAGGAACCTCCTACTCTACCTACTCTTTTTTTTTTTTTTTACCGAAGCAGATATATCATACATATGTGTTTTGCCTGCAAGACCGTTCCACCACTGATCATAGTCTGAATGTCCCTGAGCAGCGGGTGGTACACGCCCCCACCCCACAACCCGCATCTATCTTTCTATGATAGAGACATGCATGGCATATTAGCATATGCTTTAGAGATAAGAAGGTAACTGCAGTATCTTTATGAATATGTACTCACAGCATATAACAATACCAAATGCCATGTGATTTAGAGGCATATACTATATTCTTGGATGGAAAACTGTATACATATATATATATATATATATATATATATATATATATATATATATATATCACTTCGTTTCTTTTACCCGGCAAGAAAGATTCCTTCATATCACCCAATATAATATAGCTTAATACAATCAATGATGGGAGAAAAAACACACACGCGTCTCCAGTTCGCCACTAGGGCTGTCAACGGGCCGAGCTGCTCGGGCTCGGCTCGGGCCCGGCTCGATAAAAGCCCGACTCGAGCTCGGCTCGTTAGTCAAACGAGCCCGAGCCCGAGCCCAAAATGAGGCCCGTTTAAATCTGAGCCCGAGCCCGAGCTCGAGCCCGAGCAGCTCGCGAGCCCACACGAGCCCAAAAGAGGGCTCCAAAATCGAATTGGATTGGTTTGGGTTCGGACTTAGCCCGTTAACCCAAACCCAATCCGTTACCTTCCCTCCCATAGTCCCACCGGCCACCTCCTCTTTCTTTTTTTTTTTCTTCTCCTTTCTTCTGGGTTTCTCCAGAAGCGTCCGGGTGTCCCTCCCAGGCTCCCCTCCCCTCTTCCGGGTGTCCCTCCCCTCCCCTCCGGGCGTCCCTCCCCTCCTTTCTTCTCCGTTTCTCCTTCTCTCTTTTCCCCTCTTCCTTCTCCGTTTCTCCCTCTCTCTTTTCCCCTCTTTCTTCTCCGTTTCTCCCTCTCTCTTTTCCCCTCTTCTGGATAGGGTTGTCCCTCCCCCTCTTTCTTCTCCGTTTCTCCCTTTCTCTTTTCCCTCTTTGCCGACTCCTCCACCGGCGACGGCGGCGAGACTGCGACAGAGGAGGGTCGGGCCGCGGCCGGCGACGCGAATGCTAATGCCACGTGAGGAGTCCCTCGCACGGGAGGGTCGGGCCGCGGCCGGCGACGCCCGCGGCCGAGCCCGCGGCGCCCGTGGCGTCCTCGGCCGTGCCTGCGGCCGGCGCCCGTGCCGGCGGTGCTCGCGGCCGAAGCCGGCGGCCGCCGCACGCGACGAGGTGAGTCCTTCCTTCATTCTTCTTTCTTCTCTTCTTCTTCTTTTCCTTCTTTCCTTCCTTCATTCTTCTCCGACGAACCGCCGGAACCGAGCTCGGCTGGCAGCTGCTCGTTCTTCTCTCCGACGGTCGACGGAGATAGGGACCGGGATGGGGATGGGGCAGGCTCGGGCTCGCCGCTCGGGCTCGGGCTCGGGCAAACGAGCTTCACGAGCCCAAGCCCGAGCCCGAGCTGTGCCGCCCGAGCCCGAGCCGAGGAGTTGGTGAAACGAGCCGAGCCGAGCCTGCGGAGGCTCGGGCTCGGCTCGGCTCGTTAACAGCCCTATTCGCCACCCCAACAAGCACAGACGGAAAGCAAAAAGCGCGAGTAGCGGCAGGTGGAAAGAATATTAGCATATTCCATTGCGATCCTTCTTTTCCCCCGAGTGCCGCAAGCAGTGAAGAACTTGTGGGCCCTTCAGCCTTTCATTGTCTTCTCTTTCTTTCTTCCTTACCTAACAAAGTTAGTCGTTTGAGCAATAGCCGCGTAGTTCCGGTGATGTGGATATCCTTCCCACGCTCTCTTTTCTTCATCAATTGTTACTATACAACTAACAAACATTTGTTGCATTTCATTATTTAAAAACAAGAAAAATGTTTGTTAAAAAGTTGCATTGGATATAGCTAGGAATTAAGTATGACACCATGGGAGAGACCTCCAAAAAAGTGAAGCCGTTAGGATGAACACATCGTGACATTAAAGTAATTGTGATCTTCGACGATGGATAATGTTAAATATGAGGTGCGACCAAGTTCACTATGAACGAGAAGTGGGAAGGAAAGTGAAATGGGCACGTGGCGTGCAAGGAGCTCTTTACCTGAGAACGGACGCGTCACTTTTAGGGTCGGAGGGTGATTATAGAACATCATTTCGAGACGCCAAAATCGGCGACATCTCCGCTTTGGTACTTTCCTTCGAATGGGTGTCGCCCACAATATTCGGACGCGGTAGGAGAGAAATTCGTGTGACGTGGACTGCACGCGACCTGAAGCCTCGTGGAGACGGAGCCGCGCCAAGCGACGGAAGCGTTGGGGTTGTCGCCACGTCAGCATGGGATTGGATTCGGTGTTTTCACCTGATTTACCGTCTTGTTTATTTATTTATTTTGGTGCCTTTCGAACTGTTTCCTCGTGAGCACAATCAACTACATCACTAAAAAAAAGATATACAAAGCAAAGAAAATTGAAGACTGTTGGGTCCAACACGATCAATCAACGAGACTAAGTCCTCCTCCAAAATGATATAGCTAGCCTGCAGAACATATCTCGCATACGATGTTAAATCACTGCTCATAATGACCCAGCAAACTGAGTGATGCTCTGATGGGTGCTGATAACCCTCTCATTCAATATTAACCTCAGCGTTCCTTATCCTCTTGACACCACTTTTTGTTCCTGAGATAAATTGGAGGCACCTCACTCCGCACTATTCAACATGTTCCCGCAATCCGTCACGCAGCACAAGGATATCATATCTTTTTTATTGAGAACTAGTGAAGCATAGTTATTTTCTTTTTTCGATCCATAAAATCCTGACCGGTCGAATCCAAAACTACTCTTGGGTAGTTATAAATATAGGCCCAGCTCAATCTTTAATCTTATAATTTTGCTGGTTGCACCAGCACAACTCACCAATTTTATAAAATTTTCAGCCCAACCATTCAAAAAAATCTTTAGATTTGGAAATCACTTAATTTATTATTGTTTTTTAGTCTTCATTGTTTAATAAATAGCTTTCTATACATATAGAGAAAACAAACAAATTAAGTAATTATGGATATTACTTAGTTCAATATACGCTATAGAAGAGCATTCTCTTTAAAGTAGAATTTGCTCTAGTTGTTTGTTGCCTATTTCCAAAATACAATGAATTGCATCTTGTTTTTCTTGAAATACACTCTAATAAAAGAGACTCCTCAAAGAGCACTCTAATAAAGGAAAATTTAGGTTGAATTTAAACCAACCAAATCCAGATGCCGCGACACACTCACCGGGTCCTTAGACATCTTTATTCCTTCACATGATCCATGGAATCAGATGCATTTTTTGTGAAAATGCAAGCAAAGGAGAGAGAAATAAAAACTAAGCTTTATCCACTCATATCTAGGATAAGAATTTATATTTAAATAGATCTTTGTTTATTTTTATATTGGATATGGGACTATTCTTAAAACTTCAGAATTTGGAATTAAATATTTAACAAGAAACCAATAGAAAGAACCTACAATTGATCATAAAAAATATTCATTAGTTAAGTAAGAAAATGTAATAGTCATTAAGCGAAAAAGGCTACCTATTCTTGTTACAGAAAGATATTCAAGCACTCATGGATATAGAATATGTAGACTTGGTTGATGCCATATACATGGGTCGTCTTCATGGGCCATTACCCAAACAACGTATTCTCGTTCCACCATTAAAACCATATGATATTATTCCAACGTGCAAACCTCGTCGCGCTGTGGATGGAGAAGTATTACCGCATGCCTTGACGCAATACGTCCTGGCTGATCAAAAGTTCACCTTCTTAAGTGGTATAAAACAAGCCAAGCTTCACCCCTGGACGATGCATGATATTATTATACGAATAAGAGAAGAGCACCTACACCTACGCCTAAGAAGACAACAAGTTCATCATCAACCGGAAGACAGCCATCCAACAGATGTTTCAAGAGTCTTTAGCCAAGCTCGAACTCTTTTCAAAAAGCTTGGAACTCATTCGCGAAGTCAGTAAACCCTGCTATACTCTAGTCTTAGAAGTACTTGTCTTGATTCACTCAAACAGTATCTTACTTATGAAGGCTCCCATGAAAAAATTCCTCAAAGATAGAAGCGATATGATTTTGGACCTAAGACAATTGAAGTAACGTAGGAATCCGTCTGTCTAGAATCTTTTTGAATTTATCCCTTTCCCTTTCCCATAGTTTTCCAACAACAAGAGATTTGAACAAGTCGCACTAGATCAAGCTCGTCATCCTAACCGGGCTTGCCGTGCAAAGGACTCAAGCTCATGGGCGTGAGGCTACTAACTATTTCAGGTGCAAACTCGGTCAGGCATAACTGAGCGCAAGCAATTGCCTGACCCGCCGTGCCGAACTCTTAAAACATAAGACACGTCTTTTGAGCGAAAATGCTTGGTCACAATTCATGGCAGAAGTTTGATCGTACAGCAACTGGGCTGAGTTCCCAGCAATTTCCTGGCCTGGGGCCGTCGGCTCATCTCTAGGAAAAGACGTAGACTTAGTCTACCTTTTCTTTGCAGTGAAATAAGGATTGGTGGCTTATTTCTTGCTTCTGTTTGATGGGATCACGATAGAAAAGATGGACCAAAAAAATTCTTAGAAAGAACAGATAGAAAAAGAATGCAACGAAGGATATATAGATGGAGAGCAGATTTCTATATTGATAAAATTGGACAAGAAACCCATGCCCCACCTTTTTTATTAACCCTATGCTATTAAATTTTATTACTAATTATTTTAATTTTAGTACTCCATAATTCTAAATTAAAAATTAGAAATATCTATTTTTTATATTTTTATTTAGTATTTTTAGTATATAGAATTAATTAATTATATGAATTAAATTATAAATTAATTAGTTATCTATATAGTAATATATATTAATTAATTAATTCATATATAATTAATTAATAAAATTATGTACGAAATCAAATTAAATATTTGTATATTATTTATATGATAATAAATTATAAAGATTATAAAATTATATATTACTCTATTTCTTTAGTATAAATAAGTATTATAAATTAATAGCAATATTTTTTTATCAAAGAATAATTGGGTAAGAATGTTATTCAAATATTATGCATTGTCCTTTTCACTCTCTCTATACCAAATAGATTAGAAAATTATATTCATCTATCCTTCCATGTTTTCCCAAATATACAGAAGGATGGATGAAAGATTCATTCTAAATATAGGGTTAGGACTGTCCCAAACATCCAATTCTCTTTAAGAAAGTTTTTCCATATAACAAAGTCGAACGTTCAACGATCTATGGAATTATCAATCTTAAGCAAACTTGGGAAGTGAAAGCTTAAAATCGTTCAGCATGTTTGGAAATGGGAAGCCGTTACTTCCCCTTCCTAGATCAGTCAATGGTGTTTATTTGGAAAATTTCACATTCGAACAAATTGGATTTCAAGAATATCTTATAATATTCCAATATAAGTAATTTATATGAGGAAATTACATGTATCTAGAACGCTGCACAAAAGTATCGACTGCTTTGGAAGTTATCCACGAGGATTGTTCGCGTCGAACTAATAAAAGAGCTGTAGTTAACTGGTGAGACTTTGTCCGGTCAAAGTGGGTGAACAAACAAGCATCCATGCGACTCGCATCACGTACATTTGACTTTATTTATTTGTTTATTTTCTTTTTCAAGAAAGGTCACTTAATTCTTTTAGTAAAAAGAGGAATCCATATCACTTCTTTATTTCCAAAACATATTTAATTGATTTCAGATTGGATCTTTCTTGGCAAGCAACCTGCTTGTCATTATTTTAGTAAACATGACCATAAGTATAGACCTCCTTGTATATATGTATGGGACGCAATTCAAACGCTATTCTTCACGGTGGCACTGTAGTTGTTCAGCACATCGTAGTACCGGCTCCAGATCATTATCCCACCATACTTTGGCCCCTGAATTGCCGGCAGAACCTGAGAAATCAGCACGTCGGGAGGAATGTACCCACCACTCGGGGCCGCATCGGGCGACGCCGGCAAGCCCAAGAAAAAGCTGGTCGCCGTCACGCTCGATATCCAGGTGTTCCACGCACTGGTCAAATTGTCGATGCTCCCCGACGAGTACTGGCACTGTGCGTTGTTGTAAAATTGGATCCAGACATAGTCGAAAAGCCCGGTCTGCAGCGCCGTGTTGAGGTGCGCGTCGGGGTACGGGCACTGCGGCGCCGCCGTGAGGTAGACCTTGTTTCCCTGGCTGCTGAACTGCGACAGAGCCTGTGCAAGGGTGTCGAAGAAGTCTCCGTTGGTTGCCTCGATGTCGAAGTCGATGCCGTCGAGGACGGCGGCTCCGAGGGGACGAGAGGAGGAGCTGCCGCCAAGGAAGTTGTCCCAGAGGTACTGGGCGACGTTCTGGGCGTCGTCGGTGGAGGAGAGGGAGTAGCTTCCGGAGGCGCCGCCGAGGGAAAGGAACACCTTGACGCCCTGGGACTGGCAGGACTGGATGTCGGAGGTGAGGCTGGTGCAGGTGCCGGCGGAGGGGTCGCAGTGGCCTGCGAGGTTGAGGACGGGGGTCTGGCCGTTGCCGAATGTGGTGAGGAAGGCGAGGTTGACGTAGGAGTAGAGGCCGGAGGCGCAGGTGTCGGCGAGGGTGCCCTCGTTGCCGTTCTGGCCCCAGTAGACAGCGATGCTGCCTGCATGGGAGCCGGCGACTAGGGCGAGGAGGAGGAGGGGGAGGAGGAGGTTGGTGGCCATGGTGAATGTAACTATGTAAGAGGAGAGGAAAGCTAATGGGGCTTCTCTTCTCCCTGGGTTGAGGGAATGGGAGAGAGCTCGTGCCTCTTATAACGGGTGAGGGGTGGTGTGAATTGGTTCTTTTCCTCCCCCGTTCGGATAGACTTGGAAGACTAAAGCTTCATTGACCCGGAATCGGCGGGTAAGATGGCATGCATGCATCAGCAAAAATTTTTACATACATATCCTCTTAAATATTAAAATTTATATAAATATATCTTTTTAAAAATATTATTTATATGTATATTTTATAAAATACTTATTTTGTGTGCATACTATTTTTTTTTTCTTTTTTCTTGCATATATACCTATGTTATTTAGCACTATTAAAAAAATTTCTGGTTGAAAATTGAAATGACGAAAATAATCTTAATAGGTAAAAATGCAAAAAAAATACTGATAAGGGTATATATGTAAATAGTAATTTTGAAGAGTATTCATGCAATTTTACAATTTAGAAGAGTATAAATGCAAAAAAAAATGATTGTTGCATAAATACTCTCATAAATATTTGAATTTGCATGCATACCTTTTTAGATTTTTATTTACATGCATGCCCTTACAAAATATTATTTTTGTATAAATATCGTTAACATAGCAATTTAGCTGACATGATTAGTGAAAGAATTTTCATAATTCTTTTTATTATCTAATTGTCGAATTAATATTTTTTGAGTAATATTTTTACAGAAAATATTGAATAGCAGGCATTAAACTAAAATCCAAGTATTAAAATAAGTTGAAATAGATAAAAATAAAAATAATTTTTTTATGTAAACACTCCTAAATATGTGAAATTATATGAATATCTTCAAATAGTAATTATTTATATATATATCCTTATAAATATTTTTTTTACATGTCTATCTATTAAGAATATTTGAGTTATTTCTAATTTTAAACCACTAGTTTTTTAAAGGCGTGATATGCATGTAAAATAAGGGTTTTGAAACGATATTCATACAAAGTTGAATATTTAGAAGCATATGTATGCAAAAAATTCTAAACTTAATTATTTAGGAGGCTCTATTTGCATCACCCCAGTCCCCTAAGATGAGGCCGCTACAGCATGGCAAGACTGCAAGAAAAAAGATTTCGCTGCTACCAACATGAACCTGCGAGTCGATGCAATTCTCATGGAGCGAAGTAAGAAAATTCATAGCCATGTATGACCGAGCATGGCATCAAATTCTTTCAAAGTATCGTTGATGGCTCTCTGTACTTATATTTTAACAAGTCTAACGAAATTGAAATGCTATCATATAGGCCGCTCAATAGGCGGAACTTCTCCTTTTCAAAACAAGAAAAAGAGCCTACTTTTGAGGAGGAGGAGAACCATGCACAAACGTCAGTATCAATTTGTCACGTTAATCCTGTGTGAAAGAAAGAGGTTAAACTTGATAAAGATGACGAAGAACAAGAACAAGAACAACCAGAAAGTTGAGTTGTCATTATCAATTTGTCATGATTAGTTAAACTTGTGTCCTTGAATTATCATCATCAATTTGTCGCCAGCTAAACTTGTGTTCTCGTAACAGCCTGCACCAATTGTTGGTCGCTAAACTTGTGTTATCAATTTGTCGCTAGTTAAGCTTGTGTCCTTGTCACTGGTTAAACTTGTGTCTATCAATTTGTCACTAGTTAAACTTGTATCCCTGTAACAGCAACTTGAATTATCATTATCAATTTGTCACTAGTTAAACTTGTGTCCTTGAAATATCACTATCAAGTTTACTGGTTAAACTTGTGTCCTTGTAGCAACCTAGACCAATAAGAATAAGAACAACTAGAAACTTGAGTTATCATTATCAATTTGTTACTGGTTAAACTTGTGTTCATGTCGCGCGCTAGTTAAACTTGTGTTCTCGAACTATCATTATCAATTTGTCACGGATTAACCTTGTGTCCTTGTGAGAGCCTTTTCCAACTGTCACTGGTTAAACTTGTGTCCTTGAATTATCATTATCAATTTGTCACTGGTTAAACTCGCATCCTTGTAGCAGCCTGGCCCGATTTGGTCCTGTATAAGCCAATTAGTCAGGGAGACCAAGTAATACAAGCACGAAGTGGGCAAGGTATAACCTGAAGACAAAGCAACAAGGGTTTGGCAGGGTCCCCCTACTTTATTATTGAACATCAAATAAACTTGAACGGATAAGAAATGGTTAAAAAAATGGATAACCATGAGCTTGGAACAAGTGAGTCATCAAGTACGCGACAACATTATCTTCTCTTTTTCCAAAAAGCCAGCTTGACGGCCAGCTTTTATTATTATTATTACTATTATTATTATTTTTAATGTAATGGGACGCAAAAGAAGCCACCCATTGAACCTGCAACCTCTTCGCCATCTAGAAGCGGTCGCCTACGCGGACCTTTGACGTGGAAAAGGTCGCAGTGGGAGTGCTTAAAACGTGGAATTCGGGCTTTCATTCCACAGGAAGCGACATCGTGCTGCCGAATCTTGAGAGTTGAAGCAAAGCCACACCTTCCTGCCAGAATTTGGATCCAGAATTCCACAGCGACATTCACGCAAGCACTAACTTTTTTTTTTATTATTTTCTTTTAAATTTAGATCCAATACACCCTAGAAGGCATGAGCAATAATAATACGAACGCGTGTAAGAATCAATATATACATTAAAAAGCATCGAAAATTTTTGTTTTTTGTAGTGAGTTGGAGATAAAGTATATAACTCCTAAGCCGTCATCTGGGTTTATTACGTATTATGGTCGCACGAACATTAAAACGGTGCCCTAAAGTTCATACAAGATCTATAGATGGATACTTTTTCAATGAACTTTATAAATTTAAATCAATAGATTATAGACAAAAGGATCCAACTACTAAGTCCATCATAATCAAGTAATTCAAATATTCAAATACAAAATTTTAACTGTTTATTGACATTAGAAAATAAACTAGCTAACTAGCTAATGACTATTGTTCGAACTTCACACCAACCCATCCAAAATCTAAACTTCCTATGACTATAAAAAAATATGCAACAAGAGATGTGAGTTTTACGGCCCAGTAAGAATTCTTGTGCACTGGCATGCATGATTATAGATATTTTTTTCATATAAATATATGAATGCTAATGATCAAAATAAGTAAAATGCAATAATTTTTATGATAGTTTTCGTATTATTATATTTTGATCATGTATACTTGTCATTGATAGTATGATGAATGCATATACAAATATAACTTATATTTGCACAATTAGACTAATAAATGTGGTACTCTAGATTAATCATGTTATGCTGATTACCCCGTTATGGGTGGAAAGCGTTTAGTTTCACATCGGTTATTCGCTAGATAGATATTAGGTTGTTTGGGGGGGGGGGGTGCACCGAATTTAGTCCCACATTGACCGTTCAGCGGAAAGGTCTGTGCGTTAAATGGGGGGCTCAATAACCTCTTCTCGCCGAGGCGCCTTTTGGGGACAAAACCGTGAAGGACGCCCAAGCCCCCTATGCGAGCTCCGCGCCCGCAGGTGGGTGCGCACCCCGTGCGAGCTCCGTGCCCACAGGGTCCAGAGCGGACAATACCTCGGTGGGAACGCATTCGCTTTCCCTGCGCGGCTCGGTTTGGGACTATGCTGTTGTCGGGGTGAAAATCCCGCAACATAGGTATTTATGCATGACTAAGTAATTCAAATAATACCTTCCAACTAGCTATTTTAAGTGTGGTTCTCTGTTGTTACAAATAGTATCAGAGCGGAGGTTGACCACGAGCCAATCTGTATGTGTTGATAGACTAGCAACAAAGTTGTATTCTAATGGACCGGTCTAATCCTCCTAGTCACCAAAAGTTAGCTTCCACGCATCAAACGCCGCCTACAATTTGGCCTGTTCTATGACCAGCTGGATTGATTCCAAGAATGCGTCAATATGGTACATTCGTTGTTTAAGAAAAGAGAGATGTTTTGAAAACGAAGTTTTAGCAACCGTATTTGACAAAATAACAAAGTTTTAACGGAAAAAAAAAAAAATCAAGGCACGGCTTGTCAGTTTTAAGGAGAAAAAATAATCAGGCCACGGCTTGTCAGTTTTAAATTGGCCGTGGCATCTCCTGTGTTCTTCCAACTTTGCCTCTGCCACCGTGTTTTGAACTTATAACATGTCGCTCCAAAACTTCTAAATAGAAAGTGTCATTTGGGTTTGTTTAAATTTTTTGGTCCTACAACCAGTATATGGGACTAAACACATACTCATATGAGTCTCTCATATACATACTCTTTTGAGCCTGGGTATTCTCGTCAGACTAGAGGTCTAAATCAATGCAAATCCGATCACAAATGCTACAAATCTAATCATATATACCATGGCTAGCCCATGGTCAACTTAAATAAGCTTGTGGTAAAGTATCTTCTAATCCACATAGGTTATGATAATTCAATAGCAATTTAAGGCCTTATTCAAAAAAAAAAAACTATGGATGTTATTTGAGTTTCTTGATCCTATATAAATATTCAAAATTTGTCTAGTGCATAGCCAAAATGGAACTAAAAATACACCCATAGATCCTTACATTATCAGTGAAAGCCGGTGATATATAATAGTTATTACTGCACCTTTATCCATGGCAACTTGAAGAGGAAACTTTTCCACTATTGCACCTGCAAAGTGACCCTCAATGAAAGCACAAAATATGCAAGATCTTGCTATCAAAACTCGATCCAAAGTCTTAAAGAGCACTAATTTCATGCAGAAGGAAGAAAGAACAAAGGCCATTAGAGTTGTCCAATGGTAGGACTCTCTAATGCTTAAGTTAGTAAAGAGGATTTTGAAGAATGAAGAAGAATAAATCCGGGTAATGAATCAGAAAAAAAAAGGACCTTACGTACTTGATATGTCGCCCCTTTTTCTAGACATGGAGTCCTCGCCCACCGGTGTTCAACTTCGAAGTCCCAAGCCTGATGAAAAATAACCCATGGTCATCCTTATCCAATTCAACCCATAAAGATTTGTCCAACTAAAATAAGGTCCTCTTTCTCTTTAGTGTCATGCATCGGCCTCGAGGTTGGATTTGGGCTATATTACATATTTGTCTGTATAACTACCCAAGATGTACTCAGTAAATAACTCATGTGAAACTAAACACATGCCTGCACGGGTCATCACATACCCTTTCCATTTAAGCCCCAGTATTCTCGTCAAGTTAAGAATCCACATCTATTCAAATCCAATCATAAATACTATGCAAATCCAATTACAAAACACCATGATCAGCTTGTGATCACCTTACATATACCCATGTTGCGGTGTCCCCAATTCCACATAGATAATAGTTCAAGTATGTTCAGATACTATTTGTAACAATCCAAAACTTCATCCAAAAAACCTAGCCAAAAAGTATTATTTAGATTATTTGATCTTGTATAAGTATCCAAAATTTATCTAGCGAATAACCAATATTGGACTAAACACACATCCGCATGAATCCTCGCAGATGACAAGATGGGCCACACAAGGAATGTACAAAACAAGACAAATGCAACCCCACAAAGGATGACAGAAGAGCGAGATGAGGGAGGAATGGCCTGAACCAGATAGATCAATGGGGAGGGCCAGGAGGATCGATCCAAGCAGCAACATCATAAAGTCCAACAGCAGACATGACCATCCGGCCAATTCAAATCACTTGTAAGTAGCTCGAGCTCGGGAAGGATTCGAGCTAGCTAAGAGTGGAAAAATTGTGATAGATAGAGCATCACCAATGAAGACAAGAAAAGGAGCACCTGGCACACCTTTAGAGATTGTATGGCCAAGAACAAATGATGAGTCATCAATCACCACCACCATCACCATCGATCATCATCTCCTCATTCTCAAGTATAAATCTCATTGGCAATGCAAATTTCCTAATCTATGAACTCTCATTGTGATGCAAATCTCAAGTATAGATCCTATTGACAATGCAAATTTCCTACTCAAGAAACTTGTTGCGAGCTTGTGCTAGTTATCCTAAAGCTAGAGCTTAACATACTTTTATGGAGGAAAGAGCTTATTATGCTTGTTACCTTTTAACAAAAGGTTATTTGCAGGAATTGTTTTTAATTAGAATTTAGTGGCTAGAAATCAAAACTTTTTATCTAGTTCTACAAATTGTGTGAGCAATGATGCGACGACAAACAACTCTCCTAGACAACCTTAATGAGACATCATATGCTCTCCTGTAATTTCTGCATGCAGTAGCTGTCATTCAAAGCCTTACCTGACCGTTTAGGGCTAAACTTTCCTGTATATTAGAATTTTGTTATCAAGATCTCATCTAATTGTCCTAGTTTCTAGATGGCATCAAGCAAAATAATCTGAAGACTTCGCAATGACACAACATCAAGTTGGTAACAAAATTATCTCGATAGAAAGGATGATTTATACATTCTACTAAGTTATTTGATATTTCTTTTAAATTTCTCACTTCAAAATCAATTAGCGGACAATCCGGCCAGTTTAACATACATTATATGGAGTTCCCACTTTGAATAGTTACAAGCAGCACATTGGCCATATTTTTTTCCTCTAAACTCAAAACCTAAATAAAACAGGTTTTGCTTTCATTTACGTTCTCTTGCCATCATTTAGTGTGAGACACGAATATAGAGGCAACCGGCGTTGGCCCAACCCACATGCTTCTCGACCCAACTTGCATCCTTAGTGGGCCGGGCTAATATTTTAACTCGTACACAGCTCCGAAAGCGAACAGTTAATGATCCAACGGTGGATTGGCTCGAAGGAAAGCGAATCCTTCTTTTTCGCGCGAAGGATGCAAGTTGGATCCCCCAAGGACTCTTAGCTGCGTTCAAGTAACCGCGATTACATACAGCTGGAGCACGCCTGGTCGCCGCTTTTTAAACCCCTAACGCCTCCTAAACCCCTCTCCAATCACACCGCGCTTAGCAAGAAATAAAGGCATCCTCGCCTCCTCCTCCTCCTCTCTCCCCCTTTCCTGAAAACCCTTCCCTTCTTGAAACCCAGGCGAGCGAACGCCGCCGATAGCGGCGGCCCCCGGCGCGAGCGTCGGCATGGACTACCACTTCCTGGAGATCAACCTTATATGCGCCCAGGGACTGAAGCCGCCAGCCGGATTTCGCCGCGCCCAGGCCTACGCCGTCGCCTGGGTGGATCCCGCCTTCAAGCTCCGCACCCGCGTCGACCGCACCGGCGGCGAGAATCCTACCTGGAACGACAAGTTCATCTTCCACGTCCCCGCCGGCTTCCTCGCCGACGACTCCTCGTCCGCCGTCTCCGTCGAGATATATGCTACCGCCGGCTGGATCCTCACCGACTCCCTTCTCGGAACCGTCCGCCTCCTCGTCGGCAACCTCCGCCTGCTCTCCCGCCGCGACGGCTGCCCCGTCTTCGACGCCGTTGGCATCCGCCGCCCCTCCGGCCGCCTCCACGGCGTACTCAATGTAGGCGCCATGCTCCTCCGCCGCGTCCCCCTCGTCGCCGCCGAGGTCCTGGGCGCCTGCCCCGCTGTTAGCTACCTCTCCCTCATGGGCGAGAAGGGTTTCAAGATCAGGCGCCGCCAGGCGGCGGCGCCGAGGGACGACCCCGCCGCCGGGAAGGATCCGGCGCTTAAGCAGTGGAACGGAGAGACGATATCGTCAGACGGCGGGGTTGAGGCTGAGGAGATATCGGACGGTAGGGTGGTGCCGTGCGGGCCCTGCTTCCTGGGGTTCCCGAGGCGGATCCATCGGAGCCCATCTGATCAGATCTTGCAGCTCTCCTCGACCGAGGAGAGCCCTGGTCGATGATGGACTGTCCTGATCTCTGAGCCACCGCCGCTGTTGATTCGTCTCTCTCCGTTTTATTCGTTTAGTTTGTTTTTGCTTGCTTTTGTTATGAACTCATTGGTTATTCTTTAAATTTGCCAATTCTATTGGTGATTTTGTGGACATAAGAGACAACACATTGGATGATATATTTATGTAAATCTTAGTGTTAAGAAGTTTTGAGGTTTTGGGATGATTGAATTTGGGATTGGAATTTGGAATAGAAACTACGAGTGATGAATAGAAACTGCCTCCCGAGCTAATTGTAGTTACTAGGGTTGCGAAGGGGTTTAGCCGACCCATGTCTTGACCCTAATTTGTATTTGAAGATCTGTGAATTAAGCGAGCTAAAATTTGGCCCGCGGTCGGGTTTGAGTCATGTATCACTTCACTAGTTGTGGCTTTAAGTTGGGTCGGCAAATTATAAGCTTGTCGAACCAAATCCGATCTGACAAGATCCAAAAATCCGAATCATATAAACTTGTTCTTCTTCACTTTAAATAGCTTTCCTAACTTATTAAATAAGCTCTTAGTTAAACTAATTCCTCTTTTTTCATGTCAATAAATATATCTCTTTAAGTTTAATTTTGCCTAATTATACTCAAACATTTATATTTTGTTGTTTGTTTTGGTAGATTTCTATTTAGAACATGCTAAATACATCAATATATGCAATAAAAAGTCTTAGCTGGTAAATTTAAGAACAATCAATTACTTGGATGAAATAAAAAATTCTTAAATGAAAATTTAAGTTTAAGCTAGTTTTTTTTTTCTTATTTAATTTTTAATAACTTATATTTGATTATAATTTATATCTTAGTTATAAAAGAATAGGTAGATGCTTGACTCAAGTTGTAAAATTGACTTGATTCTATTTTGAACTTGAATATCTCATGTTGTGTTCAAGTAAAACTTGATCCCGGCCTGATCAGAATAACTCATTTAGTCTCTAATCCTTTCTATGGACTTGATCCGACCTGACTTAATCAGTTTATGGGCTAAATCCGGTAGGGAGACGAGCATGTTGGAAAAGTATGCTGGCAGGCAAAGGATATATAAGCCCATTATCTAGGCTAGATATATGTAAGAACATGCCACTGGCGTTAGGTTAGCCCAGAAGAGGATACTCGAAGAAAGTTAATTCAAATAGCATAGATTCAGGTATCTTGACCTTTAAGAACTTTTGTTATCGCCACACCGTCTGTGATGGATAGGGTTGGATAAGGTGTAGCTGAGCTATGATTGAAAATTTTTTACTATTACTGCCACTCTTAAGGTAGAGCTCTACTAGTAATCTAAAAGTAAGATAAATTAAAGATAAAATAAAAATAATTAAAGATAAATTAGATTTATTGATGTGTCGAGAGGTATCCTCTTCTAAAATATAATTCACTTATTTATACCAGCAAACAAATATCTATAATTGTCCATTCTAATGATGGTAGCTAACATCCGACATCTACTTTCTTGATAGTTTTGATAACTAGTACCAACTATCCCCCACCACACGTTGCTACGTTGTTCTAACCTTCTCATCTGCCAGACCAATAAGTAGGCTCAATCAGCCTTGACTCATCATGCCTCCATTTGGCCTGTTCTATAGTTTATCCTAACATTTTTTTTCTATTCGGCCTATAGCATGATATCTCTATGCTAACTTAGCGAATTTCTATATACTGTCTACTACTTAGCTTTATCTTTCGCTTGGATATTCACCTGAAATCTATTACACCTATCATATTCCAACATTACCGCATAGCTGAGCGAGCGCGTGCCCCTCATCCTTACCTTGAGTAAGGATGTGGTGTAAATAGATTGGAATATGAAACCAAGTTGAATCAGGTTCAGCATGCCCTGATCTAACCCAACCTTTGCAGCCCTAATAGTTATATTTTTTTTTTGCGATAGAAGATAAAAACTTAAATTAATCTAAACAGAGAGGTGGCCATCCAAGAACAATAGTTTAAGGAAAAGAGATTAGTGATTAGACACGGCATTAATGGGGTCACGCATTACACTTAAAACTGCTATCTTTCTTCCTCTCTTTTTATGCTTCCGGTGTGCATATTTGCTTTTTGCGGGGCAAGAGGATGAGCATGCATATTTGTGAAACACATATGATGACAATCTTTTGTACCATCAGTTCCAAGGAGACTTATATGTAACACCCAGACATATGACAGATAATGAATGGTGTGTAACTTTGCCATCATTTTCATGGGAACTTAAAAGAGCCGACCGACGAACCGTCTCTTGTATTGTCTGGCTTTGGTCATGAGTCTCTACCTGATAAAAAGTTTTAGAAAATCCTTGGCCCAAGCCTACCAACTTTGCATCTCTACTTCGTGATGGAGCAGGGTCTATTCAGCATTTTTAAACACATAGAATGGATGGAATTATTGTGTACGAAGTGGCTCTAACTTTAGTGTTACGAGCCGATCGCATAAGAACTTCTCTTACATGCACTGGAACAGTGTGTGCTTGCAAACACGGTCGCTGGCTGTAAATGGGTCGGCCCGGCCCAAAAATGCCCCAAAGAGCGGACCCCAGAAAAACCGAGTCGGTCTCAGGTATTGGATCCATGGGCTGTGCTTCAAGCCTGGAAATAGAGACCCATGTAATTTATTTTTTTTTGGTACACCGGCGGCTCACACTAATCTCGCATGAGCATTACCTACTGAATCAAAGAACAAAATACTCTGCAACGGTGGAGGGACAAGTACATGCCGGGTCCAAAAAATATCTCCAAAATGATGAGCAGCGAAGAAATTTTTGCGGCGAGTCCGAACCATGAATTTGATTAAAATGTCTACGTCGAGCCCAGCCCAGTCCAGAAAGATAGCTTAAGTTGGCCCGAGCTCGGGCCAAATTTCTTGGGTTTAAACTTCAGGCTTGTTATGAGCCTAAGCCTGATTCGGGCCATTGATATTGCTTCATCAAGAGAATGCTCGCAAAATTTCATGGGTTCATGTTGGAAAATTGATAGATTAATCATGTTTGACAAGAAAAAGAATGAAGAGAGTACAATTACGATGGATGATCCAGTTACAAAAGCCTCCCTTCAGCAAAGAATATATAGTAAGATAAATTATCTCTTGGAATAAGTGGATGTAATATTTACTATATTAATGTGATCTTCCGTCTCTACTTTGTGATTTGTCATCTTTAAACACTATAGAAGCTTGTACAACTATAGTAACAATGAATGGGAAAAGAATTTAAAAGAATGTCCCTAACTAAATAGCTACAAATATTGCATTCGCTTTATTTTTTCGACATGTGGAATGGTGCAAACTGGAGTATCTTGAATTTTAGTTGTATTTAATATACTCGGTTTTAATATCATAGATGGGCACAGTGGTAATGGGATATTATTTGTGTTTCGACAAAAGTTCTGAAATAATATTTTTTGCTTTATAGTATAATGTGAATGGTGATATATTATATATTAGGCTTCTGCACAAGAAGTGAAGTGAGATCCCTCCCATTTATATAGTTTTTGATTACCATGTTGAATTTTACCGCATGATTTATGTATAGCCTTTTCTTCTTTTCTTTCTTGAAAAATAATTTTGAGTGTTACTTCTATTCCGTAACTTACACACACACACATACATACATACATACATACATACATACATACATACATACATATATATATATATATATATATATATATATATATATATATATATATATATATATATATATATCCACTTGCATTTGATGAATTTTTAAAGCTATATACTATTAATTTCTTGACAAGAACAGTGGATGTGGTATCCTGCAACTCATAGGGTTCGCTTGTTTTTTTTCAGAGTTCAAAAAAAAATTAGCAAACCACTTAATTTCTCTCCAATAATCTCCAAAAATACATAATCCGAAGAAGATAATTACATGATAAGATTACCTTAACATATAATTTATCTCCTCCTCCCCCCTCCTCCTCTTCTTTTTAAAGAGGTATCCCTTCTTCTTTTGGCCCATCATTTTCGCCACATTTGTTCTCAACATTGTTTGCACTAACAAAAATTAAAACTCTAATAAATTTCCCCTTAAAAAGCTACAAGACAATTGCATTTAATTCCCCACGGGTAGCGAGTTTTTTATGACAGTTGTCAGAATGTTAGCCTCCAAAAACGATTGAAATGCTGTAAAAAAAGAACTGTGATGATCTCTCTACCTACCCAACCTGCTCCCAGTCCTTGCTGCATCACATTACTTTGGACTTTGGAGCTACATATTCTTCAAATCTATGGGTGTGGTCCGCCTTTTCTTAGCCCTTAGCTGGGTTTCTAAGGCGTCGCCAGGCACTGACAGTAGAGCCACTTCTGTGATCATACGGAAAACCAGCTCGCCTCTTTTTATTTTCTTTCTTGTTTTTTTCTTCATTGAAGCTGGCCTCTTCTTTTAGGAGCCAGACATGATAAAAATAATCTTCTAACATTACCCAAAGCTCCCCATCTACAGGACAACTTCTATGGTCTTGACTCTCAAACAGATTGTTCTCAATAAAAATATCTGAAATGTTTCCATTTCATAAGCTTAGAATATGTGGCTGATGTCACAAGCTTCCTTTCCCATCATGTGCACATAATGTCTTCTTACATACAAAAACAAAGCAACATACGGATGGCCACCCCATCACATTTAAAGTTGGCCACAATGGAACAATTCAGCTGACATGGAATGATGGAACTCCGCTCATTCTTCGCTACTGGGCTGATTGGATATTGCATGCACTTGCAGAGGAGTGAAAGCAATAATGGCGAGGGCGACCCTCCACCATCCTCCCCACCCTTTATTAACCTTTTGGCATCTAACTTAATATATATCTCATCCGGCCAATTGCGATCCACGTTATCTCACTTCAAGTTGCTTCTGCTGCTGCTCCTTGCGTTCTTGGTTATGGACAATGACATGTTATACTTTGATTCTATCATTCTACGTACGTATCTTTTTGTGGGCGACCAGCTCCGTGCTCCAATAATTTACGTGTCTTCCTCCGCTACCATTCGTCCACCGTCGTAATTTATATATGATTCCACTCATGAAATGGATCTTTTCCCCTATGGAACTTTCTCGTCTGTTGCTCTTCTCAGAAGCTTTCAAGTCTCTTGCACGCTTAATCTTAAGAGCCTTAGAAATTGCCTCGAGTGGCTTTAGTTGTTGGAAGCCATTGTTGCAGCGATGTTGGAGTCTAGCCTGGACTCGAGAAAACTGAAAGTTCTCGGTCTCTGTAATTGATTTCCATCCAGTGTCCAATTGGCTGCTGTCCGAAGGAAAGACAAAAGCCAGAGAGGACATGCACCGAGTTGATAAACTATTGCAAGCGAAGCAAGAAGCCTGAGAAGGGCGATGGTCTGGGCTGTAAAGAAGCGGTGTGGCTTAGTGGTGCTGCCACTATCCTTCACGAGTTCTCCTCAGCACAATGCTTCTGATGCTATTCTTGGGGGTCAAACTTTATTAAATCCAATCAAAAGGTATATTCATCAAGGCACATAACCATAGGCTTTAAGCATTATCTTCTTGATGAAAGTGGGTTGGATTTCCTCCTTTTTTGATAAAAAAAAAGAGCACACTAGTGCAGTGCTCTGAGTCAACTGGTTGGTGTACCCATATTCTGATACAGACAGGAGTCCTTTTAGGGATTGGATTCCTTTTTTTTTCATTTCCTGTTTTTACTTTTTTATTCTGGCTACTTTGTTTGGCTAGAAATAAGTCATACTAAGACTTTGTTTATTGGGTACATGGCTTGATATGGAACATGTTATTAGCTTTGGTAGGAGTGAAAATTATGAATTGTTATCAATTATTTGTGCCTTTTTTTGAGGAGGATGTAAGCTCTAAGATTTACAAATATGCCATTATTTTTTGATACTTCTGATTATCAATAAAATTGCTAGTTCTTCACTTTTGTTCTTCTCTAATTAGAGGCAATTTGAAGGCTCCAACCCCTCAAAGATGACCCTGTTTCTTGATGCAGAAAAACCACATCATATTCCTCTGTCAACCTTTCACCTTGTTATAGAAGAAGAGTATATGCATGGTAAAACTTTTGTTGATGAATAAAATAACACTGCCTATAGATTTCTGAGTTTGGACTTTTCATAAATGCACACGTCTGAGGTCGGTCCATGCTCTCTTGTCAAGTGTCCTCTATTTTTGATGATTAACATAGCTATTAGTCTTCCTTTTTAGAAAAAGCTCCTAGTCTTAATTTCCATGCATTCACACGTTGGACTGCGTACCATGATCTCTTGCCAAGTTTCTTCATTCAAGTTGCTAAAATATATCCCTTCATGAACAAATACGCTCATGCACAAATTCTCGTAGGTGAAGAATAATAAGCAGGACATGGAGTGAGTCCTACAAATCCCTGGTTTCTTAGTTATTTAACTTCTTAATATGAAATTTCAACAGTATACTATAGCAGTAGTCTGGCACGAACATATTCGGCTATAATTAACAGAGAGCAAACAGCTTGATGCTACTAGAGATATTTAAACCTCCCGATATTATGAAACAACCAGAAAGCTCTCTGTTAATTACTTAGCTTTTTAGTATGTCATGGACTGCCTCCTCCAACGTTTTTTTTTTTTTTTTTTTTGTTGCAAAGACGGATGTTTCACACCACTCCACCTAAAAAATTAGAAAATAATGGATTCCAAAAAGCTTTTGGCATCTACATCCTTCTGAAGTGATGAATCATAAAAAAGCCATCCAATCCTTCGTCTCCTAGTAGATATGTCTCGCCTCAAAAGAGATGCAATCTCTTGCCGAACCCTAAATATCCTAAATTGTACAGTTTGTTAATTAGAAGAACAACACTGAAAAAGTTATCAGTTAGTTACTTAGCTTTATAGCATAAAATTTCACTGCTCCATGGCACAGTGCTGGCACCAAATTTTTCCATCATTGTTAATAGAGGATTAACAGTCTGACGCTGCAAATGCCATATAAATCTCTTTCGATATTAAAGAAACTATTTTATATATATATATATATATATATATATATATATATATATATATATCACCCTGCAACATTACCTGACATGGATATAGAATGGTCCACCACCCTCCAACCCCATTGGAAGGGTAGGCTGGTAGCTAAGCTGGACTGGATATTTCTCTCTCCCCAAAATATATTGGGCATCAAGCCATCAACTGTAGAACAAGAACATTTGAAAGGGAAGGGATTACTGTGGGCAAAAACAGAGGGCAAAACCCATAAAGAAGAGACCCCAAGGAACTACAGAAGGCGATAAAGGTGGCCACCTTTCTTTCTAGAGAGACCAAACAGACCCACACATATATATACTCTTGGGAGCATTACATGGACCATCTCTCTCCCCAACTTGCCTATCTTCTCTTCTCTCTCCTATCGCTCTTTCAGGCTCCTCCCCTATCTGCTCTTCCAAAACCACAAAAAAAAAAAAAAAATCTGCCCTAAAGAAACCACCTTTCCCACTTGGTACTCTGCCTGTCGTTTTGTTTTCTTGCTGGAGCCGGAACCACTGCTCTGTCTGTCGCAAATCCGTCGCAACCTCTCGGTCTCGATCCCGACGCAAGACCCCATCTCGGGCCCCCTCGTCGTCGTTTCCGACCGCCGAATCCGAAGCCTTCGGATAGATACGGCTCGAGCCCGTATCGCCTCCCGCTGTTTTCCCTTCTCCCTCGGTCGCCAGATGGTGAGATGCGGATAAAAGAGGCCTTCGTGGCTCTTATCTAAGACCTCTACCCGCCATTCCTCCGGGAAATCACGATTTTTTTTGGATAGAAATAGGCGGAAAGATCCCCGGAACGAGCGAAAGGTGGAGATCTTGGAACGAGAGGAACCAACAAGATCGGATTTTGGTGCGCCTCTCTTTTTAGTATCCATCACTTCTAAGGTATGGGAAAACACCCCGCCCCTTTGTTTTTCCTCTTTTTGCCATTGTTTACTTTTTCTGTTTGCTTTTCGTTTCCCCTGTTCTTGTTTGATCTATGCCGTTTGTTTTTCGAGTCTCTTTTTTTCAAAAAAAAAAAAAAAATCTGATTTCGTTTTTTTTTCTAGTGTTTGAGGTTAAATGATGGATGGAGATATGGATAATGGCAAGTCTCTTGCTGAGGTACCTGGGAGAGAACATAATCTAGGGTTTCATTTTTGGAGTACGCAAATTCTCTATATGGAGATTACTTATATAAAACAGTTGCTCGAAATTGTTAGTATTTAATTATGGGGATTCTTTTATGATGCAGTGATAATAATATTGATCCATCTGAACAGATTCAGTCCAATCGGAAGATTGAGGTTTATCACTATGCCTTTTATTTAGTATGTTAGATTATAGCATGCTAGTTGATATGTACATCTAATCTTTTTGCTGAAATGGCTTTGTTTGTTGCTAGCTCCTCGTTTATATCTTTTCCCCGTTTCTTTCTAGTGAATGGATGAAAATTTTTGATAGGATTCGGTGCAGTGATGGGAATGCTTGCATATGTCCTCTCT